>NC_058083.1:480007545-481207545 GCF_014858855.1 Bufo gargarizans
TCCTGTACTCTGCATGGGATAACTCATTCTCAATAGGGAGGTAAATGTTGACTGCTGGGTGCCCTCTGTCACTAAAGACACAGTAAAGGAACACGGGATGAACTATGAGGGCACTAAGTTGGGGGCCCACTTAGGCACTGGGGATGAAACACATCCAACACCTAAGAAGGATCCAAACCCAGGCAACACCACATGACCACTACCATTACCACTAAATATTGATACTGTTACTGATTGAAAACACTGCACAAAGACCAGTATGACCCTCATTCAGTGACCATATAGTGGTAGGTTTATAGAGGCTATAGAGGATATTGTTATTAATAAAACACTGCAAAACACTACAGAAAGACCAGTATTATTCCCTTACAGTGACAGCGATTCTATTACACCTTGCTGCACTAACTGGGGATCCAAATTGCACTAAATGGTAGCTCAGTAATTCCAGCAAACCTTGCTTGTTATTGGGGTGCAAGTGCTGTGGAATACAGCCATTTACGGGGTGTATTAATATTAAATATACGTAAGTCCTATTAGCCGTTCTGAGGTGATTTTTGATTGTATACTTTTTTTGGGGGGTGTACCAAAAGAAAAAGAAAGGAAAAAATATATGTCATAATTGCCGTTCAGCTGTGACGTTATATTGTACTACAGCCATTTCCAGGGTGTATTAATAGGAAATATGCGTATGTCCTATTAGCCGTTCTGAGGTGATTTTACATTATTTGACATTTGTTTTGGGGGTTTATTAATAGGAAGAAAAAAAAGGAAAAAATATACCGTATTTTTCGCCCCATAAGACGCACTTTTCCCCCCCCAAAAAATCGGGGGGAAATGCCCCTGCATCTTATGGGGCGAATGCTGACAATTTAACATCGCTGGATGCGATGTAGAGTGAGCGGGGGCCGGGGGAGGGACTGGGAGGAGGAGCTGGGGGCCGGGAATAGCGGCGGGACGGTGCAATCAATGTACTATAGCCCCGCCCCGCCGCTCCGGTATACTAATATTAAATGTCTTATTCAATTAAAATGTATTAGATATGCCCCCTCACTCCTAAATTGCTAATCGTACCTTACATCCTATTCCTAGGTTCTGTAATGCAGGCCGGGCGGGCGGCAGCGTAACTCCTTGATGTCACGTGCCTGCGCCGCCTACTTTATGAATGAAGCAGGCGGCGCAGGCAAGTGACGTCAGTGAGTGACGCGCTGGCCGCCCGGCCTGCATTACAGAACCTAGGAATAGGATGTAACCTAGGAATAGGGCGGCAGAGGCGGGGGGGCGCGGGTGGGCGGGCGAGCTGATCCGTGGATGGCACAGTTAAGGGGGGGGGGGTCTGTGGATGCCACTGTTATGGGCTGGGGGCTGTGGATGCCACTGTTATGGGCTGGGGGGCTGTGGATGGCACTGTTATGGGGTGGGGGGTCTGTGGATGGCACATATATAACAGTGCCACCCACAGATCCCCCCTGTAACAGTGCCACCCACAGATCCCCCCTGTAACAGTGCCATCCACAGATCCCCCCTGTAACAGTGCCATCCACAGATCCCCCCCTGTAACAGTGCCATCCACAGATCCCCCCCTGTAACAGTGTGTCAGTCATCCACAGATCCCCCCATAACAGTGTCCGTCATCCACAGATCCCCCCATAACAGTGTCCGTCATCCACAGATCCCCCCCATAACAGTGTCCGTCATCCACAGATCCCCCCATAACAGTGTCCGTCATCCACAGATCCCCCCCATAACAGTGTCCGTCATCCACAGATCCCCCCCATAATAGTGTCCGTCATCCACAGATCACCCCCATAACAGTGTCCGTCATCCACAGATCCCCCCATAACAGTGTCCGTCATCCACAGATCCCCCCCATAACAGTGTCCGTCATCCACAGATCCCCCCATAACAGTGTCCGTCATCCACAGATCCCCCCCATAACAGTGTCCGTCATCCACAGATCCCCCCATAACAGTGTCCGTCATCCACAGATCCCCCCATAACAGTGTCCGTCATCCACAGATCCCCCCCCATAACAGTGTCTGTCATCCACAGATCCCCCCATAACAGTGTCCTTCACAGATCCCCACTAATAGTGCCACCCACAGACCACCATTAGTTCCAAACCCACCAAAAGCACACCTTTTGGTTAAAAATAATTTTTTTCTTATTTTCCTCCCCAAAAACCTAGGTGCGTCTTATAGGGCGAAAAATACGGTATGTCATAATTGCCGTTCAGCGGTGAAGTTACATTGTACTACAGCCATTTACGGGGTGTATTAATAGGAAATATACGTACGTCTTATTAGCCGTTCTGTGGTGAATTTTGATTGTTGTATATTTTTTTGGAGGGTGTATTAATAGGAAAAAGAATGCGTCTTATTAGCCAGTCTGCGATGAAGTTACTTTGTACTACAGCCATTTACGGGGTCTATTAATAGGAAAATGAATACGTCTTATTATCTGTTCTGCGGTGAATTTACATTGTCTTACAGCCATTGTTGGGGTTTATTAACCACCTCCCGACCGCTGTACGCAGATATGCGTCTGGGAGGTGGTTGCTTTACTCCTCCTGGACGCATATACGCGTCATCTCGCGAGACGCGAGATTTCCTGTGAACGCGCGCATACAGGCGCGCGCGCTCACAGGAACGGAAGGTAAGCGAGTGGATCTCCAGCCTGCCAGCGGCGATCGTTCGCTGGCAGGCTGGAGATCCGAATTTTTCCCTAACAGGTATATTAGACGCTGTTTTCATAACAGCGTCTAATATACCTCCTACCTGGTCCTCTGGTGGTCCCTTTTGTTAGGATCGACCACCAGAGGACACAGGTAGGTCAGTAAAGTCGCACCAAACACTACACTACACTACACCCCCCCCCCGTCACTTATTAACCCTTTATGAACCCCTGATCACCCATAATCACCCCATATAAACTCCCTGATCACCCCCCTGTCATTGATCACCCCCCTGTCATTGATCACCCCCCTGTCAGGCTCCGTTCAGACGTCCGTATGATTTTTACGGATCCACGGATACATGGATCGGATCCGCAAAACGCATACGGACGTCTGAATGGAGCCTTACAGGGGGGTGATCAATGACAGGCGGGTGATCACCCATATACACTCCCCGATCACCCCCTGTCATTGATCACCCCCCTGTCATTGATCACCCCCCTGTAAGGCTCCATTCAGACGTCCGCATGATTTTTACGGATCCATGGATACATGGATCGGATCCGCAAAACACATGCGGACGTCTGAATGGAGCCTTACAGGGGGGTGATCAATGACAGGCGGGTGATCACCCATATACACTCCCTGATCACCCCCCTGTCATTGATCACCCCCCTGTAAGGCTCCATTCAGACGTCCGCATGATTTTTACGGATCCATGGATACATGGATCGGATCCGCAAAACACATGCGGACGTCTGAATGGAGCCTTACAGGGGGTGATCAATGACAGGCGGGTGATCACCCATATACACTCCCTGATCACCCCCCTGTCATTGATCACCCCCCTGTAAGGCTCCATTCAGACGTCCGCATGTGTTTTGTGGATCCGATCCATGTATCCATGGATCCGTAAAAATCATGCGGACGTCTGAATGGAGCCTTACAGGGGGGTGATCAGTGATAGGGGGGTGATCACCCTGATCACCCCCTGTCATTGATAACCCCCCTGTAAGGCTCCAGTCAGACGTCCGCATGTGTTTTGTGGATCCGATCCATGTATCCATGGATCCGTAAAAATCATGCGGACATCTGAATGGAGCCTTACAGGGGGGGTGATCAGTGATAGGGGGGTGATCACCTTGATCACCCCCTGTCATTGATAACCCCCCTGTAAGGCTCCATTCAGACGTCCGCATGTGTTTTGTGGATCCGATCCATGTATCCATGGATCCGTAAAAATCATGCGGACATCTGAATGGAGCCTTACAGGGGGGGTGATCAGTGACAGGGGGGTGATCACCCTGATCACCCCCTGTCATTGATCACCCCCCTGTAAGGCTCCATTCAGACGTCCGCATGTGTTTTGTGGATCCGCTCCATGTATCCATGTATCCGTAAAAATCATGCGGACGTCTGAATGGAGCCTTACAGGGGGGGTGATCAGTGACAGGGGGTGATCACCCTGATCACCCCCTTTCATTGATAACCCCCCTGTAAGGCTCCATTCAGACGTCCGCATGTGTTTTGTGGATCCGATCCATGTATCCATGGATCCGTAAAAATCATGCGGACGTCTGAATGGAGCCTTACAGGGGGGGTGATCAGTGACAGGGGGGTGATCACCCTGATCACCCCCTGTCATTGATCACCCCCCTGTAAGGCTCCATTCAGACGTCCGCATGTGTTTTGTGGATCCGATCCATGTATCCATGGATCCGTAAAAATCATGCGGACGTCTGAATGGAGCCTTACAGAGGGGGGTGATCAGTGACAGGGGGGTGATCACCCTGATCACCCCCTGTCATTGATCACCCCCCTGTAAGGCTCCATTCAGACGTCCGCATGTGTTTTGTGGATCCGATCCATGTATCCATGGATCCGTAAAAATCATGCGGACGTCTGAATGGAGCCTTACAGGGGGGGTGATCAGTGACAGGGGGGTGATCACCCTGATCACCCCCTGTCATTGATCACCCCCCTGTAAGGCTCCATTCAGACATCCGCATGTGTTTTGTGGATCCGATCCATGTATCCATGGATCCGTAAAAATCATGCGGACGTCTGAATGGAGCTTACAGGGGGGGTGATCAGTGACAGGGGGGTGATCACCCTGATCACCCCCTGTCATTGATCACCCCCCTGTAAGGCTCCATTCAGACGTCCGCATGTGTTTTGTGGATCCGATCCATGGATCCGTAAAAATCATGCGGACGTCTGAATGGAGCCTTACAGGGGGGGTGATCAGTGACAGGGGGGTGATCAGGGAGTCTATATGGGTGATCACCCCCCTGTCATTGATCACCCCCCTGTCATTGATCACCCCTCTGTAAGGCTCCATTCAGACGTCCGCATGTGTTTTGCAGATCCGATCCATGGATCCGTAAAAATTATACAGACGTCTGAATGGAGCCTTACCAGGGGGGTGATCAATGACAGGGGGGTGATCAGGGAGTCTATATGGGTGATCACCCCCCTGTCATTGATCACCCCCCTGTCATTGATCACCCCCCCTGTAAGGCTCCATTCAGACATTTTTTTGGCACAAGTTAGCGGAAATTTTTTGTTTGTTTTTGTGTTTGTTTTTTCTTACTAAGTCTCATATTCCACTAACTTGTGTCAAAAAATAAAATCTCACATGCACTCGCCATACCCCTCACGGAATCCAAATGCGTAAACATTTTTAGACATTTATATTCCAGACTTCTTCTCACGCTTTAGGGCCCCTAAAAAGCCAGGGCAGTATAAATACCCCACATGTTACCCCATTTCGGAAAGAAGACACCCCAAGGTATTCCGTGAGGGGCATATTGAATCCATGAAAGGTTGAAATTTTTGTCCTAAGTTAGCGGAAAGTGAGACTTTGTGAGAAAAAAACAAAAAAAATCAATATCCGCTAACTTATGCAAAAAAATAAAAATTTCTAGGAACTCGCCAGGCCCCTCATTGAATACCTTGGGGTGTCTTCTTTCCAAAGTGGGGTCACATGTGGGGTATTTATACTGCCCTGGCTTTTTAGGGGCCCGAAAGTGTGAGAAGAAGTCTGGGATCCAAATGTCTAAAAATGCCCTCCTAAAAGGAATTTGGGCCCCTTTGCGCATCTAGGCTGCAAAAAAGTGTCACACATGTGGTATCGCCGTACACAGGAGAAGTTGGGGAATGTGTTTTGGGGTGTCATTTTACATATACCCATGCTGGCTGAGAAAAATATCTTGGTCAAATGCCAACTTTGTATAAAAAAATGGGAAAAGTTATCTTTTGCCAAGATACTTCTCTCACCCAGCATGGTTATATGTAAAATGACACCCCAAAACACATTCCCCAACTTCTCCTGAGTACGGCGATACCAGATGTGTGACACTTTTTTGCAGCCAAGGTGGGCAAAGGGGCACATATTCCAAAGTGCACCTTTCGGATTTCACAGGCCATTTTTTACAGATTTTGATTGCAAGGTACTTCTTACACATTTGGGCCCCTAAATTGCCAGGGCAGTATAACTACGCCACAAGTGACCCCATTTTGGAAAGAAGACACCCCAAGGTATTCCGTGAGGGGCACGGCGAGTTCCTAGAATTTTTTATTTTTTGTCACAAGTTAGCGGAAAATGATGATTTTTCTTTTTTTTTCCTTACAAAGTCTCATATTCCACTAACTTGCGACAAAAAATAAAAAATTCTAGGAACTCGCCGTGCCCCTCACGGAATACCTTGGGGTGTCTTCTTTCCAAAATGGGGTCACTTGTGGCGTAGTTATACTGCCCTGGCAATTTAGGGGCCCAAATGTGTGAGAAGAACTTTGCAATCGAAATGTGTAGAAAATGACCGGTGAAATCCGAAAGGTGCACTTTGGAATATGTGCCCCTTTGCCCACCTTGGCTGCAAAAAAGTGTCACACATGTGGTATCGCCGTACTCAGGAGAAGTTGGGGAATGTGTTTTGGGGTGTCATTTTACATATACCCATGCTGGGTGAGAGAAATATCTTGGCAAAAGACAACTTTTCCAATTTTTTTATACAAAGTTGGCATTTGACCAAGATATTTTTCTCACCCAGCATGGGTATATGTAAAATGACACCCCAAAACACATTCCCCAACTTCTCCTGAGTACGGCGATACCAGATGTGTGACACTTTTTTGCAGCCAAGGTGGGCAAAGGGGCACATATTCCAAAGTGCACCTTTCGGATTTCACCGGTCATTTTTTACACATTTCGATTGCAAAGTTCTTCTCACACATTTGGGCCCCTAAATTGCCAGGGCAGTATAACTACCCCACAAGTGACCCCATTTTGGAAAGAAGACACCCCAAGGTATTCCATGAGGGGCATGGCGAGTTCCTAGAATTTTTTATTTTTTGTCGCAAGTTAGTGGAATATGAGACTTTGTAAGAAAAAAATAAAAATAAAAAATCATCATCATTTTCCGCTAACTTGTGACAAAAAATAAAAAGTTCTATGAACTCACTATGCCCATCAGCGAATACCTTAGGGTGTCTACTTTCCGAAATGGGGTCATTTGTGGGGTTTTTCTACTGTCTGGGCATTGTAGAACCTCAGGAATCATGACAGGTGCTCAGAAAGTCAGAGCTGCTTCAAAAAGCGGAAATTCACATTTTTGTACCATAGTTTGTAAACGCTATAACTTTTACCCAAACCATTTTTTTTTTTGCCCAAACATTTTTTTTTTTATCAAAGACATGTAGAACTATAAAGTTAGCGAAAAATTAATATATGGATGTCGTTTTTTTTGCAAAATTTTACAGCTGAAAGTGAAAAATGTCATTTTTTTGCAAAAAAAATCGTTACATTTCGATTAATAACAAAAAAAGTAAAAATGTCAGCAGCAATAAAATACCACCCAATGAAAGCTCTATTAGTGAGAAGAAAAGGAGGTAAAATTCATTTGGGTGGTAAGTTGCATGACCGAACGATAAACGGTGAAAGTAGTGTAGTGCCGAAGTGTAAAAAGTGCTCTGGTCATGAAGGGGGTTTCAGCTAGCGGGGCTGAAGTGGTTAATAGGAAAAATAAGTACTTCTTATTAGCCGTTCTGCAGTGAATTTACATGGTCATTCTGTGGTTAAAAGTTTTTGGGGGATACAGCCTGTTTTGCGCAAATTGCTCGGTGAATGAAGACTTTCTTCCGTAGGGACTGAATAATCGTCTATTAGCCGTTCAGTGGTGAAATTCTTTTGGGATACAGCCTGTTTTGGGGTATATTAATTTACATTTAAATTAATTCATTTATTTTATAGTATGTCAGACAGACAAGTGACAGGCCCTTCAAAGGGAATGGGCAGTGGGAAAAATGTTTCTGGCGCAGGCAGAAATAGCAGCAGAAGAAGGGGGGTCGCTGCAGGAGTCGCAGTGAGAGGCCTGAGCTCCCAGTGTCATCTAGCAGTCGTGTCTTGACCAGCAACCTAGTGGTGCTTGAATGGTTAACTCGGTCTTCGACTTCCTCGCAAGTGACATCAGACACCCCCAGCCAAGAGTCGGTGGGTTCCTCTGACACGACGCTTAGTTTGCATGTCCCGGGAACTGCCTCCTCAACCTGCCTCTGTCATTTTCTGTTCCCTCAGCGAGAGAATTATTATATGCCGTAGGCTCGGATCCACTTTTCAGCGAGGGCGAGCTACTAGAGTAAAGTCAGCAGCTACTACCAAGCCAAGATCTAGAGAAAACATCTGCCGCTTCCTCCGGTAGGCGGACAAGTAGTGATGATGAGAGTCGCATGGGAGAAGGTGTTGGGAGCGGTCAGGCTCCTGGCCCTCTGAGGCAGCGGCTGAGCCAGCATGGTGGTAGCATGGCCAGAAGTCAGTAGGGGGGCAGCAGTGGGAGGTCGGGAGCCAAAAGTGCCCTGGGTAGCCCACCCACTTCGCCTAAGCCTACCTGCCCGGAAAGTAGCGTGCAGGGGTTCACGGAGGCAGCTGTAGCAGGCAGCCAGCACGGAGTGTTGGGGTGAAATGCCACAATCGTCGATGTGGCAATTTTTTATTAAGCCGCCGGAGGAGGTAAACATGGCCATTTGCCAGATTTGTGGTCAGGCGATAAAGCGTGGCCAAGGTGCCAATGTTAGCACCATGGCCCTGCGTCAACACATACAGCATCACCATAAAGTGGCCTTAGAGAACCGTGGCTCCGATGTGGTGGTCCAGCCTATGTGGAATCAGCTGACAACGGTGTAAAAGGAGTGCGCTCTTTCACGCTATGGTAGGATCTTGGGCCTCTGTACGGTTCTTTATACCTATCGCTAACATTGACCTTTAAGACTGAGTTCACACTTGAGTTATTTGGTCAGTTTTGACCCCATAACCGCCCAAATAAGTGAAGTGCGCAGTGATTCTAAGAGCAACGCCTGTCATCTGCATGTCATACTGACTCACAGTATTATTTCAGTACCATAGCAGACTCCCTATCCGTGTTTCTGCAAGCCACAGCGTTCTACACCACTATACAGGCTCTCTGCAGCCAGGAAATAGCTGCTTTTTAACGCGATTCGCCACGATTAAATTCAGATTGAATCGAATGTTTTTGGTAAATTCGTCAAACCGACCGAATTGAATTTTTGAGAAATTCGCTCATCTCTAGTAATCATACTCTATTGTGCCACCTTAACCCCTTAACGCAAAATCCCATGCATGTACGGTGGGGGATGCATTGCCAGAATGCATTCCGCCGTACATGCACGGCGGGTGGATCGGGCAGGTGCAGGAGCTGTGCCCGTCCGATCACTGCAGGGGTCCGGCAGTCCCTGGTAACCGGGCCCCTGCTGTATCCGCCGACATCGCTGTTTACAGGGATGCCGGCGGATTAACCTCTTCTATGCCACGGTCAGCGCTGACTGTGACATAGAAGTGGTTTGGGGAGGGGGGAGGACCGCATTGGGTCCCCACGCTACTCTGGCGGGGACCCAATGTGTGACAAAGCAGCCCAATGCCGTGCAGAGGCTGCCCAATGCCTTGCAAGGCATCGGGACCTGCCTTCTACTGGTGCCCAGGAGATCCTGGCAACTTGTTAGTGTATTACTCTGTGTAATACACTAACAGGCAATGCATTACAATACAGATGTATCGTAATGCATTGCAGAGGGGATCAGACCCCCAAAAGTTGTAGTCCCAAAGTGGGACAGAAATTAAGTTTAAAAAAAAAAGTTCAAAAAAGTGTTTTCAATAAAAAAAATAAAGTTTCAAGTTAACAAAAAGAAAAAAACGCCCCTTTCCCCTGATTTTATAAAAAAAAATAGAAAGAAAAAAAAAGAAGAAAAAACACACATCGCCGCATCCGTAACCGGTTCTAAAAATATATTTTTTAAAAACTGTGCAAAAAAAAGCTATTTTTTGGTCACCTTATATCACTAAAATTGCAACACCAAGCGGTCAAAAAGGCGTATGCCCCCAAAAATAGAACCAATCTAACTGTCACCTTATCCCACAAAAAATGAGCCCCTACATAGGACAATCGCCCAAATAATAAAAAAAAACTATGGTTCTCAGACTATGGAGACACTAAAACATGATTTTTTGGTTTAAAAAATGCTTGTATTGCGTTAAATGTAAAAAAATATTTTTAAAAAGTAGACCTATTGGATATTGCCGTGTCCGTAGAAACCTGCTCTATAAAATTACCACATGACCTAACCCCTCAGATGAACACCGAAAAAAAAAAAGGTGTAAAAAAGGCATTTTTTGTCACCTTACATCACAAAAAGTGTAATAGCAAGCAATCAAAAAGTCATATACACCCCAAAATAGTACCGATCAAACTGTCGTCTCATCCTGCAAGACATGAGCCCCTACCTAAGACAATCACCCAAAAAGCAAAAAAAAATGGCTCTCAGACTATGGAGACACTAAAACATGATTTTTTTTTGTTTAAAAAATGCTATTATTGTGTAAAACTTAAATAAATAAATAAATAAAGTATACATATTAGGTATTGCCATGTCCGTAATGACCTGATGTATAAAAATATCACATGACCTAACCCCTCAGGTAAACACCGTAAAAAAATAATAATATAACTGTGTCAAAAAATAAAATTTTTGTCACCTTGCATCACAAAAAGTGTAATACCAAGCAATCAAAAAGTCATAAGCATCCCAAAATCGTAGAAATCAAACATCATCTCATCCCGCAAAAAATGAGCCCCTACCTCAGACAATTGCCCCCCAAAAAATAATATGGCTCTCAGAATATGGAGACACTAAAACATGATTTTTTCAAAAATGCTGTTATTGTGTAAAACTTATTAAATAAAAAAAAATATATACATATCAGGTATTTCCACGACCTGCTCTATGAAAATATCACATGACCTAACCCCTCAGATGAATACATTTAAAAAAAATCTGATAACAAATGCCATTTTGTCACTTTACATCACAAAAAGTGTAATATCAAGCGATCAAACAGTCATACACACCCCAAAATCGTACCAATCAAACCGTCATCTCATCCTGAAAAATATGAGCCCCTACATAAGACATTCGCCAAAAAAGATAAAATAAAAACTATGGCTTTCAGAATATGGAGACACTAAAAAATCCTTTTTTTCAAAAATACTTTATTATGTAAAACTGAAACAAACAACTAAAAAAGTTCATATTTGGTATTGTCGCGTCCGTAACAACCTGCTCTATAAAAATAGCACATGATCTAACCTGTCAGATGAACGTTGTAAATAACAAAAAATAAAAACAGTGCCAAAACAGCAATTTTTTTTTGTTACCTTGCCTCACAAAATGTGTAATATAGAGCAACCAAAAATCATCTGTGCACTAAAATAGTACCAACAAAACTTCCACCTTATCCCATAGTTTCCAAAATGGGGTCACTTTTTTGGAGTTTCTACTCTAGGGGTGCATCAGAGGGTCTTTAAATGTGACATTGCAAGTTAAAATTATCCCAGTGAAATCTGCCCTCCAAAAACTATATGGCGTTCCTTTTCTTCTGCGCCATGTGGCCATACAGCAATATACAGACGTGGACAAAATTGTTGGTACCCTTTGGTCAATGAAAGAAAAAGTCACAATGGTCACAGAAATAACTTTAATCTGACAAAAGTAATAATAAATTAAAATTCTATAAATGTTAACCAATGAAAGTCAGACATTGTTTTTCAACCATGCTTCAACAGAATTATGTAAAAAAATAAACTCATGAAACAGGCATGGACAAAAATGATGGTACCCCTAACTTAATATTTTGTTGCGCAACCTTTTGAGGCAATCACTGCAATCAAACGCTTCCTGTAACTGTCAATGAGACATCTGCACCTCTCAGCAGGTATTTTGGCCCACTCCTCATGAGCAAACTGCTCCAGTTGTGTCCGGTTTGAAGGGTGCCTTTTCCAGACTGCATGTTTCAGCTCCTTCCAAAGATGCTCAATAGGATTGAGGTCAGGGCTCATAGAAGGCCACTTTAGAATAGTCCAATTTTTTCCTCTTAGCCATTCTTGGGTGTTTTTAGCGGTGTGTTTTGGGTCATTGTCCTGTTGCAAGACCCATGACCTGCGACTGAGACCAAGCTTTCTGACACTGGCTAGTACATTTCTCTCTAGAATTCCTTGATAGTCTTGAGATTTCATTGTACCCTGCACAGATTCAAGACACCCTGTGCCAGACGCAGCAAAGCAGCCCCAGAACATAACAGAGCCTCCTCCATGTTTCACAGTAGGGACAGTGTTCTTTTCTTGATATGCTTCATTTTTTCGTCTGTGAACATACAGCTGATGTGCCTTGGCAAAAACTTCGATTTTTGTCTCATCTGTCCACAGGACATTCTCCCAGAAGCTTTGTGGCTTGTCAACATGTAGTTTGGCATATTCCAGTCTTGCTTTTTTATGATTCGTTTTCAACAATGGTGTCCTCCTTGGTCGTCTCCCATGTAGTCCACTTTGGCTCAAACAACGACGGATGGTGCGATCTGACACTGATGTTCCTTGAGCATGAAGTTCACCTTGAATCTCTTTAGAAGTCTTTCTAGGCTCTTTTGTTACCATTCGGATTATCCGTCTCTTAGATTTGTCATCAATTTTCCTCCTGCGGCCACGTCCAGGGAGGTTGGCTACAGTCCCATGGATCTTAAACTTATGAATAATATGTGCAACTGTACTCACAGGAACATCTAGTTGCTTGGAGATGGTCTTATAGCCTTTACCTTTAACATGCTTGTCTATAATTTTCTTTCTGATCTCTTGAGACAGCTCTTTCCTTTGCTTCCTCTGGTCCATGTCGAGTGTGGTACACACCATATCACCAAACAACACAGTGATTACCTGGAGCCATATATATAGGCCCAATGGCTGATTACAAGGTTGTAGACACCTGTGATGCTAATTAGTGGACACACCTTGAATTAACATGTCCCTTTGGTCACATTATGTTCTGTGTTTTCTAGGGGTACCATCATTTTTGTCCATGCCTGTTTCATGAGTTTATTTTTTTACATAATTCTGTTGAAGCATGGTTGAAAAACAATGTCTGACTTTCATTGGTTAACATTTATAGAATTTTAATTTATTATTACTTTTGTCAGATTAAAGTTATTTCTGTGACCATTGTGACTTTTTCTTTCATTGACCAAAGGGTACCAACAATTTTGTCCACGTCTGTACGACCACATATGGGGTGTTTCTGTATTAAATTCTGGAATTTTCTGTATTAAATGTGTTAAATTCTGGAATTTCATATTCATTTTAGATTAACTCTTGTGGAACACCTAAAGGGTTAACAAAGTTTGTAAAAATCAGTTTTGAATACCTTGAGAGGTGTAGTTCCTAAAATGGGGTCACTTTGTTGGAGTTTCTACTCTAGGGGTGCATCAGGGTGGCTTCATATGGGACATGGTGTCAAAAAAACATTCCAGCAAAATCTGCCTTCAAGAAATCATATGGCATTCCTTTCCTTCTGTGGCCATACAGCAGTTTACAACCACATAAGGGGTGTTTCTGTAAACTACAGAATCAGGGCAATAAATAATGAGCTTAGTTTGGCTGTTAATCCTTGCTTTGTTAGCAGAAAAAAATTATTAAAATGGAAAATCTGTCAAAAAAGTGAAATTCTGAAATTTCATATCTATTTTCAATTAATTCTTGTGGAACACCTAAAGCAGGGATGGCCAACCTGAGGCTCTCCAGCTGTTGCAAAACTACAACTCCCAGCATACCCAGACTGCCTACAGCTAGCAGCCTACAGCAGGGCATGGTGGGAGTTGTAGTTTTACAACAGCTGGAGAGCCACAGGTTGGCCATGCCTGACCTTTATCGGTTAACAAAGTTTGTAAAAATAAGTTTTGAATACCTTGAGGGGTGTAGTTTCTAAAATGGGGTCATTTTTTTGAGTTTGTACTCTAGGGGTGCATCAGAGGGTCTTTAAATGTGACATTGCAAGTAAAAATTATCCCCCCGCTTTAAATGGGACATGGTGTCAAAAAACCAGTCAATCAAAATCTGTCTTCCAAAAACCATATGGCGTTCCTTTCCTTCTGCGCCCTGCTGTGTGGCCATATAGCAGTTTACGACAACACATATGGGTTGATTCTGTAAACTACAGAATCAAGGCAATACATATTGAGTTTTTTTGGGCTGTAAACCTTTGATTTGTTAGCGGAAAAAAAATTATTAAAATGGAAAATCTGCCCAAAAAGTGAAATTCTGAAATTTCCTCTCCATTTTCCATTAATTCTTGTGGAACACCTACAGGGTTAACAACATTTTTAAAATCAGTTTTTAATACCTTGAGGGGGTAGTTTCTAAAATTGGGTCATTTTGGGGTGGTTGCTATTACGTAAGCCTCACAAAGTGAATTCAGACCTGAACTGGTCCATAAAAAGTGAGTTTTGGAAATTGTCTGAAAAATTTCAAGATTTGCTTCTAAACTTCTAAGCCTTCTAACGTCCCCAAAAATAAAAGGACATTCACAAAATGATCCAAACATATGGGAAATGTAAAGTAATAACTATTATATGAGGTATCACTATCTGTTTTAAGAGCAGACAAATTGAAATTTGGAAAGTTGCTAATTTTTCAAAATTTTTTGTAAATTTGGTATTTTTTTTATAAATAAAAATGAAATATTTTAATTAAAATTTACCACTGTCATGAAGTACAATATGTGACGAGAAAACGATCTCAGATTGGCTTGGATTAGTCAAAGCGTTTTAAAGTTATTACCACATAAAGTGACATGTCAGATTTGCAAAAATCTGGTCCTTATGGTGAAAAATGACCCGGTCCTTAAGGGGTTAACAAAATAATGCCAATTAGGCCCCTTAATAAATAATGTCCCTTGTGACCCCCTTATATATAATAATGCCTATTTTTCCCTTAATAAATAATGTCCCTTGTTACTTCTTAATATATTATAAAACCCATTGTGCCCCCTTAATAACTAAATTGTGCAAGAAGTCCTCTTCCTCCCTGCAGGCGGTGCAATGGGGTAATATCAGTTATTCTGCCGAGCGGTAATGGTAAGGCAAAAGTCTATGTCTCCCTGCTCTACAATATACTTCAGCTGTATCAGTGTCCTACAGATACAGTTCAGAGTGGTGCTTATTTGACCAATTAGTCCTAAGTGAACCATGCAAGAGGGTCCAAGTCCACCGCCTCACCTGCACCCCCATTAGCTCCACCTATGGGGCATAACAAGGCACTATATTGGGCACTGTACAGTTCTATGTAGCCACAGTATAGAGATGTAAGCAGTTTATGACTAGGTGCCCAAAGTATGGAGCTCTGGCACTATGTGGGCACTATTTGGCATTTTTGTCTTTTTGTATTTCATAGCTTTTTTTTTATTCTTAGGTCAATGCTATATGAGGACTTTATTTTTAGCACAGGTTGAATTCTCTTTAAAGAAATGTTACATGAATCAATAATACCTGCAAATATAATATACTTGGTTATATATCCTATCAGAGAAAAATGCTTCTTTCTCCACTTATCAGGCTCTGAATTCTCTGCTAAATCAATGTTGAAAGACCAAGCTAGTTAAAGGATCAAATTATAGCCTGCCCGTAGAATGCTATGGACGAAGAGGAGGGATGAGCTGCTAAATGGAGAATGAGTATTTTTTGTTTGATAACACATATTACAAGGTTTCTTATATTCATTATTATTGATTTGTTCAATGCTTGTTGAAAGTTTAGTGACCATTTAAGTGTAATTTTTTGTATATTTAATTTATACATTGGGAAAGTGTTCCAGTGAAACAGCAGCGCTTATGGTGCCTGTGGAAACCTATTCATTTAGGTTAAAGGGGTTGTCCGAGTTATATTTTTATTCTTTCTATGTTTCTAACTAGGCAAATGTAACAGCTTTCCAATTAACTCACTTTATCTCCAGTGGCTGGTTTCTCAGATTTCACTGTGGGTCACATGACCTGTGATGTCAGCTTCTCTCTCTGCTCTGATAATGTTCCTGCACAAGCCTCAGAGATCTGTACACCAGACATGACTGTGCTGGCCACGCCCCCCTGCACTGCAGGCTGCTGCTTATTGCTCTCTCCCAGGATTCTTAACCCCTTCAGCTGCATAGACTCAGGGCTGAAGTTTTTACTGTGTAGCTGCAGGCATTAAGGAGACAAATTCTGGGCACAGGAGCTGAAAGAGAAGTTCTGCAGAGCATTGCAGGTAGGGGGGATCCTATGTGTATCAGCAGTGTCATTGTACAGCTAGGACTTGTAGTCCTACACATACAACATGTTGCTGAGTCTCCCAGCAGGCAGACATGTCACTCAGGGCAGCTCTTGTATTCACTCCCTTAGCAGTGTCATTATGAAGCTGGGACTTGTAGTCCTACACATTCAACATGCTGCAGAGTCTCCCAGCAGGCAGACATGTCACTCAGGGCAGCTCTTGTATTCACTCCTTTAGCAGTGTCATTATGAAGCTGGGACTTGTAGTCCTACACATACAACATGCTGCAGAGTCTCCCAGCAGGCAGACATGTCACTCAGGGCAGCTCTTGTATTCACTCCTTTAGCAGTGTCATTATGAAGCTGGGACTTGTAGTCCTACACATACAACATGCTGCTGAGTCTCCCAGCAGGCAGACATGTCACTCAGGGCAGCTCTTGTATTCACTCCCTTAGCAGTGTCATTATGAAGCTGGGACTTGTAGTCCTACACATTCAACATGCTGCAGAGTCTCCCAGCAGGCAGACATGTCACTCAGGGCAGCTCTTGTATTCACTCCTTTAGCAGTGTCATTATGAAGCTGGGACTTGTAGTCCTACACATACAACATGCTGCAGAGTCTCCCAGCAGGCAGACATGTCACTCAGGGCAGCTCTTGTATTCACTCCTTTAGCAGTGTCATTATGAAGCTGGGACTTGTAGTCCTACACATACAACATGCTGCTGAGTCTCCCAGCAGGCAGACATGTCACTCAGGGCAGCTCTTGTATTCACTCCCTTAGCAGTGTCATTATAAAGCTGGGACTTGTAGTCCTACACATTTAACATGCTGCAGAGTCTCCCAGCAGGCAGACATGTCACTCAGGGCAGCTCTTGTATTCACTCCTTTAGCAGTGTCATTATGAAGCTGGGACTTGTAGTCCTACACATACAACATGCTGCTGAGTCTCCCAGCAGGCAGACATGTCACTCAGGGCAGCTCTTGTATTCACTCCCTTAGCAGTGTCATTATGAAGCTGGGACTTGTAGTCCTACACATACAACATGCTGCTGAGTCTCCCAGCAGGCAGACAAGTCACTCAGGGCAGCTCTTGTATTCACTCCCTTAGCAGTGTCATTATGAAGCTGGGACTTGTAGTCCTACACATACAACATGCTGCTGAGTCTCCCAGCAGGCAGACATGTCACTCAGGGCAGCTCTTGTATTCACTCCTTTAGCAGTGTCATTATGAAGCTGGGACTTGTAGTCCTACACATACAACATGCTGCTGAATCTCCCAGCAGGCAGACATGTCACTCAGGGCAGCTCTTGTATTCACTCCTTTAGCAGTGTCATTATGAAGCTGGGACTTGTAGTCCTACACATACAACATGCTGCTGAGTCTCCCAGCAGGCAGACATGTCACTTAGCAGAGCAGGTGGAGGGGCAGAGATAGTTTTTACTGCAAATAAACAAAGGGCCAGAAGAGAACCAGGGAAATTAGGAAATAGATATTTTTTGCCTAAAACTTGCTTAGCTTAGTCATATATCGCTGACCATCAGACTTATAGTGCTATATCTTTTTTTTCCATAACCCGGACAACCCCTTTAACACACAAAATGACTAAGGATGGTAAAAAATAACATACTGTATTTGTGATTACATCACTTTGATGTAAAATTACCAGTAGAGTACTATAATTCTTTCTTTCTATGGCCTATTTTCAATTTCTGTATTCCTAAGCACTTAATTTCAGAAACAAAATAAGTTGATGTCTGTTAAAAGCCGTAAGTGTCAATCTTTCATATTATATATTTTATATTGAACATTAGAACATGAGATTGTAGCGTGCTGGTTTTTCTATTGCACACTTTTTCCATCTGTCAGTAGTTCATCCAGGGTATGTCTGAAAGCACCATGCAGGGATGGCATTGTTCCATTCACTTGTATTCCCAGTGCTCCTCGCAATCCTTCCATGTGAATGTCATGAGTGCTGCTCACCTAACATGCTTCAGATACTGTGCATCTGGCAGGAGAGGAATATGAGGAGGGGCGACCAGTATATCACAACCCAACCAAACAATGATGGCAACCTGCTCTCGCTACCATTGCCATATATGCACCTTTTTTTAAAATATCTTTGATGTTACATAATCTATTCTTGTGTAAACATAACAAAATGGTAATACTATCATAAGGATGATTTGGATTTTCTGACTATGTATAGTGGGTTTTGATGTACTTATTTTCTCCTACGTATTCTATTTGTGGCAATTGCAATTGCCCCTTGATGTTTACATTTATATGTATATATTACCATTTTTCACTTTTAGTGTTTGATAAAGGTCAGCTAGACCAGAAAATCACACATATATTGTCTTGAGAAAACTTTAATAAACTCATCAATGTATTTTCAAGTGTGGAAGTTTGTAAATTTTATATGAATACAAAAAGCATACTACACTACAAAGAGCATACTAATATAACAAAGACAGGAGCACTCTGCGGTCTTACTAACCCTCGTACTGGTGTAAAATTGAGAATTAGCCAACATATCCTGCTTGGAGGACATGTCTGAGCCCGAGCACCGTGCCAAGGTTTCTCAAGTAGCTCGGGACCTAACACTAAACCTACCTGGGTCGTATGGGCATTACCAGGAGCCAGTGGGCAAATTACAAGGTCCGACTCACAGTCAATCACCCAGTAACCTCCAGCATGTGACCATGCATACAATGGGAGGAGGCAGAGAGCTCTGAGCCCCACCTAAGACTGGCTGATATAGCCCGAGCCTCACATGTGCACCAGAATGCTGCCTGTGGATGGAAATAAAGGCACATTCAGACTAGGAGTTTCTACACCTCCAAAAAATTCAATATACAAACTACAGATTGGCGTGGTATTAGAAAGCAGCAAGTGCTCAACCCCATATGCAGTGGTGCATCTATACTGGGGGGGCAGATCCTGCACTTGTGGTCCGCTGCTAATGGCAATCCCCAGCAAAAATACATACATTGGAGGATGCCTGCAGCAGACCACAAGTACCACAATGGACATCCTACACAAGATAGCAATTGTGTGGATGTAATAAACCGTAAAATTCATATAGTAAAAGAATACTATACTACAAAAGACTACAAAATGCATACTACATTACAAAAATCATACTACACCCCAAACACACATACTACACTACAAAAAGCATGCTATAGTATAAAAGCATATTACACTACAAAAAGCATTCTACACTACAAAGAGCATATAACATTATGAAAAGCATACTATATTACAAAAAGCATACTACACCACAAAAAGAATACTACACCACAAAAATACTATACTACAAAAAGAATACTATACAAAAAAATCATACTACACAACAAAACACATGCTACACTACAAAGAGCATGCTATATTATATAAAGCATACTACACTTCAAAAAACAGGTATATAACAAAAAGCATACTACATTACAAAGAGCATACTAAGTTACAAAAAGCATACTACACTACCAAAAGCATACTAAGTTACAAAAAGCATACTACACTACCAAAAGCATACTAAGTTACAAAAAGCATACTACACTACCAAAAGCATACTAAGTTACAAAAAGCATACTACACTACCAAAAGCATACTAAGTTACAAAAAGGATACTACACTACAAAAAACATGCTACAATACAAAAAGCATGCTCAGAGCAACCACTAACACACCATATCATTTTATCATTATAGTGCTATTAAAACAACTGATATGACAAGACAATGAAGCTCTGTTCATACAATGTTTGGTGCTCAGGCTAACATTTTTTGGGGAGTGTTGGGGTTATTAGTTTTTTTCTTTACCCAAACTTTCAAATCGACATACACTTGTCTGTTAAAATGAGACTCTTTGTCATTACCTATTTAGTCAGCGTATGTGTAAAGACGTTGATGATATATTGTGGTTCACAATAATCAACTAAATTGTGGCATTCCTGTTCCCTACTTTGCTCCAAAATGTCAGCACAAAAGGTTTTAGACCCATTTATCAAACATTTCTGCCATAAGATGTTCTCGACACACGCCCCACACTTTTCCAAAGTATCTAGACGAAGGGGCATGGTTTAGAAAAAAGCTAAATTGTAAAATAGGACAACATGCAACAAAAAATGCACCAAAATTTGGTGCAAATATTTAGCATAAATTAAGGCAACATACAGATGGTTTAAAGTTAGACACACATTTCTAAAGATGTGTCAGATTTATAATAAAGCATGTCCCTCTCCTGACTACCTGGTCTAAGGCTACTTTCACACCTGTGGAGTGTACTCCGGCAGGGAGCAGCTTGCTAGAATTCTCTGCATTCAACACATGCAATGCCCGCCGGCCCCATTATGTATAAGGGGATGTTCACACGGCACCGACAGCCACACCAAAATTTCACCCAAAACCTGTTGACGGCCACGTCCTCTCTGCCTCCCATACATCTCAATGGGAGCTAGCGCTGAGGATCGCGGAGCGGCGGCTTAAAGCCATGGCTGTTCCGAGGAGGAACATGTTCATTCTTGGTGTGACTTTAAGCCGCTGCTCCGCGACCCTCAGCACTGCCTCCCATTGAGATGCATGGAAGGCAGAGAGGACGTGGCCATCGGCAGGTTTTCAGCGACGTTTCGGCATGCTAAAATTCCGCTTCGAAGGCCACTGTGTGAACGTCTCCTAATAGGGTTTGGCCGCATTCTGGCCAGACACAAAAATGCAGAGAATCGGCCAGACACAAACTGCTTCATGCTATGGATTGTGTCCCGTCGATTCCCAGAATTCTCTAGTGATACGTGAAAATCAACGCTCATCTGCACAGCCCCATTGAAGTGAATCGGTCCGGATTCAGTGCAGGTAAAATGCGCTCACCTCATGCATTGCACCCGCACAGAATTCTCGCCTGTGTGAAAGGGCCCTAAGACAGGCATGTCCAAATTGTGGCCCTCCAGCTGCTGCAAAACTACAACTCCCAGCATGCCCGGATAGCTTACAGCTATTAGGGCATGCTGGAAGTTGTAGTTTTGCAACAGCTGGAGGGACGCAGTTTGGACATGCCTGGCCTAAGGGATTTTCCAGTATTAACCCCTGTACAGGGATCTGGACTCCCTAAATCACCAATCCCAGGAGTTTCATTCCATTTCCAGTAGCTGACGTGAACAGAGAAGATGATGCCAGGAATGGGCTAGGTTAATTACCCAATGCGTGGCTTATCTTTCCCTTGTGTGGCATAACTTACCTTCTGCTCTATAGCACCTCTGCTGGATGCCCACAAGAATGACACCCAAATAAGCGACTCTGCACTTTTTATTATTATTTATTAGTATGTCTCTTTTTTTTCTGTTTTGCTGGGGTTTCCCTTTAATACAATCCTTAGAAGCCAATCCATTAGTCCGGCGGTCTCCTCTGTGCCACAATCCTTGATATTAACAATTTACTAAACATCTTAGGGGCTTCTTCTGAGATCTGATTCAAGTGCTGTGTTATGTGACCTAACTCCTGGGCATGAATGTTACAACAGGCGCTCACTTGTAGATTTCGTGTACAGCCAAACTGCAACCACAAGGTAAAGAGCATACACGATGCAGTTCCGAGTTACCATGACAACCCAATATCCATTTTGAAAAAAAAAAAAAAAAGACTTGTAGATTTATTCATGTTTTTAAGGAGATGTGGTTTATAAATCCTGCGGGACCACTCCACTATATATCTATCAGCAGCATCGGGCTACTGTCTGTGCAGTGAAATAACAGGACTCTGAAACTGCCTTCCAAGTTAAACACAATAAAATTGATATTATAAATTGTGACGCCAAAGCGTTCATTTTTACTACCGCCTCGTGGGATGTGTTCAGCCTTTAGGTTAGCAAATAGCAAAGGCAAACACCTAGATCATAATATCTCACCCTTTACAATGACATATTTAACAACCATGATGCTAAATGACTATGAAATATAGCACTTTTATTAAATAAGCTGCTTGTGGCCAACATATTGTACTGCAGGATAGGATTAAATATAATATAACCAACAGCAGCCAAGTGCTTTTATCTTTAAAGGGCTCCTCCAGGAATAAAATAGCCGCCAACAACCTATCCTAAAATGTGAGCAGGACTGTTTGGATTACAGAGCTGCCGAGGGGTTAAGGGCTTAAGGGGTCGGGGGCCTCACTGCACTGCTCTACAAAAGATGGTAGTGATGTGATCCTGCCTGTGATATGCCATCATGGCTGGGCAGCCTGACAGGAACACTCACTAATATATAGTATATGCAAGTGCCAGAGCGTAGTGTGTAGTGAGACCCCGTCACCTCACTCCAATAGGCAGCTCTGCAGGTGGAGGAAACCAGTGCTGCTTACATCCTAGGACGGGCTGCTGCAGGGGCGGACTGGGCCGGGGGGCAGGGGGGCAATTGCCCCCCGGGCCTCCCTGGCTTGCTGTCCCGGCCGGCCGGCCGGGCCGGAATAAACAGCCGCTTTATGTCAGGGACGCTTTATGCCAGGGACGAGACGGGGAGCAGTGCGCCGGAGCGGCGCAGGCGGCGCGATGACGTCATCGGCGCGATGACGTCATCGCGCCACCTGCGCCGGTCCTGCGGCCTAACTGCCGTAAAGTGATTGCATCTCTGTGCTGGCTGGAGGCGGGAGTCCAGAGAAGCAGGGAGGTAAGTATGTCTGACTGACTTTTTTTTTTTTTCTCTTTATTTCTGTCCCTATCTGGCTACTACTGGGCTGGCACTTTATGAGGGGGGTGGGGGGCAGGGGGCACAATCTGGCTAGTGGTGGCTACTCCTGGCACATTATAGGGGGGCCCCCAGATTAGGGGGGGGCCCCCCTATAATGTGCCAGGAGTAGCCACCACTAGCCAGATTGTGCCCCCTGCCCCCCACCCCCCTCATAAAGTGCCAGCCCAGTAGTCTACTGGGCTGGCACTTTATGAGGGGGGTGGGGGGCAGGGGGCACAATCTGGCTAGTGGTGGCTACTCCTGGCACATTATAGGGCCCCCCCCCCCTAATCTGGCTACTACTGGGCTGGCACTTTATGAGGGGGGTGGGGGGCATGGGGGCATAATCTGGCTAGTGGTGGCTACTCCTGGCACATTATAGGGCCCCCCCCAATCTGGCTACTACTGGGCTGGCACTTTATGAGGGGGGTGGGGGGCAGGGGGCACAATCTGGCTAGTGGTGGCTACTCCTGGCACATTATAGGGGGGCCCCCCTAATCTGGCTACTACTGGGCTGGCACTTTATGAGGGGGGTGGGGGGGCAGGGGGGCACAATCTGGCTAGTGGCTACTCCTGGCACATTATAGGGGGGCCCCCCCTAATCTGGCTACTAGGCTGGCACTTTATGAGGGGGGTGGGGGGCAGGGGGGCACAATCTGGCTACTCCTGGCACATTATAGAGGGGCCCCTATCTGGCTACTCCTGGCACATTAGTGGGGGGGGCCCTATCTGGCTACTGGCACATTAGTGGGGGGCCTATGGCTACTGGCAGATTATAGGGGGGCCTATGGCTACTGGCACATTATGGGGGACCTATGGCTACTGGCACATTATGGGGGACCTATGGCTACTGGCAGATTACAGGGGGGCTATGGCTACTGGCAGATTATAGGGGGGGCTATGGCTATTGGCAGATTATAGGGGGGGCTATGGCTACTGGCAGATTATAGGGGGGGCCTATGGCTACTGGCAGATTATAGGGGGCCTATGGGCTACTGGCAGATTATAGGAGGCCTTTGGGCTACTGGCACAATATAGTGGGGCCTATGGGCTACTGGCACAATATAGGGGGGCCTATGGCTACTGGCACATTATATGGGGGGCCTATGGCTACTGGCAGATTATAGGGGGGGCCTATGGCTACTGGCACATTATGGGGGACCTACGGCTACTGGCACATTATGGGGGACCTATGGCTACTGGCAGATTACAGGGGGGGCTATGGCTACTGGCAGATTATAGGGGGGCTATGGCTACTGGCAGATTATAGGGGGGCTATGGCTACTGGCAGATTATAGGGGACCTATGGCTACTGGCACATTATGGGGGGGCATATGGCTACAGGCACATTATAGGGGGGCCCTATGTGGCTACTGGCACATTATAGGGGGGCCCTATGTGGCTACTGGCACATTATAGGGGGGCCCTATGTGGCTACTGGCACATTATAGGGGGGCCCTATCTGGCTACTGGCACATTATAGGGGGCACTATGGGGACATTAGCTCAACTGGGGATATTACAAGGGGGTATTTTGTGCACTGTCTATTATAAGGAGAATTATTTCTACTGGGGGGGTGGGGCATTATGGTGGGCTTTATTACTCCCCCATGGTATGACCCCCTAGTAGCAGCCCCAGCCTCTCCCTGCTCTGTGACCCCTCTGCCCCTTCTCCAAATCCTTATTATGAAATCTTTCTCATTAGGATAAAACACAACATCAGCTCCGCCGAGCCCCCGGCCAAAGCGTGGAAGTGGCGTCCGAGATCCCCAAGGGTCAAGTAACTGTAAGTTTTCAAATGAAATATGTTTATGTTATACAGTCATCAAGTGTCATGGGGGGGACACAGAGCAGCGCCCAGCGGGGAGGAGAGAATACACGGATGCACTGTATCAGCCAGAAAATGACACTTTCGGCATTATACCAAAAATGCAATTTTCAGCTGATGTGTTTCGGCGGCCGATATATCGGAGCATGCCTAGTTTATTTTGTTTTACGGTGTTCTAATTTACATGGCTGACGAAAGTGGGGGGGGGGGGGGGGCTCAGTGGGCCTCTGGGTGTTACTTGCCCCCTGGGCCAAAAGTTGCCAGTCAGCCCCTGGGCTGCTGGCAGCAATTTTAAATGATTTCAAGAGAACCGCTTTAGGGCTCATGCACACAAACGTATTTTCTTTCCATGTCCGTTCCGTTTTTTTTTTTTTGCGGACCGTATGCAGAACCATTCATTTCAATGGGTCACAAGAAAAACAGAAGTTACTCCGTGTGCATTCTGTATTTCCATTCCACAAAAAAATAGAACATGTCCTATTATTGTCCTCATTACGGACAAGGATAGTACTGTTCTCTTAGGGGCCAGCTGTTCCGTCCCGCAAAATACAGAATGCACACGGACGTCATCCGTTTTTTTTGCGAATCAATTTTTGTGGACCGCAAAATGCATACGGTCATGTGCATGAGCTCTTAAACTGTGTTAAATATTATTCATAACTTAACCCAATGATGTGACTACAAATGTGTGTAAAATGGTAAAAAAAAATTCCCGAGCAGCCGTGCCAGCCCATATCACTTCCAAAAAGAGAAATGCATAACTAGATGTACCTAGTAACAGGGGGGGGGGGGGGGGGGGGGAATCAGAAAAAGAATAACTAGTAACATACACTATTACTGAGAACCATCTTGCATAGCTCGCCAGACTCTGGAATAAACTGAGACCAAATCTAAGCATCTAGGGGGGAAAATATCAGTCCCACAGAATACTTGGTAAATCGGTAATTAGAAACCTAAAGAGAAAAAAAAGAAAGAACACAAGTTTGTGTTGGTATCATCACAGACCCGGGCCTTGGGTCCCCTCGGCTTCATTTTTTTCATCCCGGCTTTTGTCTGACTGGAACCGTGGACCATTCGGCCTCAATCTTCCATCTTGCAGGTTCCACTTCTCCACAACTTTCATGCCCTCTGCCACTGAAGAGATAATGGTAGTTGTTCCGTTCTGCGAAACCAGAAGCTTAATTGGGAATCCCCAACGATACTTGATATTATGTTCCCTGAGCAACTTAGTAACCGGGAGGAACTATCTGCGAGCTTGCAACGTGGCCGTTGATAAATCCAGAAACAAGGAAAGGGCAGTGTATGGCGGGGGAAATGAGGCGTATTTGCGTGCCTCAAATAAAATAAGCTCCTTAACATGGTAAAAATGTACTCTCACCAATGTGTCTCGCTGAGCTTTTTCTGGAGCTGCTTGAGATGGGGATCCTATGCGCTCTATCCAGAGTGAGAGCCATAGCGGTCAGATTGGGCACTAAGGTTTGGAAAAGGCATTTAAGATAGTCCATAAGTTCAGGAGTAGAGATTTTCTCTGGAATGACCCTAATTTTGATGTTGTTACGTCTGGACCTATCTTCTGCATCTGTAGCTTTGGTTTTGAGCCTTTTGACATCTTCTTCTAAGGCGCTGTGCGCATCCACCAGCTCGTTATGTGCCATTCTGCCGTTTTACCTTCCAGGTGGTCACTGCGTTCACCTATGGCGGAGACGTTGACTTGAAGTTTCCGGTTGAGGGATGAAACAGATGTATTAATTCCATTTTACAATAGAATGAGCATATCTTTTAAAGTGTCCACTGTAACTGGAGCTGAGGACGCTGGAAATTGAGAGATATCATATTGAGGCAATACTGTAGAGATTATTTCCTCATCACTTTGCACATAGCTCTTTTTAGAAATCGGGCTTTTGCTGTTAGGAGACAAAGATGGCGAAGTTGCGCCTCTCCTTTTCCCACTTTCTCCACCTGCTCCCCTCTTGATGAGGAGATTGTCCTGTGTCAGAGAGGAAAAGGCGGCATCTCCTGGGGGGTCTGTGTTTGATTTTGTTCTACTCCTGAAGGGTCTGCAGAATCAAAGAATTCCACTAGCTTCCTTGAAGCAGAGGCTTTCGCCTTTTTTTTTGGTTGATTTAGACCTTCTATTCATTTTTCCAGCCCCCTTGTTTTCGTGAAAGTCCCGAAAATGGCAGAGGAATTTGGAATGCAGCTCCACTGGCCTGATATTATGGTCCTCAGCTCTATCTGAGGTACTGCATGTGTCCAAGATGGTCGCTAAGACAGGAGATTGATTTTCTATGTTTACCCACGATGCCTCTGTGCTTGAAAACCGCTCTTGCAGTTAATAGGGAGTGGGATTAACAGCGGCGGATCCCGCTTCTTAATGCTGCTCAGACCCCCTCACCTTAACTCACGTTGCTCTGTGTCTCCTCTGCACGATGAGCCGCCTGGATGCACGCACTGATGTGGGAGCGCTGCCTCCAGTGAGCCGAAGTGCTCCACTTGGTCAAAATGTCCGCCGCGACAGGGGCTGTTGCTCCCGGCCCGCCCGCAGCAGTGCCATTCTGGAGGTCCGATCCTGTAGTTGGTAGGTAGCAGGAGTGTCAGCGCTGGGTCCCGCTGCTTAATGCTGCGCCTTCCTCCTTACCTCGAGCCGTGCAGCACCGGATACCCCTTGCATGCTGAGCCGGCTGTGTGCGGGTGGCGATGTGGACGCGATGCCTCCGGTGCACGCCCGATACAGGAAGGATCCCCAAAGATGTCCTCCGACTCAGGATGAGGTAATTTCCCACTTTGAGGTGCTTTACACGGGTTTCTTGTGCTGTGAGCCGCTGTGTTTTATCTGTGGCTGGAAGAGCTGAGGACTAGGCAGCCATCTTCCTCAGCAGCCCAGCTCCACCCCCGACTTGATTCATTTTTCCATCACATTATATACTGCTAATTTTCAGGGGTTACGACCACCCTTTAATCCATCAGTGGTGGTCGTGCTTGCACAATATTGGAAAAAGCTCTGACCTCTCTGGTGGCCGGGACCGTGGGAGTGCGCAGAGGCCAAGTCTTTTTCCAATAGTGTGCAAACACGACTACCGCTGCTGCATTGCGGGGTGGTCGTAAACATAGAAACGAGCAGTTTATAATGTGATGTAAAAAATGAATCCAGCCAACAAATGAGGCAGTATGGACAATCACAGTACATTAGTAAGTGCCTGGTATTAACTTTCTCTATATTGTAAACAGGGGCATAGCTATAGGCAAAGCAGGGGCCCATACAGCACTAATAGATTTTCATTTCATGGCTTCCTCAGCAGTATTATACAATTACATTAAGATAGTGACACTGTAAGAAATGGACGGAGCAGCTGCCGGGCCTGGTCTGAGAACAAGAAGAGGAGGTTGAGAAGAATTTGCTGGGGCAGGGCTTTTCCCATTAAAAAAATTGCTGTGGGGGCCAGTCATTTCTAGTTATGCCACTGATTGAAATGTCATTTGCTGAAGTGAGACAACCCCTTTAATATCAGATTCAACACTATTTTTTATTTTCTTACTGCCCCCCATTTTCCCCCGTCAGCGCTCAGAGATGCATTGAAATACATGGTCAGGACTTCTGTGCAGATGAGGCCTCTCTATTATTTTAGAACAGCACAGCAGTCTGGACTGTGTATTTCAGTGCAGCTTTGAGTTCTTACAGGGGAGGAACCGGGGCAGAAGAAAATAGTAATTCTGGACTCCTTGTCTGCAGTACTACGCATGAATTACTGTGGATAATAGTCCAAAATCTAGGTGACAGATTCTCTTTATAAGTGACTGCAAGAAAAGATGTAGAAAAAAGGGGCAGAGGTTACAACTGGACCCAAACAAATACTGTGCAAACATTACCTTAAATGGGTTGCCCCACGATAAAAATATTCTACAGTTTTCAAACCAGCACCTGGATCTGTTTGTAATTGCATGTAATTCAAAATTTAGCATAGATACTGAGTTATTCCATGAAATG
This sequence comes from Bufo gargarizans, assembly GCF_014858855.1. NCBI lineage: Eukaryota > Metazoa > Chordata > Amphibia > Anura > Bufonidae > Bufo > Bufo gargarizans. Next base: position 480,036,379 of record NC_058083.1, read on the forward strand.
TATCTGTATAGCGCCACCTGCTGTTTGTTATTTTCTTATTTCTTTTTCCTGCTCACTGAGATGGCCGCACATGCTCAGTTTCATCCTTCAACTGTCTCCTGAGCTGTGATAGGCAGAGCATGGACACGCCCCCTGAGCTGTGATAGGCAGAGCATGGACACGCCCCTGAGCTGCAGTAGTAAAGACACTCCCCTTGAGCTGTCAGCTTGAAATAAATCTAGCAGAGTAATGAATGGGGAGATCAGTGGTTCCATGTGAGGTACAGGGCTGGTTCTAGCTTTGTTAGAAAGAGATTGTCATGACTGAGTTTACACGGGCGTTGCGGGAAAATGCACGATTTTTCAGCGCGAGTGCAAAGCGGTTTAATGCGTTTTGCACGCACGTGAGAAAAATCGGCATGTTTGGTACCCAGACCCCAACCTGGACTTCTTCACAGAAGTTCGGGTTTGGGATCGGTGTTGTATAGATTTTATTATTTTCCCTTACAACATGGTTATAAGGGAAAATAGTACATTCTGAATACAGAGTGCTAAGTAAATTAGGGATAAGGGGTTAAAAAAAAATAAAAAATTGATGAGCGCAGTGTAGTCACCAAAGGTCCTTTTCCTCCCAGGTCCTCAAAGAAGAAGAAAGAAAACGAGTCGGGCTGCGCGAACAAGTGGATGAGGTGAGTTTAATTATTTTTTAACCCCTCCATCACTAATTTACTTAGTATTCTGTATTAAGAGCATGAGCCCTTAGTGACATGTAGCTTCATTCTGGAGAAAAAGGAGGAAGTTTATAAAAACTGATGTAAAGGAAAACTGGCTTAGTAGCAACCGATCAGATTCCACCTTTCATTTTCCAGACGAGCTCTGAAAACTGAATGGTGGCATCTGACTGGTTGCAGCTATGGATGAGTTCACATCACCATTATTTTTCCGTTATTTTTCTGATTCGTCAGAACAGAAAAATAAAGAAAAAAAATGGATTGTGTAAGAAAAAAGATCCAGTGCTGTCCACATCAGTATGTCCATTCCATGGAACCCGCAAAAAAATAAAGCGTATTATGGACAAGAATAGAACAGTTCTATAGAGGCCTGGATGTTCCTTTCCACAAAATGCGCAGCGAATACGGCCGGTATCTGTGTTTCCATCTAAAAAGACGGATCTCAGGGGCAAATGGTTCAAATGGATGACAAATGTGCATAACTGGTTGTTTTTTTTTTTTTGTTTTTTTTTTTACAAGAACCGTTTTTTGTTTTTTCTGTTCTTCTGACGGATCAGAAGAACGGAAAAACAACGGTGATGTGAACTCTCCCCAAGCAAGTTTTTTTTTTACAGCAGTTTTGATAAATCTCCCTCAAAGGACTTTCAATCCACATGCAAATGAATAGATAAGTGCACCGAGTGCGGGGCCAAGACACTATGCACTCTTGCTCCTCCTGCGGATGTGTTTCATGCAAAGAAATATACTTTAGTGTAACATGGGATATTTAAAGAGTGTTAGTAAATAATTGTATTTCCCATGTAACAACAATTCTGGATAATTTATTCTTTTGACCCTATGGTGTAACATTCCTCTTTTATTCCTAACAGAAGTTATGCATACTCTGACACTGTCTAATACTGCCAGTGTCTTTCTCTCCAGGGACACACCCCACCTGGTAACACCCAAATGGACCTTTATTCATTCCTAGCAGGAATAACAGAGGAGTAGCACACTATAGCATTATCTGATAAGATGTCTCCAAGTTGTTATTACATGGGGAATGCAAGCTGTTACCAAACCTTTTGGAGAGGTGACAAGAGGGAGTCCTCTGGAAACGATCAGCTTCACTTACAGCAGCAGCTTAACATGCGGACAATGTTTAAAAGAAAAGTTCAAAGTCCAATAGCAGGTGAGGCATGGTGGAAGAATTCTGTCACGTCACGCTAAGCAAACCCCATATCATCTTAGTAACCTCTCTAATCTTTGTCCCTGAACAGAAGTTTTCGAACTTAAGATGACAAGAAATAACTTCACAGTATATGCCCGCCTGAATTTTTTATTTCATTTTGAAAAATCAATAACATGAAATGATGTGTGGCCAAAATCAAAGAGCAAATGAAGATATCACTTGCCTTAAAAAGTTATGCAGTATTCCAAAACACTTTTTGTAACAATTCTTCATGGTTTTCAAGATCTCTGTTTGTTGTCGTTCAATAGAAACCTTCATAGTTTACACTGTGCTGTTCATGTGATGTGCCTATTACAAGAGACAGCTCTGATAACTGTACTGTCACATAGTCAGAACACCTTTGTATCCGATGAAAGTTAGAAAGCTTCCTATAGGATAACTGCAAGCACAGGTCTTGAAAACTGTAAAGAAATGATACAGGCAGTACACGTTCTCACTCGATCAGTTCTGAAATGAGAGAACATTTGAATCTGAATAATTGGTATTTCCATAGTTGGCTGGGTTTGGGGTGACCCGAATTGTAGGCTGGGTCCTCTGGACAGCATTGAGGTGTCACCACGTGTTGCTGCTCTCCGGAAGGGATGGTAAGGAGTGGTGCACCCCAATGGGAACTAAGTCCAGAGAGTCAGGGTCTGCAGTAAACCAGGGTGCTTCTTTACTCGAGGAACTCAAGTGCATTGGCATCTCCAGTCTCCTCCCTGGCAGAAGAAGGGTTTGATGCTGAGGAAAGACCTGAGCTAGATGTCCCTCCCAGAAAGATGACTCCCTGGTCAAAGGCTGGTGGTCCAGGGTCTGTGGCTCAATCGTCCGTCTGGCTCCCTGGGCACAGGGCTGGTGACCCAGGATCTGTGCAAGAGTAGGCCCATCTCAGCATCGTCTTCTGGTCACTCATGCAGTTTGGTAGAGTCTTTCCTACTAAATTCTGGTCCCTATCTGCAGATTATCAGAGTCTCTCCTACTAAGCGTTGGTCACTAGGGGCTTTGATTGCTCTGATTGCTCTCCTTCTAGTGGGAAGGGTGGAGTGGAGAAGCACAGCCTAAACAGAAACAATATTACAATTTCTGTCTATCAGAGACTTGTATATAGCTTCAATGGACACTTGTGGGGAAGACAAAGCCGCTTTTCAAGACATAATCAAGTCTTCAGACAACAGAGCTAAGGCTAGTTTCACATCCTCGGCAGCAATTCCGGCAGGCTGGTCCGGCAGAGAACAGCCTGCTGGAATACTGTGGTTTTAACTATAATGGGGTCCGGCGGAAATCAGAATGCAATCTGGCAAATATGTTGCGAATCGGCCGGACAGAAACTACTGCTTGCTGCGTGATTCTCTGCTGGAACTGGCTGTCAGATCACAATGTGAAAGTTGGCTAAGCCAGATAGTCAGAAGGTCAGTGCGTCTGGTTTTTCCCTCCAAAACTTTGCATAGGTAGAAAGTCACAAAGTCTCTCGTTATTAGTTGGCTGTGCGTTAACCCTTCCCACAGTGCAGTTATAGTGTAATAACAGTGCAAATGAACAGGATATATTACAATAAACATATACATGCAGTTTATCAATATAAAACAGTATATGTGCACATAACAGCATAAATCACAGTGAAAGATAACCCTTCAGAATGCAGTAAAATAGGGAGTTGATGGCTTTGCATAGTACTGTAGCAATAAGGGTAAATGTCCACAAATTTCCATAGTACAAAAGCAGTGTACAGCCTACTAAACGCTAATGCGGTGACCGGCTATTGCCAGTGATTGTCAGGATGTCATCACTGCAGCAGGAAGCGGAAAATGATGGCAAATCGGGCAGCCTCAGAATTAAAAGAAGTATACCTTTTTCATCTATTTATACTATGCTGAGTGGTTTTAAACATACATGGATTGTGGTTGGCTCACGTTTAACCCCTTCACGACCTTGGGACTTTCCATTCTTGCGTTTTCATTTTTTACTGTCTGACTTCTCGTAAACATAACTTTTTTTCTTTTCTTCCTGTTCACATAGCCATACTAGGTTTTTACCAGACAAGTTGCACTTTCTACTGGCACCAATTTATATGGGATACAATATAATGGGAAGCTGGGAAAAAAATTCAAAATGGGATGAAATTGGAAAAAATGCAATTCCGCCATGGTTTTATGGGCTTCATTTTTATTGCGTACGATTACAGGGATACCACATTTATATACTTTTTCTTGTGTTTTAACACTGAAGAAAAAAAACTTTGAAAAAATATTTTTTTCTTTGCGTTGGCATATTTTGACATAGTGCATATTACTTTTTATTCATTTTTTTAGGAGAGGTGAAAGAACAAAAAAATGGCGAATTAACTATTTTTTTTTTTTTTATACAGTATAAATATGTTTATATTTTAATAGTACAGGTGCTGTTAGACTGGTGATACAAATGATCTTTATTTTTTACTGTTTGTTTATTTATATATATATATTTTTAGATATTTTTAAGAACAATATATATATATATATATATATATATATATATATATAATGAAGTATATTGCCCAGTGCACTGACTTACTGTAATTCATAAACCCCTAATAAATAAATTATTCAATAGTATACACTGCAGTCAGGCTCTCTGGTCTTCACACAAGGTATTTTTAGTTGTTATTTCTTTTAAATGAATGTGTACTAAATTAAACATGTACAATTAAAAGTATCAATAAATATAAAGTACAAATATAACATGCATGTAAAAACGGACAAATATATAGCCAAAACGCCGCTCTTAATAAATGACTCCTGTAGTTTTTCCAGTTAGAATATGGCCACACAGTCAGGTTTCCTGATGCAATTTTAGAAGACAAAATTAGGGCAGAATCATAAAAGGAGAGGAAGTTTAAATCTTGTTTTCTACTTTGGTGCCGATGGATTTGTAAAGTGGTGCCAGGGCCTGTCTTAGGGGTGTGCAACTTGTACTACCACACATAGGGAACACTACATTGGACTCCTGAAGGGGGGCCCGACATGGTCCCCTTTGCCAGGCACCTGGTCATGGGTTACAGGGTGCCCCTGCCCTCAATTGTATCTGCGGCCACAGGACTCACATACAGTTGAATGCCATAGTGAAGCAGGGAGAAGTCAGCTCCCTGCTTCACCGTAAACCAGCCTGCTCTTGTTTACACAGCCTACTACTAGAGAATTTTAAGGCTGTGCAGAGAAAGGGGCTCCAAAATTTTAATAAAGACTAATTGAAAAAACATTTTTTTTATCAAAATGAGTATAATTCAGTAATAGAAAATTGCCCCCAAAGGTGTCCACAGCCTTTAAGTAATATAGGAAGAGCAGTTATCTGCCAGACTTCATTGCCTATAAACAACATAAATTTATCCAAATGACCAGTTATACAGGATGTGTCTATGTCTAGGGCGCTGGTGGTGAACGTGACACAGCTAATGGTTGCCTAGGGGGATGCCATGACATGACTAAGGCATTGGATTGAAATTATGGCCTAGGTCAAGGAAAGCCTTGCTACATCCCTGACATCTCTATGTCTCTATGTGACACAGATTTAGAAACCGGCCTTTATCCAGCATACATACGAGATCATTTAACACCGACAAGGAAAGAAAACCTTACTCCTGGTGACACATAATGCACCAGTGCAATCTGGATTCAGTTCAGAAAATAAGAATTTATTCTACCTGGCAAAGTCAGCAAATCTTAAAATGTCCATTAACTCCTTCCTTAACAATAGCGTGCGTCTCATCGGAGAATGTAACTGGACAAATAATGTGTCATCGTAGGAAGGTTTTTTATTGCATATTAACCTAAAGCACTTGTTCACACTTGAAATAAAAGCTACACTATGAATCCAGCATTAAACATCCCAGTTCACCGAATGATCTGTACTTGGTCTGTAGTCTCATGACTAATGGTCACTTTTATGTGCAGTCTTCAATGTTATTATACTAAGGAACAGTCGCTTTAGTGGATCATTAAAGACAAAATGATATGGAGATGCGCTTGAGGTTATGGCCAGCATTAAGGGACTTGAATTGTATTTTATATCTCCACTGCGTTTCCTATGTTAACATTTATCAGCTATTAGCAGAGGTATTAGCCACTTAACCTTGTAAATTATACTGCAGAAAACATCATTTAGATACTGGGACTTATCTTTGAATTAGATATTCATTCAGAGGTAGCATTGCATTAAGGGGAATCTGTACATCCGCATATTCAGTTATCATACCATGCAGGATGTTTTGAATCTTTTTCTGTGATTTTTGAAAAATTTATGTTCTTGAAGTAGTGGCACCTTCAAGTGTGAATGCGCTCCTATTACCTGGGGAGTAGCATTCTTGTGCACTTTTTGCCCCACCTATCCCACAGGCAACCTTGATTAGGTGGTACATATAGCTGTGTGTGCTCCTTTTCTCATCAGTTGCTTTATGCACACAGAGGTAACTAGGAGCAGCACACTATATGGGGTCTGCTCTCCTGAATATAGATGCCCAATGGCATAGGTAGGTTTAGAGTAGGACCTGCCTGACTGAGACCACCTTGGCACTGGTAGGTGGGCACAGATGTGTTTTGATCAAAATTTATTAGCTGAGAGTCTCAGATTTTATTATACCAGAGTGAGGGCCTAGTCCATACATAATGTTTCCATCTATTGTGTTATTTTCCGTGATTTCTTCCTTATAAATGTTGCCATGTGCATCCACATATTCAGTTATTATATCGCACAGGATGTTTTGTATCTTTTTCTCAAAATTTTTGAATCTGTCACTAGGCTTATATTGTCTTATATGAGGGTCAAATACTTTTTTGGTCTTGCAGTTGTCACGAACCAGTGGGTGTGAACCCACTGTGCCACATGTCCTACCTCCTCTAAGGGCGTTGTCTAAGTGAACCCCAGGATCTTCACAGTACCCCTGATGGTGGGGATAGACTTTCCCGAGGGGAACACTAGGTCGCTACCTCTAAAGGAGAAGAGGCCCACAAGGCAGCTGGTCCAGGCGGACCAGGAGGTACCTGAGAAAGGTACCAGAGGTGCAGTACCAAAGGATGAGGCAAAGGCGTAGTTAGACAAGCAAAAGGTCAGGGTAGGCGGCACATGTATAGGTCAGGCAATCCGGGTCAGCAACAGGAGAGTCAAGGCAAGCAGATAGGGATCTAACAAGTAGCAGAGTCTAGGAATACAGATAAGAGTCATTAAAGAGGACCTTTCACTACTGCACAAACTAAAAACGAACTATATCAGTGGGCAGAGCGGCGCCCAGGGGTCCCCCTGCACTTACTAGTATGCCTAGGCACCGCTCCGTTCGCCCGGTATAGGCTCCGGTGTCTGCGCTCCCTCTGACTGATTTCTTGTAGGAGGCGTGTCCCTTGCTGCAGTGCTGGCCAATCGCAGCGCACAGCTCATAGCCAGGCTGCCCACTGATATAGTTAGTTTTTAGTTTGTGCAGTAGTGAAAGGTCCTCTTTAACACAGAAACATTAGCAGAAAACAGGAATCTTAGCAGGACACAAGGACCTTGACACAGAGGCCTCTGGGAAAGGGGCTGAGCTACTTATATATGCGCAGAAGGGCTAGGATAGGTCAACAATGTCACATGACCTAACCTATAAAACCCAGGAAGCGACGTGAAGCCCTAAGGAAGTGCTGCAGAAAACAAGCAGCAAGCATACTGTGGCCAGGGCTGAGAGCAAACTGTGGAGCGTATCCCAGAACAACAGCACCCACACAGACAGAGCCCAGGACTGCAGCGGTGAATGGGAAGCACCGGCAGCAGATAACCGCTGAACACAGCGCCCGGGACCGCGGCGGTAAGCAGGGAAACAGCGGCGCACATCAGCCACTGCTACAGTAGTTTTCATAAAGTTCCTGTGGAGCAGTTGCAGTGCGATCTGAGTGCTAGTGTCCAGGTATTATTGAGCAGTGGTGCCCTCCTGGGGATGATTACCTCTCCAGCTCTCTTTCTATACTGTATGTAGTGAGAAAGCAGTCAATCAGTGGGCGGAGGAGGTGGGTTGTTAGAGACAGGAGCTCATAAATACTAGGACTCACAACTGCACTCAGATAGGGCAGCATAAACCTGGTGAAAGATTCCCTTTATACAGTAGATGTGACCGGAAAGATCCTTTTAAAGGAGCCTATAAATAACTATTCGTACCTCTATGGACTCCCACATACATGCTTGTTTTGACTTGCCATGGATGTGTTTTCAGTGGGGAGAAAGCTGCTGCTAGATACATCTGGTGGTGGCATACCTCCTAGGAGGACAAAGGATCAGCCATTGCAATACAAAGGGTCCAATTGTTATCTCCCCCAAACTCATCTGTTGTGAAAGAGTTAGATTATTGGCTTGTGTTGACAATAGCTTAATGTTTATGGGGACCTTAACGGGGTTGTCTGAGCTACAAATGTGGGTGACTTATCTAAAGGACAGGCCATCAATATCAGATCAGCGGGGTCCGACTCCCAGCACTGCTATCGATTAGCTGTTTGATGCATCCGTGGTGCTTGTAACTTTTACTGGGTCTCCTGTTCCATAATTTTGAAAAATTTTGTAAAACCCAAAATAGTTACATAGTTAATACGGTCGAAAAAAGACATAAGTCCATCAAGTTCAACTAAGGGATAAGTGGGGATGCGAATCCCAGAAGGTATCTCAGTGGCGTCCCCGCGTATCGCGTCGCTTGGTAACGAAGCAACGCCTGACATCACTGCTCTTGAGCTATCACAGATGCTGGATAGCTAATCTCAATAGTAAGCTATGTAGCTTCAAAATAGGACTTAGGCAATCTTCAGTATGAGATATTCATTTAAACAACTCTTAACCATACATGTATTCAAACATAAAAAATAATAAATGCAAAAGACTAGATGTCTTCATACAGCATCTTAGAACTTTTATGGTACTGTCTTGTTTGGATAAAAGGCGCTGTACACAAACGTCTACACTATTAATACACTGAACAAAAATATAAACGCAACATTTTCGGTTTTGCTCCCATTATGCATGAGCTGAACTCAAAGATCTGAAACATTTTCTACATACACAAAAGACACATTACTCTCAAATATTGTTCACAAATCTGTCTAAATCTGTGTTAGTGAGCACTTCTCCTTTGCCGAGATAATCCATCCCACCTCACAGGTGTGGCATATCAAGGTGCTGGTTAGACAGCATGAATATTGCACAGGTGTGCCTTAGACATCCCACAATAAAAGGGCACACTGAAATGTGCACAGTTTTGCCTTATTGAGGGGGGGGGGGGGGAGTCAGAAAACCAGTCAGTATCTGGTGTGGCCAGCACTTGCCTCACGCAGTGCAGCACATCTTCATCACATAGAGTTGATCAGTTTGTTGATTGTGGCCTGTGGAATGTAGGTCCACTCCTCTTCAATAGCTGTGCGAAGTTGCAGAATATTGGCAGGAACTGGAACACGCTGTCGTATACGCCGATCCAGAGCATCCCAAACATGCTCAATGGGTGACATGTCCGGTGAGTATGCTGGCCATGCAAGAACTGGGATGTTTTCAGCTTCCAGGAATTGTGTACAGATCCTTGCAATATGGGGCCATGCATTATCATGCTGCAACATGAGGTGATGGTCGTGGATGAATGGCACAACAATGGGCCTCAGGATCTCGTCACGGAATCTCTGTGCATTCAAAATGCCATCAATAAAATGCACCTGTGTTCGTTGTCCATAACATACACCTGCCTATACCATAACTCCACCACCACCATGGGCCACTTGATCCACAACGTTGACGTCAGTAAACCGCTCACCCACACGACGCCACACACGCTGTCTGCCATCTGCCCTGAACATTAAAAAAACGGGACTTATCCATGAACAGAACGCCTCTCCAATGTGCCAGACGCCATTGAATGTGGACATTTGCCCACTCAAGTCGGTTTACGACGACGAACTGCAGTCAGGTCCAGACCCCGATGAGGACAACGAGCATGCAAGATGAGCTTCCCTGAGACGGTTTCTGACAGTTTGTGCAGAAATTCTTTGGTTATGCAAACCGATTGTTGCTACAGCTGTCCGGGTGACTGGTCTCGGACGATCATGAAGGTGAACATGCTGGATGTGAAGGTCCTGGACTGGTGTGGTTACACGTGGTCTGCGGTTGTGAAGCCGGTTGGATGTACTGCCAAATTCTCTGAAACGCCTTTGGAGATGGCTTATGGTAGAGAAATGAACATTCATTGCACGGGCAACAGCTCTGGTAGACATTCCTGCAGTCAGCATGCCAATTGCACGCTCCCTCAAACATTGCGACATCTGTGGCATTGTGCTGTGTGATCAAACTGCACATTTCAGAGTGGTCTTTTATTGTGGGCAGTCTAAGGCACACCTGTGCAATATTCATGCTGTCTAATCAGCACCTTGATATGCTCCACCTGTGAGGTGGGATGGATTATCTCGGCAAAGGAGAAGTGCTCACTAACACAGATTTAGACAGATTTGTGAACAATATTTGAGAGTAATGGGTCTTTTGTGTATGTAGAAAAAATGGGAGCAAAACCGAAAGTGTTGCGTTTATATTTTTGTTCAGTGTAAAATGGCCGACTTAAACAGACATATGTTAAGTGACTGTGGCGTGCAAATAGTCTCTTATCTATTAGTAGGTTGATGGTTGAACAAACATTGAATGAACAATAATCTAGTGAATGATCATGCAGCCATACATATTTTAGTCCATACTGTCCATTCCAGTTATTCAGATTGGCCATATATATTCAATGACACCTGGTGAAGGACAAACAATCTTTACGGGAACATTCTGAGAATATTCTTTCAAGGAAAGGCCATTTGAAATATCTTTTCATAACAAAAGATTTATTTGTCCGACTATCAGATGAAAATTTGAAACACGGCTGGCTTCTTTTCAGACAATGATATGTCATCGGTTGTCTAAAATGATCCCTTCATGTTAAAGTGTAACTGTCAATTTTTATGTGTAGGGACAGTTAGCGTGTTTTTGTAATATACTTTAATTAGGGAAATATGTGGTGAAATTTGTGTTAGAAAACTTTATGTAAAGTGTCCCCTTATCAACCATCTAACTTAAGGGGCATCTTCAGCCTTCTACTGAACGCTGAAGGCTCCAGATAACTGTAAACTGCAGAGGCTTCTCAGCCTGCCTCTGGTCTCCTGGCCCCAGTTTCTGCCTCCTTACATCGGCCTCTGCCTCCCTAAATGCTTGATAGAGTTTACTAAAATTAATGTAAGTGCTGCTTCCTATTCATTACACTACATGTTGCCTTTCTTAGAGCGAGTACTTGTAATTACACAGCACTTCCGAAACGACGTGTAGTATAATGAAGAGGAAGCAGCACTTGTGTTCTAACAACTGATCAGCGGGGATGCTGGGTGTCAAACCCCCACCGATCTGAGAATAGGTCATCAATGTAAAACCCCTACACAACCCCTTTAAGACTGGCCATAGTCATACTGTTACGTTGCTAATGGTAATCTCTTAGTCTGCTGGGCAGAGTATACGTCATTCATAGTTCTGAGTTATTCTGGGTCATTGGTAAAATAGATGATACAATTGTAGCATGTGTCATTGTTATCAAGACATAAAAAAATTCCAAATATCATCCCTTCACCAGCTCATATTATATCCTCACTTGGATGTCTGTTGGATCCTGGCTGTTCAGCAACAACGTCAAGCTCATGGTGACAGTAAGAGGGGGCACAATCACTGGTTTAACACTTCACTCTCCGTGCCCTGCACCTGCTCATGATACTTGAGAGGGCTGTTGGAGAAAACAGCTGCACTGAGGTTTTAAATAGAGCCCAATGAAGCCATTTTTAAGTATCATTCATGGGTTATAGATGTGATTTAAAACATAATCTTATGAACCTTCACTAAAGTGGAGCTACGCCTTAACTACATAAACTCTCGAGGCGAAGGTTTATATCCTACATTGCTTATCCAAGTTATGTCTTTCCTTTAGTTATCCTAGTTTAAAGGGGTTGTCTGGGAGTACAATAATGATGACCTATTCTCAGGATAGGTCATCAAGATCAAATCAGCAGGGTCTGACTCCCAGTAACCCCACCGATCAGCTGTCTGAAGGGGCCACGGCGCCTCAGTGAGTGCTGCGGTCTTTTCCTAGGTCAGTGACATCACATTCATTGATCACGTGGCCTACGCGCAGCTCAGTCCCATTCCATAGCTGCCAAGTGTCCCAAATTTGGCGGGATTGTCCCTGATTTTCAGAGACAGTCCCAGCAAATTTGCGATATCCCGGGGCAAAAATGGACATGACTATCATAAACTTCGTCCATTATAGGGTGGTCCCGGGCGGGGTTGGGGTGATCCCGGGTTGGGGCTTATATGCCCCAATTTTACCAACTGAAAAGTTGGTAAATATGCCATTCAAGTGAATAGGCCTGAACTGCATCACCATGCACAACCACTACACAATGTACGTCACTGTGCTTGGTAAGCTGTGAGGAGGCCGCAGCATTCACCGGAGAGTCACAGCTGATGGGTGGCAGTGGCGGGAGAGCCACAGCTGATGGGTTGCAGTGGCGGGAGAGCCACAGCTTATGGGTGGCAGTGGCGGGAGAGCCACAGCTGATGGGTGGCAGTGGTGGGAGAGCCACAGCTGATGGGTTGCAGTGACGGGAGAGCCACAGCTGATGGGTGGCAGTGGCGGGAGAGCCACAGCTTATGGGTGGCAGTGGCGGGAGAGCCACAGCTGATGGGTGGCAGTGGCGGGAGAGCCACAGCTGATGGGTGGCAGTGGCGGGAGAGCCACAGCTAATGGGTGGCAGTGCTGGGAGAGCCACAGCTGATGGGTGGCAGTGGCGGGAGAGCCACAGCTGATGGGTGGCAGTGGCGGGAGTCAGACCTCCATCAATCTGAAAATAATTACTTATCCTGAGGATAGTCATCAATATTGTACTATAGGCAGACATGACTATAGGCAGACATGACAGATTAGATGTCCTCATTTTGCTTACAGTATCTGCAATACTTCATGACTATATGGTCACACACACCTGAGAAATAGCGGAATCCACCAACCGTAGATTCAGTAGTCACTTTTTTTTTTTTACTGAACGTTCGGAGGCAGCAGTATGAAAGGTGATGTAAAAGTGTAAAAATGGCACATAACATAGTACATCCACTTCTACAGAATATGTTACTTTCCTATACAGTACTTGCCACTGAGTCAGAATGGAGAACCGAGCCAGACCACAAAATTCTCTATTTAATCAGGGGTAGGCCGCAGCATGACTGGGATTATCAAAGGCTAAATCAGAAGCAAACTGGATGTTCAAATTACAAAATCAGGCCACAGCCATTCTTATATGGACAAGGAAATACATAGCAATTTAAAGTCGGGGCTGTGTTACCAGCATTCTGCCAAACTACAGGATAATGTACTAGATGATAACTTAGAGAGTCTGCTATTCCCAGTGCTGAATAGGAGCAGCGCTGCAGTAACCAACTCTGTCCACTATACAACGGACAGCGCTGTGTTGTTCTGGCACTGATTTCCTGGGGCCGGAGCTACTGCAGAACAGCTGATCGGCGAGGATGCGGGATGGCGGACCCCTGAAGATTACATTGTGATGGCCTATTGTGACTTTTTGCATTCTTACACCACTTTAGTTTTGTAAAGTGGATGGGAAAGGGAACATGGTTATAAGTGTAAGGCTACTTTCACACTTGCGTTTTGAATAGTTCCATCATGGATAATACGACCGTCTGCATCTCTTCAGAGCGGATCCGTTTGTATTATCTGTAACATAGCCAAGACGGATCCGCCTTGGACACCATTGAAAGTCAATGGAGGACGGATCCGTTTTCTATTGTGTCAGTTTCATCAGACGGACGCTGCAAGTAGCGTTTTGGTGTCTGTCTACAAAGCGGAATGGAGACTGATGCATTCATTCAGAATGTATGACAATGCAAACTGATCCGTTTTGGACCGCATGTGAGAGCCCTGAACGGATCTCACAAACGAAAAACCAAAACGCGAGTGTGAAAGTAGACTAAATGAGTTTCACTCCAGATTTATCACTGAGTTGCTAAACTACTCCAGTGTGTGTGTGTGTGTGGGGGAGGGGGAGTTGTGACATAAAAAAAAAGGAGTAGGCTACCTATACAGAAGTGTTGAAAGATGCACCAAATTCGACAAACAATGGGTCTCATTTATCAAAGACTAGGATATGCTATGCCTTGTACTGCAGCAGAATGTGCCTAATTCATGAAGAGGGGCACACCTCATCATAAATTAAAGGGGTTATACAGTGGAAAAAATATTGATGACCTATCCCCAGGATAGGTCATCAATATCAGATCAGCAGGGGTCCGACACCGGGGACCTCGACCAATCAGCTGTTAGAAGAGGTCAGGCGCTCAGTGAGCGCTGCGGCCTCTTGCTAGGCCATGTGACATCACCGTACATTGGTCACATGGCCTAGTTGAAGCTCATGGCCTATGTCCTTTGAAAGCTGCGAGGAACAGGCTGTGCTCACAAGAGTTTCGGTGAGCGCAGCAGCTCCCCATAACAGCTAATCAGAAAGTGTGCCAGAAAAAAAAGCAGCAATGTTTCGGCTGTATCCCAGCCTTTGTCTTAGGCTACTTTCACACTAGCGGCAGGACGGATCCGACAAGCTGTTCACCCTGTCGGATCCGTCCTGCCGCTATTTCACCGTGCCGCCGGACTGCTGCTCTGTCCCCATTGACTATAATGCGCAGTGAGAGGCCGCCGGACTAAAAAGTCGGATATGCAGTACTTTTAGTCCGGCGGCCTCTCGCCGTGCACTGCCGTGCTGCGCTGGAGCTCCGCCCGCCGTCCCCATTATAGTCAATAGGGATGGAGCGGCAATCCGGCGGCACGGCGAAATAGCGGCAGGACGGACCCAACAGGGTGAACAGCCTGTCGGATCAGTCCTGCCGCTAGTGTGAAAGTACCCTAAGACAAAGGCTGGGATACAGCAGAAACATTGCTGCTTGATTTTATGGCACACTTTCTGTAAAGTCCGTCCAATAAAGGATTCACTGGAGATGCTGCCGCTACCTCTCTTCATTTGCTTTCCTCAGGATAGGTCACCAATATCAGATCAGTAGGGGTCCGATTCCCGGCGTCCTCCACCTAATAACTGATTGAGGAGGCCACAGTGAATAGCAGCTATGCTTAGTATTGCAGTATTCATTTGAATGGGACTGAGCTTTGCTTAGGCTGTGTAACCAATAAAGTGATTGTGGCGAAACCAACCTCGCCACAGTGTTTTGGAGGGGGCTGTTTGCCAGCCTCTTGCCTCAGGATTATGGCCCATACTAACTTTAGGAGAAGACAGACCGGCCGCACAGCTTAAATCTGTCTTTGGAATTGTATTTTATGTTATTATGCGTTCGGTTAAATTGTATGTTATGTGAGGGTACCCAGATAGCTAATATTATTGTATTCGTGTATTCTGAGTGCCATTCACCTAATGATATGCACTCAGACTTGAGCTATCTGGGGATATGTTAAATGTCTGTGTTTGCTGTGGGGGTGTGACATTGTGTGTTTGGGTGGTGATTCCTGTCCTGTTGTCTCCACATGTGTATTGGCGATTCCCCTTTGTCCTGAGACATAATTGGATTGCTTCTCGGGTGTCGCCAAGGCAGAGAGGAGGAAACCATGATGCATTGTGGGGATGTGTTGTATCTGTCCTGTGTATCCTGAATTGCTGCATATCTGTCCTGTCACAGTCTCCCTTCTGGTCTCCTAGGGGCGTGTCCACCAGATGGGGACCTGCATTAATACGGGTGAGTAGCCCTCAATAAAGTGTTCCTGTTTTATCCTTCATCATGTTGAGACTGGTGTTTGGATAACTGATCAAAACTGGGGGATTGCTATACGCTGAAGATTTGCTATACTCCCCTGGCATAACTACTAGCTCTTGTAAGAGCTGTTCCTGCTCTCTGGCTGTAGGAGAGGTTCACGCACTGGAGCCTGGAGCCTTGTCGTAGGTCCAGGGTGGGTAGGAGACGGTGAGACCGCAACCAAGCTACGGCGGTTCGTGGGGTCTGCAGTACGTACGGTGTCAAGTGGAGTGCTTGGAGTCCTCGGAAAGCACTAGGAATATCTAGCAACGGAGGTACTCGGTCGGGGTGCCAGGTGATCCGTTACAGTGATGTCACTGGTCTAGAAAGAGGTTGCAGTGCTCAGGCTGCCCTGGTGTCAGCCATGGTCTCTGATCAGCAGGGGTGCTGGCAATCAATATCAAAATCTTGGACAACCCCAGAAAACTAGTGTAAATGGTGATAAATCTGTGTGCGCCACGCAGTGCCCCCATTTTGGAAAAGAGGAAGGCGGTGTAGAAACGTCAATTGAGACTAAATTTAGTTGAATTGGCGTTTAAAAAGTCTCCTACCTGCAATTTCTGACTTTTTTTTACTCCAGTTTCTGGTGTAGGGGCCATTGTAATGACCCCAATATGGAATATTTTATAAATATGGCACAAGGTACCTCAACGCAGACTGCAAAATTGACTTCACATATAGACACAAGACCCAAGACTAAGACAATCTGGACTATGCTCATTGACTCAGGGCTCATGCACACAACCGTGTCTGGTCCGCATCTGAGCCGCCTTTTTTATGGATCAGATGCGGACCCATTCATTTCAACAGGGCCACGTAACATACTGTGTGCTGTCCACACGTCCACAAAAATTATAGAGCATGACCTTTTCTTGTCTATTTTGCGGACAAGGATAGGACATTTCCATTGAAGTAAAAAAAAAATTGCAGCATACACACGGCCGGGATCAGCAATTCGCAGACCGCCAAACACAGTCGTGTGTATGAGCCCTAACAGGGAAGTTATGAGGAATCAGACTCTTCCAGTATCTAAAGGTATTGTCCCGGATTAGAACATGCAGAGCTATGTCTGTCCATGAGTTATACTGAAGATCAGCCACATTCACTGGAATAGGGATCAGCTGCAGTACCGGACACATTACTGTGCGGCTGTTTTAGGAATAAAAATAGCAGACTCTTTTTTTTCTAATGCTGGACAATCCCTTTAACATTACATTTGGAATGAAGTCACCTTATCATAAATCAAGCAATAACTATTGCACTGTAATACTTAATTATTCAGTCTTGTATAATGATCCTGTGCTTTCTTGTGACTTGAGTTGACTATTAGCGTATCTAAGACGTCTCAGACGGGAGCTTGTCTCAATAGCTTTTCACAGCTGTGGGTTGCATGGTAGCGCTGTGCTGAGAGCGAGGGCTGAGAGCTTAGCTGGAATTGCTGCCTGAACGCTTGGCAATTTGGCAACATTCATTGGGCTGCTTCGACTGACTCTTAAATGCTCCCTGTACAGAGAGGACCGATGCAGAAGAATCAGCACTGGCTGACTACAAATCCCATACCTGGTCGTCTTTATTGAAATTCTTCAACTCACTTTTTCTTCTACAAACTCACTGGAGACTTACATCCCACAAATACTTAAAAGAGGAATAAATATATAACGACAAACCCATCTAATCATTGCGAACAGTGCTAGCGGCATGGTGGGGAGGTCCCTTTAACATGTAATAGAGCAGAAGGAGCTGAGCAGATTCATATATAGTTTGGTGGGGAAAGCTCCAGTAAAACTTGTAATTCATAGATTTAAACCTCTCTTCCTAGACTGTCCCCGTGTAAGCTATCAGTCACTGACAGCTATCTCTGTATACAATTACACAGGGAATGCTATCAATCGCTGATGACACCTCCCCTGTGTACAGATATCAGTCACTGACAGCTATCTCTGTACACACACTTACACAGAGAATACTATCAATACCTGATTACACCTCCACTGTGTACAGCTATCAGTCACTGACTGCTATCTCTTTATACAATTACATAGGGAATACTATCAATCACTAATAACACCTGCCCTGTGTACAGCTATCAGTGACTGACAGCTATCTCTGTATACACATTACACATAGAATACTATCAATCACTGATAACACCTTCCCTCATACAGCTATTAGTGACTGACAGCTATCTCTGTATACAATTACAAAGGGAATGCTATCAATTGCTGGTGTCATCTCCCTGTGTACAGATATCAGTGTCTATCAGTTATCTCGGTATACACACTTACACATACAATGCTATCAATCACTTATAAGACCTCCTCCGTGTACAGCTATCAGTGACTGACAGCTATCTCTGTATACACACTTACACATAGAATACTATCAATCACTGATAACACCTTCCCCGTGTACAGCTGAAGTCAGAAAAAGCTGAGATATAAATGTATAAATTTCAAGTTTTACCTAATCTTTTCCCCAAAAAATTATATATCAATTTGTTCAGTTACTCCTGCCAGATTAAACAGCATAATTTGTGACAGATCCTCTTTAAATTGGATGATACACTGTACATATTGATCTAGTTGGACAATGTTACTTGATATTATGATATACAGTACTGTACAAAAGTTTAGGCAGGTTTGAAAAAAAAGGCTGCAAAGTAAGAATGCTTTCAAAAATTGAAGTTTTAATAGTTTACATTTAAATTTATTCTGCAACAGGACAACAAACCCAAACATACAACCAATGTCATTAATAACTATCTTCAGCGTAAATAGGAACAAGGAGTCCTGGAAGTGATGATATGGTCCCCACAGAGCCCTGATCTCAACATCATCAAGTCTGTCTGGGATTACATGAAGAGACAGAAGGATTTGACCAAGCTACATGCACTGACCCAGTAGATCATTGCAAAGGGTTAATTTAATGCTAAAGAATTAAGCTAATGCTAAGGACTTAAATGTTATTTAATGTGATTTATTGTTAAAGTACTCGTTTCCTTGCACTATGTATATCCCTAATGATTTATTGATGACATGTCTGCAACTGACTCATTAATCTGAATGGGGCATGCAGAAATACATGCGCTTTGCGTAAATAACCCCATTCCCCATGAATGAAATAGATTTTTATTAGCAGACATTTCTGTGACAAATCTGTAGCATATAAATATACACTATGGGTCAATTCCTTTAAATCCCTTCTTTTCTCAGGAATAATAAAGTGTTAAACCGGTTATCCCATGAAAAATATTTTACAGTTTTCAAACCAGCACCTAGATGTGAATACTTTTGTAATTGCGTGTAATTAAAAAAAATTGTATAGCCCCTGAGTTATTCAATAAAATGCATCTGTATAATGGCACCTGCTCTTTGTTCTTTTTCTTATTTCTTTGTCCTGCTTGCTGAGATGGCCGCACATGCTCAGATTCATCCTTCAACTGCCTCCTGAGCTGTGATAGGCAGAGCATGGACACGCCCCCCCCCCCCCCCTACGCTGCAGTAGTAAAGACACCCCCCCCGATCTGTCAGCTTTATATAAATCACGCAGAGAAATGAATGAGGAGATCTCTGTATCCATGTGAGGTACAGGGCTGGTTCTAGCTTGTACTATATGATGCCTGATTTTCATTTTTTACATTAGTCATTGGATAACCCCTTTAACTGAAGGCCCCTAGCCAGCATCACCTGCTGAAAGATTCATACTTACCTGCTCCCCACTGCTCTTGTCCAGCACACTGGCTCCTGTTCTTCCATGTTATGGTCCTTGGCTTGTTTTCTTCCAGTCGGGTATGGACATGGTCATGTGCATTGTTGCAGCTAATGACTGGCTTCTGTGGTGACTTGTTCCCAAGTGACAATAGCGCATCAATAAAGAGACTTAAATCAATGGTGTTCGCTCCCTAATATTCTAGTGGCAGAAATCTCTACCACCTCTGGCGGATAAGCTACAATATAAAGATTTCTGGTGAGAATATATCTGTGAAAAAATAAGAAATTAAAGTTTCATCAGCCGCAATCTTATTAACATGTCTCCCATATCTAGGTGTTCCCTCTGCACTACCGCTGGATGCAGCCTTCGGCGCAGTGTGGAGTGGGGGCAGGATCCCAATTAACTTTTCCCATCCAACAGTAGGACTGGTTCTCGACACAATGGTGAAATATTCCAAAGTGAAATTCCATTATGGCATAAAATCAGTCGTTAGGATTGCATCATACTTGGTAAGATTACATATTGCCATAAGAATTGTAATGCAGCATGTTACTATGATCCCTGATTGTACATCGAAAAGTAAAACTTATTTTTTAATCCAAAATATCATGCACTGAAATGTCCTTAAATTCCTCTTTTTGGGGCCAAGACTTAAAAGTAAACAACAAGTCCTTAGTAAGGCAGATGGGCGGTAGGAATCAGAGGTGTCGAAAGAAGGGGGATGGGTAAAGATGTGGAAAGTTGAGGGCTGGAAGGACAGCACAAAGAGCTTTCAGAGACTGAAGGAAAAAAATGAAGTCGCATTGTGAGGGAGAGGGCGTACGAAAATCATGGAGGGCAGAGTGGTGAACTGAAAGGCTTATTATCGCATATCACTACATATGTAGACATGCAGTAATAAGTAGGGGTCAAAAGAAATAGGGGTGCAGCAAAAGCAGTTTCCATATCAGTGCAGGCTAAAAATAAAACCTGGGCATTGTATTAGACTTAGGCCAAATGCACACGTCCGTGTTCCGCGGCCGAGAGCGGTCCGTGGTGTTCCGGGCTGGATTCCTGTTCAGAGCAGGAGCGCACGGCGTCATTGGTTGCTATGACGCCGTGCGCTTCATGCCGCCGCTGCACTACAGTAATACACTTGTATAGTGTATTACTGTAGTGCAGCGGAGACATGAAGCGCACGGCGTCATAGCAACCTGTCAGCAGGAATCCAGGCCGGCATACCACGGACCGCTCTCGGACGCGGAACAAGGCCGCGTGCATTCGGCCTTAAATGAATAAAATATCATAAAGCATAAGTTAATGCATCCTTGTTGATAGACTAAACCCAAAGTCAGTCACATGTGTCATAAAAGACTGATTTTGGGACAGTAATTGAAACTCTATGGATAAATTCACACCAATCTTATTGTGTGCAGATTTGGGCACATATTCTGGGCCAAGGTCCACGACCTTTGGGTTTCTGATACGGTTTTACAGTTTGAATGTGGTAGACCCATATGCGGCTTTAGCCCAATTTAATGGGGCTAAACCATGAATAGACACCACCCATGGTTTATGGCCGTGTCCTTTCTTACAGTTCTTATGGTCGGGAAAATAACATGGAAATGAATCATAGCTACATGAACAACAGCGTGGACACCTAACAACGGGAGGTGGTTTCCACGTGGTCTTCTACGTGGAATCCACACCAAATTCTTAGGAGAGTCATTAAGCCTGTGCAACCATTTCCCCAATTATTATTGGCTCTGGCATTGGGGTTTAGGCCTTTTGCACTAATAATATATTTACTAGTGTAGAGAAAAAATATATAGCCTGTATAATATACCGGTATATCCTACGTCTGTAGGAAATTCCAAAGACAAAACTGGAAATGTGCTTTAATTTCAACAAATTCACCAGCAAACACACAATCCTATATCTATGCAACAATATAAATAATCCTAGGATAATCTGAAGACGCGTGTATAACTGGCCTACTGTACATGCATGACAGAATAAGACTAATGCATTATAAAGAGGGACATGGGCAAAAAGAGGAGCAGGTGAAACAGGCGGCCACCTTGGGCACCATTGAGCTGGGACCCCCGTCAATCAGCTGTTGAGGAGGCACCAGCCTTCTCGCAGCTCAGCCTTGGCCATGTGACCTTGGAGTGAATGGAGCTGAGCTGCGACACCAAGCACAGCCACTATACAATGTACGGCACTGTGCTTGGTGAGCTGAGAGGAGGCCATGGCTCTACTGCTAGCGTTGATGCCTTCTTAAACAGTAGATCGGTCAGGGTCCTCCCACGATCACATACTGATGACCTATCCTGAAGATAGGTCATCAGTATAAAACTCTCTGAAAACCCCTTTAAGATGGTGCAATAGTAGGTAATTACCCTGGTAATGACCATGGTGTGGCTTTTAAATCCACAAGGGTATAAAGTTCCTGCTATCTTGCAAGAGCAGGTCAGGTCCCCAGGTTATGACTAAGGACACATTGTCCGAAACGCGTTAACGATTACCGCATTCTTCGTGGTTGTGTCTGCTGATGTATACGTGTTTCAATTAAGAAGTACAACTTTAGGGACGAAACCATTTTTTCTTCTTATTCCTGTTATACTGGGACACTCCCAAAGGTTTCTGGACACACGGGAGAGCAAAGGCCTAGGAGGTGAGCTGAAAAAACTATTTTATATACAGGTCCCCAGCTGCCAGAAACAACAGGAAACCCAAGGAAAAGACAACGGTCATTTGTAAGAGGTTCTGTCTTCTCTATTGGAGATAGCAGCAATTTTAACCATCAGACGTTCACCATCACTTATATATTAGTGTATCGAATAAAGGACAAGTCCATAATAAATAGCTATCAAAACTGTTCCTTTCACATGACAGATTTTAGACTTAGTTAAAGGGGTTTTTACGGTACATAGCTATTGATGGCCTATCCTCTGTATAGGTGATCAATATCTGATCATTGGGGGTCTGACACCTGTCACCCCCAATGAACAGCTGTTTTGGAGCAGACACCTGCACAGGGAAATATACGGAGAAAACTGCGCAGGGAAGGCTCCACCCGCTGTCACTTTCCAGCTTGGCTCCTCTTTACCCATATGGGAGCTGAGCTGCAGTATCCTGACACAGCCACCACACAATGGGCAGAAACTTCTACTTACGACTCTGTCCACTGTAGTTGCTGGTGCCAAAAACCAGCTGCCCAAAACAACTTATGGGTGGGGGCGCCAGGTGTCAGACCCCCATATCATTTCAGCAGACACCCTCAACCACAAGCAGCATTTCTCAGGCTTTCCCACAAGTGTGAAAATATAAAGTGGTAAAAGCGGAATTGTATTGTGCTCGTGTACTGGTTACTAGCACTAATATTGAGCGCAGCTTAACACGGTACCATTCAAATACCTTTTGATATGGCATGCCGAGCAAGCTGTGATCCTGGACAGGTGAGAGTGTGAATCAGCATGGTCAGAGGTGTGTGCAGAAAATCCGCAGCAAAGTTGATAACGTTTTGCAATGCAAACCTGCAGCATTTACGGACCAGAATCTGCAGGTAGTGGGGATTTTGCTGCAGCACATTTCTGACAGCTACACTGCAGATATTTCACTGCAGAAAATCCACAGTGGACGCGCAATGTGTGGCCGTACCCTAATGCTTTCATGTACATCAACAGCAGGTGCTAGTAACACTGATATCAGAATGTGGCCACATCTGGGCCTATAAAGCTATGGGTCAACTGTGCCATACACCCAGTAAAGCCTCATTCACACGTCCGTGTCCGTGCTCAAAACCGTGAGAAGGTGGTCAGTGATGCATCTGTGAAGCTGTCCGTAAAGGATCCGTTTTGGGTTTGTGTGTCCGTTTTTTGCTGTCCGTGTGCCATCTGTGTTTCACTGACACTGAACAGCTGAAAAATAATTTTCAAAGCATCTCTTCCTAATGATCCGTGAAACACGGATGCAACATGAATAACATTAGACTATTACTGGACATGATGAATCCATGAACACGGACAAAATAGAGCATGCATCCATGCTAAAAACACGGACCCGCAGCCCGCGCTAAAACACTGATGCCTGAATACACACATTGAAATAAATGGGGACGTGTGCTGTCCGTGGAGAACACATACAGCACACGTCCGTGAAACACTGACGTGTGAATGAGCCCTAAGAAGGGTAAGGTCTGACTGTGAGATGATTGGAGTTTCCACCAATTGATTTCTTCAAAGTTACAGCCAAAATCTAAAAAACAAATGAATTACAAATTACAATTATATTGTGATAAATAAGCCTAGGATGCTCGTATCAAATTAGCAGAATATTTTTGAATTAAATTTTAATGGGCAGAATTGGTTAAAAAATAAGCATTTCTCACCTCACTGATCTCCCGCCACTGCCATTCTGATGCTTACCGGGTGACCCGCCTCAGCCAGCGATTGGTTGAGTAGACATTGGCAGGCATTTCCTGTGTGTGAAACCAAGACCAAGAAGTGGGCAACAGCAGGGACCCAGTTTACACATTAAATTGGACCTTTGGTCTAAATTGGTTCCAGTGCTCTAGTAATCCCATATCATGTACCCTTTGGGCTAAAGTTCGAAAACCACTAAGTACTACTAAGACTACTGCGTACTACTAAGGTGCCCCAAAATGAGATGAAATAAAATATGAAGAGAATTCTTGGGGCATTGGTCGAGTGGCTCATTGAGGAATAGACGCATGGTGTGTGCATGTGCGTGTGTACAGTTGTCTACTGCGCAGTACTGTCCTACTGTATTCTCACTCAAAAAAATATTTTCAATGATTAGTTTAGAAATAATTGCCCAATGCAATTTGAGTAACTAAAACTTTTGAGTCCAAATTTGTCTGTTTCATCAAATTGCTGAAGTTTTTTGACTAATGCATGTGTGGGGCACCAAGGTTCCATCTTTGCATTGACATTATTTATAGGGCTTTTCTGGGATTTAGATATTGATGGCCTATCCTCAGGATAGGCCATCAATATCAGATCGATGGGGGCCCGACACCCCCACAATCATCTGTTTAGAGTTGCTGCCTGAACCTATCCAGTGGGCAGAACCGGAAGCCCAAGGTCCGATTGACCGTGTAGTGGCCGTGCCGGGATACTGCAGCTCAGCTCTTAGTCAAGTGAATGGGAAACTACACAGGGGACAGAGCCTTCCATCCACTGTATAGTTTCTGGCACCAGTGGCTGTTGGAAACAGATAATTCGTGGGGGTGCCCCACTGATCTGGTGTTGATGACCTATCCTCAGGATAGCTCATGAATATTTATGTCCCGGAATTGGTATTACGTAGGAGATATCTGTCAGATGTTCAGATTGTCTAAGGATGCATGTTTACTACCATAACAACAGAAGGGTAACTATAAGCAGCGCTTATGCCCTGAAGAAGCAAAGGATCAGACACGGTAAAATCTAATATGCAATAACTCTTGTATCCCCTGATGTCTACCTGACTACCCTGGCTGCTCCAAGGCACAGTATCTAATGTATATGTCCACCTATGTCAAGAATTCTAGATCTTTGAATTAGTTCCGTTCCATACTAGTGGTTTCTTCCCTAAGCTCATTAGATAGATACTACATAATTTAACATCTTCCTTCTTTCTGTTCTTGTATTGTACTGTTTTCCTCAAGCTGCATGTTTTTTTTGTGCAATTTTTAGTAGTAGGGATATACAAGCGGTCTGTATAGCAAGGAGAGGCAGTCTGTGACCCGGTGGTTCATTGCTTAAAAGGTTTAATGGTATTGTGTGATGTGGTTTACTGCTAAAAGGGTTAAACTGTACTTTATGCACTTTGTATCCCAAAGTTTGTATATGGAGTCTTTTGCCAGGTGTGGGCTGGTCCCACCCCTCAAGAGACAGACTGGTCATCCGCTAAAAGACTACACCCCGCAGCTGGCCTTTGTAGTGCCAGGGATATATATAGCAAATTCACACCCCTTTGGCAATGTTGGAAAGATCGCTTTGCTATCAGGTAAGGGACTCAGAGAGGGCCTTAATATTACTTCCTCCACCTACCCTATATACAGCTTTTGGGAGAACTGTTTTATGCAGTCTTTAGAGACTGGGCATACTCTTACAAGAGCACGCACCTATGAAATGCCTAAATCTACAGTAAAACTGTTCAGTGGTTGCACCCAGAGCCGACTCCATCTTTGTACTGCCGCTGCATTACCTGTTATGGCACCACCAGGGACCCCTGTCTTGCACACTACAATACGCCAACACCAAGGGCACCCCAAACCACCACCAGGGTGTGCCCAGAAGGGAAGAAAGGGTGTGCTTCCTCACTTCACTGTCCATCTGCCTAGTTAGAGCTGTAAATAAATTGCCACCCTTAGTGGCACACTGCTACCACCATCCTTACCACAGCCATCACTCTCATCCTCGCTGCCTCACGCCTCCCCGTGGGCCGCTACACAACCTTATAAATAGCAGTTTCTTGATTAGAAAGTGCTTACAGAATAGGGAAAAGTTGCAGCAAGAGGCATAAACGTTCATTCTGAATGCAATATTAATTATATCAATTACAGTGCAACATGGATTTAGAGTAAATTAGGAACCTAAAGTGCTCGGGTCTCCAGTTTCAATATTAAAATTGACAGGTACGGTGGTGACAAGGTATTGAGATTGACTTCAATGAAACAGCCCCAGCCAAATAATCAGACGTAGCAGGCACTGCTGTAGAGCTATAGATTTTAATGAATACCAGTGTGAATGCCTCAAACAAAGGACATCCTTGTATTCCTCAGATAGATCTGTCTAGGCAAGCCTTTTATAATGTGGCGGATATGAACTGATACATGATTGCTATAATAACCAGTGAAGTTTCACATCATTTAAAGGGGTATTCCAATTGTACTAAGTTATCCTGTAGGTAGGGGATCAGATTGGTAGGGATCCGACAGTTGGGTATCACAGCTATCTTCAGCAGTGCCATAGTGGCAATGCACATTCCCGACCTGCGCTCTATTCATTTCGAGGGTTCCCTTTAGATATAGGGTCTCCATTTCTGTGATTGGTGGGATCCCAGTGGTTGGACCCCCAATGATCTAATAATTATCCCCTTGTTACAACTGGAATGGACATTTAATGGTAGTCATCCCGCGAGACCCGGCGCATGAGGTCACGATGATGTCATTGTGATCTCCTACGCCATTCAACTACCTTATAGGCTTTAGGCATAGGCAGGAGCCACAGGCTTTCATGCCCCGCAGTAAACTGCTGTCCCCCTCAGAGCAGGTCGACTGGGCCATCCAACCTTACAGGCCCCATAGCGACTGCCTGGTTTGCCTCTACTGGCGGTATGCCAATGGACTCTTCAGTGTGAAGGAACGGTGTTATACTATGGCTATTGTTGATTACCTTTTCCTCTGTATAGGGTTATTATAGTAAAAATACACACGGAGGGTTTATGTGACCTCACAGTCAGGAGATCTTCTCTCAGCTGCTGACAGCTTCAGGACCCCGATATTTATGACTAGAGCTATACAGAACTGTACTGCTTTCATTGGGATAAACCAGTTCACCGGCACTAAGGCACTGCTTACATCACGGCATGGACGATAAAACAATAAGTATATTGCAGAAATATGCAGCTGTAAGCGTATACAGTCCGGCTGGTTGTATCCTGTACTGGGATGCATAGTCCCTTATTCTATGCAGTACAATTTTAACATATCCTAACATAAACACAAGATAAAAGAACACATATGGCCCATAGAAGTCTAAGAGAAGTTAAGTCTGGATACCTATCTTAGAGGGGTTATCCAATTAGAGATGCCTGGACATGGGGTGAGAATTTAAAGAAAATCTTTTTGGGGGCGATGGCCATGCCCAGCCTTCCCTATTTTTTTTTCAGGTTTCGGAAAACCTCTTTTTTTGGAAAGGGACTCTGTCTTTGCCTTAAGCCTAACTTATTTGATTTGGAGTAATATGTACACTTTGAAGTCTTATTTTTGGTTTATTATTAAAGGGATTGTCTTTTTAGTCCATCTATCTAAATGGTATCTATCTCATATCTATCTATTTATCGATCTATCTCATATCTATTATCTATCTTAGATCTGTGACATATCTATCTATATCATATCTATATACAGTATATATTTATCTATTTCCTATCTATCTCATATCTGTGACATGCAGCAGCCTGAGACAGGAGGCGAGAGGACGGGAGAGGCCTGGTGGTAGCAGTCCTCACAGTGGATATAGTCCTCCCCAGCAAGCCCCCAGGATGTGCACATACAGCAAAGGGAGGGGAGAACCCTTTCTTCCTCTTGGGGCACAGCTGGTTTGGGTGCCCTTGCTGTCAGTTGGTTTTTGAGTACGAGGCAGGTACCAGAGAGAGGCAATAATATACGGCAATGCAGGTTGGCAATAATCAGGCCAGGTTTGGGGTACGTCCACAGTACTTTACTAAAGCAATTAGGCAGATGATATATACAGGCACTTTCAAAAGTGGGCTCAGTCTTTACAGGTTGCATAAACAATTTCCCAAAGAGAGGTGGGACCAGCCCAAGCAATTTACTTGGATCACAGAACACATAGTAAAATTGCATCAACCACTTTATCAGTGAATAAAAAACAAAAGATGAATAGGCACAACCACTATCTGGAGTATACTAAAGATTTAATTCAGCACACGGGTATTATAACCCAAATGTTAAAAAACACATATAATAAAATGGCAATCATAAATGGTAGTATACAGCTATACAACACAGCAGATGATCAATGAATAGCAATACACAGCAAATAATCAATAAATAATTATAAAGTTCACAGCAAACAATAGCAGCAGTTAATAAATAGTGGAATATTAGCAGCCAAAGTCTCTAGATGTAGCAGCAATGTATACCTAATTGGCAGTCAGAAATTCCCAATGTATTGAAGAGGAGAGATGCCCAGTGTGTATATCACATTAATGTAATCACACAAGTCCTCATTATTAGTACAGAGTATCCATGCTTATTGTAGCTACAATGTATTATGCTACAATAAGCATGGATACTCTGTACTAATAATGAGGACTTGTGTGATTACATCAATGTGATATACACACTGGGCATCTCTCCTCTTCAATACATTGGGAATTTCTGACTGCCAATTAGGTATACATTGCTGCTACATCTAGAGACTTTGGCTGCTAATATTCAACTATTTATTAACTGCTGCTATTGTTTGCTGTGAACTTTATAATTATTTATTGATTATTTGCTGTGTATTGCTATTCATTGATCATCTGCTGTGTTGTATAGCTGTATACTACCATTTATGATTGCCATTTTATTATTGCCATTTTATTATATGTGTTTTTTAACATTTGGGTTATAATACCCGTGTGCTGAATTAAATCTTTAGTATACTCCAGATAGTGGTTGTGCCTATTCATCTTTTGTTTTTTATTCTATATTTCTACACTGGGTAGGTGACCCAGAGAATAGAGCACCCACTGTTATCGTCCATTGAGGTGTTTTGAGCCTTCCATTTTCTTTCCCACTTTATCAGTGAACAGCTGGGTTACTGCATATCTATCTATCTATTATCTATCTATAAACTGTATCTATTAAAAATACGAGTACCGCGGCACTTCCATAAAGTGACATGTGCTTTATTCACCAATAAGGCGCGACGTTTCGGGTCACTCAATGGAACCTTTTTCAAGCAGTGGTTATCACTGCTTGAAAAAGGTTCCATGGAGTGAACCGAAACGTCGTGCCTTATTGGTGAATAAAGCACATGTCACTTTATGGAAGTGCCGCGGTACTCGTATTTTTAATGGATGTTTAGGCGGTAGGACCACTGCCTTAGCCGCTGGCACTCCACTTTGTACGTTTGGTTGGTGGTGCTGCCCAGAAGTGTTTGTTTTGTATACTGTATTTATCTATCTATCTATCTATCTATCTATCAATCTACCTATCTACCTATCCATACATCTATCTACCTACCTATCTATCTATGTATCTATCTATCCATCCATCTAGCTATTATCTATCTCTTATCTATCCATCTATCCAGCTATTTATTTTGGGCAGCTATCATATTCCTGTTGTCTATTAATTTGCATGTAAGAGACCAAACTAATGGATTTCATGTCTCATACTTACTTGTGGAGAGTCTCTCTCCTGAACTTCAGGCTTACAGCTGTAAGCTGGCACTTATGGCTCTAAACTTTGCAGATACCCCAGGTCTGGGGCACTGTATATGTATGTCATGGTCCCTTCCGTGACAGAGGTGAGAAGATCGGATAGACTTGCTGCACGTGAGGCTGCTTGTTATCAGTGATCAGGCTCTATTTAGGTCCGCCTTACACTGCTGACCATGCGGTTGATATTTCCTCTTGGAGTTGCTAGAGCTTGTTTGTCTTGGATCTCCTGCTTCTCCATACATCTCAAAGCTAAGTACTAGTTGTCTTTTCTGTTTGTTGTTCTCTGGTGTGTTTTGATTCTAGGCCTCAGGGATACGCAGGTCTCTTCATCTGGGAAGGAACCAGCTGTCTCGACTCCTGCTACCTATCATAGGGCTCGTCAGTTTTAGCAGGGCATAGGTATCCGGCGTATGAGCATTTCCACCATCAGGATCTGCTCATACTGGCAGGAGTTAGGGAAAGGCATAGGGATTACTAGGAGGTCACATCCCTCTTCCTTAGCTTTTGAGGCCTAGACTGTTGTCTATTTCCTTTTGTGTGTATCTGGTGGTGCTTTTCCCTTCTCCATTACCCGTGACAATGTACTGCTGTATAACCTTGTATGTTTTGTAGCGCTGTATGTAGTGTTTTCCAAGTAGAGCATGTCTTTAACAGTATAGCTGGGGGAGAGGGGTTGGATTGAGGCTAGTTGCACACTAGCGACGACAATCCAGCACGCTGTTCCGGCAGGGAACTTCCTGTTGGATCGCTCTGCATTCCGGAATGGCTGGAAGTTTGTAAAGCTCCGTCTGGCCCCATTCACTATGATAGGGAACAGGGGAGAGATCCAGACGCTCTTCGGGAAATATACCTTCTGGCCAATTCTCAGCATATTTGCAGGAATATGGTTGGATCTCCGCCTTTTCCCCTTATAGTGAATGGGACCGGACGGAGCCTTATAAACCTCCAGCAATGCCGGAGTGTGCAGAGATCCTTCAGGCTGTTCCCTGCTGGATCATCACTGCTAGTGTGCAACTAGCCTGAATCCAACCCCTCTCCCCAGCTATACTGTTTAAGACATGCTCTACTTGGAAAACACTCAGCAACTTAGACAAAGTTCACCAAGAAATTTTATTTGTTACGAATTAATTCGTCATATACCCAGGCCACTTTGCCTTAGGATATGGCCACACAGAGTGGTAGTGTCGTGGGCAGTTTGCGACCATGCTGCGGTGAAGAAAAGTGCGGCCAATTTGCCCACAGCTGCCTTTCATTTAATAATGAAGAAAGCATTGTATAATCCTTCTTCACTCTTTATGGCAGGGCGGTACCTTTAAACAGGGGCTGTTGCTGGTATGGGGCTTGGCTGGTTAGGTGGGGGGACACTATGCATATTATTTTTGTTCTAGCCTGCGATCTCCTGCAGGTTATTTGACGGTAAACACAGAATATTAATCAGCTCTGGCATACCCACTTCTCCAACCCCAGCACTCTCCTGCCCCACAGGTCGGAGCCATCCTTCTGCCATATGCTTTTCCTCCTTTTCCGCATTATTTAATATCAATGAGAATATGTCATCAGGAACATCCAGATCCTCCTCTTGCTGACTTTTCTAGGACATGGAGACTTTGCAGTAGGATTTGGAAGAAGTGAATCCAGGAATAGAGGAGGATGGTCATCATTCAGACCTGCCCAAGGGGTGCAGACTGGATGGTATTGGGTGGCACACTGGCACCAGATTAATAAAGGCTTCCATCATTTTGGTATTAAATTACATTTATAGCTGATGTAGGAATAAGTAAATGTAGGAATAAATAAGTAAAACTGACAGCGCATGAGTCCCTGCAGTATCCCTGTAGTCTCCTTGCACTCTCCCTGCAGTCTCTATCTTCGACTATCTTCTTTTAATCATTTTCAGTAACACTGTCCTTAGCGCATGAGTGCTTGCATCGTCTCTCCCTATGCTCAGCTCACAGGACAATGGCGGAGAGCACGCAGGATGAGTTTTTTTTTAGGGCTGTGTCATCATATGGTATATCTGTGGATTGGCAGGCTGGACGGTATCATGGGTGATCTTATGTTCCCGGGCTTTTTACTTTCACTTTGTAACACTTGCAGCCTCCATTTTAGGAAAAACTTGCAAGGAAATTTGGATTCATTGTGAATCGAAGTTTTCCTAAACTTTGGACCAAATTCCTCTTCGAATGTTTCGCTGCGCTCAACACCAGCAGTACATATGCAGTACTCCAGACCTGGAGGTATCTGCAAAGTTTGGATTGTTTGGTTTGTCATGTTTGCACCGCGCACCACCAGGTGAGGTATGGTTAGCATAAGGAATGGGAGCGCACAGACATCTTAGGTTCCTTATTTTTCTATCATCCTCCCCTTCCTGGTGTCCCAACATTGTTATCATGCTGCCACCCCCAATACTGTGCCTGCTGTGCTCCCCAATGCCCACAACCACTATACTGCAAATATAATAGTGCCATACAGATCGTCCCATCATAGTAATAGGGCCCTCAATAGAATACCCCATTAGTAGCCCCTCATAGTACTCTTACAGTCTTAGTAATGCCCTACAGTGCCCCCAGTATAAATAAGACTCACCCCCAACATTAACAAGGCCCCTCTATAAGGCACCCCTGTAGAGAAGACAATAGTAATAAGGCCCCATATAGTGTCCCCAGTAGTTATAATGCCCCCCATAGTAGCTCCAGTATTTATAAAACCCATCTGTAGTCCCCCGAGTATTTATAATACCCTCCGTAGTAGCCCCAGTATTTATAAAGCCCCCTGCAGTTCCCGATATAGTTATAATTAACCCCTGTAGTGGAAGTATGCATAATACCCGCCTCTACTACCTGTGTGTATAATGCCCTGTAGTTCCCCCTGTATTATAATGCCCCTGCAGTACTCCAGTCTGTATTATAATGCCCCTCTGCAGTGCCCCCTGTATTATAATGCCCCATTTAGTGCTCTAGCCTGTATTATAATGCCAACTGTAGTGCTCCCACCTGTATTATAATGCCCTCTATGTGGTGCTCCAGCCTGTATTATAATGCCCCCTGTGGGGATATGGCCTGTGTTATAATGCCCCCTGTAGTGCTCTGGCCTGCATTTTAATACCCTTTAGCGCTCCTGTCTGTATTATAATGGCCCCATAATGCCCCTGTATTATAATGCCCCTGCCTGTATTATAATGCCCCTGTAGTGTCCTGTATGTATTATAATGCACCCCTGTAGTGTTCCCTGTATTTTAATGTCTCTGTGTGCTTTTGCCTGTATTATAATGCCCCACGGTAGTGCCCCCGTATTATAGCGGCCCCTGGAGTGTTCCAGCCGGTATTAATGCCCCCCACCTGTAGTGCTCTGGCCTGTATTATAATGCCAACCCCTGTAGTGCTCTGGCCTGTATTATAATGCCCCCCTGTAGTGTCCCCTGTATTATAATGCCCACCACAGTGCTCCTGTCTGTATTATAATGCCCCCCTGTAGTGTCCCCTGTATTATAATGCCCACCTGTAGTGCTCTGGCCTGTATTATAATGCCCCCCTGTAGTGTCCCCTGTATTATAATGCCCACCTGTAGTGCTCTGGCCTGTATTATAATGCCAACCCCTGTAGTGCTCTGGCCTGTATTATAATGCCCCCCTGTAGTGTCCCCTGTATTATAATGCCCACCTGTAGTGCTCTGGCCTGTATTATAATGCCAACCCCTGTAGTGCTCTGGTCTGTAATATAATGCCCCCCCGTAGTGTCCCCTGTATTATAATGCCCACCACAGTGCTCCTGTCTGTATTATAATGCCCCCTGTAGTCCTTCAGTCTGTGTCATAATGAACCCCTACAGACACCTGTCACCCCCAATGATCAGCTGTTTTGGAGCAGACACCTGCACAGGGAAATATACGGAGAAAACTGCGCAGGGAAGGCTCCACCCGCTGTCATTTTCCAGCTCGGCTCCTCTTTACCCATATGGGAGCTGAGCTGCAGTATCCTGACACAGCCAGCACACAATGGGCAGAAACTTCTACTTACGACTCTGTCCACTGTAGTTGCTGGTGCCAAAAACCAGCTGCCCAAAACAACTTATGGATGGGGGCGCCAGTTGTCAGACCCCCATATCATTTCAGCAGACACCCTCAACCACAAGCAGCATTTCTCAGGCTTTCCCACAAGTGTGCAAATATAAAGTGGTAAAAGTGGAATTGTATTGTGATTGTGAACTGGTTTCTAGCACTAATCTTGAGAGCAGCGTAACACGGTACCATTCAAATACCTTTTGATATGGCATGCCGAGCAAGCTGTGATCCTGGACAGGAGAGTGTGAATCAGCATGGTCAGAGGTGTGTGCAGAAAACCCACAGCAAAGTTGATAACGTTTTGCAATGCAAACCTGCAGCATTTACGGACCAGAATCTGCAGGTAGTGGGGATTTTGCTGCAGCACATTTCTGACAGCTACACTGCAGATATTTCACTGCAGAAAATCCGCAGTGGACGCGCAATGTGTGGCCGTACCCTAATGCTTTCATGTACATCAACAGCAGGTGCTAGTAACACTGATATCAGAATGTGGCCACATCTGGGCCTATAAAGCTATGGGTCAACTGTGCCATACACCCAGTAAAGCCTCATTCACACGTCCGTGTCCATGCTCAAAACCGTGAGAAGGTGGTCAGTGATGCATCTGTGAAGCTGTCCGTAAAGGATCCGTTTTGGGTTTGTGTGTTAGTTTTTTGCTGTCCGTGTGCCATCTGTGTTTCACTGACACTGAACAGCTGAAAAATAATTTTCAAAGCATCTCTTCCTAATGATCCGTGAAACACGGATGCAACATGAATAACATTAGACTATTACTGGACATGATGAATCCATGAACACGGACAAAATAGAGCATGCATCCATGCTAAAAACACGGACCCGCAGCCCGCGCTAAAACACTGATGCCTGAATACACACATTGAAATAAATGGGGACGTGTGCTGTCCGTGGAGAACACATACAGCACACGTCCGTGAAACACTGACGTGTGAATGAGCCCTAAGAAGGGTAAGGTCTGACTGTGAGATGATTGGATTTTCCACCAATTGATTTCTTCAAAGTTACAGCCAAAATCTAAAAAACAAATGAATTACAAATTACAATTATATTGTGATAAATAAGCCTAGGATGCTCGTATCAAATTAGCAGAATATTTTAGAATAAAATTTAAATTAGCAGAATTGGTTAAAAAATAAGCATTTCTCACCTCACTGATCTCCCGCCACTGCCATTCTGATGCTTACCGGGTGACCCGCCTCAGCCAGCGATTGGTTGAGTAGACATTGGCAGGCATTTCCTGTGTGTGAAACCAAGACCAAGAAGTGGGCAACAGCAGGGACCCAGTTTACACATTAAATTGGACCTTTGGTCTAAATTGGTTCCAGTGCTCTAGTAATCCCATATCATGTACCCTTTGGGCTAAAGTTCGAAAACCACTAAGTACTACTAAGACTACTGCGTACTACTAAGGTGCCCCAAAATGAGATGAAATAAAATATGAAGAGAATTCTTGGGGTATTGGTCGAGTGGCTCATTGAGGAATAGACGCATGGTGTGTGCATGTGCGTGTGTACAGTTGTCTACTGCGCAGTACTGTCCTACTGTATTCTCACAAAAAAAAATATTTTCAATGATTAGTTTTGAAATGATTGCCCAATGCAATGTGAGTAACTAAAACTTTTGAGTCCAAATTTGTCTGTTTCATCAAATTGCTGAAGTTTTTTGACTAATGCATGTGTGGGGCACCAAGGTTCCATCTTTGCATTGACATTATTTATAGGGCTTTTCTGGGATTTAGATATTGATGGCCTATCCTCAGGATAGGCCATCAATATCAGATCGATGGGGGCCCGACACCCCCACAATCATCTGTTTAGAGTTGCTGCCTGAACCTATCCAGTGGGCAGAACCGGAAGCCCAAGGTCCGATTGACCGTGTAGTGGCCGTGCCGGGATACTGCAGCTCAGCTCTTAGTCAGGTGAATGGGAAACTACGGGAAACTACACAGGGGACAGAGCCTTCCATCCACTGTATAGTTTCTGGCACCAGTGGCTGTTGGGAACAGATCATTCGTGGGGGTGCCCCGCTGATCTGATATTGATAACCTATCCTCAGGATAGCTCATGAATATTTATGTCCTGGAATTGGTATTACGTAGGAGATATCTGTCAGATGTTCAGATTGTCTAAAGATGCATGTTTACTACCATAACAACAGAAGGGTAACTATAAGCAGCGCTTATGCCCTGAAGAAGCAAAGGATCAGACACAGTAAAATCTAATATGCAATAACTCTTGTATCCCCTGATGTCTACCTGACTACCCTGGCTGCTCCAAGGCACAGTATCTAATGTATATGTCCACCTATGTCAAGAATTCTAGATCTTTGAATTAGTTCCGTTCCATACTAGTGGTTTCTTCCCTAAGCTCATTAGATAGATACTACATAATTTAACATCTTCCTTCTTTCTGTTCTTGTATTGTACTGTTTTCCTCAAGCTGCATGTTTTTTTGTGCAATTTTTAGTAGTAGGGATATACAAGCGGTCTGTATAGCAAGGAGAGGCAGTCTGTGACCCGGTGGTTCATTGCTTAAAAGGTTTAATGGTATTGTGTGATGTGGTTTACTGCTAAAAGGGTTAAACTGTACTTTATGCACTTTGTATCCCAAAGTTTGTATATGGAGTCTTTTGCCAGGTGTGGGCTGGTCCCACCCCTGAAGAGACAGACTGGTCATCCGCTAAAAGACTACACCCCGCAGCTGGCCTTTGTAGTGCCAGGGATATATATATAGCAAATTCACACCCCTTTGGCAATGTTGGAAAGATCGCTTTGCTATCAGGTAAGGGACTCAGAGGGGGCCTTAATATTACCTCCTCCACCTACCCTATATACAGCTTTTGGGAGAACTGTTTTATGCAGTCTTTAGAGACTGGGCATACGCTTACAAGAGCACGCACCTATGAAATGCTTAAATCTACAGTAAAACTGTTCAGTGGTTGCACCCAGAGCCGACTCCATCTTTGTACAGCCGCTGCGTTACCTGTTATGGCACCACCAGGGACCCCTGTCTTGCACACTACAATACGCCAACACCAAGGGCACCCCAAACCACCACCAGGGTGTGCCCAGAGGGGAAGAAAGGGTGTGCTTCCTCACTTCACTGTCCATCTGCCTAGTTAGAGCTGTAAATAAATTGCCACCCTGAGTGGCACACTGCTACCACCATCCTTACCACAGCCATCACTCTCATCCTCCCTGCCTCACGCCTCCCTGTGGGCCGCTACACAACCTTATAAATAGCAGTTTCTTGATTAGAAAGTGCTTACAGAATAGGGAAAAAAAGTTGCAGCAAGAGGCATAAACGTTCATTCTGAATGCAATATTAATTATATCAATTACAGTGCAACATGGATTTAGAGTAAATTAGGAACCTAAAGTGCTCAGGTCTCCAGTTTCAATATTAAAATTGACAGGTACGGTGGTGACAAGGTATTGAGATTGACTTCAATGAAACAGCCCCAGCCAAATAATCAGACGTAGCAGGCACTGCTGTAGTGCTATAGATTTTAATGAATACCAGTGTGAATGCCTCAAACAAAGGACATCCTTGTATTCCTCAGATAGATCTGTCTAGGCAAGCCTCTTTTATAATGTGGCGGATATGAACTGATACATGATTGCTATAATAACCAGTGACGTTTCACATCATTTAAAGGGGTATTCCAATTGTACTAAGTTATCCTGTAGGTAGGGGATCAGATTGGTAGGGATCCGACAGTTGGGTATCACAGCTATCTTCAGCAGTGCCATTTTGAGGGTTCCCTTTAGATATAGGGTCTCCATTTCTGTGATTGGTGGGATCCCAGTGGTTGGACCCCCAATGATCTAATAATTATCCCCTTGTTACAACTGGAATGGACATTTAATGGTAGTCATCCCCGGCGCATGAGGTCACGATGATGTCATTGTGATCTCCTATGCCATTCAACTACCTCATAGGCTTTAGGCATAGGCAGGAGCCACAGGCTTTCATGCCCCGCAGTAAACTGCTGTCCCCCTCAGAGCAGGTCGACTGGGCCATCCAACCTTACAGGCCCCATAGCGACTGCCTGGTTTGCCTCTACTGGCGGTATGCCAATGGACTCTTCAGTGTGAAGGAACGGTGTTATACTATGGCTATTGTTGATTACCTTTTCCTCTGTATAGGGTTATTATAGTAAAAATACACACGGAGGGTTTATGTGACCTCACAGTCAGGAGATCTTCTATCAGCTGCTGACAGCTTCAGGACCCTGATGGTTATGACTAGAGCTATACAGAACTGTACTGCTTTCATTGGGATAAACCAGTTCAACGGCACTAAGGCACTGCTTACATCACGGCATGGACGATAAAACAATAAGTATATTGCAGAAATATGCAGCTGTAAGCGTATACAGTCCGGCTGGTTGTATCCTGTACTGGGATGCATAGTCCCTTATTCTATGCAGTACAATTTTAACATATCCTAACATAAACACAAGATAAAAGAACACAAATGGCCCATAGAAGTCTAAGAGAAGTTAAGTCTGGATACCTATCTTAGAGGGGTTATCCAATTAGAGATGCCTGGGCATGGGGTGAGAATTTAAAGAAAATCTTTTTGGGGGTGATGGCCATGCCCAGCCTTCCCTATTTTTTTTCAGGTTTCGGAAAACCCCTTTTATTGGAAAGGGACTCTGTCTTTGCCTTAAGCCTAACTTATTTGATTTGAAGTAATATGTACACTTTGAAGTCTTATTTTTGGTTTATTATTAAAGGGATTGTCTTTTTAGTCCATCTAAATGGTATCTATCTCATATCTATCTATTTATCCATCTATCTCATATCTATTATCTATCTTATATCTGTGACATATCTATCTATCTCATATCTATATACAGTATATATTTATCTATTTCCTATCTATCTCATATCTGTGACATGCAGCAGCCTGAGACAGGAGGCGAGAGGACGGGAGAGGCCTGGTGGTAGCAGTCCTCACAGTGGATATAGTCCTCCCCAGCAAGCCCCCAGGATGTGCACATACAGCGAAGGGAGGGGAGAACCCTTTCTTCCTCTTGGGGCACAGCTGGTTTGGGTGCCCTTGCTGTCAGTTGGTTTTTGAGTACTAGGCAGGTACCAGAGAGAGGCAATAATATACGGCAATGCAGGTTGGCAATAATGAGGCCAGGTTTGGGGTACGTCCACAGTACTTTACCTAAAGCAATTAGGCAGATGATATATACAGGCACTTTCAAAAGTGGGCTCAGTCTTTACAGGTTGCATAAACAATTTCCCAAAGAGAGGTAAGCTGGCACTTATGGCTCTAAACTTTGCAGATACCCCAGGTCTGGGGCACTGTATATGTATGTCATGGTCCCTTCCGTGACAGAGGTGGGAAGATCAGATAGACTTGCTGCACGTGAGGCTGCTTGTTATCAGTGATCAGTCTCTATTCAGGTCCGCCTCACACTGCTGACCATGCGGTTGATATTTCCTCTTGGAGTTGCTAGAGCTTGTTTGTCTTGGATCTCCTGCTTCTCCATACATCTCAAAGCTAAGTCCTAGTTGCCTTTTCTGTTTGTTGTTCTCTGGTGTGTTTTGATTCTAGGCCTCAGGGATACGCAGGTCTCTTCATCTGGGAAGGAACAAGCTGTCTCGACTCCTGCTACCTATCCTAGGGCTCGTCAGTTTTAGCAGGGCATAGGTATCCGGCGTATCAGCATTTCCACCATCAGGATCTGCTCATACTGGCAGGAGTTAGGGAAAGGCATAGGGATTACTAGGAGGTCACATCCCTCTTCCTTAGCTTTTGAGGCCTAGACTGTTGTCTATTTCCTTTTGTGTGTATCTGGTGTTTTCCCCTTCCCCTATACCCGTGACAATGTACTGCTGTATAACCTTGTATGTTTTGTAGAGCTGTATGTAGTGTTTTCCAAGTAGAGCATGTCTTTAACAGTATAGCTGGGGGAGAGGGGCTGTTCCGGCAGGGAACTTCCTGTTGGATCGCTCTGCATTCCGTAATGGCTGGAAGTTTGTAAAGCTCCGTCTGGCCCCATTCACTATGATAGGGAACAGGGGAGAGATCCAGCCGCTCTTCGGGAAATATACCGAGAACCGTCTGGAAGAAAAGCACTGCGCGCAGCAGTTTACTTCTGGCCAATTCTCAGCATATTTGCAGGAATATGGTTGGATCTTGGATCGTTTCCCCTTATAGTGAATGGGGCTGGACAGAGCCTTATAAACCTCCAGCAATGCCGGAGTGTGCAGAGATCCTTCAGGCTGTTCCCTGCTGGATCATCACCGCTAGTGTGCAACTAGCCTGAATCCAACCCCTCTCCTCAGCTACACTGTTTAAGACATGCTCTACTTGGAAAACACTCAGCAACTTAGACAAAGTTCACCAAGAAATTTAATTTGTTACGAATTAATTCGTCATATACCCAGGCCACTCTGCCTTAGGGTATGGCCACACAGAGTGGTAGTGTCGTGGGCAGGTTGCGACCATGCTGCAGCCCACAGCTGCCTTTCATTTAATAATGAAGAAAGCATTGTATAATCCTTCTTCACTCTTTATGGCAGGGCGGTACCTTTAAACAGGGGCTGTTGCTGGTATGGGGCTTGGCTGGTTAGGTGGGGGGACACTATGCATATTATTGCTGTTCTAGCCTGCAATCTCCTGCAGGTTATTTGACGGTAAACACTGAATATTAATCAGCTCTGGCATACCCACTTCTCCAACCCCAGCACTTTCCTGCCCCACAGGTCGGAGCTATCCTTCTGCCATATGCTTTTCCTCCTTTTCCGCATTATTTAATATCAATGAGAATATGTCATCAGGAACATCCAGATCCTCCTCTTGCTGACTTTTCTAGGACATGGAGACTTTGCAGTAGGATTTTGAAGAAGTAAAGCCAGGAATAGAGGAGGATGGTCATCATTTTCAGTAACACTGTCCTTATCGCATGAGTGCTTGCATCGTCTCTCCCTATGCTCAGCTCACAGGACAATGCCGGAGAGCACACAGGATGAGGGTTTTTTTAGGGCTGTGACATCATATGGTATATCTGTGGATTGGCAGGCTGGACGGTATCATGGGTGATCTTATGTTCCCGGGCTTTTTACTTTCACTTTGTAACACTTGCAGCCTCCATTTTAGGAAAAACTTGCAAGGAAATTTGGATTCATTGTGAATCGAAGTTTTCCTAAACTTTGGACCAAATTCCTCTTCGAATGTTTCGCTACGCTCAACACCAGCAGTACATATGCAGTACTCCAGACCTGGAGGTATCTGCAAAGTTTGGATTGTTTGGTTTGTCATGTTTGCACCGCGCACCACCAGATGAGGTATGGTTAGCATAAGGAATGGGAGCGCACAGACATCTTAGGTTCCTTATTTTTCTATCATCCTTCCCTTCCTGGTGCCCCAACATTGTTATCATGCTGCCACCCCCAATACTGTGCCTGCTGTGCTCCCCAATGCCCACAACCACTATACTGCAAATATAATAGTGCCATACAGATCGTCCCATCATAGTAATAGGGCTCTCAATAGAATACCCCATTAGTAGCCCCTCATAGTACTCTTACAGTCTTAGTAATGCCCTACAGTGCCCCCAGTAGAAATAAGCCTCACCCCCAACATTAACAAGGCCCCTCTATAAGGCACCCCTGTAGAGAAGACAATAGTAATAAGGCCCCATATAGTGTCCCCAGTATTTATAATGGCCCATATAGTGATCCAAGTATTTATACTGCCCCCTGTAGAATCTCTAAGTAGTTATAATGCCCCCCATAGTAGCTCCAGTATTTATAAAACCCATCTGTAGTCCCCCGAGTATTTATAATACCCTCCGTAGTAGCCCCAGTATTTATAAAGCCCCCTGCAGTTCCCGATATAGTTATAATTAACCCCTGTAGTGGAAGTATGCATAATACCCGCCTCTACTACCTGTGTGTATAATGCCCTGTAGTTCCCCCTGTATTATAATGCCCCTGCAGTACTCCAGTCTGTATTATAATGCCCCTCTGCAGTGCCCCCTGTATTATAATGCCACATTTAGTGCTCTAGCCTGTATTATAATGCCAACTGTAGTGCTCCCACCTGTATTATAATGCCCTCTATGTGGTGCTCCAGCCTGTATTACAATGCCCCCTGTGGGGATATGGCCTGTGTTATAATGCCCCCTGTAGTGCTCTGGCCTGCATTTTAATACCCCTTTAGCGCTCCTGTCTGTATTATAATGGCCCCATAATGCCCCTGTATTATAATGCCCCTGTAGTGTCCTGTATGTATTATAATGCACCTCTGTAGTGTTCCCTGTATTTTAATGTCTCTGTAGTGCTCTGGTCTGTATTATAATGCCCCCTGTGTGCTTTTGCCTGTATTATAATGCCCCACGGTAGTGCCCCCGTATTATAGCGGCCCCAGTAGTGTTCCAGCCTGTATTAATGCCCCCACCTGTAGTGCTCTGGCCTGTATTATAATGCCCCCCTGTAGTGTCCCCTGTATTATAATGCCCACCACAGTGCTCCTGTCTGTATTATAATGCCCCCTGTAGTCCTTCAGTCTGTGTCATAATGAACCCCTACCGCCTCCTTTATCATAATACTCCATGTGGTGCTCTGGTCTGTATTATAATGCCCTCCCCCCGTAGCACCACCTGTATTATAATGCCGCCTGTAGTGATCTGACCTGCATTATAATGCCCCTTGTAGTGCTCCAGCCTGTATTATAATGTCTCCCTGTAGTGCTCCCCATATTTTAATGGTCCCTGTAGTACTCCAGCCTGTATTATAATGCCCCCTTTAGTGTTGTAGTGCCCCCCAATAGTGTCCCTGTATTATATTGCACCCTCTAGTGCTGCAGTCCGCCCAGTAATGCAGACAACACATGTATATAAAAATAAATAAAAATACCCACCTGACTTCTTTCTCCTGCCACTGTCTGTGATGTAGGCCACAGGCCTTTTCCCGTCTCTAACCTGAGTTGCCACGTCCTGGCACAGGCGGTCATGATGATCTCACCGTGGCCTACTGCGCTAGGTCTCAGGTGGTGCATTCACACTATCAGTATAGTAAAATAGATAGGTCAGCACTACTCACTGTTATTGCAGTACTTGCCGGTTTGTGGTGGTGCCTGTAGCGTTGGATCCCGGTCCAGGGGCTCCCGTAGTGACCAACGAAAAGTAGAAAAGGCCACGGCACTCCAAATAGATAAAGGTAAATTTCTTTTATTACACCCAGTGCAGCAACGTTTCAACCTAACGGTCTTTATCAAGCTCACAGTACAAAAATCACACATTTAAGTACCTCCCCACTGCCTCACATTGGTTGCAGCTTGGCCCTTTCCCCTTAACCCCCTGTGTACTTCCTAAAATTTTACACACATTTTAACATCATCAGGTCCTTACTCTTATGGCATTATATCGCCTACCGTACCGCCATGCTGTAGGAGCCGCCATCTGTCCCTCCTTACTCAGGTGTAGCCCGGTATTCTCACATTAGTTAAATCATTGCCGGCGTTCTGAAAATCAATCTGCGCCTGCGCTGTAACGTCACTTCCGCCCTTTTTGTTACTACTTCCGCCAGGTTCTACCTTGTTGTCATGCGCCGGAATACCTGAACGCATGACTCTATTATCACCCGACCTTATCACATGATACTACTTCGATCATATGACCATAGTCAATTAATGACGTAGCCTCTCCTGATCGTTACTAAGTTACCTGATGCTACACCCTCCGATGTCCAATACCTGGGCAAACTATAATTGAAGACTCACAATATCATGATGTGGGGCGCCAGGCATACACCAAAGGAAAAAACATTATATTTTGTTTGTTTATTCCTAAGTATGGGGTGCCGCATCCTGGGGATCACCATCAGTGACACCTGCACCATCAGTGACACCTGCACCAGGATGCAGACATTCGTGACCACGTGATTGCACCATCTGAGACTTGGTGCAGGAGGTCACGAAGCCTATGAGACTGAACGTCAGGGATGGGAGCCGTAGGCCCCTGTGCCCCGTCACAACTTGCCACCCCCAGCTGCAAGTTGGCCGCCGCCTGAGTCAAGATTCTCATCTCACCTAATGGCACATGTGGCCCTGACACATTGGATACACATGAATTTAGAAGAGCAAAATTGTAGAGAAATTGCAAATAATCGTTTTTTCAGTCACATGTATTATCCAGTGCTTACAGGACATTGTTTGCAGCTCAACTTCAAAGTCCTATAGAAATGCCTGCAAAAAAAAAAAATACAAAGTCTAAACTGTAAAAAAAAACTGCTGCTAGCTTCAGAAGTTTGATATGCAGCTCTAGTGAAGGCACTGCTGTGCTCGTCCAACTTGTTGACCGGTCTCAAGTTGTTGAATAGCTCAAATACTTATCATATTTGTGGTCGCTCCACTCAGCGGGTTTACTCGGTTGTGCGTTAAAAGGAACTGGCTTTTGTCACTCTCGGCCTCTCCAGCCACATTTCCATATGTATGTATACATGTGAGTGTCAACATTCAATATATGGCAGTTTTCTTTTTCTTACAGGAAGTAATTGTAGCAATTAAGGATTGGCTAATTGTGCTGTATAGAACTTTCATATCTCATAGAATTGCTTCCCTTTTAGTGAGTTTGCTGGAAATGATTGAGTCTGTTAAATGGATGCATCCTATAGAAATCGGGAGAGAACAGGTCGATATTATTATATTATGCTCTTAAACAAGTAATATTTGCGGATTTTCAAATTTATGCCTTGGGGCCTACACTGCACCTTTACACTCCACCCTGTCACACTGCTAAGCTCTGTCCCATCAGACTGCCAAGCTCCGCCATCACCAGTCCACCGAGCCCCAGTGTCCGCTTAGCAGTGCAGACTGGGCACTTCTCATCTACTTTGATGCTACTATATTCTGCTGTGAATTTTCCATCTGCAAATTGGAATGGAAAATCCACAGCATTTGCATGTGTGGATGTACCCTAAG
The DNA here is from genome assembly GCF_014858855.1 of Bufo gargarizans. Lineage (NCBI taxonomy): Eukaryota > Metazoa > Chordata > Amphibia > Anura > Bufonidae > Bufo > Bufo gargarizans. The sequence goes on from NC_058083.1 coordinate 480,081,047, forward strand.
GCTACATGCACACGATCAGGATTCATGTGCGGAGAATCCACACTGAAATCCGCAGGTGTTCGCAGGCAAATCTGTGCGGTCAATCCGCATTAATTGGTGCGGATTTGTGTGCGGATTCGGTGTGGATTTTCCGAATACGGATTTCACTAAGTGAATGAACAAAGTCCGGTCAGGAAAAATAAAAATGACATGCTGCGGATTTTTAAATACGCACCGCAGGTCAAAATCCGCGCGGAAAAAATCTGCATCATGTGCATTGAGAATTTCAAATTCTCATAGAATACAATGTACATGACCTACGGTGCGGATTTTCCGCACGCAAATCCGCGCGAGACTTTACACTTGTGCGTTGCGTGAAAATCGCAGCATGCTCTATATTGTGCGTTTTTCACGCAACGCAGGCCCCACAGAAGTAAATTGGGCTGCGTGAAAATCGCAAGCATCCGCAAGCAAGTGCGGATACGGTGCGATTTTCACGCATGGTTGCTAAGATGAAAGTCCATTCACTGTATTATTTTCCCTTATAAAATGGTTATAAGGGAAAAAAATAGCATTCTTTAATACAGAATGCTTAGTTGGTGGTCAATTGAGGGTTAAATTTTTTTATAAAATTTACTCACCTCCTCCAAATGATCGCGTAGCTGGCAATGAGCTCAGTGACGTCAACACGTCACCACAGGTCCTTTGACAGGTCCTGAAGAAAGAACAGGAGACCGGTAGCTACGCGATCAATTGGAGGAGGTGAGTAAAACATTTTTTAACCCTCAATTGACCTTCTACTGAGCATTCTGTATTAAAGAATGCTATTATTTTCCCTTGCTGAGAGAAATGAAGTTTTAATATATGCAAATGAGCCTCTAGAAGCAACGTAGGCGTTGCCGTTACACCTAGAGGCTCAGCTCTCTCTGCAGCTGCCACACCCTCTTCACTTTGATTGACAGGGCCAGGAAGTAAAACATCATCACACCTGACCCTGACAATCAAAATGAAGAGGGTGTGGCAGTTGCAGAGAAAGCATAGCCTTTAGGTGTAATGGCAAAGCCCACGTTGCTTCTAGAGCAAGCATCTCAAACTGCGGCCCTCCAGCTGTTGCAAAACTACAACTCCCACAACGCCCTGCTGTAGGCTGATACCTGTAGGCTGTCCGGGCATTGTGTTGTAGTTTTGCAACAGCTGGAGGGCCGCAGTTTGAGATCCCTGTTCTAGAGGCTCATTTGCATATACTAAAATGTAATGTTTCTCAGCAATGCGGGAACATATGAACATGGGATCAATACAGATGTCTTCAGCTGCCAAGTGCACATGCAATAGGTCACCCAGTTTCATAGGTCCATGGAACCGCCATGTCACGTGACCCGGATGAAGCAGCCAAGGTTCGATCTATTTCACGCACTCAATCTCTCGCACCCCTACACACAGGCCTCAGATTGAACCTAGATCACACCCCGACATAGCCTTTCATGCACCCCAACACGCTGCCACCATCAATGACATTTAAATTAATACACCGATTAATTAGGGGCTCATAGAAAACCCCACAGCGCCCACTCACAAGCAGGCTCACAGTAGCACAGGCCACAGTTATAGCAAATACACAGCAACGCAAGCCGCACTCATACACTTAAAAATGGAGGTTACTGAGCTCATTTAGGGCAAAACCATTAAAGATGTGCTTTAATGTACTAAAAAGGGTACAGTACTTAGTTACAAAAAAATTAAAAGAAATAAGAGACATACATAAATGTGCACAAAACAGTTATAAAAATAAAAGGATCAAAACAGAAAGGATCAAAACAGTCCACTACTCAACGAATTGTGTGATCAGTGTCCATTCTGGTTCCGGTGACAGGAGGACGTGGAACAAAACCCAATGTTGATCAGATCCCCAAATTGCGTCGATAAAAGGCTCCAAATCCCACATTTTTAATCCCCCTTCGGCAGAGGGTGGAGCTGAGAGGAGTCTTCCTATCAACCTTAGCCCAGTCTTCTGGGAAGGCCTTCATTATGAGTGCGTGCTCCACCCCTATCCCTCGGCTGGCAAGCATAAAATATTAATAAAACATGTCTTCCCGTCCACACTAATGGATATTCGGGCCCCAACATGTTTTAATAGCGCATATTTCATCAGGCTGATCATTCTGATATCAAATATGACTGCTGTAGGGGTCCCAGAATGAGACTTTACATTACATGAGAATGCTAGCTGTCAGGAGGGAATGTTTGGACTCCCTACGATGCCCACATTATACGGAATGCAATTATTACAATAATTAGAAGGTAGTTGTTCCAGAGATGAGTTATAGCTTATGATATATTTCTTTATCTTCTGGTAGTCCATCTGAGAAGCTTCTGGACCCCTGCTGGTGGAGGTGCCATTCTGTCTGAGTGTCTGCATTTCCAGGAAACATCTTCATTACCACTTGCAAAGGGACAGTTTTTTTTTAACATTCAAGTGATAAGCTGATTTCCCCCAAAGGGAATGCATATTCCAAATTCAGGCCCAAGCTAAACTGCATCGTACATACAGTACAGACCAAAAGTTAGGACACACCTTCTCATTCAAAGAGTTTTCTTTATTTTCATGACTATGACAATTGTAGATTCACACTGAAGGCATCAAAACTATGAATTAACACATGTGGAATTATATACATAACAAAAAAGTGTGAAACAACTGAAAATATGTAATATTCTAGGTTCTTCAAAGTAGCCACCTTTTGCTTTGATTACTGCTTTGGCATTCTCTTGTTGAGCTTCAAGAGGTAGTCACCTGAAATGGTTTTCACTTCACAGGTGTGCCCTGTCAGGTTTAATAAGTGTTATTTCTTGCCTTATAAATGGGGTTGGGACCATCAGTTGCGTTGTGGAGAAGTCAGGTGGATACACAGCTGATAGTCCTACTGAATAGACTGTTAGAATTTGTATTATGGCAAGAAAAAAGCAGCTAAGTAAATATAAAACGAGTGGCCATCATTACTTTAAGAAATGAAGGTCAGTCAGTCCGAAAAATTGGGAAAACTTTGAAAGTGTCCCCAAGTGCAGTCACAAAAACCATCAAGCGCTACAAAGAAACTGGCTCACATGCGGACCTTCCCAGGAAAGGAAGACCAAGAGTCACCTCTGCTGCGGAGGATAAGTTCATCCGAGTCACCAGCCTCAGAAATCGCAGGTTAACAGCAGCTCAGATTAGAGACCAGGTCAATGCCACACAGAGTTCTAGCAGCAGACACATCTCTAGAACAACTGTTAAGAGGAGACTGTGTGAATCAGGCCTTCATGGTAGAATATCTGCTAGGAAACCACTGCTAAGGACAGGCAACAAGCAGAAGAGACTTGTTTGGGCTAAAGAACACAAGGAATGGACATTAGACCAGTGGAAATCTGTGCTTTGGTCTGATGAGTCCAAATTTGAGATCTTTGGTTCCAACCACCGTGTCTTTGTGCGACGCAGAAAAGGTGAACGGATGGACTCTACATGCCTGGTTCCCACCGTGAAGCATGGAGGAGGAGGTGTGATGGTGTGGGGGTGTTTTGCTGGTGACACTGTTGGGGATTTATTCAAAATTGAAGGCATACTGAACCAGCATGGCTACCACAGCATCTTGCAGCTGCATGCTATTCCATCCGGTTTGCGTTTAGTTGGACCATCATTTATTTTTCAACAGGACAATGACCCCAAACACACCTCCAGGCTGTGTAAGGGCTATTTGACCATGAAGGAGAGTGATGGGGTGCTGCGCCAGATGACCTGGCCTCCACAGTCACCGGACCTGAACCCAATCGAGATGGTTTGGGGTGAGCTGGACCGCAGAGTGAAGGCAAAAGGGCCAACAAGTGCTAAGCATCTCTGGGAACTCCTTCAAGACTGTTGGAAGACCATTTTAGGTGACTACCTCTTGAAGCTCATCAAGAGAATGCCAAGAGTGTGCAAAGCAGTAATCAAAGCAAAAGGTGGCTACTTTCAAGAACCTAGAATATGACATATTTTCAGTTGTTTCACACTTTTTTGTTATGTATATAATTCCACATGTGTGAATTCATAGTTTTGATGTCTTCAGTGTGAATCTACAATTTTCATAGTCATGAAAATAAAGAAAACTCTTTGAATGAGAAGGTGTGTCCAAACTTTTGGTCTGTACTGTAAATGTATAGCAAATGAAGTCAAGGTGATAAACCCTGAAATTGTTTCATTCAAGAGCACCCCAAAACTCAGAAACTCTGCTTTTAATGCAAATATGGTTTGTGGGACATTGCTTGAAAAAGGCCACTGCTGTAAAATAAGCAATGATAATTGTTTAAATGTAGGCTACTTTCACACTTGCGGCAGAGGATTCTGGCAGGCAGTTCCATCGCCGGAACTGCCTGCCGGATCCGTCAAAGCGTATGCAAATTGATGCCATTTGTCAGACAGATTGGGATCCGTCTGAAATGTCGGAACGGTTCAGAAAAACGGATCCGTCATTTTTTTTTTTTCCACATTTTTGGCCGGAGATAAAACCGCATGCTGCGGTATTATCTACGTCCTGAAAAGGCAAAAAGACTGAACTGAAAACATCCTGATGCATCCTGAACGGTTTTCTCTCCATTCAGAATGCATTAGGATAAAACTGATCAGTTATTTTCCGGTATTGAGCCCCTAGGATGGAACTCAATGTCAGAAAAGAATAATGCTAGCGTGAAAGTACCCGTAATTGGTTTTTTTATCTGCAGCACCTATCCAATAGACTTATCTCACATTCCCAGTGACTTCCATGATCAGAAAGTGTAGCTGTGAAGAGGGAATGCAAATGAGCTCTTAACAAATTCTGCCTCTGGTGCCACCAGAGGTAAGGCAGTTGTCACGCTGGCGGTCCGTGTCCGCTGTGGTCTTACTGTTCTGGGCAGGCGAAGACATCACTCTGATCTTCCTGTGTGAATTGGGATTAGAGCTCTGAGAGAGTTCTTTCCCCTGTCCAGGTGCTGGCTAAGTTGCTCATCAGTCCTATTTAGTTGAGTTCTACCTCCTCGTCTGAGCTTTGAGGTTACTCCTGGCCAGTAAGGTGGTCGCGCCTGGATATCAGCATACCGAATCTTGATTGTCTTCCGTTTCTGCTCCTTGCAACTGTGACCTGGATTTCAATCGTACTCAGCCTGCCCTGACCTTGGAACTGCTATTAGGAATACCCAAGTACTCAGCCCGCCTTGACTATTGGACTGTGTCCAGACTACTGCAGTGCTGGATCCTACACATAACTGACACAATCAGAGCCAAACAGACCCCATTGACCATATTGGGGTCCGTTTAGTTTCCAATCAGATGCCCAATTTTGCATATCTAACCGAAATCGTTAAGGACATACAGCGTTACAGGCCTTAGAATGCACTGAAAATGTCCCCATGTGGGGTTGAACCAAGTTGACAGAGAAGTGAAGTAGTAAATGGGAGAAAGTTCATATAGAAAGATCGAGCTTAGGAATGATGTATACACATCTATGTGTAAGCTAGCCCTCATGGAGTGAAGCTCCCTTAAATGTCCTGGGGACCAGAAATGACCTCCATAGACCGGAAGTGGGATGCGTTCCAGGGTGGAACACATGCCCACAATGGAGAAGTAAACACATGGATTCTACTAAATTAAGTCTGTGTCCAAAATAGATTGGTGCCGGTATAGGTACTCATATGGGTATGCATACAATACACTGGGGTCTAGCATAAATAACTATGACCAAAAGGAACCAAACCAATAACCCCACAAAAAAAATGAGGAAAACATTCATCTAAAATATATGTAGTTTTATTAATACATGAGATAGTTATACAATAACATAAGGCACATGGTCATGGGAGGAAGGGACGCCCCGTGTATCGGAGCAAAGCTCCCCACCCTCACATGCTCAGTACTGACAGGGGAACAAACCAGAACATCTGAAGTGCTAAACCACACTCTGGTAGGTCTTATGTAAAATTAACCAGAGTAACATATAGCAAAATGCGTATCCTCAGTTGATATCATATAAGCTACCACCCATGCCGTGTCTACCAGCCCATAAAGATAATAGTGGCCAGCCTGTAATGATAAAAAAAAAAAGGCTAGGTCACAAGTATAGGATGTAAACAGAGAGAGGACACGGCAACAGTAGCATATCAAAAAAAATAACAACCACATAAGAATACTGTCGATGAAAATAGGAGTGCACTAGTTACCTATGACTTGTGGAAGCACCGGATGTCTGGACACAGCTATACCTCGACGCATGTTTTGCCAGGAAAGGGCTTCATCATCCCAAGAACCTAACCTGAGATCAAGGCAGGCAACAAACGTTAAGTACAGTAGACAGGCTAAGGTCAGGATAGGCACTATCAGAGTTGGTTAACAGACAAAAGTTCAGTACATGAGCACACACCTCAGTCGGACCGAGAAGTGTAGGAGCAGAATGAGACCTTATCAGCTGGGCCCACTGTGGGTGAGGAAGAGGAAGGGCAGCAGGTCTGGTCCACTGAGACAGGACAAGGAAATTAGCAAGACTGTGCCCGTTCCTGCCCTGGGGGAAAGAGGCAGTGCCACCAAGCTAACATTTTGCCATTTGTCTAAAAATCACATAGAAAGGATGCATGGTTATGAATCCTTTATATTTATGAGCAGAATGCTACCTTCACCCTCCCTATTGAGTTAAGGCAGCCAATAGACAGTTGCAAGAAAAGTATGTGAACCCTTTGGAATGATATGGATTTCTGCACAAATTGGTCATAAGATGTGATCTGATCTTCATCTAAGTCACAACAATAGACAATCACAGTCTGCTTAAACTAATAACACACAAAGAATTAAATGTTACCATGTTTTTATTGAACACACCATGTAAACATTCACAGTGCAGGTGGAAAAAGTATGTGAACCCCTAGACTAATGACATCTCCAAGAGCTAATTGGAGTGAGGTGCCAGCCAACTGGAGTCCAATCAATGAGATGAGATTGGAGGTGTTGGTTACAGCTGGCCTGCCCTATAAAAAAACACACACCAGTTCTGGGTTTGCTTTTCACAAGAAGCATTGCCTGATGTGAATGATGCCTCGCACAAAAGAGCTCTCAGAAGACCTACGATTAAGAATTGTTGACTTGCATAAAGCTGGAAAGGGTTATAAAAGTATCTCCAAAAGCCTTACTGTTCATCAGTCCACGGTAAGACATATTGTCTATAAATGGAGAAAGTTCAGCCATGCTGCTACTCTCCCTAGGAGTGGCCGTCTGTAGAAGAATCCTAGAGTGTCAGCTAAAGACCTACAAAAGTCTCTGGAATATGCTAACATCCCTGTTAGCTAATCTACGATACCTAAAAGACTAAACAAGAATGGATTTCATGGAAGGATACCACAGAGGAAGCCACTGCTGTCCAAAAAAACATTGATGTACATTTACAGTTTGCACAAGAGCACCTGGATGTTCCACAGCAGTACTGGCAAAATATTCTGCGGACAGATGAAACCAAAGTTGAGTTGTTTGGAAGAAACACACAACACTATGTGTGGAGAAAAAGAGGCACAGCACACCAACATCAAAACCTCATCCCAACTGTGAGGTATGGTGGTGGGGGCATCATGGTTTGGGGCTGCTTTGCTGCATTGGGGCCTGGACGGATTGCTATCATCGAAGGAAAAATTTATTCCCAAGTTTATCAAGACATTTTGCAGGAGAACTTAAGGCCATCTGTCCACCAGCTGAAGCTCAACAGTAGATGGGTGTTGCAACAGGACAACGACCCAAAGCATAGAAGTAAATAAACAACAGAATGGCTTAAACAAAAGAAAATACGCATTCTGGAGTGGCCCAGTCAGATTACTGACCTCAACCCGATTGAGATGCTGTGGCATGACCTCAAGAAAGCGATTCAGACCAGACATCCCAAGAATATTGCTGAACTGAAACTGTTCTGTAAAGAGGAATGGTCAAGAATTACTCCTGACCGTTGTGCACGTCTGATCTGCAACTACAGGAAACGTTTGGTTGAAGTTATTGCTGCCAAAGGAGTTTCAATCAGTTATTAAATCCAAGGGTTCACATACTATTTCCACCTGCACTGTGAATGTTTACATAGTGTGTTCAATAAAAACATGGTAACATTTAATTATTTGTGTGTTATTAGTTCAAGCAGACTGTGATTGTCTATTGTTGTGACTTAAATGAAGATCAGATCACATTTTATGACCAATTTGTGCAGAAATCCATATAATTCCAAAGGGTTCACATACTTTTTCTTGCAACTGTATATACAGTACAGACCAGCTTTATTTTCTTGACTATGAAAATTGTAGATTCACACTGAAGGCATCAAAACTATGAATTAACACATGTGGAATTATATACATAACAAAAAAGTGTGAAACAACTGAAAATATGTCATATTCTAGGTTCTTCAAAGTAGCCACCTTTTGCTTTGATTACTTCTGTAACGGATCTCCTAGCACCCCGACCGGGTACCTCCGTCGATAGATGCTCCTAGTGCTTTCCGAGGACTCCAAGCACTCCACTTGACACCGTACGCCCTGCAGACCCCACGAACCGCCGCAGCTTGGTTGGGGTCTCACCGTCCTCCACCCACGCTGGACCTACGACAAGGCTCCAGGCTCCAGTGGGTGAACCTCTCCTACAGCCAGAGAGCAGGAACAGCTCTTACAAGAGCTAGTAGTTATGCCAGGGGAGTATAGCAAATCGTCAGCGTATAGCAATCCCCCAGTTTTGATCAGTTATCCAAACACCAGTCTCAACATGATGAAGGAACACTTTATTGAGGGCTACCCGCCCGTATTTATGCAGGTCCCCATCTGGTGGACACGCCCCCAGGGGACCAGAATGGAGACTGCGACACACCGAACAGATACAACACATCCCCACAATGCATCATGGTTTCCTCCTCTCTGCCCCAGAGACAACCGAGGAATAATCCAATTATCTCTCAGGACAAAGGGGAGATTGCCAATACACATGTGGAGACAACAGGACAGACATCACCATTTAAACACACAATGTCACACCCTCCCAGCAACCACAGACATTTAACATATTCCCAGATAGCTCAAGTCTGAGTGCATATCATTAGGCGAATGGCACTCAGACCACACGAATACAATTAAACTAGCCATCTGGGTACCCTCACATAACAAAATACAATTCCAAAGACAGATTTAAGCTGTGCGGCCGGCCTGTCTTCTTTAAAGTTAGTATGGGCCATAATCCTGAGGCAGGAGGCTGGCAACCAGCCCCCTCCAAAACACAGTGGCGAGGTTGGTTTCGTCACACATCTTCCCCTTCCAGGGAAGACTAACCAGATACCTGACCTCACGGTCAGTACCTGAGTTAGTCTGGCAGTCCAACCACAACCCCATACTGGACCTGTTGAATTTTGGGGCCTGGCTCTGTTCTGTATGTCCCCAGCTGTTGAGTGGGCATCTGCGACTCCTTGCTGCCTTGTGGTTCTCCAGCTTGGAGCTGTAGGTACTTGGTGGGCAGAGGCCGACTGCGCTCTGCCCAGATGCCAGCTCTTCCGCGGGGGTAGCCTGTGGAAAGTCTGGCTCTGAAGAAGAGGGTAGGGGAGGGCAGAGGCCGACTGCGCTCTGCCCAGATGCCAGCTCTTCCGCTGGGGTAGCCGGTGGGGAGTCCGGCTCTGGAGAAGAGGATAGGGGAGGGCAGAGGCCGACTGCGCTCTGCCCTGATGCCAGCTCTTCCGCTGGGAAGAAATCAGTGGGTAGCGCAGGCTCATCCCCTGCCCCCAGAACTCTGTTGGGAAGTAGCTGGGAAGGGGAGGGCTCGCTTACCTCCTCCTCCTGGTATCCCTGCGGAGATGGATAGGGATCTGGACCGACTGTCCAGCATCCCTGTAGGACTGGCACCGAGCCCGCGGTCTCATCTGCGCCCATGCAGAGGGGCTTGTGTTCCCCTTTTCCCGGTATCTCCGGCTGCTGGTGGAAGGTGAGGCCGGTTGCCTCTCCTCCCCAGGACTCTGGTTGCTGTAAGGCAGAGGGACCCCGCATCTCCTCCCCCTGGAACTCAGGTTGCCACTGGGGAGAGAGACTGGTTGTCTCCTCTCCCTGTGATATGCACTGCCGCTGGAGATCTGGGCAGGCGGCCCAGCATCCCTGTAGGGCCAGTAGAGAGACCTCGGTCCCATCTCCACCTGCCATCTGTGGGTCCTCCCAGGACCAGTCTGTGAGGTCCCTCAACATTTGCGAGTCAGGATCACCTGCGTCCACACCTGGCAACTCCGGCTGCTGCTGAGGGTCTGGGCCAGCATCCCAGCATCCCGGTGGAGAGCCCTCGGTCCCGTCTCCACCTGCCTGTTGTGGTTCCTCACAGGACCAGTCTATGAGGACCCCTACCTCTGTAGCTGGTACTGAAGCAGGGGATACTTCAGTCGGGTCTTCCCAGCTGTAGGGTTGTAGGTCTGGGACTGCCACCCAGCTCTCTGGAAGTGTATATTGGGACCGAATTGAGCTGAAGAAGTATTGGTAGTCCTGCTCCAGCTCCCACTCCTTTGTCACTAGAGATGCCAGGTCTTGTCTCACCTCTCTCGCTGTAGCCCAATCATGCATAGCCTCTCTGTAGTCATAGATATCCCAGAACCGGGACCCTCCAGCATCTCCGAACTCCGGTTCTGCGAAGGCCTCAAACAACAGGCCAGGGCCATCATAATCCTCACACTCGGGTCTGTCGTGCTCAGCCATCCAGGGAGAGTGCCGAATCACATACCACCAGAGTGCCTGGTAGGGGTCATCTAGCCAAAGCTCCTTCCATACCAGGCTCTCCAGTTCTGTCACCCACTCATTCAGGGGCTCCTCTCCCAGAAGGGGCATTCGCAGGGCCACTCGCATCCGCAACTGCTGCTCCTCACTGGGGAGACACTCGCCCCGCCGACGCTGTACATCTTCCAGGCCTCGTGCCAGACGCCTCGTGCCAGTCCGGGTCATCATCCTCCTCGTAGTGGAACGCTGTTCGAAGACTAGCCGATTCCATCCTGCTGTAGCCAGGGGCGGTGTACGGATACTAGCGTTGCCCTCAATATACTCCACGAACGGTGTCTCCGAGCTGCTTCTCCTCACACTAGGACGCCATCCCACTGCTTGCCACCAATGTAACGGATCTCCTAGCACCCCGACCGGGTACCTCCGTCGATAGATGCTCCTAGTGCTTTCAGAGGACTCCAAGCACTCCACTTGACACCGTACGCCCTGCAGACCCCACGAACCGCCGCAGCTTGGTTGGGGTCTCACCGTCCTCCACCCACGCTGGACCTACGACAAGGCTCCAGGCTCCAGTGGGTGAACCTCTCCTACAGCCAGAGAGCAGGAACAGCTCTTACAAAAGCTAGTAGTTATGCCAGGGGAGTATAGCAAATCGTCAGCGTATAGCAATCCCTATAGCAATCAGTTTTGATCAGTTATCCAAACACCAGTCTCAACATGATGAAGGATAAAACAGGAACACTTTATTGAGGGCTACCCGCCCGTATTTATGCAGGTCCCCATCTGGTGGACACGCCCCCAGGGGACCAGAATGGAGACTGCGACACACTGAACAGATACAACACATCCCCACAATGCATCATGGTTTCCTCCTCTCTGCCCCAGAGACAACCGAGGAATAATCCAATTATCTCTCAGGACAAAGGGGAGATTGCCAATACACATGTGGAGACAACAGGACAGACATCACCATTTAAACACAGAATGTCACACCCTCCCAGCAACCACAGACATTTAACATATTCCCAGATAGCTCAAGTCTGAGTGCATATCATTAGGCGAATGGCACTCAGACCACACGAATACAATAAACTAGCCATCTGGGTACCCTCACATAACAAAATACAATTCCAAAGACAGATTTAAGCTGTGCGGCCGGCCTGTCTTCTTTAAAGTTAGTATGGGCCATAATCCTGAGGCAGGAGGCTGGCAACCAGCCCCCTCCAAAACACTGTGGCGAGGTTGGTTTCGTCACAACTTCTTTGCACACTCTTGGCATTCTCTTGATGAGCTTCAAGAGGTAGTCACCTGAAATGGTCTTCCAACAGTCTTGAAGGATTTCCCAGAGATGCTTAGCACTTGTTGGCCCTTTTGCCTTCACTCTGCGGTCCAGCTCACCCCAAACCATCTCGATTGAGTTCAGGTCCGGTGACTGTGGAGGCCAGGTCATCTGGTGCAGCACCCCATCACTCTCCTTCGTGGTCAAATAGCCCTTACACAGCCTGGAGGTGTGTTTGGGGTCATTGTCCTGTTGAAAAATAAATGATGGTCCAACTAAACGCAAACCGGATGGAATAGCATGCCGCTGCAGGATGCTGTGGTAGCCATGCTGGTTCAGTATGCCTTCAATTTTGAATAAATCCCCAACAGTGTCACCAGCAAAACACCCCCACACCATCACACCTCCTCCTCCATGCTTCACGGTGGGAACCAGGCATGTAGAGTCCATCCGTTCACCTTTTCTGCGTCGCACAAAGACACGGTGGTTGGAACCAAAGATCTCAAATTTGGACTCATCAGACCAAAGCACAGATTTCCACTGGTCTAATGTCCATTCCTTGTGTTCTTTAGCCCAAACAAGTCTCTTCTGCTTGTTGCCTGTCCTTAGCAGTGGTTTCCTAGCAGATATTCTACCATGAAGGCCTGATTCACACAGTCTCCTCTTAACAGTTGTTCTAGAGATGTGTCTGCTGCTAGAACTCTGTGTGGCATTGACCTGGTCTCTAATCTGAGCTGCTGGGGCGGTCCACATGTGAGCCAGTTTCTTTGTAGCGCTTGATGGTTTTTGTGACTGCACTTGGGGACACTTTCAAAGTTTTCCCAATTTTTCGGACTGACTGACCTTCATTTCTTAAAGTAATGATGGCCACTCGTTTTTCTTTACTTAGCTGCTTTTTTCTTGCCATAATACAAATTCTAACAGTCTATTCAGTAAAAAGAGAAAAAGGTCCAGCTCGATTAAAATGTTACCTTTATTTTTCCGTGCAGATAAAAGCCAGTTACAATCCAGTCTACATGTTTCGGATCAGGGACAATAGCGATCCTTCCTCATGACATACACATACTAAGGAGGAGGTTGGATATATAGCGCCTCCATCTAGGAGCAGGTGGACACACTAACTACAAGCTCCTCCTTTAAATGAAATTGACAACACATGCTAAAAGGCATGATAAATTAAAACAAAAGAACACATACAAATCATAGATCCAAAATTCAATAATGTAACATCAAGTCGTGTTTCCGATTAAGTCCACTTGGTGCGGTGGACCCCATTTTGAAGATCCAGAACGACTAACGATTCAAAAGCTTCTTTTTATAATTACCACCCCTTAAAGGTGCAATAACCCTTTCCAAGCCTTGCACTATTAAACCCTCTGTGTCACCACCATGCACCGCTGCAAAATGCAGGCTGACTGCAGACACATTTCTGGCATGTGAATGAGGAATGTCAGAGATGTGCCTGCACAGTCTAACCTTGAGGCCATTAGTGGTGCAACCAATGTACTGGAGGGAACAGAGAGTACATGAAATACAATACACCACATGAGTGGTGTTACAGTTGATGTATTGTTTAATAGAAAAACTTTGATTCATGGCATAGGAAAACACTTCCTTGCCAGGTCGCATATAAAGCAACACGTACAAATTTTATGCCCACATTTATAGCTGCCAAGAAACCGCAACCACACTGGAGAGGCTCGGGCCCCCTCAGAATATAGAGAGAGGCAGAGTCTATTGCCCAGCGTGGGCGCTCTACGGGCTGAGCACAAGATGCCACCTTTCAAGACACTGCGCCATTGTGGACTATCAGCTGTGTATCCACCTGACTTCTCCCCAACGCAACTGATGGTCCCAACCCCATTTATAAGGCAAGAAATCCCACTTATTAAACCTGACAGGGCAGACCTGTGAAGTGAAAACCATTTCAGGTGACTACCTCTTGAAGCTCATCAAGGGAATGCCAAGAGTGTGCAAAACAGTAATCAAAGCAAAAGGTGGCTACTTTGAAGAACCTAGAATATGACATATTTCCAGTTGTTTCACACTTTTTTGTTATGTATATAATTCCACATGTGTTAATTCATAGTTTGTGAATCTACAATTTTCATAGTCATGAAAATAAAGAAAACTCTTTGAATGAGAAGGTGTTTCCAAACTTTTGGTCTGTACTGTACACTATAACAGTGATGGCAAACCTTTTACAGACCGAGTGCCCAAACTGCAACCCAAAACCCACTTACTTATCGTAAAATGCCAACACGGCAATTTAACCTGAATACTACAGTCCAATACAGTATATCTTCCATGTACTTTATCATTTAGCTATACTATCCTGTCTACATTTAGTGCGCTGCCTGTGCCGTACTTAGTGCGCCTGCACTAATAAATGGCAGGAAAAGTCTAAGGTATACTGGTACACCTTAGACATTTCCAGGGAGTCGGTGCCTACATAGATGGCTCTGAGTGCCGCCTCTGGCACCTGTACCATAGGTTCGCGATCACTGCACTATAAGATTCAATGAGTTTAGTTAGGGACAGCTCTTCTCTCCTTATGCTTATGTACACAGGTATGCAGTAAGCTCCTAGGCGACCTCTAGTGGGGGCTGCAAGCTGCCAGAAATGTATCCTTTAGCTTTACAGATATGCAGGCAATCTACAGCTCCATATCAGAAAAACTGAGCTGTGACTGCTCAGTTTTTCCCAGCTCTTGTTGGGAAAGGAGACAGATACTGATATGAATTTATCATAATATGAACACATTTTCACCATTTATTTTTTCAATGGAGCAGATTTACATTTTAATAGAAATAATATATAAAATGTATTCAATCGTTCAGATCATATAGCAGAATCTTTAAAGTGTTTCCATGGATTTGATTTTTCTCTGAGTCTACAACCACACCACGAAGTTTAAAGATGACCATACCTATTAGTTGAAGTAGGCCAATCTGATTTCAGTGGTACCAACTCATTATGTTTAGGGGACCACCCAAACCTCCACTGACAGCAGACAACACAGGAAAGAAAAATCAGGCATGCTGTATTTCAACAGGCCTTATGCTACTGCCATAGAAGTTTGGCTAAAAGCTATTTAAGGGCTCTTTCACACCTGCGTTCTTTTCTTCCGGCATAGAGTTCCGTCGTCGGGGCTCTATGCCGGAAGAATCCTGATCAGTTTTATCCTAATGCATTCTGAATGGAGAGAAATCCGTTCAGGATGCATCAGGATGTCTTCAGTTCCGGAACGGAGCGTTTTTTGGCCGGAGAAAATACAGCAGCATGCTGCGCTTTTTGCTCCGGCCAAAAATCCTGAACACTTGCCGCAAGGCCGGATCCGGAATTAATGCCCATTGAAAGGCATTGATCCGGACTCGGCCTTAAGCTAAACGTCGTTTTGGCGCATTGCCGGATCCGACGTTTAGCTTTTTCTCAATGGTTACCATGGGGCGCTCTGCCATGCGATCACGTCATCCATGCGTCTGGGGCGCTCTGACATCAGAGCGCCCCAGACGCATGGATGACGTGATCGCATGTCAGAGCGCCCCAGACGCATGGATGACGTGATCGCATGGCACGCCATCCATGCGCATGGGGCGCTCTGACGTCATTCTGGAGCGCCCCGGGAGCCGCGCGGACTGCAAGTATGCCGCTCCCCCGCTCCCCGCTCCTACTATGGCAACCAGGACTTTAATAGCGTCCTGGCTGCCATAGTAACACTGAAAGCATTTTGAAGACAGATCCGTCTTCAAATTTTTTCAGTACACTTGTGTTTTTCCGGATCCGGCGTGTAATTCCGGCAAGTGGAGTACACGCCGGATCCGGACAACGCAAGTGTGAAAGAGGCCTTAGGTAACTTTGCATTTCTTTTGATACAGTTAATGTTCTTCTACACATTAGATTAAAGTAGGAAAAAACTAAGTTTAGCAGGACTATCTAATGTGGATGGGGTATCCCACCTCTCCCTGATGGCCAGCCAGGGGAGTAACTATGCCCATAGCAAAATAAGATGGGACCTCCACCAACTTGTGTAAAATAAACTTTTGACTATGATTAAAAACGCAAATAGATTGAGAAGAAAAAAACATTATTGAGGTCACCAATGAACTGCACATCTCAGAATTCCTTGTTGGTCATCTCATCTTAAAACTTTCTGGTTGTGCTATTCATCTTAATAGTAACTGGCTGCCAAGCATTTATAAAGGAAACATTTATTCGATTTTTGGACCTATTGTTGATTTTCTTTCCCTCTTTAATACATATTTAGACCATTTGTATTTTTCAGTATACTGCATTTTGATGTGGTAAAAAGATATCAAGGGGTTATGCAATGACTGATGTGAAAAATGAGTCAACCAGCCCTGTACCCCACCTGGATCCAGAAATCTCATCATTCTTTACTCCAACCGCTCAAGTTAGATTCTCTTCAGGCTCACAGCTGTGTCCTTTCTCGGGGAAGGGAAGGGAAGGGGGGAGTCAACCTGTTGCAGCTCTCTCCGTGTAACTGTCACAGCTTCTAACAGTAAATATGGCTGATGGCAGTAGGATAGACCTAAGCATGGGTGTCCATCTCAGTAGGTGGAGATACACATTACTATGCAGATTAAACACCGGGTACACCACTATAATGAAGAAAATATCTTACAGCTGGAGCACTTAAAATCTTTACTAGTATATACAGTGTCAGTATGTACAATATATATATATATATATATATATACAGAGAGCTGACATGTTTCTTTCTCTCTCTGCTGCCCCCCTCTACATTTTTGGTGATTACTAAATAAATTTGACATTTGCTGTTATAACAGTGTCCTGCTATATAGAGATTTATCTGTAGGTACTAGGTAGGTACAGTGTACATGAATACTACTGAGGGTTTTTAGTAGAGAAATTCCTTCCATTGATAATAGTGTGCTCTGTAGCACACTGCTAAGGTGTCAGTCTTCCATAAAGAAGGTCATGAGTTGGAAACCCCAGTAGTAATTATTTAAAAGTAAAGACTGAGAGGCACATTTATTAGGACCAGCGTTTTAGACGCCAGTTTTAATAAAGGCCCATAACTGGCGGAGGAACCGCCGAAGTTGTAAAGAGGCGCAGGCCTCTCCATAACCTCGGCGCATCCAGCGCCAGTTCTAAATGTAAGATAGCTTCCGAACTGTCTTACATTTAAACTATTTTCTTTGCCTAAAACAGGCATAGAAAATGGTGAATGAGACAGGAAAGCCAGCCGTCCCCTTCCCCACCCACACCATGCCCATAATTTTAGAAATGGCATGGGCAGGGCGAAGCCCAAATAACCGTTGCGCTGCCATCTGATCTCATCTTATCTAATTTAGGCATATTTCAGCTTAGTAAATGACCCCCTAAATGAATATAAATATACAGGGTATCCCCAAACATTGTCAGAATGATAGGATCCCAAAATTATATAGAGGGATCCTCATGGGATTATAATCATCCCATTAGCCTTCACATAGTGTTTTAGGCGGGAAAATTCCTGACCTAAAATGTGTATAGGATAGTTAAAAATGGGTGGTTGCTGGGGGGTCTGGGGCAGAGGTCACTCTTTGGGTCAGTGAGTGACCTATGGGGTAGTGTTGCTGGGCAAAGAAGCCAGAGATGCCCAGCAACAGTTTGGGCATTGGTGGGATAGTTTCAAGGTCCCCCCAGCTGAGGGCTATATAGTGGCAGTAGCGGGCAGTATTGGGCTGTCATCCCGACAGCGTCTGGAGGAAGTGCTGCCCCCGCCGTCCCTTACCTGTTGAAAGTTTGTGTTGTTGTCACGGCTGCTTTATTAGAAGGATGGTGTAAAGTCTCTCACTGAAATGGTGAGCAGACGAGTTAAGTCTGAAGTTTAGGCCGAGCTTATGGCTGGTCTTATTATTGTTTATTAAGGTATTGGTATATTGATACAGTTTTAATTTTGGATTAAGTTAATCTTTAATAAAGCTGGCCGTGGCCTAATTTATTCCACCAAAATACTTGTGTCCATGTGTTTTATGTGAATATATATTTAGTTTATGGTACATTCATATGATTTATAATCCCATGCTAACAGTGTTTGGGGATACACCAGGGATGATCTGTATATGGAATAGCCTTATATAGAGGCAGGCAGGGACCCCCAACACCGGCCTATAGCACAGCAGGGCTGCCTGCCTGCAATGTGTTAAGAGGGATTGTAACACTTCACTGGCGGCCACTGCATATAATTGGTAATTGGGCCACCGGGAAAGGACCCAGTGAGTCACATTGCCAATCTCAGGGATCTCAAGTCTCCCTGAAGTTCAGGGAGTCTCCCTCTATTAGATAGCGGCTCCCTGACACCCGCATGTGAGACATTATCTCCCGGAAAGGTTTACTGATAGCAGAGCAGAGAGATAAGAGAAGTGACAGGACAGAGTTTAGATTACAGGTTGAATTAACCCTTTAGGGTCAAATTGGCTTCTCAAGGAGATATATATGTTAAAGGCATCTTCTTCTGTCTCATTCAGTAGCTATATAACTATTGAGAGAGATGTATTTTTTTTAAATACATTTACACATTTAACCCTCCATTTTAATTATATATTATTTACCCCAGTGTTAAATCCCCCCCCCCCCCCCCCACAGGGTTCACTTGCTTCTTGTCAGCTCAGCGAATGAACCGAAGATTCGATTCATGAATCGGTTCATTTGAATGAACTGATTCAAATGAACCGATTCATGTGAAAGATCCGAACTTCCCATCTCTAGTTTACTCGCAGTAAACCTTTCCGGCAACCTGTAGCAGTGTCCCCTTCTCGGCGCGTGCGCACAGTGCAAGAAGAAGCCGATGCCAGCAGTCCGCAATGGTGCATCAGGCTGAGCCTGTGCGCACGCGCGGGATCTCAAAGCGAGAGGGAGAGGCGGCACTGAGGAGTAGAAGGCGGCGCTGGGCACGAACGGCGATGCGTGCGGCCGGGCACCATGCATCCACAGACCTCCCCTGCTTGGGCACCTTAATTCAGTGATTGACAGGTTAGTAAAACCTGTTTTTCCGCAGAATAAAGCCACAAATAGCTTTATAAGGTCACCTTAGAAATCAGAATGCTGCCCTGGACATGAGCCTATGTTTAGCTCACAGGGCTTATAGGTGGTGACAGAATCCCTTTAATCATATACATAAATATGATAATTTGGGGCAGGGTAATGAGCCCAGTCCTCCACACCATAGAGCAGAGTGTGCAGATACTGCATATGTTTGGAAAATGTAATAGAAAGTTCGTGAAATAAAAAAAAAAGAAAACCTCCCTGAAATGAGAAGTGCACCTCCCTGAAATGGGTTTTTGCAGGTTGGGATGTCTGCAATCTGTCCCTGCCCAAGTGGTAGATGCAGCAGGGTGAAGGGGTACACGGGACAGACCTAGCAGACCAAAATTTCATTGCTGGTTGCTAGGGCCTCTCGATATTTAATTGTAGTGCCATCCTAAGCAGTTCACTCTCATGGGCTACAGCCACTAGGCCTGAATCCTATTAGAGGCCAGTGTAGGTGGTGCGATGACGTCATCATCATTATCGTGACTGCCTGAGCCATGGTGAAAGCAGCTCAGGACCCAGACCAGAAGAGTAGACTGTCCGGCAAAGCATCGCAGACAGTGGCATGGAGGTGAGTATTTGAGTTTGTTAATTGTGTTTGGCACCTTGGGGCAGCACTATTGGACCACTAAAAGGGGATCACTATCATTAAAAGGGGCACTGTCACGATAGGCAGTGGGGAAAACTCCCCACCGTATAGTTAGAGCTGTTACTAAGCCAAAAAACAGGGATAGGGAGCAGGTCACCTCCTACAGCCGCCCTAATCCTGACCCTGATCTCCTGACCGTATGAGCGCCCCTAAAGGTGGGAGGGCTCATACACTCGAACCTGGATCCTACTGACCCTAACGGTCCCTTGCATAAAGGTCAGGGATATGAGACAATCGATTTCTCAAGGAAACAGACAAACCGGAGTCTCCAGTGGCCTACTAACAGAAGGGAAAAGATAGAGTAAGCAGCAACTGAACGGCAGGTAAGCACCTGGAGAAACAACAACACACCAGAACATCAAACACTTACCTGCCGCAGCAAAATGGAAAAACACCAAGACAACCTGGACCCCCATGCGGACACCGAAGCAAGGTGGCTCCAGGCAAGGCTGCAAATATCTTTTAGGTTCAACAACAGACTGGGGAAAATATCAATCATCCATGCAGATCACAACACCAAACCGACCTGACATGGAACACCAGACATGACATAACCCACAACAAACAACATAACAGATGAGGAGGGGAAAGGAGACAAAGGGAGACAAACACTGTCCAACTAGGATGCCCTCACACAGGTAACATGACACATCCAGAAATGAGCAGAGCTCCTACACATATACAGGCAAACAACCAACTGACCTTCAGGCTCACAACACAGTATAAGAAGAGCCAAAGGCCACACCTAGCCCCACCAAGCACACATCTTAACCCCGAACACACCAGAATGGGAAGGGACACACAACTTAAAGGGTAAGTGTCAAAACATGCAAAACAACATGTAATAAAAGAACTGGGCACTCTCAAGATATTGGAACCATACAGAAATGTATTTCTCTATAAGACAATTGGTAAAACAACAGAAAGGAGGGATTGAACACTCCTGTTGGCACTCTATACACTAATCAACATATCATAAACTATAATCAATAGCCCTCTAAATATATACTAAAACCCACATGACATATTCATCAAATAAAAGGCAGTTGTAAATAATTAGATAGATAAATAATTCACATGAAATTCGCAAAAATGATCGATAGAAATATTCCTAAAAATATTGATTACAAATTTGATGCACTGGATATTCGCTAGGAATGCAATAGCTCTGATTGTTCGTCTATTTCACTATTTCGAATTACTCCCAAAATTAAAAGAATGCCAATAAAGTTCTGCAGCTTCAAAGTGACACTGTTAAAGGCACCGTTGGTTAATAGTCCCACAACGACCAAGTTTAGCAGCGTCCCGCTATATGTTCAACCAGTGGAGTCCCACTGGGCTAATAGCAATACAGTCTTACTGAATATCCTGTCGGCAACTATTCGACAATAATTCGAAGATAGTCTTACCGTGAAACTTTCCTCACCACTTTTCTGCAAAAGTCGCTCTGCTTGTTCGTTTTTTTTTTTTGGTAATACCACCAGAAAATTTTTGAGCGATCAAGAAGTTCACTTCCCGTGTAGGCAAATGTTTGGCACGTACAGTCCGGTCTTTGCTGTAGACTGTCACAATTTTCTTATCCTTTACCCTTTGCAGAATGATGCGAGGTTTCGGCACTTTCATTTTAGTCTCCACTCTTTAGAGATTTGGGGTCCTGTATGAGCTAGATGCGTTTCAGGGCATTTGATCGCCCCTTCCTCAGTAGCAGAATTATTTATCGATCTAATTATTTACAACTGCCTTTTATTTTAATGAATATGCCATGTGGGTTTTAGTATATATTTAGAGGGCTATTGATTATAGTTTATGATATGTTGATTAGTGTATAGAGCGCCAACAGGAGGGTTCAATCCCTCCTTTCTGTTGTTTTACCAATTGTCTTATAGAAAAATACATTTCTGTATGGTTCCAATACCTTGAGAGGGCCCAGTTCTTTTATTACATTTCTCAGTTCATTTTGAGTGGATAGGGTGAGTCCACTTCACTGAGTGCACCTCTGTTTGGTCAGTGTGGGATCCTGTGCGCCACCTTTATACTACCGTACTTAATGCAAAACAACATGTTGCCACCAGCAACAAGCATGCACGGCAAAAATGTCATGGTCCACTACACCAGACCATGACACAGCCGTGACAGGCGCTATAAGAGGGTCTTTTCTTCTAATGGGACACATTATGGGGGCTTTATTAATACTGGGGGCACTATAGGGGACATTGGTACTACTGAAGTAATTGCTGATAGTGGCTTAGAACAGAGCCTATGATAGCGGCATCTCAGACTCTCTATTCAGATTCCTATTCATTTAATAGATATGAGAAAACACACATTTTATATATGAACACCTTGGAGGAGAAGGCTATGGTAGATAGACGGGCTTGACTTTTAGGAAACAATTTACCTAACCACTAGTGCACTTCCCCTCCCCCATCCTAATAGGAAAAATAAGAAAATGAATGCCTGAAAAAGTTCCATAGAAGGCAATTACAATTTCACACACCTGCATATATGGTATTGGTTGTGGTTTTCCAGCGCTTTTGTGCTTTGTTTGTGATGGCTGCACTTAGTGACGTCAGCATATATACAGCACATATAATATAATGATATGACTGCAGAGAGGTAATTCAATATTACAGCGCAGGAATCGCGTGCACATTCATTGTACAATAGTTAGATGTCACCGCATAAGAGTAAGCTACTCAGTAACGTCTCCGTAGAGAGATAATTCAGTGAAGTGGCGGCATAGGAATTCTATGCAGAGTGATGACAGTACAGTAATAATACACACAGTGATGTCACAGTACATGGGTGTGATGTCACAGTACAGAAATCATACACATTACTGACGTCACAGTACAGGGATAATAAATGCAGTTATATCACAGTAAGGCCTCTTTCACACGAACGATACGGATTAGCTCTGAATGCGTTCAGGGTGCGTTTAGGGAAACTATTACCATTTTGCAAGCAAGTTCAGTAAGTTATGTCTGCGATTGCATTCAGTTGTTCTGTTTTTTCCGCGCGGGTGCAATGCGTTTTGATGCATTTTTCACGTGCGTGATGAAAAACTGAAGGTTTACAAACAACATCTCCTAGCTTCCGAATGCAATGCGTTTTTCACTGAAGCCCCATTCACTTGTATGGAGCCAGGGCTGCGTGAAAAACACAGAATATAGAACGTGCTGCGATTGTGTGATAACTCAGAACATGCGTGAAAAAAAAACGCTCATGTACACTGACCCATTGAAATGAATGGGTCAGGATTCAGTGCAGGTGCTATGTGTTCACGTCACGCATCGCACCCGCGCGAAAAACTCGCTCGTGTGAAAGAGGCCTAATAATGCATGTAGTGATGCCACAGTACAGGGATAATAAATACAGTCATGTAACAGTAAATGGATAATAAACAGTGATGTCACAGTACAGTAATAATACATACAGTGATGTCACAGTACAGTAATAATACATACAGTGATGTCACAGTACAGTAATAATACATACAGTGATGTCACAGTACAGGGATAATAAATACTGTTATATCACAGTAAGGCCTCCTGCACACAACCGTTTTTTTCCCCGTTTACTGGAAGTTTTTTGCGTTCCGTATATGGTCCGTACTGGAACCATTCATTTCAATGGTTCTGCAAAAAAAACGGAATGTACTCCGTATGCATTCCGTTTTTCCGTTCCATTTAGGCCTCATGCACACGACCGTTGTTGTGTTCTGTTCCGCAAAACGGGGTTCCGTTGTTCCGTGATCCGTTTCAGTTTTTGTTTCCGTGTGTCTTCTTTTATTTTTGGAAGGAAAGTAAAAAAAAAAATCTAAGTCAAGTTTGCCATGCAAATGATAGGAAAAAAACGGACACGGACGCGCGAACTTGAATGGGTCCGCAAACCGTTTTCCGTGAAATAAATAGGACAGGTTATATTTTTTTGACGGACTGAAACCACGGATCACGGACGCGGATGACAAACGGTGCATTAGCCGAGTTTTCAACTGACCCCTTGAAAGTCAATAGGTCCACAGAAAATCACGAAAAACGGAACAACGGACACGGAATGAAACAACGGTCGTGTGCATGAGGCCTTAAAAATAGAACATGTCCTATTATTGCCCGCAAATCACGTTTTGTGGCTCCATTCAAGTCAATGGGTCCGCAAAAAAATGGAACACATACGGAAATGCATCCATATGTCTTCCGTTTCCGTTCCGTTTTTTTGCGGAACCATCTATTGAAAATGTTATGCCCAGCCCAATTTTATCTATGTAATTACTGTATACTGTATATGCCTATACGGAAAAACGGAACGGAAAAACGGAACAGAAATGGAAACACAACCGAAACAAAAAACGGAACCAACGGATCTGTGAAAAACGGACCGCAAAACACTGAAAAAGCCATACTGTCATGTGCAGGAGGCCTAATAATATATATAGTGGTCTCACAGTACAAGGATAATAAATACAGTGATGTAACACTAAAATGGATGTGATGTCACAGTATAGTAATCATACACATAGTGACGTCACAGTAGATGGATTATACGGTGATGTCACAGTACAGTGATAATATCACCCAGTGATGTCACACTACAAGGATAATAAACAGTGATGTCACAATACAGTATTCATACACATAGTGATGTCACAGCAGATGAATGTCACAGTACAGTGATGTCACAGTACAGTGATAATACACCCAGTGATGTCACAGTACAAGGATAATAAACAGTGAGGTCAAAGTAATGGGATAATACACAGTGATATTACAGAACCGGTGTAATACACACAGTGATGTCACAGTACAGTAATAAAAAACACAGTGATGTCACATATATTTACACATACAAATAATTCAGCCTACAGAGGAGGCCACTGATTGGCTCGATGCAATGTCATCATGCAGCCAAGTAAACAAAGTACCAGAACCGCAGTGCTGTGATAATTTATCTCATTTCCATCCCCTTGAGCAAATTTTGCCCACCCTTGGGAAAAAACGTTTTAGCTGACAGATCCACTTTACTTCAATAGCAAAAAATAAAATAAAAAATCATGCTGTACGCACAAGACACAGACTAAAGCCCCCATGCAGCATATTCGTTTTGCAGGTTTTGCAGTCTGCTAATCGCGCATATGCTTTTTTTGCGGAACCATTGACTTCAATGGGTCCACAGTTCACATTTTGCGGACAAGGAATATCATTGTGCTTTCCGCAACTGTATGTCCGTTCTGCAAAAAAAGACTATATCCACATAATGTGGACCACAGACCACTTGTAAACAATGGGTCTGCAAAGAAAATGTGGACAGCACGTGGATTGCATCCATTTTTTGTGGATCTACGATTTGTGGACCGCAAAACAGATATAATCATGTGCATGGGACCAGGAGTGCACCACTAATGAGGCGAAGTGAGGCGATTGCCTCAGGCAATACCAGGTGGGGGCAAGAGGGGGCAGCGGAAGGGGGGTTATCTGTTTCTGCAGTATAGTATTGGGAAGCACAGGATGTGGTGCTGTTTTGTAGCTCTCTATGTAATGTTTTCCAAATATGTCTTTAAGGGCTCATGCCCATGGCCATTGCCCGGCCGTGGCCGGATTGCGGGCCTCATACAGCAGGTCCGCAATACACGGGCACCGGCCGCGTGCACACCGCATCACGGATGTGGACTTATTCACTTGAATGGGTCCGCAATCCAGGAGATGCAGTGCGGTGCGGAACGGAGGCACGGATCAGAAGCCCACGGAAGCACTACGGAGTGCTTCCGTTGGTTTTCTGTCTATGACTCCACACCGCAAAAAAAAGCAGTGCATGCACTACTCTTTTGCGGTGGTGGACCATTGGATGTGGATCGTGAACTTCATTCAAGCAAACGGTTCCGTGATCCGCATGCGGCGGCCCCGCGGTCAGTGCCCGTGCATTTGCGGTCCATAGCACGGGCCCAGCCGGCACACAGTAAGGCTGGAGGGAAGGGGTTAGCTTAAGAACTTGGCATTGGGGGTTTCGGGCGCCGTTTGAGTTTTCGCCTCAGGCAGCAGAAAGGCTGGGTGCACCCCTGCATGGGGCTTAACATAAACAGTGCCTAATGTATATAATCAATGTATATTATCTTTAGGCTTGTATTTAAAGTATGTGTACGTAATATGTGTACATCATAGCAGCCCCAGAAGAGTGTATCTATGTGATTACAAAGAAACCCCAGGAACTGCCTGCATAGTCAGAATGATAATATACAGCTGCCCGTTTATTTCTTCTTTGACTTACAGAATTTTTATAAAAGCGGAGCTGTCTGCATCTGCAGCTCCTGTCCTTCGCTCGAGGTGGCTGTCCCCGCGGAATTCCAGGCTGACATCACCTTGGACACTGTTGCTGCTAAAGCATCAGCAAATGAAGCTGACTTGGTCAGTAAATACCTGTGCTGCAACACACTCTGATCATGGCATAAGGACTTGGTTACAAGAATAGCAGTGATGTATATGGACGGGAGGGGGACCCATGGCAAGAATCTAATTGGAGCCCCCCATTATGGTACAGGGAGCATTGTCATGTTCGAGAAAAAATACATACGGAGCAAGTGAATACATCAATTCTTGTGATGTCATAGTACAGGGATATTAAAAAGTGTTATGTTGCAGCATGTGGATAATGTGATGACATCACCATGCCCTCCCTGCATGATGACGTAGTGACGTCATCACGCCAGCGCACGCGAGAATTGGCACGTTTTTTTCAATCAAGAAGGACGCAACAGCCTCGCCACTATCAAATGGATGAGGTGAGTTTGTATTTTTCTGTTTTAACCCCTGATTAACCCCCTGATAGGCTGAAATTGACTCTCAGACGCTGCGACCAACAATGAATGCGTCATCTGATGGGTTAAATCTCCATTCCCCGTCATTGTGCCCACTCCGTACAATGGAATGAGATTCATTACAAAGTAAGGCCTCTTTCACACGACCATTTTTTTTTTCCGTTTACGGGCCGTTTTTTGGGTTCCGTATACGGTCCGTATACTGAACCATTCATTTCAATGGTTCCGCAAAAAAAAAAACGGAATGTACTCCGTATGCATTCCATTTCCGTATTTTCGTTTTTTCCGTTCCGTTGAAAGATAGAACATGTCCTATTATTGCCCGCAAATCACGTTCCGTGGCTCCATTCAGGTCATTGGGTCGGCAAAAAAAAAACGAACACATACGGAAATGCATCCGTATGTCTTCCGTATCCGTTCCGTTTTTGCGGAACCATCTATTGAAAATGTTATGCCCAGCACAATATTTTCTATGTAATTACTGTATACTGTATATGTCATACGGAAATACAGAACGGAAAAACGGAAACAAAAAACGGAACAACGGATCCGTGGAAAACTGAACGCAAAACACTGAAAAAGCCATATGGTCGTGTGAAAGAGGCCTAAGGCCTAGTTCACACGACCGTATGGCTTTTATTGTTTTTTGCGGTCCGTTTTTCACGGATCCGTTGTTCCGTTTTTAAGTTCCGTTGTGTTTCCGTTTCCTTTCCGTTTTTCCGTTCCGTTTTTCAGTATGGCATATACAGTATACATTAATTACATAGAAAAAATTGGGCTGGGCATAGCATTTTCAATAGATGATTCAGAAAAAAACGGAACGGAAACGGAAGACAAACGGAACGGAAATGGAAGACATACGGATGCATTTCCGTATGTGTTCATTTTTTTTTGCGGACCCATTGACTTGAATGGAGCCACGACCCGTGATTTACGGCCAAATATAGGACAAGCTCTATCTTTCAACGGAGCGGAAAAACTGAAATACGGAAACGGAATGCATATGGAACACATTCCGGTTTTTTTTGCGGAACCATTGAAATGAATGGTTCTGTATACGGACCGTATACGGAACACAAAAAAACGGCCCGTACACCCACAAAAAAAACGTTCGTGTGAACTAGGCATAAGGCTACTTTCACACTATTGTTTTTCTTTTCCGGCGCTGAGTACCATCCTAGGGGCTCAAATCCGGAAAAGAACTGATCAGTTTTATCCCCATGCATTCTGAATGGAGAGTAATCCGTTCAGGATGCATCCAGTTCAGTCTTTTTTTACTGATCAGGTTGTATTTTTACCTCCGGCCAAAAATCCGGAACACTTTGACTGAACGCCAGATTCTGCATTTTTCCCATTGACTTGCATTAATGCCGGATCCGGCGCCGTATGTTCCGTCAAAACGGATCCAGCTTTTGCATGTTAAACCTGAAAAATTTCCCAAAAAATGGCGGATCCATTTTTTCCACTGCATTTTTTCATTGTGATCAGAATTCTGATCAGGGTTCAAATGTAATCCTTTTTTACACGTTTTTACGGATCCGGCGGGCAGTTCCGGCGACGGAATTGCCCGCCAGATTCAAACAACGCTAGTGTGAAAGTACCCTAATTCAGAACTAAACTAATTTCTTGTCAAAGTTCAGCAAAGCAGCAGAATCGCATTTTTGAAAACTTTGCTCATCACTAATCAATGTCTCTGATAGTGTTGAGCGAATCGAAGCAACCAAAGTGGTCGATCCAAAGTTCAGGAAAAATTTGATTCTCAATTAATCCAAATTTCCTCACGCTTAGTGGTAACGAATCATTTTTTCCTAAAATGGCAGCTACACGTGTTACAAAGTGAAGGTAAGAAGCCCGTGAATGCGAGATCATCCATAATGCCATGCAGACAACCAATCAGCAGGTAGCCCTATAAAAGCCTCATTCACTGTGAATTCAGCTTAGGCCTCATGCACACGGCCATTGTTTCGGTCTTCATCCGAGCTGCAGTTTTGGCGGCTCGGATGTGGACCCATTCACTTCAATGCGGCCGCAAAAGATGCGGACAGCACTCCGTGTGCTGTCCGCATCCGTTGCTCCGTTCCGTAGCCCCGCAAAAAAAATATAACCTGTCCTATTCTTGTCCGCGCTTTGCGGACAAGAATAGGCAGTTATATTAAAGGATGTCCGTGCCATTCCGCCAATTGCGGAATGCACATGGACGCCATGCGTGTTTTGCGGATCCGCGGTTTGCGGACCGCAAAGCACACAACGGTCGTCTGCATGAGGCCTTAGGGAGAGAATTGACACGCGCTAGGGACAGAGTTGCTAAAAGCTTTTAATTGTGGAATATTGATTAGCAAATGTGCAGGGACAGTGTAGGGAGATCATAGGTAGACTTTTTACACTGTAGGGAGAGCATAGGGAGAGCATAGGGAGACTGCAGGGACAGTGCAGGGACAGTGCAGGCTTTGTAATCTGAAGCTGAAGGGATCCATAGGACACTGCATAAATCCCTGTATAGGGCACAGAGCTATCTAACTGAACAGTGTCCACCTTGTTTAATAGAAAAGCAATTCCATTAGGCTTTGATTCTCAAATTGGGGGGAAAAGCTGCCTAAGGGCTCTTTCACACTTGCGTTCTTTTCTTCCGGCATAGAGTTCCGTCGTCGGGGCTCTATGCCGGAAGAATCCTGATCAGTTTTATCCTAATGCATTCTGAATGGAGAGAAATCCGTTCAGGATGCATCAGGATGTCTTCAGTTCCGGAACGGAACGTTTTTTGGCCGGAGAAAATACCACAGCATGCTGCGCTTTTTGCTCCGGCCAAAAATCCTGAAGACTTGCCGCAAGGCCGGATCCGGAATGAATGCCCATTGAAAGGCATTGATCCGGATCCGGCCTTAAGCTAAACGTCGTTTCGGCGCATTGCCGGATCCGACGTTTAGCTTTTTCTGAATGGTTACCATGGCTGCCAGGACGCTAAAGCCCTGGCAGCCATGGTAAAGTGTAGTGGGGAGCGGGGGAGCAGTATACTTACCGTCCGTGTGGCTCCCGGGGCGCTCCAGAGTGACGTCAGGGCGCCCCAAGCGCATGGATCACGTGATCGCATGGCACATCATCCATGCGCATGGGGCGCTCTGACGTC
Organism: Bufo gargarizans; assembly: GCF_014858855.1. Lineage (NCBI taxonomy): Eukaryota > Metazoa > Chordata > Amphibia > Anura > Bufonidae > Bufo > Bufo gargarizans. Next base: position 480,110,679 of record NC_058083.1, read on the forward strand.
ATTCTGGAGCGCCCTGGGAGCCGCACGGACTGTAAGTATACCGCTCCCCCGCTCCCCACTACTACTATGGCAACCAGGACTTTAATAGCGTCCTGGCTGCCATAGTAACACTGAAAGCATTTTGAAGACGGATCCGTCTTCGGACAACGCAAGTGTGAAAGAGGCCTAATACTAATACTACTGTAATTGGCGTGTCCACCTTGTTTAATAGATAAGCAATTCTATTACACTTTGATTCTCAAATTGGGGTGAATTAGCTGTCTATAACTACTCTTATTGGGGTGTCCATCTTAATTCATAGATAAGCAATTCCATTAGGCCTTGATTCTCAAATTGGGGTGAATAAGCTGTGCAATTTAACTGTTATTGGGGTGTTCACCTTGTTAAATAGATAAGCAATTCTATTCTGCCTTGATTCTCAAATTGGAGTGAATAAGCTGTCTAATACTATTATTATTGGGGTGTCCACCTTGTTAAATAGATAAGCAATTCCATTAGGAAATGAATGGTTGTTTATTAGATAAGCAATTCCATTAGGTCTTGATTCTCAAATTGGGGTGAATAAGCTGTCTAAAATACTGCTGTTATTGGGGTGTCCACATTGACATTGAATACATTATTTTACATATACTGTTACTGTACAGTATGTCCAATAAAGAGGTGTCAGGGCCCTCCAAAGGAACGGGCAGTGGCAAAAATGTTGCTGGAGCCGGCAGAAGTAGCAGCAGAAGAAGGGGGGGGGGGGGTAGCAGCAGCTGCAGCAACAGGCCAAAGCTGCCACTGTCATTCATCGGTCATGTTTTGACCAATCCCGCTGTCCTGGAATGGTTGACTTGGTCAACATCATCTTAACTGATATCAGACACCCACAGCCAGGAGTCGCTGGGTTCCTCTGACACCACACTTAGTTGGCAAGTTCTGTTCCCTCGCCTGTCCTGAACCTGCCCCTTTCCTTTGCTGCTCCTACTGCCAGACAAGTGATGCATGTCACTGGCTCTTCTCCGCTTTTCAGTGAGGACAATCAGCAGCTACTGCACAGCCCAGATTTGGAGGAGAGCTCCGCTGCTTCCTCCTGTAGGCGTGCAAGTAGCGACAATGACGGTCAGGGACGCAGCCATGAGACTGGTGAGGGTGACATAAGTGACGAGCAGACAATAGTGGATGAAGATGTAGCCAATTGCACGTGGGAGCCGGGTGAAGAGGGGCCTTCATCATCATCAGGGGGTGAGTGTGGCAGCTTGCCCATGAGACAGCGGCAGGGTGGCAGGGTGCGGCTGAGCCAGCAGGTTGCAAGAGTAGATGTGAGCCAGCAGGGTAGCAGCAGTTTGACATCTGGAGCCAAACTTGCCCAAGGTAGACCGTCTGCTACTCAAGAGCCTACCTGTCACGGAAACAACTAGCGGTACACGGCTTCATAGAGGCAGCAGCAGGCGGTCATCAAGCAGTGGTGTGGGTAAAATGCCATACTTGCCGGTGTGGGAATATTTCATCAAGTTGCCAGAGGACGTCAGCGTGGCCATATGTAGGATCTGTGGGCAGAAGGTGATTTCAGCCAGGGTGTCAATGTTGGCACAACAGCCCTGCGTCAACACATGGAGTGGCCTAAGAAAGTGGCCTGCGAAAACCACGGAGCTAATGTAGTGGTACAGTCTGATGCATCTCCCAGCGGACTGCACCCCTTCTCCAGCAGTCAGGGCTCCACCACCGCAGCAGAAGGAAGCTGTGTTTCCTTTTAATCGTCTACTGGTCCTGATGATCCTCCTACTCCTCGTTAAATGTTTTACCAGCAATCGATCATTAGGCGATTGCAAAAAGACAACAGTAGACGTGCACTCATTCAACAATGCAAAAGCTACACATGCTCCTGCCCAAGTTGCTAGTACTACAGTCCCTCTCTTTCCATGTGGTTGACTCTGCACATTTCGGATAACTGATGGCTTGTCCCAACCCGTCACTACTTCTCTAAAAAAGCTGTACCAGCCCTGCATACGTACGTAGAATAGAAAGCAAGCCAGTCCTTGAGCCTGTCAGTGTCTGGTACAGTTCATGGAAGCGCCGACGTGTGGAGATGTAACTATGGTCAAGGACAACATATGTCCTTTACGGCCCACTGGGTAAATGTGGTTCCTGCCCAGGCACACAGCAACTTGGCCAGGTGATAGTATTGTCATCTCCGTGGTCTCATGCTGTGATTCTGATGCCAATATCCTCCTCTGCCTATTCATCCTCCACCTTTTCCTTAGCCTCTACAGTAGGCAGATTTCGGAGTGGTCCTCCAGCATTCCACCTATGCAGAGCATGGCGGTGTCACTCTGTTCTGCACCTGGTCAGCCTGGGCGTACGCCGTCACACGGGGGAGGAACTGCTCCACTTCACCTACCAAGGAATTTAATCCTGGCTGTCTCCTCACCAACTTAAGATCGGAACCATGGTCACCGATAACGGGAAGAACATTCTGTTAGTGTTGCATCAAGGGGGACTGACCCGTGCGCCCTGCAAGGAGCACGTCTTTATTCTGGTTGTAAACCGGTTCCTTATGTTTTCCACCCAACTGCAAGATGTCTTGAAAATTGCCAGGATTCTGTGCATACACTTCAGCCACTCTTACCGTGCAAAGCACCCCCTCCTTGAGCTGAAATGGCAGAATAGTGTTCCCCAACATTGCCTCATATGCAAAATTTCCACACATTGGAACTCCACCCTCCACATGTTGGACTGACTATATGTGCAGAGGAAGGCCATGAACGATTTCTTGATGATGCAGGAAGACAGGGGTACTCCCTTGTTTAACTTCGTTAGCCAGAAGCAGCTCATGTGTGACACCTGCCGTTTTCTCGGGACCTTTGAGGAGGCCACTTTATTTGTCGGTCACCAGGACTATGGGATGGATGATGTCATTACACTCCTTCACGTCCTAGAGCAGATGCTGATAAATCTGGCTGGCCAGGGGACAGGAGACGACCACCTGAGCCTTGTGGGGGCTGAACTGGCGGAGGAGGACATTAACTTCCAGGAATTGCATACAGAAATAGGTGGTTTATCTCCCCAAGCGACAGGAGAGGAACAGGAGGAGCTGGATGGCGATGAGGAAGACCAGGCAGATGACCCTGACAGACCATGGCAATATGCAGTGGAGACAGAGGCAGGGAGTCCTTTCTATTCCCTTGTGCAAACGGCCAGATGCATGCTGAATTGCTTGCATAGTGACAGCCGCATTATCACCATTCGGCAGAGGGATGACTACAGGCTCTCCACCATGTTAGACCCTCGCTATCGGGCCAAAATGGGGGCTTTTTTCCAACTGCTGAGAGGAACAATAAACTCAACTACTATCGAAACATCCTATGAAGTCAGTTGGTCGCTACCTACAGTATGTGTGCCATCGCCCATCCCTACAAAGGTCTGACCGGGGGAGCCCACTCACGCTCCACTGCCATGATTGCTGGAGGGGGGGAGGAGCTGCTCCATCAGCAGCAACTTAAGTCTTGACTGAAGAAACCACCCAGCAGCAGGACATGGAACAGAACTTGAACCAGCAGGTGATGGCAAACTTGGACTGCACCCAGATTCAAGATCGTCTGCACTACTGGAAAGAAGCCAAACTTGATTTGTGGCTGCAACTGGCCAAGTTTGCCCTGGACAAGCTTTCCTTCTCGGCCAGTAGTGTGGCATCAGAGCGGATGTTTAGTGCAACGGGGAGGGGGGGGGGGGGGCATAGTTACCCCAAAGAGAACTCATCTTTCAACACAAAATGTTGAGAGATATGAGATTAACCTTTATAAAGATGAATCAGGAGTGGATCAGCTAGGATTTCCAAACACGGTGCCTGATGGATCAGGCTAGATCATTCTGGTAATAATGTTATGACTGCAGTGTGCTGCTACACCAGAACATTGTGAAAAATTGTCCGTTACTTCTGGTCACGTGCTTCCACCACTATTCTGATGCTGTGTGTGTCCTCATCCGTAGTTCCGTTCCGCGGCCCCACAAAAAATATAGAGCATGTTCTATTCTTGTCCACATCTTTCTATTATAGCGGCCGCCATGTGCGGTCTGCAAATTGTGGAACGCACACAGTTTTTTTATTCATTAACAGCATTTACCATATGGGATAAGTACATTTATATTTTAATAGTATTATGCCTAAGATGTTTATTTTTTATTATTTATTTTTATTATGAGAAAAGGGGGAGATTTGAATTGCTATATTTTTTATTTTTTTGTATTTCTGAAAACTTATTTTCTTAAAATTTTTTAAGTCCTCCTAGTTGACTTAAACATGTGATCTTCAGACTGCTTCTCCCTTCAACTGCTAGCGGGCAGAAGTTAGTAAGCAGGCAGAAGAAAGTAAAAATGGTAATACCTATGCAAGACACTAGTGAACTAAAAATGATTTCTCAGGGACCCTCCTGCAAGGGAAAGTGCCTTAAGGATCCCTCGGTAGCCAGCAAGTGGCATGGGAAGAATAGAATGCTTGCTGGCCCTTTAAAAGGGAGAGGGAGCAGTCTGCAAGGTGGAACAGAGCTACTCTGACAGCCTGGCCTGCCAGGAAGAAGGAGACAGAGGCCGGGCCAGGAGCCACAGGGCTGGTGAGCAAAGTGGCTGTAATATTGCTGCATTCAAAGACACAGAACATTTTTATTTTTTCCATTGATGGCGCTGTGTGAGGACTTGCTTTTTGTACGATGACTTAGTTTTTATTAGTACCATAGAATAGCAAGTTTCAGATTTTATTTTTTAAACTATGTTATGGCATATAAATTTGATGATTTTACTCTAGCAGTGTAAAAACATAAACAAAAAAGTCCACTGCTAATATCAGGGGTCCACAGGGGTGAAAATGGGGGTAACCCCTTTAAGTATATATATTTTATTTTGCAATTCTTTAGGCCTCGTTCACACTTCAGTGTTTGGTCAGTGATTTCCATCAGTGATTTGTGAGCCAAAACCAGAAGTGGAGCCTCCACAGACATGAGATAAAAGGGAAAGATCTTCTCCTGTTCTGTGTTTAGAGTTGCACCTGGTTTTGGCTCACAAATCACTGATGGAAATCACTGACCAAACACTGAAGTGTGAATGAGGCTTTAATGTAAATAAATTAGTTTGCTACTAAATAGATTTTTACATTTTTTTTTCACTAGATTTTTTAAAGGCGTTTTCTGGGTGTTTAATATTTATGACCTATCCTAAGGTGGTGGCTCGGGCTCAGGAGCTGTGCTTGCGCAATCAATTGCAGGTGCAAACTGTATTATACAACTGGCACACTTCTCTTACTGCTGGGATTGGAATTAACCTTGGTATATGCTGACTGGTGCATCTATTGCTTAGAGAGAGGAAGGGGAATCCCTCCCTTACCCCATTGGCTAGTTGCCGAGGGTCAGCTATGGTACCTGAGGCCTAATGATGGTCGAATAGGCATTATGTCAGTTTTTACGATTGACATAATACATAGCAATATAAACGTTTCGCAGCGTATGACACGGGCGACCAGAAGATAACATGTTCTCTAGTATACAATCCAAATAGTAGCAGTCGGCACTCCATTTAGTTAGATGGCGTGGTGCACGTGTCCAGGGTTGGCGTCCTGCAATATATCATTAAAGAAAAAACAGGTACTTCACTGAGTTGGATGGCTTATTCTTTTATTGTAGACATAGAAACATAGAATGTGTCGGCAGATATGAACCATTTGGCCCATCTAGTCTGCCCAATATACTGAATACTATGGATAGCCCCTGGTCCTATCTTATATGAAGGATGGCCTTATGCCTATCCCATGCATGCTTAAACTCCTTCACTGTATTTGCAGCTACCACTTCTGCAGGAAGGCTATTCCATGCATCCACTACTCTCTCAGTAAAGTAATACTTCCTGATATTACTTGTAAACCTTTGCCCCGCTAATTTAAAACTATGTCCTCTTGTAGCAGTTTTTCTTCTTTTATATATTCTCTCCTCTTTTACCTTGTTGATTTCCTATATGTATTTAAAAGTTTCTATCATATCCCCTCTGTCTCGTCTTACTTCCAAGCTATACATGGTAAGGTCCTTTAATCTTTCCTGGTAAGTTTTATCCTGCAATCCATGTATTAGTTTAGTAGCTCTTCTCTGAACTCTCTCCAAAGTATCAATATCCTACTGGAGATATGGTCTCCAGTACTGAGCACAATACTCCAAATGAGGTCTCACTAGTGCTCTGTAGAGCGGCATGAGCACCTCCCTCTTTCTACTGGTAATGCCTCTCCCTATACACCCAAGCATTTTGCTAGCATTTCCTGCTGTTCTATGACATTGTCTGCCTACCTTTAAGTCTTCTGAAATAATGACCCCTAAATCCCTTTCCTAAATCCCTTTCCTAAGATACTGAGGTTAGGACTGTATCACTGATTTTATATTCTGCTTTTAGGTTTTTATGCCCCAGGTGCATTATCTTGCACTTATCAACATTACATTTTAGTTGCCAGATTTTTGACTATTCCTGTAGTTTTCCTAAATCCTTTTCCATTTGGTGTATCCCTCCAGGAACATCCACCCTGTTACAAATCTTTGTGTCATCAGCAAAAAGACACACCTTACCATTGAGGACTTCTGCAATTTCGCTGATAAAAATATTAAACAATATGGGTCCCAGAACAGATCTCTGAGGTACCCCACTGGTAACAAGACCATGGTCTGAATATACTCCATTGACTACAACCCTCTGTTTTCTATCCCTCGGACACTGCCTAATCCATTCAACAATATGGGAGTCCAAGCTCAAAGACTGCAGTTTATTGATAAGCCTTCTATGTGGCACAGTATCAAAAGCCTTACTAAAGTCTACATAAGCGATGTCTACTGCACCTCCGCCATCTATTATTTTAGTCACCCAATCAAAAAAATCAATAAGATTAGTTTGACATGATCTCCCTGAAGTAAACCCATGCTGTTTTTCATCTTTCAATCCATGGGATTTTAGATGTTTCACAATCCTCTCCTTAAGTATGGTTTCCATTAATTTCCCCACTATTGATGTCAGGCTTACTGGCCTATAGTTGCTCGATTCCTCCCTACTACCTTTCTTGTGAATGGGCACAATATTTGCTGATTTCCAATCTTTTGGGACGACTCCTGTTACCAGTGATTGGTTAAATAAATCTGTTAATGGTTTTGCTAGTTCACCGCTGAGCTCTTTTAATAGCTTTGGGTGTATCCCATCAGCCCCTGTGACTTATTTGTATTCATTTTAGACAGCTGACCTAGAACCTCTTCCTCTGTAAAGACACATGCATCAAAAGATTCATTAGTCTTTGTCCCTAACTGAGGTCCTTTTCCTTCATTTTCCTTTGTAAAAACTGAACAGAAGTATTCATTGAGGCAGTCAGCTAGTTCTTTATCTTCTTCCATATACCTTCCTTCTTTTGTTTTTAATTTGGTAATTCCTTGTTTTAGTTTCCTTTTTTAATTTATGTATCTGAATAATGCCTTATCGCCTTTCACTGACTGAGCTAATTTCTCTTCTGCCTGTGCTTTAGAAGCTCTTATAACTTGCTTGGCCTCTATGTGCCTAATCTTATAAATGTAATGATTTTGGCCACTTCTGTTGAGTACCACAGTGGTCTCTTCCTTTTTTTGCTTTTACTGACATGCCTAATGCAATTATCTGTTGCCTTCAATTGTGCCACTTTTAAGTAGTCCCATTTCTTCTGAAATCCATTGAAACTGTTCCAATCTGATAGGGACTCGTATACCACTAATCTAATTTCAGAAAAGTCAGTTTTTCTAAAATCTAAAACTTTTGTTTTTGTATGGTGTGACTCAGTCACTGTACTTATAGTAAACCACACTGACTGGTGATCGCTAGATCCCAAGCTTTCCCCTACAGTAATATCAGATACCAAATTCTCATTTGTGAATACTAAATCTAAAATGGTCTCCTTCCGGGTTGGCTCCTCAACTACTTGCTATCAACTACTTGCTATAGAGATAATCCCAATAGGGACTTTAAAATATCTGTACTTCTGGCAGAACTAGCTATTTTGGTTTTTCAGTTTACATCAGGAAGATTAAAGTCTCCCATAATGATAACTTCCCCTTTCAATGTCATTTCCTCAACTAGTAGATCATCTAATTCTTTGACTTGGCCAGGTGGTCTATATATCACACCTACACGAGTTACCTTATGATTATCAAGCTGCAACGTAACCAAAACTGACTCTAAATTGGTCTCGCTAACTTGTATTAGATTAGATTTTATGCTATCTTTCACATACAGGGCCACCCCTCCCCCTTTCTTGCCTTTTCTGTCTTTCCTATATAGAGAGAACCCTAGTATTGTTATATCCCAGTCATTACTCTCATTGAACCATGTCTCAGTAACAGCCACTAAATCTATATTCTCAGATTCCATTATAGACTCAAGTTCATTGATCTTATTCCCGAAACTGCGAGCATTTGCAGACAAGACTCTGAGCTTGTCATTTCTTAACCTATGTGCTACTGGCATCTTCTGGCATTGTGTCAGACTGCTGGATTATCACTCTTTTGCCCCCCTTTCCTAGTTTAAATGCTTCTTAGCAAATACTTTGAACTGTTCACTGAGGACATTCATTCCCTTGAGAGAAAGATGCAAACCATCTTTCTTGTACAGTTCTTTTCCATTCCAACTAGAGCTAGCATGAGACACAAAGCCAAACCCCTGGTTCAGACACCATTCACCAAGCCATACATTGAATTCCTTAATGCGCATCTGCCTGTCATGCTGAAGGTTATGCACAGGCAAAACTGCAGAGAATAATACAGTCGATGTAACCTCCCGTATATCATTACCAAGTGTGTGAAAAGTTTCCTTCACCTTTGAAACCTCATTGCAAGCCAGATCATTTGTCCCAAGATGGACAATAACATCCACCTCCCTTTCCTGCTTTGCTTGCATAACAATATTAAGGATACGTCGTCTGTCCCTGCTAGCGATAGCACCAGGGAGACATCTCACAAAACCATTTTCCTCAAACTTCACACCTCTTATGATGGAATCGCCCACCAACAGCTGCTTACTATCAGTCCTCACCTTATCCTTTTTGTCTTTGGCTGCACCTAGGCTACAAGATGGATGAACGCAATGTCAGTGGCCTAGGAAGAGGCTGCCGCACTCACTGTAGTGCCACGGTCTCTTCAAAAAGCTGATCGGCAGTGGTGCCAGGAGTCAGACACCTGCCTATCTGATATCGATGACCTATTCTGAGGAAAGGTCATCATTATTAAACACTCAGACAGCCTGACACCCAGCACCCCCACCGATGTATGAAAGGAAGGTGCACGCAGTGTGCATGTGCCGTCTCCCTTTTCTCTTCCTGCTCGCTGCTGCTATATCTATGGCAAGCAGGAAGAGAAAAGGGAGGCGGCACGTGCCGTCATAAAGCCGGAGAACCGCTTTAATAATATGGCACAGGACAGGAAGGGATTAGGAATAGATTTTTTTTTTTTTTATTCCCACTACTGTGGATGGGGGTTTGAGTGGAATTGCAGGTATTGAATGTTTTGTATGTTTTCCTTTTCTTTGTAATGTCCGTTACTTGTAATGTGATTATAATTATTAGTAGTGTTGAGCGAATCAAAGTATCTGAAGTGGTCTGCGATCCGAATTTCAGGGAAAATTCGATTCGCTGTGAAGTCGAATTTCCTCGTGTTTCATGGTAACAGATCAATTTTCCCTGAAATGGCATAAAAAAACATACTTACCTCATCCGTTTAAGCATAAAGAGGCCGCCGCCGCCATCTTGATTGAAGATCTAGCACAAAATCTTGTGGGCATTGACGTTTGAAGTCACCACACCGGCCAGCATGATAACGTCATCAGGCACAGTGCAAGATTTTGCGTGGGATCTTCAATCAAGATGTCTGTGGCTGCCTCTTTGCGCTCAAATGGATGAGGTGAGTATTATTATTTTTTTACCCCTGAAAGGCCTCCATTCTTACATAAGATGTAGCGATCAGCGATAAACGTGGCATCTGTGGGGTTCAATGACGGGGGCCGCGCAGTTGCCATTCCCCATCATTGCGCCCACTACTTACAAAGAAATGTACTTCGTGGCAAAGTAATTTGTCACAAAGCAAATTTCTTTGTGAAATTCGGCGAAGCAGCCAAATCGAAGTTTTCAAAACTTTGCTCATCACTAGCCTTTTTATATATTTAATTCAGTCTTGTTAATTTAAAGGGATTCTGTCACCTCCCCTAAGCCAAAAAACGATTTTAAAGCAGCCATGAAGCACAGCTTACCTGGATTAGGCTGTGCTCTTTTATCTTGCAATCCGTCCAGCAGTTAGTGCAAAAAACGACTTTTATTCATATGCAAATGTATCCTGAATGTGCCCAGAGGGGCGTTTTGTTCCTCTTAGAGAGCCCAGTACCGCCCCTCTTACAGTGCCCAGCCCGCCTTCCTTGCACTGTCTAACCGCCCCCAGCCTGCCACAGCCTCTCCTCCCCTTCCCTCACGCCGAACGAACTTTCGCACAGGCGCAGTACCCACTGAGGGCTGCGCCTGTGCGATCAGCAGGAGACTGAGGGCAGGAGCTTCATCCTCGTCACTGGGCATGCGCTGAGCCCAGTGACGTCCGATGCTCGCTCTTCCCTGCTGACTGAGGGAAGAGCGAGCATCGGACGTCACTGGGCTCGGCGCATGCCCAGTGACGAGGATGAAGCTCCTGCCCTCAGTCTCCTGCTGATCGCACAGGCGCAGCCCTCAGTGGGTACTGCGCCTGTGCGAAAGTTCGTTCGGCGTGAGGGAGGGGGAGGAGAGGGAGGAGAGGCTGTGGCAGGCTGGGGGCGGTTAGACAGTGCAAGGAAGGCGGGCTGGGCACTGTAAGAGGGGCGGTACTGGGCTCTCTAAGAGGAACAAAACGCCCCTCTGGGCACATTCAGGATACATTTGCATATGAATAAAAGTCGTTTTTTGCACTAACTGCTGGACGGATTGCAAGATAAAAGAGCACAGCCTAATCCAGGTAAGCTGTGCTGCATGCAGGGGCGTAGCGTGGGGGGGGCCGGAGGGGCCGTTGCCCCGGGCGCCAAATTGCAGGGGGCGCCAGGCATCCGAAATTTCAATGAGGGCTACGGGAGCCTATGGCTCCCGTCCCCTCCGTTATGCCCCATAGGCTTCAGGCCACTAGGCCTGAAGCCTATAAGGCAGTAGAGGCGAGCGACGCAGGACTCGGTCACGATAACCTCACTGTGACCTCCTGCGTCGGGTCTCGCGAGATGACGCGATGACGCGGCGCAGGAAGGCACAGTGAGGCGTTCGTGACCGCCTGCGGCGGGAACAAGCGGGGATGGAGATAGGTAAGTATTTTTTTTTTATGTTAACTTACCTAATTGCAGAGGCTCTGGCGGCAGTATGGGGGGTGGGAAAGGAGAGGAGAAGAGAGGACTGGAGCAGAAAGGCTTCACAGGCATTGGCACAGCAATAAGAGGGGCGATTATATTAGCAAAGAGGGGGGCCAGTACATTAATAACAGAGGGGCCAGTACATTAATAACAAAGAGGGGGACATTATATTAGCAAAGAGGGGGGCCAGTACATTTAATAATAAAAAGGGGGCCATTATATTAATAATAAAGAGGGGGCCAGTACATTATTAATAAAAAGGGGGCCATTATATTAATAATAAAGAGGGGGCCAGTACATTATTATTATTAATGTAATGACCCCCTCTTCATTATTAATGTAATGACCCCCTCTTTATTATTAATATAATGGCCCCCTCTTTATTATTAATGTAATGGCCCCCTCTTTATTATTAATGTAATGCCCCCTCTTTATTATTAATATAATGGCCCCCTCTTTATTATTAATGTAATGGCCCCTCTTTATTATTAATATAATGGCCCCCTCTTTATTATTAATGTAATGGCCCCTCTTTATTATTAATGTAATGGCCCCTCTTTATTATTAATGTATTGGCCCCTCTTTATTATTAATATAATGGCCCCTCTTTATTATTAATGTAATGGCCCCTCTTTATTATTAATGTAATGGCCCCTCTTTATTATTAATATAATGGCCCCTCTTTATTATTAATGTAATGACCCCCTCTTTATTATTAATGTAATGGCCCCTCTTTATTATTAATATAATGGCCCCTCTTTATTATTAATGTAATGGCCCCTCTTTATTATTAATGTAATGACCCCCTCTTTATTATTAATGTAATGACCCCCTCTTTGCTAATATAATGGCCCCCTCTTTGTTATTAAAGAGGGGGCCAGTACATTAATAATAAAGAGGGGGCCATTATAATATACAGGGGGAATGAAAGCTATCTGTCTGGCTCTAGCTCAGTATTGGGGGGCAGCAGGATGACAGTGTTGAAGGAAGGAGAGCATGATAGTAAAGTGAGGAACCTAAATTTTTTTCGGTGAAACTCTGCAGAGACGAGAAGCGGCTGAAAGAAGTTATCATGGCGGTCTTATCTCTGAATGAAGACGTCGAGGAGAGTCCACATCACAGGAGACGTCACTGGATGTAACAGGTATGGTGCGGTATTCTACTGTAATAATAATGTCCATCCACATATCTGTTTCATGGTAGGGTTGGGGGAGAAGATTGAGAATTTGGCCCATACTGCCGCATTCTGGCCCCAGACTTCAGGTCACACTGTATGTGTTCAGAATTCTGGGGGCTCACACCCATCTACTACATTATCTGTACTCAGAGAGTTATCTCTGTGTTATCTGAGGTGTTACATAGGACTGCTAGTGATCTACTATAGTATCTGTTAAAAGTGGCGTGCCTGGGGTAGGCGCGGGGGGGGGGGGGCGCAATTTTTGGCTTGCCCCGGGTGCTGGCAACCCACGCTACGCCACTGGCTGCATGGCTGCTTTAAAATCGTTTTTTGGCTTAGGGGAGGTGACAGAATCCCTTTAAATCTGTTAACTTGTGTTGGGTACAATATCTGTATTAGGCTTCTTTCACATCTGCTTTAGACCTTTATGGATCCGGCATAGCTTCGCTGTTTGCCATATGGGAAAAATATTTTAACATTTTAGTATGGGTTGATGTGTATTTTTTATTGTTTAAATTTTTTTTTACATTTTGGGGAACGGGGGTGATTAGAATTTTAAAATTTTTGACATGATTTAAAAAGTAGCTCCTTTTCTGATGACACATTCCCTTTAAAAATAGTTTTATCAGCTGTGGCTCCGAATTTTTTTTTTTAAGCATTCTGGAACTAATTAGTACCATCGTTTTTTTTTACAGGTATTTTCAGAATTTATATTGCCACCCACCAGCCTAAGGCCTCATGCACATGGCTGTATTACAGCTTCACACAAGTTGTACAAATCCATACTATGGCAACCTACAGAAAGCTATGGACCTAGACCGTACGTCTGTCTGTGCACCTCTAGCTTTTATACAGAGGTATTTTCTCTAGGGCAGGGATGCTCAAGCTGCGGCTCTCCAGCTGTTGCAAAACTACAACTCCCAGCATGCCCGGAAAGCCTACAGCTATCAGCCGACAGCCGATCATGATGGGAGTTGTAGTTTTACAACAGCTGGAGGGCCACAGGATGAGCATCCCTGCTCTAGGGGATACTCTAGGGAATATGTCTAGGGAAGAATTAATATGGTGCCATAGGAGGCATCATACGGGACATCCTAAAACATTTAATGTGAAAATAGCTTAGAGTAGCTTAATGTACCATAATGTGCCTAAACCTTAATCAATTGGCTTAAAACTTTGCACAACCTAAGATCTCAGCTTCCCAAACCTATCCTGGAAGTTTCACGGATTTCAGTTAACCACAAGGCAAATGAGTGACTTCAAAGGGGTTCTGCAGTTTTTTAAAACTGATGATTATCAGCATGGATAGATCATCAGCATCTGATCGGCGGGGTCCGACACCCGGGACCCCCGCCGATCAGCTGTTTGAGAAGGCAGCGGCGCTGCGGCCTTATCACTGTTTACCGCAGGCCCAGTGACGTCACGTCTAGTATCAATGGCCTAGGTGGGGCTAAGCTCTGTTCACTTTAATGTTCACTTGAATGGAGCTTAGCCTCGCCCAGGCCATTGATACTAGTCGTGACGTCACTGGGCCTGCGGTAAACAGTGATAAGGCCGCAGCGCCGCTGCCTTCTCAAACAGCTGATCGGCAGGCGTCCCGGGTGTCAAACCCCCACCGATCAGATGCTGACGATCTATCCAGAGGATAGATTATCAATTTAAAAAAAACTGCAGAACCCCTTTAACCTCCTCCCGTCACACTAACGCCGAAAGGCATCAATGCTGCGGCGCTCCCAGGTCACACTAACGCCAATAGGCGTCATCTCGCGAGACGCGAGATTTCCTGTGAACGCGCGCACACAGGCGCGCGCGCTCACAGGAACGGAAGGTAAGCGAGTGGATCTCCAGCCTGCCAGCGGCGATCGCTCGCTGGCAGGCTGGAGATCCGAATTTTTTAACCCCTAACAGGTATATTAGACGCTGTTTTCATAACAGCGTCTAATATACCTCCTACCTGGTCCTCTGGTGGTCCCTTTTGTTAGGATCGACCACCAGAGGACTCAGGTAGGTCAGTACAGTCGCACCAAACACCACACTACACTACACTACACCCCCCCCCCCGTCACTTATTAACCCCTTATAAACCCCTGATCACCCATGATCACCCCATTCAAACTCCCTGATCACCCCCTGTCATTGATCACCGCCCTGTCATTGATCACCCCCCTGTCAGGCTCCGTTCAGACGTCCGTATGATTTTTACGGATCCACGGATACATGGATCGGATCCGCAAAAAGCATACGGACGTCTGAATGGAGCCTTACAGGGGGGTGATCAATGACAGGCGGGTGATCACCCATATACACTCCCTGATCACCCCCTGTCATTGATCACTCCCCTGTAAGGCTCCATTCAGACGTCCGCATGATTTTTACGGATACATGGATCGGATCCGCAAAACACATGCGGACGTCTGAATGGAGCCTTACAGGGGGTGATCAATGACAGGCGGGTGATCACCCATATACACTCCCTGATCACCCCCCTGTCATTGATAACCCCCCTGCAAAGCTCCATTCAGACGTCCGCATGCGTTTTGTGGATCCGATCCATGTATCCATGGATCCGTAAAAAATCATGCGCATGTCTGAATGGAGCCTTACAGGGGGGGTGATCAGTGACAGGGGGGTGATCACCCTGATTACCCTGATCACCCCCTGTCATTGATAACCCCCCTGTAAGGCTCCATTCAGACGTCCGCATGCGTTTTGTGGATCCGATCCATGTATCCATGGATCCGTAAAAAATCATGCGGATGTCTGAATGGAGCCTTACAGGGGGGGTGATCAGTGACAGGGGGGTGATCACCCTGATTACCCTGATCACCCCCTGTCATTGATAACCCCCCTGTAAGGCTCCATTCAGACGTCCGCATGCGTTTTGTGGATCCGATCCATGTATCCATGGATCCGTAAAAAATCATGCGGATGTCTGAATGGAGCCTTACAGGGGGGGTGATCAGTGACAGGGGGGTGATCACCCTGATTACCCTGATCACCCCCTGTCATTGATAACCCCCCTGTAAGGCTCCATTCAGACGTCCGCATGCGTTTTGTGGATCCGATCCATGTATCCATGGATCCGTAAAAAATCATGCGGATGTCTCAATGAAGCCTTACAGGGGGGGTGATCAGTGACAGGGGGGTGATCACCCTGATTACCCTGATCACCCCCTGTCATTGATAACCCCCCTGTAAGGCTCCATTCAGACGTCCGCATGCGTTTTGTGGATCCGATACATGTATCCATGGATCCGTAAAAAATCATGCGGATGTCTCAATGAAGCCTTACAGGGGGGGTGATCAGTGACAGGGGGGTGATCACCCTGATTACCCTGATCACCCCCTGTCATTGATAACCCCCCTGTAAGGCTCCATTCAGACGTCCGCATGCGTTTTGTGGATCCGATACATGTATCCATGGATCCGTAAAAAATCATGCGGATGTCTGAATGGAGCCTTACAGGGGGGGTGATCAGTGACAGGGGGGTGATTACCCTGATCACCCCCTGTCATTGATAACCCCCCTGTAAGGCTCCATTCAGACGTCCGCATGCGTTTTGTGGATCCGATACATGTATCCATGGATCCGTAAAAAATCATGCGGATGTCTGAATGGAGCCTTACAGGGGGGGTGATCAGTGACAGGGGGGTGATCACCCTGATTACCCTGATCACCCCCTGTCATTGATAACCCCCCTGTAAGGCTCCATTCAGACGTCCGCATGCGTTCTGTGGATCCGATACATGTATCCATGGATCCGTAAAAAATCATGCGGATGTCTGAATGGAGCCTTACAGGGGGGGTGATCAGTGACAGGGGGGTGATCACCCTGATTACCCTGATCACCCCCTGTCATTGATAACCCCCCTGTAAGGCTCCATTCAGACGTCCGCATGCGTTCTGTGGATCCGATACATGTATCCATGGATCCGTAAAAAATCATGCGGATGTCTGAATGGAGCCTTACAGGGGGGGTGATCAATGACAGGGGGGTGATCAGGGAGTCTATATGGGTGATCACCCCCCTGTCATTGATCACCCCCCTGTCATTGATCACCCCCCCCTGGTAAGGCTCCATTCAGACATTTTTTTTGGCACAAGTTAGCGGAAATTTTTTGTTTGTTTTTGTTTTTGTTTTTTCTTACTAAGTCTCATATTCTACTAACTTGTGTCAAAAAATAAAATCTCACATGGACGCACCATACCCCTCACGGAATCCAAATGCGTAAACATTTTTAGACATTTATATTCCAGACTTCTTCTCACGCTTTAGGGCCCCTAAAAAGCCAGGGCAGTATAAATACCCCACATGTGACCCCATTTCGGAAAGAAGACACCCCAAGGTATTCCGTGAGGGGCATATTGAGTCCATGAAAGATTGAAATTTTTGTCCTAAGTTAGCGGAAAGTGAGACTTTGTGAGAAAAAAACAAAAAAAAATCAATATCCGCTAACTTATGCAAAAAAAAAAAAAATTCTAGGAACTCGCCATGCCCCTCATTGAATACCTTGGGGTGTCTTCTTTCCAAAGTGGGGTCACATGTGGGGTATTTATACTGCCCTGGCTTTTTAGGGGCCCGAAAGTGTGAGAAGAAGTCTGGGATCCAAATGTCTAAAAATGCCCTCCTAAAAGGAATTTGGGCCCCTTTGCGCATCTAGGCTGCAAAAAAGTGTCACACATGTGGTATCGCCGTACTCAGGAGAAGTTGGGGAATGTGTTTTGGGGTGTCATTTTACATATACCCATGCTGGGTGAGAAAAATATCTTGGTCAAATGCCAACTTTGTATAAAAAAATGGGAAAAGTTGTCTTTTGCCAAGATATTTCTCTCACCCAGCATGGGTATATGTAAAATGACACCCCAAAACACATTGCCCAACTTCTCCTGAGTACGGCGATACCAGATGTGTCACACTTTTTTGATGCCAAGGTGGGCAAAGGGGCGCATATTCCAAAGTGCTCCTTTCGGATTTTACCGGCCATTTTTTACACATTTTGATTGCAAGGTACTTCTTACACATTTGGGCCCCTAAATTGCCAGGGCAGTATAACTACGCCACAAGTGACCCCATTTTGGAAAGAAGACACCCCAAGGTATTCCGTGAGGGGCATGGCGAGTTCCTAGAATTTTTTATTTTTTGTCGCAAGTTAGTGGAATATGAGACTTTGTAAGGAAAAAAGATTAAAAAAAAAAAATCATCATTTTCCGCTAACTTGTGACAAAAAATAAAAAATTCTAGGAACTCGCCATGCCCCTCACGGAATACCTTGGGGTGTCTTCTTTCCAAAATGGGGTCACTTGTGGCGTAGTTATACTGCCCTGGCAATTTAGGGGCCCAAATGTGTGAGAAGTACCTTGCAATCAAAATGTGTAAAAAATGGCCTGCAAAATCTGAAAGGTGCACTTTGGAATATGTGCCCCTTTGCCCACCTTGGCAGCAAAAAAGTGTGACACATCTGGTATCGCCGTACTCAGGAGAAGTTGGGGAATGTGTTTTGGGGTGTCATTTTACATATACCCATGCTGGGTGAGAGAAATATCTTGGCAAAAGACAACTTTTCCCATTTTTTTATACAAAGTTGGCATTTGACCAAGATATTTTTCTCACCCAGCATGGGTATATGTAAAATGACACCCCAAAACACATTCCCCAACTTCTCCTGAGTACGGCGATACCAGATGTGTCACACTTTTTTGCTGCCAAGGTGGGCAAAGGGGCACATATTCCAAAGTGCACCTTTTGGATTTCACCGGTCATTTTTTACACATTTTGATTGCAAAGTACTTCTCACACATTTGGGCCCCTAAATTGCCAGGGCAGTATAACTACCCCACAAGTGACCCCATTTTGGAAAGAAGACACCCCAAGGTATTCCGTGAGGGGCATGGCAAGTTTTTAGAATTTTTTATTTTTTGTCGCAAGTTAGTGGAATATGAGACTTTGTAAGAAAAAATAAAAAAAATAAAATCATCATCATTTTCCGCTAACTTGTGACAAAAAATAAAAAGTTCTATGAACTCACTATGCCCATCAGCGAATACCTTAGGGTGTCTACTTTCCGAAATGGGGTCATTTGTGGGGGTTTTCTACTGTTTGGGCATTGTAGAACCTCAGGAATCATGACAGGTGCTCAGAAAGTCAGAGCTGTTTCAAAAAGCGGAAATTCACATTTTTGTACCATAGTTTGCAAATGCTATAACTTTTACCCAAACCATTTTTTTTTTGCCCAAACATTTTTTTTTTATCAAAGACATGTAGAACAATAAATTTGGCGAAAAATGTATATATGGATGTCGTTTTTTTTGCAAAATTTTACAGCTGAAAGTGAAAAATGTCATTTTTTTGCAAAAAAAATCGTTAAATTTCGATTAATAACAAAAAAAGTAAAAATGTCAGCAGGCAATGAAATACCACCAAATGAAAGCTCTATTAGTGAGAAGAAAAGGAGGTAAAATTCATTTGGGTGGTAAGTTGCATGACCGAGCAATAAACCGCTAAAGTTGTGGAGTGCCGATTTGTAAAAAAGGGCCTGGTCACTAGGGGGGTATAAACCTGTGGTCCTTAAGTGGTTAAGTTTGTTTTTTGGGGAGCTTAATGTGGCTTAACATACAAAAAACAACTCAATGTTAACCAATTTTCCCAAACTTCCCATCCTACTAGATTCTCTCTATGCCAACATATTCTGAAGATTTGGGGTCATTTGATAAAACATACCAAAAGTTATTCACATTAAAATTTGTATTCCTTTTCGAAAACATTTAGCTTAATGTAAAAAGAGCTTAATGTACCATAATGTGCCTAAACCTCAATCAATTGCCTTAAAACTTTGCACAACCTAAGTTCCCAGCTTCCTAAACCTATCCTGGAAGTTTCATGGATTTTGACTACCCACAAGGCAAATGAGTGACATTAAGCTTGTTTTTTGGGAAGCTTAATGTGGCTTAACGTACAAAAAAACTACTTAGATGTTAACCAATTTCCCCCAAACTTCCCATCCTACTAGACTCTCTCTATGCCAACATATTCTGAAGATTTTGGGTCATTTGGTAGAACATACCAAAAGTTATTCACATTATACTATTTTATTCCTTGACTGGACGTGGTCACACATTTTAATGTAATCCCGCCCAGTTTTTTGGCGGTGGAATGTGTGACCGCCACTAGGTCAAGCATTCCAACGCTTTGTCAGCTGTTCCAGGGCAGATCGCTATTGCAAATCGTACAGTACAGACCAAAAGTTTGGACACACCTGCTCATTCAAAGAGTTTTCTTTATTTTCATGACTATGAAAATTGTAGATTCACACTGAAGGCATCAAAACTATGAATTAACACATGTGGAATTATATACATAACAAAAAAGTGTGAAACAACTGAAAATATGTCATATTCTAGGTTCTTCAAAGTAGCCACCTTTTGCTTTGATTACTGCTTTGCACACTCTTGGCATTCTCTTGATGAGCTTCAAGAGGTAGTCACCTGAAATGGTTTTCACTTCACAGTTGTGCCCTGTCAGGTTTAATAAGTGGGATTTCTTGCCTTATAAATGGGGTTGGGACCATCAGTTGCGTTGTGGAGAAGTCAGGTGGATACACAGCTGATAGTCCTACTGAATAGACTGTTTGTATTATGGCAAGAAAAAAGCAGCTAAGTAAAGAAAAACGAGTGGCCATCATTACTTTAAGAAATTAGGGTCAGTCAATCCGAAAAAATTGGGAAAACTTTGAAAGTGTCCCCAAGTGCAGTCACAAAAACCATCAAGCGCTACAAAGAAACTGGCTCACATGCGGACCGCCCCAGGAAAGGAAGACCAAGAGTCACCTCTGCTGCGGAGGATAAGTTCATCTGAGTCACCAGCCTCAGAAATCGCAGGTTAACAACCTCCAGGCTGTGTAAGGTCTATTTGACCATGAAGGAGAGTGATGGGGTGCTGGACCAGATGACCTGGCCTCCACAGTCACCGGACCTGAACCCAATCAAGATGGTTTGGGGTGAACCGAACCGCAGAGTGAAGGCAAAAGGGCCAACAAGTGCCAAGCATCTCTGGGAACTCCTTCAAGACTGTTGGAAGACCATTTCAGGTGACTACCGCTTGAAACTCATCAAGAGAATGCCAAGAGTGTGCAAAGCAGTAATCAAAGCAAAAGGTGGCTACTTTGAAGAACCTAGAATATGACATATTTTTAGTTGTTTCACACTTTTTTGTTATGTATATAATTCCACATGTGTTAATTCATAGTTTTGATGCCTTCAGTGTGAATCTACAATTTTCATAGTCATGAAAATAAAGAAAACTCTTTGAATGAGAAGGTGTGTCCAAACTTTTGGTCTGTACTGTATGTGCAGGAGAACTGATCTGCCCTGGAACAGCTGTTTGGTTCTGAAATTTCCAGAACCCACTTTTTAAGGACCAGTTCAGGTCTGAAGTCACTTTGTGAGGCTTACATAATAGAAACCACCCAAAAATTACCACATTTTTGAAACTACACCCCTCAAGGTATTCAAAACAGATTTTACTAACTTTGTTAACCCTTTAGGAAAATGGAGATGAAATTTCAGAATTTCACTTTTTTGGCAGATTTTCAATTTTATTAAATTTTTTTGCCACTAACAAAGCAAGAGTTAACAGCCCAAAAAACTCAATATTTATTGCCCTGATTCTGTAGTTTACAGAAACACCCTATATGTGGTCGTAAACTGCTGTACGGGCACACGGCATTGCACAGAAGAAAAGGAATGCTATATGGTTTTTGGAAAGCAGATTTCACTGGGATAATTTTAAGCTGCCATGCCACATTTGAAGACCCCCTGATGCACCCCTAGAGTAGAAACTCCAAAAAAGTTACCTCATTTTAGAAACTACACCCCTCAAGGTATACAAAACTGATTTTTCAAACGTTGTTATCCCTTTAGGTGTTCCACAAGAATTAATGGAAAACAGAGATGAAATTTCAGAATTTCACTTTTTTGGCAGATTTTCCATTTTAATAAATTTTTTACAGCCCCCCTGATGCACCCCTAGAGTAGAAACTCCAAAAAGTGACCCCATTTTGGAAACTACGGGATAAGGTGGCAGTTTTGTTGGTACTATTTTAGGGTATATATGATTTTTGGTTGCTCTATATTACACTTTTTGTGAGGCAAGGTAACAAAAAATAGCTGTTTTGGCACCGTCTTTTTTATTTTTTGTTATTTACAACATTCATCTGACAGGTTAAATCATGTGGTATTTTTATA
Organism: Bufo gargarizans; assembly: GCF_014858855.1. Classification (NCBI taxonomy): domain Eukaryota; kingdom Metazoa; phylum Chordata; class Amphibia; order Anura; family Bufonidae; genus Bufo; species Bufo gargarizans. The sequence continues at coordinate 480,132,458 of NC_058083.1, forward strand.
GAGAATGTTGTTACGGACGCGAAAATACCAAAAATGATTTGTGTCTCCACATTCTCAAAACGCTGTCGTTTTATTTTATTTTTCTGGAGACTGTCTTGTGTAGGGGCTCATTTTTTTCGGGATGAGATATCAGTTTTATTGGTACTATTATAGGGTGCATATAACTTTTTTTATTACACTTTTTGTGATGTAAGGTGACAAAAAATGACTTTTTTATTTTTTTTATTTTACAGTATTAACCTTAGGGGTTAGGTCATGTGATATTTTTATAGAGCAGGTTATTACAGACATGGCGATACCTAATATGTCTACTTTTATTTATGTAAGTTTTACACAATGATATTTTTGAAAGAAAAAAAAATCATGTTTTAGTGTCTCCATAGTCTGAGAGCCATAGTTTTTTCAGTTTTTAGGCGATTGTCTTATGTAGCGTATCATTTTTGCGAGATGAGATGACGGTTTGATTGGCACTATTTTGGGGTGCCTATGACTTTTTGATCGCTTGCTATCACACTTTTTGTGATGTAAGGTGACATAAATGGCTTTTTCGACACAGTTTTTATTTAAATTTTTTTTACGGTATTCACCTGAGGGGTTAGGTCATGTGATATTTTTATAGAGAAGGTTATTATGGATGCGGCGATACTTGATATGTCAACTTTTTTTATTTATGTAAGTTTTACACAATGATATCATTTTTGAAACATAAAAAATCATGTTTTAGTATCTCCATAGTCTGAGAGCAATAGTTTTTTCAGTTTTTTGGTGATTGTCTTAGGTTGGGTATAATTTTTGCAGGATGAGATGACGGTTTGATTGGCACTATTTTAAGGTGCCTACGACCTTTTGATCACTTGCTATTACACTTTTTGTGATGTAAGGTGACAAAAAAAATAGCTTTTTTGACATTGTTTTTTTTTTTTTTACGGTAATAACCTGAGAGGTTAGGTCATGTGATATTATTTTTAGAGCAGGTTCTTACGAACGCAGCAATACCTAATATGTCTACTTATTTTTATTTATGTAAGTTTTACAAAATAATATAATTTTTTAAACAAAAAAAAATAATGTTTTAGTGTCTCCATATTCTGAGAGCCATAATTTTATTAGTTTTGGGGCGATTGTCTTAGGCTCCTTTCACACTTGCGCTCGTCGGTCCGCTCGTGAGCTCCGTTTGAAGGAGCTCACGAGCGGACCCGAACGCCTCCGTCCAGCCCTGATGCAGTCTGAATGGAGCGGATCCGCTCAGACTGCATCAGTCTGGCGGCGTTCAGCCTCCGCTCCGCTCGCCTCCGCACGGACAGGCGGACAGCTGAACGCTGCTTGCAGCGTTCAGCTGTCCGCCTGGCCGTGCGGAGGCGAGCGGATCTGTTCAGACTTACAATGTAAGTCAATGGGAACGGATCCGCTTGAAGATGTCACCATATGGCTAAATCTTCAAGCGGATCCGTCCCCCATTGACTTTACATTGAAAGTCTGAACGGATCCGCTCAGGCTGCTTTCACACTTAGATTTTTTTCTAAGTTATTAATGCAGACGGATCCGTACTGAACGGAGCCTCTGTCTGCATTAATATGATCGGATCCGTTCAGAACGGATCCGATCAAACGCTAGTGTGAAAGTAGCCTTAGGTAGGGTATCATTTTTGTGGAATGAGATGATGGTTTGATTAGCGCTATTTTGGGGTGCATATGACTTTTTGATCACTTGCTATTACACTTTTTGTGATGTAAGGTAACATAAAAATAGCGTTTTTGACACAGTTTTTTTTTTTTTTACGGTGGTCACCTCTAGGCATGGATGTCAAACTCATGGCCCTCCAGATGTTGCAAAACTACAACTCCTATCATTCCCTGATAGCTGTAGTATGCCCAGGCATCATGGGAGTTGTAGTTTTGCAACAGCTGGAGGGCCACGAGTTTGACATCCCTGCCTTAAGGGGTTAAGTCATGTGGTATTTTTATAGATCAGGTTGTTATGGATGCGGCAATACCTAATACGTATACTTTTTTATTTATGTAAGTTTTACACAATAATAGCATTTTTTAAACCAAAAAAACAATGTTTTAGTGTCTCCATATTCTGAGCCATAGTTTTTTTATTTTTTGGGCGATTGTCTTAGGAAGGGGCTAATTTTTTGCGGGGTGAGGTGACGGTTAGATTGGTACTATTTTTGGGGGTATACGCCTTTTTGATCGCTTGGTGTTGCACTTTTAGTGATGTAAGGTGACCAAAAAATTATTTATTTAGCACAGTTTTTATTTTATTTTTTTGACGGTGCTCACCTGAGGGGTTATGTAAAGTGATAGCTTTATAGAGCCAGTTGATACAGACGCAGCGATATGTGATAAGTCTACTCTTTTTTCCCTATTTAAAAAAAATTCCCCTTATTTTGGCAAAAGGATATTTTTATGTTTTTTTTACTTGAAACTTTAAAATTTTTCTCTTTATTTTTTTAACTTTTTTTTAACTTTATTTTTTGTCCTACTCTGGGACATCAACTTTTGGGGGTCTGATCCCCTTTACAATGCATGACAATACTTCTGTATTGTCATGCATTGGCTGTAAGTGTATTACACACTGTAATACACTTACAGCCGTCCTGCCTGTGAGATCCAGGAGGCTGGATCTTACAGGCTGCCACGATGCCTAAGGAAGGCATCGTGCTGCCTTCCATGCCATCGGGTCCCCATCACATCAGCACAGGGTCCCGATTACTGCTTTCTCTCTGCACGGACATCGCACGTGTCGCGGTCAGCGCTTACCGCGGCTGTGCAGGGGTTAATGCGCCGGCATGCAGCAGGGGTCCGGCTATCAGTGACTGCCGGACCCCTGCCGCTGATTGGGTGAGCATAGCTCCTGCGCCTGCCCGATCACCATGACGCACATGTACTTCTCAGGTCCTTAAGTCATGGCCAGAGATGATGTACATGTAGGTCATGGGTCCTTAAGGGGTTAATAAATAAATAATTGTTTTTTGCAAACTGAGTTATTGCAATAGGAAGGTAACGTTGACAGAAAACAAGGGATATGAAGTCATGTCCCCAATGTCATATTAAAAAATAAAAAATGTGCTATGTTTTTACTAAAAGCACAGATTTTTTTCAGGCTTTGTTTGAATAGATAAGAGTCTTATATTATGTGAATTTTGGGGGAAATCGGTTAACATCAAAGTTGTTTTTTTGTACGTTAATCCACATTAAGCTTCCTAAAAAACAAACTTAATGTCACTCATTTGCCTTGTAGGCAGCCAAAATCCAAGAAACTTCCAAGATAGGTTTGGGAAGCTGGGAACTTAGGCTGTACAAAGTTTCAAGGCAATTGATTGAGGTTTAGGCACATTGAGGTACATTAAGCTACATTAAGCCATTTTCACATTGAACGATCATACAGCAGCACACATACTAATATGAACACATTCACTATCCCAATAACCTACACAACCTACTTCAGTGTTAAGGATATATACAGGTCCTTCTAAAAAAATTAGCATATTCTGATAAAGTTCATTATTTTCTGTAAAGTACTGATAAACATTAGACTTTCATATATTTTAGATTCATTACACACAACTGAAGTAGTTCAAGCCTTTTATTTTTTTAATATTGATGATTTTGGCATACAGCTCATGAAAACCCCAAATTCCTATCTAAAAAAATGTGCATATCATGAAAAGGTTCTCTAAACAAGCTATTAACCTAATCATCTGAATCAACTAATTAACTCTAAACACTTGCAAAAGATTCCCGAGGCTTTTAAAAACTCCCAGCCTGGTTCATTACTCAAAACCGCAATCATGGGTAAGACTGCCGACCTGACTGCTGTCCAGAAGGCCATCATTGACACCCTCAAGCAAGAGGGTAAGACACAGAAAGAAATTTCTGAACGAATAGGCTGTTCCCAGAGTGCTGTATCAAGGCACCTCAGTGGGAAGTCTGTGGGAAGGAAAAAGTGTGGCAGAAAACGCTGCACAACGAGAAGAGGTGACCGGACCCTGAGGAAGATTGTGGAGAAGGACCGATTCCAGACCTTGGGGGACCTGCGGAAGCAGTGGACTGAGTCTGGAGTAGAAACATCCAGAGCCACCATGTACAGGCGTGTGCAGGAAATGGGCTACAGGTGCCGCATTCCCCAGAAACAGCGGCAGAAGCGCCTGACCTGGGCTACAGAGAAGCAGCACTGGACTGTTGCATGTCATTCGGAAATCAAGGTGCCAGAGTCTGGAGGAAGACTGGGGAGAGGGAAATGCCAAAATGCCTGAAGTCCAGTGTCAAGTACCCACAGTCGGTGATGGTCTGGGGTGCCATGTCAGCTGCTGGTGTTGGTCCACTGTGTTTTATCAAGGGCAGGGTCAATGCAGCTAGCTATCAGGAGATTTTGGAGCACTTCATGCTTCCATCTGCTGAAAAGCTTTATGGAGATGAAGATTTTATTTCTCAGCACGACCTGGCACCTGCTCACAGTGCCAAAACCACTGGTAAATGGTTTACTGACCATGGTATTACTGTGCTCAATTGGCCTGCCAACTCTCCTGACCTGAACCCCATAGAGAATCTGTGGGATATTGGGAAGAGAAAGTTGAGAGACGCAAGACCCAACACTCTGGATGAGCTTAAGGCCGCTATCGAAGCATCCTGGGCCTCCATAACAGCTCAGCAGTGCCACAGGCTGATTGCCTCCATGCCACGCCGCATTGAAGCAGTCATTTCTGCAAAAGGATTCCCGACCAAGTATTGAGTGCATAACTGAACATCATTGTTTGAAGGTTGACTTTTTTTGTATTAAAAACACTTTTCTTTTATTGGTCGGATGAAATATGCTAATTTTTTTAGATAGGAATTTTGGGTTTTCATGAGCTGTATGCCAAAATCATCAATATTAAAACAATAAAAGGCTTTAGTTCTGTGTAATGAATCTAAAATATATGAAAGTCTGTTTATCAGTACATTACAGAAAATAATGAACTTTATCACAATATGCAATTTTTTTTAGAAGGACCTGTATATATATATTTTTTGCTTTGTTATTAGCGCACTGGGCAGTATTTGTATAGTTCAGGAAAACACTGAAACCCTGCTCAGTACAGGGGCCTTGTACTGTACAGGACGGGGAAGAAATGGATCCTGCAAGTAGCAAACAGAGGAATTTATTTGATTCAGTGCTTGGCACAAGATATGAAATTCCTATTTGGAGCCATATTTGCACTGCAAAAGTCCTGTGATGGGGAAGGACTGGACCCCACAACAGAAGGTGCATGTATGTTCACACATGACTGAAAATACTGTGGAATAGTCTGCTGCTGTTTTTGACACAGTTCCATGGACAAAAAGACAGCGGGCACAGCAAAAAATTGTCAAGGGTGAAAACCGCACTGGAGATCTGGACTGCACGCTTCAAATCCGCACCGCAGGTCAGTTTACACTGTGTTTTATTTTTATTTTTACGTTGATGTAATTTTTTAAATCGTATCCACTTTGCAGCCTTTTGTCACTTGTGTACGTAGCCTTTTACCTTTTGTATTGCTTTGGGTAAAAACCACATCAATTCCAGAATAAATCTACAAAAGAAAGGACGAGCTGTAGATCTGAAAATAAGCAATTAAAGATAAATGAAACAATTTAAATTTGTGATACGTTTCCAGAAAAAAATTCAGATTCTGGAGAACCCAAAACGTTTGTGATTCGTTACAAATTTATAAAAAACTGCAGCCACCGTTTTACAGGTCAGAAGAAAGAGAAGAAGGCATCTGCCGCCCACTTTGTGACCACTCACTACCATCCATTTACCTATAGGCACATACCGTATGGCACTGTCACTTTGTCATTACTAAGGCTGTCTTGGAGTTAAAGAGGTTGAAAGGGATTGGATTCAGTCCAGAGTATCATACTTGAATTTTCAAGGCAAATGGGGCACTTTCAATTCGCTAAAAATTTATTTAGAACCGAATCAAATTTAGCAACCAATTCATGTGAATTTGACCCAAAATAAATTTAAGATAATGTGCTTATCTCTAGCAGCAAGGCTTCAGATCTGCCCCTATTTTTTCTGCTGCATGTGAACTACGTGTATTGTACGTTGTATTAGTGTGAAAACATGACATAAAGAGATTTTCTAGAGGGTATTTTCAATACAGAATATTTTGCATAATGCTACAATATCTCATGACATTTTTATCAGTGGGGGCAGGCTTGGACTGACCCACAGGGGAACAGGCGCATCCCCCGATGAGCCCCTGAGCAAGGTGGGCCCCTAGTTCTCCATCCCTGCATATGTGGCACATGATACAGTAGACTGACTGCGCAACAAATAGGCAGCATACAGCATCTCAACCTACCCCTATTAATATGAAAAACTGGGTAAATGATTTAGCTAACTGCCCAGTTTATTATTGTAGATGCATCAAGTAGCTGAGATGACTTCTAGATATAGAGGCAAGCCGGCCAGGGTGGACTCCCTGAAGAGAAGGAGAGAGAAGGGGCTTCCCCGGGGTAGCAGCAAGGCCCAGTCATCAGCACTGGGGATGAGCGAATCGACTTTGGATGAAACATCCGTAGTTGGTTTGCATAAAACTTCGTTCTGATACTGTACGGAGCAGGAGCTCCATACAGTATTAGAAGGTATTGATCCGATGATCCGAAGTTATTACTTTGCGGGTAATAACTTCAGAAATAAATTTGTACTGAAAAAAAAAACATTTCCCGAACTCGGGTTCGGTTCCAAGGTACCACTTCACAAAGCAATAACTTCGGCTCATCGGAGCCAATACAGTCTAATACTGTACAGAGCTACTGCTCCGTACAGTATTGGAACAAAGTTTTATGCAAATCGACTTCGGATGTTTCATCCTAAGTCGATTCGCTCATCCCTAATCAGCACACATCCTTAGTTAGATTTAGGTATACACCACAATATCATAACTCCAGGTTCCCTAGTATCATACCCCCCTGAATTGTGGATGCATGAGTCCCCAGAGACCTGCTTTCTAGAAGTCGCTGCAGGAACCTTCATAACCATAGTCATCTTGCATGTAGCTGTACAGTGGGCCCCCAGAATGAACTTTACTGGTGGGCCCTAGTCACCCCAGTCCAACACTGAGCAGGGTTCCAACAACTGGGACCCCCACTGATCCTGTAATGAAGCCTCTGTGGCCCGGCAGAGCTCTCCACAACCAGCTTTGAATAGGGTTGTGCTGCAGTCCCTGCCCATCAGGTGCCCACTATGCAGGGAATGCCTTCATTCTCACGATTGTTCGCCCCTCCAATAAATAGTCATGGTGCATCCTAGGAACATCTCATCATTACTATAATACGGACTCTAAGGGGTTATCCGCTTTTTACTATTGATGACCTATTCTCAGGATAGGTCATCAATATCAGATCAGCTGTTCGAAGAGAAGACAGCTCTTGTAGGAGCGCTGCCTTCTCAGCTATGTTTACCTGCTCAGCGCAACCATTGCAGTGGTGAGCATTGTGATTGCAAGTATGACGTCCCCATTCACTTCTATGGGACGGCTCCGGGGGATCGGTCATCAATAGTAAAACGTTTTTGCTCATTTCCACACCAAAAGCCGTTGGGGTTTTTGGTACGGATTTTATGTGGTTTTGCTGCAGAACTCACCCCTGCATTTGAAAGGGTGAACCCGCACAAAACTGTACAAAAAATTTACAGGTTGCCAATTTCAAAAGTCAATTTCCTGCATGAGAGTCCACGCAGAAAAACTGTGCGTAATCTGCGCGTAGTCTGTCATATACAATCGAAGGCTGCCATATGGTGCCTCCGTAAGAGATTTCATTGCTTCTAGCATGCGGAATCCAATCCCTCTTTATTAGGGTTCATGCAAATTGGGCAACCCAATGCACGGGCCCCAACCGTGTGGCTCCCCAGATGGATGCAGACCCATTCAACCTGACCACACCGGAAAAAAATAGAACTATTTTTTATTTTTTTTTGCGGTGCGGAGGCACGGACAGAAAACTACGGAAGCACTCCGTAGTGCTACTCCGTAGTGCTTCCCTAGGGTTCTGTGCCTCCGTTCCGCACCGCACTTTCCGGATTGTGGATCCATTCAAATGAACGGGTCTGCATCCGTGATGCGGTGCACAAACGGCCGGTGCCCGTATATTGCGGACCCGCAATACGGGTCCGGCTGGCACGCTTTTTGTGTGCATGAGCCCTTAAAACAAAAGAGACACAACACAACGCTATGAAGGTCACCCCTGCAATCCACCTAAGGCGTGATTCACATGACAAATTTTTCTGTCCCTGTCCTATCCGTGTGCCCTGAGAGGACGCGCACAATGGTCAATGGTCTGCGCTGAGAAGCTCGCAGCTCGCGCTATTCTTGTCCATCTACTGAGTCTCCTTCTTTTAAAAAAAATATATAAAAACAAAGACTCGCGGAGACGGAATGACATACGCCCGTTGTTTGGTGACATAAATCAGGGTGACCCTAACACATCTGGCTTCGCCCCTTATTAAAGTCACACAAGCCGTGACAGACCCTGGGATTTACAATAGAAAATACAACCCCCCCCCCCCCCCCTCCAAATTTCTCATTAAAATGCCAATTTTTTTGTTTTTTTTCACCTAGCCCTTGACAGTGATGGGGTATAATGAGGACACCGTGTATTGGGCGAAGAGAACTGCACCTTACCCATGAATAATGCAACAAAAATGAAGCTGCCTTCTCCCAAAATAACAGCAGTAGTGGATGAGGAGAAGTTGCTGAAGCAAAAATAACCCTCACCATTTCTTATCCCCCCCCCCATACATTGCAGCAGATGAGGGAGGTTTGACAGGTCAGCATGGAGGTGCACCTCTGGATGCAGCACTCACACTGCCTTGCAGCAGATTTGCATTAACATATCTTCATCTCTTGGGACAAAGACACATGTAAGTGATATGTGAGAGGCCTCCCCTCAGCCATTGGACAGTCCCTCCAAGTGGGGCATGTGCTAGGCTGTGGCTGCTACTTTCTAGCCTTGTAGTCTAGAGCTGCAGATCAGAGGCTGAAGGGAGGAGGAGGAGGGGGAGGGGAAGGGAGACAACACAAGGAGGGAGGGTGACAAGAGAGAGCAGCAGCAGCAGCAGCTATGAGGAGGGAGTTCTGCCAGGGACATAGGAGGAGCTTTCAGCTACAGGGCAAGGAGCTTGCAAGAGCTTTTACTTCACGTCATATTGTTTCATGGCAAGTGCTGGGAGCACAGGCAGCCTCACAGCCAGTGGCTTCTTCTCCTCCTCTCCCTCCCCACCTCCTCCATTGTATCATGCAGAAAGCACTGGCTTCATAATCGTGCAGCACCAGCGACCTATGGATCTGCTGCTGGATTAGGTGACAGTGGCCATCCTGATGCTTTTAGACCTCAGGCGCAACTGCATGTGGTAAGTTCCCAGGTCATTTCATACCTGGTCTGGCTGCTTTTTATTTATTTTATTTCTTGTATTATTATTTTTAGGAGGGATCTGAGCAAACTCCTGTGGGTGCAACCCCCTGGCACAGGCTGGGTGCAGGAGATCGGTAAAGTTCCATCACTTGCCTTTTTGGCTACATTAGGGAGGTTTGAGTTTGTTGCAAGTGTTTGGTGGAGCTGGTACATTGGTTGGTGACAGCTCTTTCTGCAAGTCTTGTGTGTTATAGCTGTACTTTACTGGAAGTCCTTATAGAATTATCCATTATGTGCACTGTGGAGGGGGAAGGGGGGGCATGGGAAATAAGATGTAAATATTGACATTTACATAAATAAATAAACAAACAGAGCTTACTGTCAATCAAATACCTACATCTATCTAATATTTATCTCCAATATCTACATCTGTTTAATATCTATCTGATATCTATATTTAATATCTGTTTAATATCTATAATATCTATATTTAATATCTATCTAATATCTATATTTAATATCTATCTAACATTTATCTCCAATATCTACATCTATCTAATATCTGTTTAATATCTATCTTTAATATCTATCTAATATCTATATTCAATATCTGTTTAATATCTATAATATCTTTAATATCTATAATATCTATTATCTATATTTAATATCTGTTTAATATCTATAATATCTATCTATTATCTATATTTAATATCTAACTAATATCTATATTTAATAGATATATATATATATATATATATACCGGTGTATATATAAAATCTCTCATCGTTGCTCCCACTGCATGATCAGGAAGCAGCAATCTAACATCCAGATGACCCGCTGTATGGGTGCCACATTCCTTAGGGAGACAATTCTCATTGAACGAAGCGAGAGGATTTTTGCAGTTGTCGTTGACAGACAAGACATAGGAAAATGTCAGATGACACCCTCGGTGGTAGCTGTGTGACCGTGTCAGCTATCCCGTGCTACTTTAGGCACTTCCCTTGAGTTAGAGGGTTGACTCTCAACAATTTCTAGGTCCAGCTACTCCAGTCGGTTGTTAGGCAGTTGCTAAAAGTTTCTCTTTCTAACATGCCTATTATACCCGTGGAGACTGATGTTATTTATTTATTTTTTTCCCCTCTTTTTCAACTAGGCTTTTCCGTGTATTGCAGGCATCAGTGCATTAAGAGTTAATGCAGTGTCAGCTATGCACTTTGCAGCTGTAGGTGGACACAAGGGTTAATAAAGCGTACACCGTCTCCAGCTAAAGGCTGTATATTAACATAATCTTGAATTTTTAAAATCTATATATTTTTATATATTTTTTTCGCTTTCAGATGTGGAATTCTCCTTCCCTGGGTTTGTACATAGCAGGAAAAGCCATCCTTGTAGTGGTGTGTTTCATGTTTGGACGGCGGACAAGCCCCGGGTATCTGCAGCTGTAGACAGATGGCCAGAAATCCACAATGTGTTCCTGGACCTTTTGTCTCCAGTTAGGATTCTCTAGACAATCACCAGCGTGTAGGCTTCAGCAGTATGCCTCCATGTTACTGCATTTTCTTTTTCCTTCTTCTGAGTATCTTATGTATTTCTTAACTGTAGGGTCTGTCTTGGTAGTTATTTGTCAAAAGACTTTGCCGTCACCCCAGTATCTACATGTTTGAAGACCATAAAACAGGTGGGAATGTTGTTTAACTTGACGGAGCAAGTGTTTGAGTTTTTCCATAGAACACTTTATTGAGAGAGATTATTGTACATTGATATCTTTTTGATTTACTCCGATTTAATTTTTATTTTTTTCTTTCCTTTTCTGTGGTTGTTTAGCTATATGTTAATTTGGAGGATAGTCTCATCCCCCAAACTTTGTGTGCAATCACAGTACAATGCGATGAGGATGTTTTTGGAATTAGTTATCGTCTCCTGTAAGATGCTTTCAATTCTTCAGCCCGGTGATTAATAAAAAGTCTTCAGGGCATCTTCTATCCATCTTTTAGACTTCATTGGTTTGTTTTATTAGTCTCCAGTTTGTTGAAAGAATGAGTGTAATGAACAATTTGAAATAGTTGTAAAGTTTTTATTTTATTTTATTAACTGCGCATAAAATATGCTCTTATTTTTGTATAGAGTCAGCATATATCTCAATACTGAACACAGATCGTATTAGGCTTGGCAAATGGTACGTTAGATCGCTTGTATGAATGATCCGACCATCAAGATGTCGACTAAACTGGAAGATCAGGGACAAAGGGGGGAATTTGCAACTTTTAAACACCATTGTGTCTAAATCTAGGGGCAAGTGACGTTTCGCCACTCTTCAGGAAAGGGGGTCGAGGCTTGTGGGCCTAGCACATTTATCTTGTTTTCGCTAGTTTTCTGGTGTAAATGAAGAAATAAATCTAAGGCAGTCCGAAGCCTAGTGATGCAGTCACTGATGCTTATACATACAAGTTCTCTTAGGCCTCTTTCACACGGGCGTCTTATTTTTGGTCCGGATAAGAGGCGGGTGCGTTGCGGGAAAATGCGCGATTTTTCCACGCGAGTGCAAAACATTGTCATGCGTTTTGCACTCGCGTAAGAAAAATCGCGCATGTTTGGTACCCAAACCTGAACTTCTTCACAGAAGTTCGGGTTTGGGATCAGTGTTCTGTAGATTGTATTATTTTCCCTTATAACATGGTTATAAGGGAAAATAATAGCATTCTGAATACAGAATGAATAGTAAAATAGCGCTGGAGGGGTTAAAAAAAATAAAAAACTATTTAACTCACCTTAATCCACTTGATCGCGAAGCCCGGCATCTCCTTGTGTCTCCTTTGTTGAATTGGACCTGTGGTGAGCATTAATTACAGGTAAAGGACCTTTGATGATGTCACTCCGGTCATCACATGGTCTTTTACCATGCTGAATCACCATGGTAAAAGATCATGTGACGTACCATGTGATGACCGGAGTGACGTCATCAAAGGTCCTTTACCTGTATTTAATGCTCACCACAGGTCGTATTCAACAAAGGAGACACAAGGAGATGCCGGGCTTCGCGATCAAGTGGACTAAGGTGAGTTAAATTGTTTTTTTGTTTTTTTTAACCCCTCCAGCGCTGTTTTACTATGCATTCTGTATTCAGAATGCTATTATTTTCCCTTATAACCATGTTATAAGGAAAAATAATAATGATCAGGTCTCCATCCCGATCGTCTCCTTGCAACCGTGCGTGAAAATCGCACCGCATCCGCACTTGCTTGCGGATGCAATGCGATTTTCACGCACCCCATTCACTTCTATGGGGCCTGCGTCGCGTGAAAATCGGACAATATAGAGCATGCTGCGATTTTCACTCAACACATAAGTGATGCGTGAAAATCACCGCTCAGGTGCACAGCCCCATAGAAATGAATGGGTCCGGATTCAGTGCGGGTGCAATGCGTTCAACTCACGCATGGCATCCGCACGGAATACTCGCCCGTGTAAAAGGGGCCTTAGGCTTCTTTCACATTAGCGGTAGGATTGTCCGGCAGGCTGTTCCAACACCTAACGCTAGTACACTTGTGCTGCCGGAAGTCCGCTCCAGCCCTATTCAATATGATGGGGACGGGTCGGAGATGCGGCCGCAGCATGGCAAATATGCCAAGAGGCGGCCGGACAAAAACCGCAGCACACTGCCGGACAAAAACTGCAACACGCTGCCGGAACTATGATTGTTGCTAGTTGTGGCGTGTGTCCTAGTGTCAATTCACACTGCATTTGCAGGTCACCTTGGAGGTATACAACAGGTATACTTCTGATGTATGACATTGTGTAGTCATATTTTGGCACACGTCGCCCTTAGGCCGGGATCACACGTGATTAGCTGCGGATTTGCTGTTGCAGATTTTTGTGCAGCAAATCGACAGCTTTGTACAGTTTCAGAATTCTCATCCACATGCTGCGTACAAAAAAATAAAAAAATGCAGCAGAAAAGCTACGGTACTGCGGTTATGAAATGCGCAACATGTCAATTTATCCAGCGGATTTCGATTGCAGATTTCACCCTTCTCAATGGAGAGGGTAAAATTTGATGGGTTTTTTCGCAGTGAAAAACGCATGTAATACATGCGGTTTTGCTGCAGTTTTTTGTGCTGTTTTATCTACTGGATTTTCCATCACGTATGTTCCTGGCCTTAGGCTTCTACATTGAACACTTTACAGTGCTAATGCATGTGACGTATGCGCCAGGAACTTTCCTGACTCGTATGGCAAACACATACTGCAGTGCAAATGTAGGCTAAAGGCCAATTTACATGGGCTGACTGAGCAAGCAATTATCGGGAAGGAACCATTCATTCCCAGTAACTGCCTGCTCATCATAGAAGTTGAGAGCTACAGTTACCTGCAGCAATCACCTCCAGTGTATGGGAACCAGGGATTGCTCCTCCCCATACAGATTCATTGTTTCTGGGCAGCAGATCCCTGTTTATACAGCACAATCTGCTGCACAGAACTGATGATTTTGGTGCCCACAACAATAATGCTTTCACCTGTTTGCGTGTTCCTCGACTGATTGGCAGCACTTTTAGGGTGCCCTTACACATTGCGGAATGTTCTGCAACAAAATCCGTAACATAAAGACATCCCCTATGTTAACCTATGTGGATAAAAAGTGTCAATACCTGTATTCCTTTCCACTGCAGGATATTAATTTCGTAACGGAATAGAATGCAAACGAATGTTTTGTTGCGGATTTCACGTAGCTGAATGTCTTCATTCATTTCAATGGAGATGTAATCCGCACAGAAATCCGTGACATAAATCACAAAGAAAATACCCATCTTGTTCCGTTTTGGAACAATCTGTAATATAATCCACAGCGTAAACCGCAACTTTATAAAATCAGCACCTGTGGATTTAGTTGCAGAACATTCTGCCATGTGTGTGGGCATCCTTAGGCTACTTTCCGGTTTTGAGATCCGGCAGAGGAGCGCAAAAACGCTTCAGTTCGATTTAATACATCCAGATGCATCCGTTCCGTTTGGATGCGGTTGTATTAAATCGAAACTGAACAAACCGGATCCGGCACAAAAAAACATTGTAAGTCAATGGGTGCTTGATCTGTTTTTCGGATCCCAAAAAAAACTGATCCGGCACTGTTGACTTACATAGTTTTTAGTGCTGGATCCAGTTCATTCAGTTCTGCAGACCGGACACAAAACTGCAGCTTGCATTGGTTTTGTGTCCGGTCAAAATCGGAACAAACCGGAACGGAAAGCATCCTGATGCCTACTTTGGTTTGTTCTGTTTGGAACCCCATTGACAATCAGTGGGGACCACACAGAAGCATTTTGGCCCGGTTTTGAGTTCCTCTGCCGGATCTCAAACATGGGCCGAATATTCCAAATTTGACAATTGTCTTAACCAATATTTTTGGCTTTGTAGGGTGAATAGTTTATAAAAAGTGCAATAGCGAACTTTTCTGCCCGATTTGTTTAAGGCCTCATGCACACGACCGTTGTGTGCATCCGCGTCCGTTCCGTCATTTTTCACAGTTTAGCGGAGGTCCCAATTATTTCTATGGAGCTGTGAAATTGATAGTCCTCCATTTTTTCTCCGCGTCCGTGATCCGTGATTCCAGTCCGTCAAAAAAATATAACCTGTCCTATTCTTGTCAGTGGAAAACGGAGGACGGACCCATTCAAGTCAATGGATCCATCAACAAAACAGATGCACAACTAGTATGTCATCCGTGTCCGCGTCCGTGTGCGTTTTTTTCTACAAGACCTTGGTGCAATAAAATTGCACTTTTCATTAACCTTCCTTTTTTTTCCCTGTCAGACAAATAAAAAGGAAGACACAAGGAAACACAACTGAAGCAAAATCACTGACAGTGAAAAAACACTGTGGTGTGCATGAGGCCTAAGTCTGAAGATGGTTGTTTCTTTAGTGCGTGGAGCTATGTGAGAGTTTACTTGGATACAGAACCTTTTCTGTGCTTGGATGTCTGACACTTGGGAATGACCAGCTCATTCCGAGGTAAATTTCATGACTAGGAGTGTTTAGCTCAAAACGTAGAAGTGGGAATAAAGATGGAGTATTACACCGTCCTTATTCTGGATATTCAACCTTCTCCGATCCTGGCCCGTGCACACTTTATACTGTTGAGATTTGTGTATCAGCTGCACATGGAATAGACAGTTAGGCTACTTTCACACTAGCGTTTTTACTGGATCCGGCAGGGCTCAGCAAAAACGCTTCCGTTACTGATAATACAGCCGCCTGCATCCGTTATGAACGGATCCGGTTGTATTATCTTTAACTTTGCCAAGACGGATCCGTCATGAACTCTATTGAAAGTCAATGGAGGATGGATTTGTTTTCTATTTGTGGCAGATTGTGGCAGAGAAAACGGATCCATCCCCATTGACTTGCATTGGGGGTCATGCCGGATCCACCTTCCTCCGCATCCTGGGACGGAAAACAAACTACAACATGTTGCGGTTTGCTCTCCGGTCTGGGAACGCAACTAAACGGAACGGAATGCATTTTGGAGCACTCCGTACTGTTCAGTTACGTTTTGTCCCCATTGACAATGAATGGGGACAAAACGGAAGCGTTTTTTTCCGGTACTGAGCCCCTTAAGATGGATCTCAATACCGGAAAACTAAAACACGAGTGTGAAAGTAGCCCTTAGTTGTGTGTTCGTGACACAAGAAAAATGTAATAGATGGAAAACATTTTATTTGATTTCCTTCTCCATAAAGTGCGAACTGCAACTTAGTTTATTTTTTATGGAAACATAGAAAATGATCTGTATAAAGATTTTATAATGTGCCGTTACACCAGTGCTCCAGCTCTCCTCCATTGTCAAGTTGTAATAGTTCAGTCTTAGCTTCTGGGAAAGTTGCCTTACCACCTATATAGCCGCTATGAACACAGCTCCTATAGCTCTCCTAACCCCCCTGAATAGCAAATATACATCTTCTGATATACCCCATGAGTATGAAATGGTGACCGTGAGAGTTGTCATTCAGAAGTTCTGGAAAGTTGAATGGGGCTGAGTTGCGCCTAGGTCATGTGACCGATGAGCGTGACACTACTGGCCTAGGAGAAGCTGCGAGAAGGCCACGGCGCTCACAGGAGTGCAGGTGCCTCCTCAAATAGCTGACCGGACATCAGTTAAAATGTCTCAAAAAACCTCTTTCATTTGTATGGGACTGCTGATTACGGCTGTCTCTAATGATCCCAGGGAAGTGAATGGAGTGGTGGTCACACATGCACACCACTGCTCTATTCACACAGGGAACTTAGAGACCCCCATTCTGTCCTGTGAATAGGTGATAAATGTTGTCAATAGGAAAACCCTAAGAAAACCCTAATTCTAAGAACCGGCCATCAATATTTATATTCCAGAAAACCCCTTTAACAGCTTGTCACCTCCGACGGGGTTTGTCACCTCAGCCTCTGAATGGCAAATGTACCTTATAATACAACAGCACAGCAGTGGGATTTTTGTGTATCGGGAAAATGGTTCCTTTTTTTCCCTTAATGACTGGAGATATCATTTTGGAAACGTTTCAACTTAAAAAAAAAAACTTTCGCTATTTGAGGTTGTCCAGCTGTCAGTCCATAATTCACATAGGCTGGATGTTTTATATCAGCCTCATCCTCTCTGCGAACGATGCTGCTCATGAACATTCAGTAATGCCATATTTGCGGCCTGTGAAAAAGTTGGAAAGTACTTCAAAAACAGCTGGCTTGGCAAAGAAAACCCGCCATCGTTAGAATGAAGTGCTCGCAACGTAGCAGCGACCATATGTACAATTCATACACTTAAAAGGGAAGAGACCATGCAAAATTCTATAGAATGATATAACCTGTAATACTACCGCTACCGTCCTAGTTATGTTTTCTGCAACAAATGACATTAGTTAACAATGCAAAGTTTTCCTTACTGATCCTATTGCCAGTTTGGAAAAAACAACATTCTGGTCTAGAACAGACTCAAAACGGCACACAGAACTAGGGCCTCATGCACACGACTGTAGTTTCGGTCTACGTCCAATCTGCATTTCTTGCGGATCGGATGTGGACCCATTCATTTTAGTGGGGCCCGCAAAAAAAGCTAGATTTACTTCTGCGGCTGGAGCTCTCTGGTTCGGGGCATTGCCAGTCGGTACCACAATGCCTGCCAGCCCCATTATGTATAATGGATCCAGTAGAGATCCAGCCGCTACCCTGTAAAAATGCTGGGATTCAGCCGGAAATAAAAAACACTATGCCGGAACAGCCTGCTGGAAGGTGGTACTTTATATGTGAAAGTCTTATGTGGTATTAAAACAGGAACTGATAAATGTCCTAATATATGTAATCTAATAAATGTAAAATAACACTGCAACACAAAAAAACCTGCCATGCGTGGCACTAAGGAAGGTTATATAACTTCCCATGTGCCATTTCAGAGATGACTTATTATCACATGGAAGAGCCTCTACTATACCTGGGCCTAGAGTACGACCACGCGATCACACATACTAGTAAGGGTACCACCACGCTGTGGCGAGTACCACACGGCCGTACGGCCGCAGCAGGCTTTATTTAAGCTAATGAAGACCGCACAGGTTTGGTCTGTATTTTTAATGGCCATATGACACCTTTAGTAGGTCTGCACTGTTAATGGCCGCACGCTACCAAACAGTGCGGTCTCGTTAATTTAATTAGTGCCTGTGTGGTCGCGTGGTACCCAACTGCAGCACTGTAGCGGCACGACTGTGCCGTATGGCTGTAACGTTATTCTGCTATTTGGACACCAGGGTATTTCAATTATTACAGTATTTTGGGCCCCCTTCCTTAATCTCAGAAACACTCCTTCTGACCTACAGTGGTCTGGAATTAGAAGCACATGGACAGGTAGCTGCGTAACACATGAGCCCTCATCATCTTGGGTGAAAAGTGCATGCAAGTCAGTATAGAGCTGCTGTAAAAGAATATTCCCATCCATAGAATATACCATAAATGCCACCTCTGGGACCAGTACCGACCTCCGATCTCCCTGTTCTGCCTAGCTAAGCAGCCCGGTGCCACTGCCACCAGGAGGAGAATGAATGGAGAAGTGGCCGTCCATGTCCCTCTCCATTCACGCCTATGGGAGTTACAAAAACAGCCAAGCAAAATTTTAAGTGTGTGCTTGCATTAGCCTCAAAAAATCTCCTAACTAAATCCTTTATGGCGAATCCACTCGGAAAACCTAAGCTGATTACCAGCCTGATAGTTTGGATTACATCATAGTAAATCACGTCGGAGCCGCTACTACCCTGCACTTTAGGGTAAATGGAATATCTGCTGATTGTCATATCGTCATTGGCATGAATCTTGGCAGAAGGCTGTTCAGTCTGTCCGAGGTTGCCAGGATTCCTTTTCTCAAATGGAATGATGTCACTACCTTTTTCAGACCTATTACATCACGTTCTTCTATCGCTGCCTGTGAGTTAGGCTGGTCCGATGCTGTAATGGAATGCTTGTATTTGTAGTTCCACTGCAGCTGGAAAGCTTTAGCACTAGACAATCCTTGGACCACATTTCAGTTTGCACATCCCAGACCTGGGCCATAGGTGACAGCATGAAAGTGGACCCGCTTCCTACCCCACCCATAGCTTCAAGGGTACAGCATACTTACCCAGATTGCCCTAGGCCCTGGCATCTATCCAGCTTTGCATATGCGTGTGTATAGCAGGCTGTTTTCCAGTACGTTTTCAATTCCTGATAACCTGTGTGTGAGGCTACATTCACACTACCTTATTTTCAGTCCACGTCTGATACACTTTTTTTTGCAGATTGCACACTGACCCATTCATTTCTATGGCTCTACATCTGTGCGGCCATGCCCCCAATTATAGAACATGTCCTATTCTTGTCCATTTTGTAGACTAATATAGGCAGTTTTACAATGGGGCATGCGAAAAGTGCAGGATGCACATGGACAACAGATGTATTTTGCGGATTTGTGGACTGCAAAATGGATAAAGTCGTAAGAATAAAAAATACTCTGAAAATATTTGATTTCTGGATGGAAAAAGGACATTCATCCTTAATAGGGTTTTCCGAGATAGTTAGATTTCAGATAGGTCATCAATATCTGATTGGTGGTGGTCTGACACCTGGGACCCCTGCTGATCAGCTGTTTGAGATGGCCCCGAAGCTCACGCTAGCACTGTGGTCTTCTCTTTGCTCACCAAGCACATTGCCATTCAGTTGATAGCAGCCATGCTTGGTATCGCAGCTTAGTCCCATTCACTTAAATTGCGCCAAGGTCATGTGACCAATTAACGTGATGTCATATGGCCTAGGAAAAGCTCTGAGAAGGTCATGGTGCCACTGTGATCCACGGTGCCGTCTCAAAGAGATGATTGGTGGGGGCCCCGTTGTCTGATTCCCCCCCCCCCACTGAACCATTTGATGCCATCTACTGCTCTGTGTTATCAGCCATTTCTGGCTGGCAAAGGACTGACTGTAGAGTTCTTCAATGGTTTGATAAGCTTGCACACTCATAAGATTATTTAATGGTCCTTCTGTAAATTTAAAGTAAGCTATGCCGAGGTCGATGATGATGGGAGGTTGCTTGCGGCTGGTATGATAAAAACTTTGCAGATTATGTAGCAACATTGCAGATTGAATATTCCGTAGAAATATATTTTATTTCAATGCTAATCCGTGTATACTTTAAGAATATTTAATGTGCAGGTGACCTCTGAGCCTGGGAAGGCGAGCTTTCATTGTAGGACTAGCCTGGGTGTCATTAATGGAGGACATGCATGGTCACATTGTATGGCAGATTATAAATAATGGCTGCAGTGATTCTTTGCAGCTCTGCCGCTCTGTTTTCTGTGTGCTGGACACAAGAGGCGATGGCTCCAGTTGCAACAGCACTTGGCAATAGAGAGAGGAGCGTAGTAGAGAAAACTGGCTCATTACCGAGTCCAAAGATCGCAAGCTGCACTTCACCGGGAGCCAGAAGAAAAGGGGCAAGGTCCATTTAAATGTAGACCGGCTGCCTGCATTATGTGCAGTATCCTGTGCACCGTGCTCTCCCTCTGGGCTGTCTGTAACACTTTGCTTGCCAGAAGATCTAGAATTTCCTTTCACTGTATGTCTCCTAGTGTTAAAGGGAGAGATCCTTTACTCAGTTGCTTTGGTACTTTTATTAAATGGAATAAATGCTGCAGACCAGAATGGACCGGTGACCACTGGTGGCCATTGTACACTGCCGTTCATTCTCAGTGGGAGCAGCTATTACAGAAATGCTGCCTCTTCTCCTACAGAATGGCCATGGCTGTAATGCCAGTATATGGGGTCACACTGATGGGCTCACTGGTGTACCATGGCTGGTCCCAAATTGTGCTGGTTGTGGGGAGCATGACATAGATGACAGCTGCTCTTGATACGTGGTGTACACTGCATTCAGTCTGTGCATATGGCCAGAGTTGTATGAAGAAGAGTTCCTCTTCGCCTGGGACTACACATCAAATGTTTGCAGCGCGACAGCTGTGATAGCATGGAGCTGATGGAAAGTAGCTTGACATTTTCACCAGTTGTTGAGTAACTCATTGGTTAACAGTGAGAGGGAACCACACTACTAGGCTGGAGAAGAGCTCTGTCCGAAACGTGTCTACCTTACCCTGTGAATCCCTGATGACGTAAAGTTAATTTATTAAATGCAAGAAGGACTATAGTGCATTTCCCTCTCTCTGGTCTTTTGGCAATACTGACCTAAATTAGCTCATAGTACCTAGTAACAAGCTCAGTATGTGGCCATTGAATACTTCTGGAGGAGTACCTCAAACTTCTTCTTGAAAGTTGCAACATGCATCTTGAGGCACGGTGTACTTGTGCACCCAGGAAAAGTTGAGGAGCAATGAGAAGAGAGTGAGAGAATTTATCTTGGAAGAGGTTTCCCACTGTGGACAATAAGATGTGGGTCAACCACTGGGGCCCCCATTACTTGTGAGGATTGGAGAGCCTTGGACCCCTTCCTGGCAGAGAATTGGCTATACTTGCATGGTCACTTTCCATTATAGACTCTGCGAGATGTCTTCTCTTGACTTGTATTTTTCTTTATGCCTCATTCTCTATAAATGGGGAATGACCAGGCGTACACAGTCCCTTCACTGTGACAAACACTGACCAGGAACTCCCCATTATAGAGATTGCGGGGTCCCAGAGGTGACTTCTCCACCATCTTCATACTTTAGCAGGTTCTCAGTGATATCTCATCACTCACATTGATGGTCTTCGTAGTTTAGCTGCACTACACCTGCTATTGGCAAACCGCTTGCCTTCCAGACATGGCTGTCGCATGGGTTATGTATTATTTAGATGTCAGTCATCGTAGTGGCCACAAACCACCAGACCTTGAGTTACTCCTGTCTTGGTTAAAGGGAACCTGTCACCAGTGACCTCCCTATCAAACTGTTTGCATAGACACCTCATTCAAACGCCGTTATGATACTTTGTCTTTATATGTAAATTAGGCCTTTGGTCACTGTTGCTCTTGTTCCACCAAAGCTCCACTCCTTTCTGTGGCCAGTCTCTCCTTCACTGCTTTGAATGACAGGGCATGGTAATGGGGGAAGGGGCAAGCCAAAGAAAGGAGTGGAGCTTGGGTGCAACAAGAGCAATGGCGATGCCCTCATTGCTCCAAATTACTCATTTGCATATTAAGAAAAAGTATCATAACTCGGGAACGGCGTCCCAGATCATCAAAAGAAAAACGGCATTTTAATCAGGTGAAGCACAGCTATGTGTCTATGCAAACATATGGAGAGATAAATCGATTTGGCAAACGTGAGACTTGCTGTATGGAAATGATTATTAATATGTAACTTATTATAATGTCTATTAAAATAATATATGAATCATATATGATCCCATTCTGCAGAGCAGGGTTCTGCTCATCACCCCTCACTTTAGGTTATCACCCCGACTGACCTTTATTGCTGGAACCCACCATTGCAAAGCATTGCTGTGGCTTAGCTCAATACGTTGCCGCTTATCTGATAAGTGAATATTCCCTGTGTGACTACAGTAAATGCTTTTGGTCCATGATTAATAGAGGCCCAACGTGATAAATTATGAAACATTCCGGATTATCAGACAGTCATAGAAATATATGTAAATCTTACCTATAACTAACTGGTGACTTGTAATTTGATTCTGTGTCTTTAGGAGATTCCAGATTACCTTGGAGTTTTATGATTGCCAGGCAAAGCTATGTCACCTGAAATCTGTTCCTCAAGTGAGGTCGTGATTTCTGGATATAATTGTCAGTGCACCTAATGTTCTCTCTATGAAGGGATATCTGTGACCTGTTGGGGGTTCTTGAGAACTGGAGGTGAGAACAGCTGCTGTAGATATCCTTAAAGGGCATCTGTCAGCAGTTTTGTACCTATGAGACTGGCTGATCTGTTACATGTGCGCTTGGCAGCTGAAGGCATCTGTGTTGGTCCCATGTTCATATGTGCCCGCATTGCTGAGAGAAATGATGTTTTAATATATGCAAATGATCCTCTAGGAGCAATGGGGGCGTTGCCATTACACCTAGAGGCTCTGCTCTCTCTGCAACTGCTTCATCCTCTGCACTTTGACAGGCAGTGACAATGTCATCACGCCTGGCCCTCTAGGTGTAATAGTAACGCCCCCGTTGCTCCTAGAGGCTCATTTGCATATATTAAAACATCATTTTTCTCAGCAATGAGGACACATATGAACATGGGACCAACACAGATGTCTTCAGCGGCCAAGCGCACATGTAACAGGTCAGCCAGGGTCATAGGGACAAATCTGCTGACATATGCCCTTTAAAGGGATTCTGTCACCTCCCCTCAGCCAAAAAACGATTTAAAAGCAGCCATGCAGCACAGCTTACCTGGATTAGGCTGTGCTGTTTTATCTTGAAATCCGTCCAGCAGTTACTGCAAAAAACGACTTTGATCGATATGTAAATGTGTCCTGAAGGTGCCCAGAGGGGCGTTTTTTTCTTCTTAGTGAGCCCAGTACCGCCCCTCTTTCAGTGCCCAGCCCGCCTTCCTTGTACTTTCTAACCGCCGCCCCCAGCCTGCCACAGCCTCTCCTCCCTCTCCTCCCCCTCCCTCACGCCGAACGAAGTCTCGCACAGGCGCAGTACCCACTGAGGGCTGCGCCTGTGCGATCATCAGGAGACTGAGGGCGGCAGCTTCATCTTCGTCACTGGGCATGCGCCGAGCCCAGTGACGTCCGATGTTAGCGCTTTCCCTCAGTCAGCCTGGTAGGAAGCGCAGAGGATTGCCGATCGGCTGCTGCACCCTGCGCTTTCTCCAGTCTGCCTGCCACAGTGAAGACGGCCAGCGATTTCTTTCCCCACCCTCCCTTCAGGAAAGAAATAAGTATTTGTTGGGGCGAATTAGGTATTATTATATTAAGTAAAGGCAGGCAGACTGGAGAAAGCGCAGGGTGCAGCAGCCGATCGGCAATCCTCTGCGCTTCCTACCAGGCTGACTGAGGGAAAGAGCTAACATCGGACGTCACTGGGCTCGGCGCATGCCCAGTGACGAAGATGAAGCTGCCGCCCTCAGTCTCCTGATGATCGCACAGGCGCAGCCCTCAGTGGGTACTGCGCCTGTGCGAGACTTCGTTCGGCGTGAGGGAGGGGGAGGAGAGGGAGGAGAGGCTGTGGCAGGCTGGGGGCGGCGGTTAGAAAGTACAAGGAAGGCGGGCTGGGCACTGAAAAAGGGGCGGTACTGGGCTCACTAAGAAGAAAAAAACGCCCCTCTGGGCACCTTCAGGACACATTTACATATCGATCAAAGTCGTTTTTTGCAGTAACTGCTGGACGGATTTCAAGATAAAAGAGCACAGCCTAATCCAGGTAAGCTGTGCTGCATGGCTGCTTTTAAATCGTTTTTTGGCTGAGGGGAGGTGACAGAATCCCTTTAAATGAGACTTGCGCTTCATTTCTCTTGAGCTTCTTCTGCAGGCCCCATAAGTGCCCTGAAAAACTATTCATTTCCTGGGATGTAGAGTTTCAAATGAATATTGGTCCTATCTGTCATAGGCAGTGTATTAGGGTACTTTCACACTAGCGTTTTTCTTTTCCGGCACTGAGTTCCGTCATAGGGACTCAATACCGGAAAAGAACGATCAGGATTATCCCCATGCATTCTGAATGGAGAGAAATCCATTCAGGATGCATCAAGATGTCTTCAGTTCAGTCACTGAACGGCGTTTTGGACGGAGGAAATACCGCAGCATGCTGCGGTGTTCTCTCCATTCAAAATTCCGGATCAGTTGCCGGAATGTCGGATCCGGCATTAATTTACATTGAAATGTATTAGTGCCGGATCCGGCATTAAAATACCGGAATGCCGGTAGAAACGGATCAGTTTGTCCGTATGACAAACAGAGAGACGGATCCGTTCTTGCAATGTATTTGTGAGACGGATCCGGATCGGTCTACAAATGCTGTCCGTTTGCATGCAGATTGCCGGATCCGGCGACGGAACTGCTTGCCGGATCACTCTGCCGCAAGTGTGAAAGTAGCCTTAGACAAACAACATATCATCTGGTGAATCCGTCTTGCGTACCGTGTTAGATCAGGACTCCCCTTTTTTGGAGTGTCTGCTAACCACTGAGGCTAGTCCCACTCCGAGCTCGGACCTGTCCTATACTAGTAGATTACAGACCATTCTGCTCAGGATGTAAGATGCCTTTCTTGGCTAGTTTGCAGGTGATTCATTTGGGGAAGAACAAATAACTGATTCATAAGTGTGAGTCACGTGTTTATTACTGGAGATGCACACCCCTGCCTCTTACTGTAATTAAATGGTGAAGTTCTGCAGTGTTTTTAGGTGGCCATTGTTGGATCCTGAGATTTCATGTTCCTTCTCCACTATTGTAGCTGCGCTAGCAGTAAGGAGCCGGCAGCCAGCTCAAGGAGGAGGACTGTTACTGCTCCTTCCAGTAAGTACATCATGTTCTCTCTGCTATCTGTACTCACAGACTGCGACTTTCAGGGAGACTGAGGACACCCCAAAATAGAACTGGGTCATGAGTCTGTAGTTAATCTTTGCTTATGTGTTAGTGACTAGCAGTTACACAGCACTCCCCTTATATACCCCAATAATATATTAAAGGCAAACCCACATTTTTTTAACCCGCTATGATAAAAAATTCCAATCTGCGGCCAGCTTCTTAGACAGCAGAATGATACATAGTGTTTTGGGAACATTCTGTATAATTTGCCATTTGTTGATCTAAACCTCTGCCCATTTTTGGGATTAGGAGTCCAGCGGGCGGCCCTGCTCATACAGGGAATGTTGCCAGTCATTGACACAGACCGCCCACTGGACTCCTTAGACCCAAATTAGCGCTTTTAGGTCAATAAATAAATGGCAAGTTATACTGAATCTTTTCTCACAATACTAAATATCAGTCTGTTCAGCTCCTCCTGCTCTATGTCCAACATGACAGGTCCCTTTATGTAGGAACAGAGATTGGTTAATAGCAAGAAATGTACATTTCTTACGGCTTCTCTTTAGCAAACTACGGCTGCTGTTTGCAGAGCCTGCATGCTGTTGACGGTGGGAGGAGGGCGCACGGAGCAGATATGAATATGTTGTAAATCCCGGGGCAATCCTGCTTTTGCACTTGAGAAATGATGTGTGTTTAAATTTTGGTCCAAGTGCTGATCTGGGGGATTCCGCTGATGCAAGGTGCGACATGACTTATTTGCGTGATTCTCACATGTCTATGTGATATGTTTGTGTGGATCCATGTAAACCCTTCCGTCCACCACTTGGTCATGGATCCAGTGTAAGGCTAGGTCTACACGACGACATTTGTCGCGCGACATTTTGTTGCACCAATGTCGCGCGACAATTTTTATAATGGCAGTCTATGGTGTCGCACTGCAACATGCTGCGACTGCGACGCGACAGTCGCAGAAAATCCATTCAAGATGGATTTTTCTGCGACTGTCGCGTCGCAGTCGCAACATGTCGCATGTTGCAGTGCGACACCATAGACTGCCATTATAAAAATTGTCGCGCGACATTGGTGCAACAAAATGTCGCGCGACAACTGTTGCGCGACTTTTTGTTGCGCGACAAATGTCGTAGTGTAGACCTAGCCTTATACTGAAATCTTAAAGTAAGCACGTTTTCTGATGTCATCTGCTGTAGAAGAGCATGCGCAAGCTTTGTTGTAATAAAGTCTTTACACTGACACTCCGTCACATTTGTCTGAATGGGGTTGTTTTAGCTGCAGGCTCATGGATTTCGGGAAGCTGGGTTCAGATGAATGGGACAGTTGCAGAAACGTCTGGATCTGCTGCGTGTGAATATATCCGTTAGGAAACGAGTTTAAAAAGGCGGTGCACAAGTGAATTGCCCGTCATGGGTGTATGTGTTGGAGGTGCCGAAGTTGCACTCCCATCTAGGCCCTAATGCTACATGTGACAATAAATAGATGTTACTTGGAAGAGGGCTCTAGTTTATGTTTACTTTTTATTTTATGCACTTATATAGCGTTGCTATATTTCACATCACGCTGTCCCCAATGGGGCTCACAATCTAAGTTCCCAACCAGTTTGTCTTTGGGAGGAAATCAGGAGAACCCAGAGGAAACCCCCTGCAAACATAGGGAGAACATACAAACTCCACGCAGATGTTGTCCTTGGTCAGATTAGAACCCAGGAACCCAGCACTGCAAGACACCAGTGCTAACCACTGAGCCACCATGCTGCCCTGAGGCTTTAGTTGTGATAGGCGTACACACTGTGGCCCCTAAAACCATGACTGTAGTCACCCACCACTGACCTGACTCCTGCACTGGTGCCCCAGTACACCTAGGATAGTGGGGCAGATTTACAAAGGCCTTCACCCCTCAGTAACTTCCATCAGTGACTGTGAGCCAAAACCAGGTGCGGGTCAGAAACACAGAACAAGTGCAACTCTTTGTATTACACCTTATCTCTGTGTAGGCTCCACTCATGGTTTTGGATAACAATCACTGACTGTGTGAAGAAGGCCTAAGGCCTCCTGCACACGACCGTGTGGTTTTGCGGTCCGTTTTAAACTGATCCGGTTTTCCGGTTTTTGTTTCAGTAGTGTTTCCATTTCCGTTCCGTTTGTGATCCGTTATTTGCGGATTGGAAACGGAAGCGCACAATAATGTTTAAACAGTAAGTACGTTAAAAAATTGAGCTTGACATTACATTTTCAATAAATGTTTTTTTTTTGTGGACCCTTTGACTTGAATGGAGCAACGGAACCTGATTTGCGGGCAATAATAGGACATGTTCTATGTTTGAACGGAAATATGGAAACGGAAGGCATACGGAGTACCTTCCGTTTTTTGGGTGGATCCATCGAAATGAATGGTTCCGTATACGTAACGCAAAAAACAGAATGTAAACGGTAAAAAAACGTTTGTGTCCAGGAGGCCTTAGCCTGTAGATGGTGTACACTGTCTGGACATGCACCAGATTTATCACAGTAGGTTCTGCTGGATGATAAATGTGGTGCACAGCTAGACTTTTTTGGTTCCATAAAGCCGTACCCCTCTTCCAGTAAGCCATGCACTTTTTTTTGGACTAGGTGGAGAAACTTTCTCTAAACCTAGATGCACCAAATTGTAGGTGCACTCACCTGGGCCAAAGTTTTCTGCTGCCTGAGACCTCTGACTTGTATAATGTTCAGACCCACACACGATGGTGGGAGTAGTTCCGTGGTCATTCCCATTGGGTGTACTGTAATTCCAATCACTTTCAAGGTGTTAGTGCTCATGCACATGGCAAATCTCAGATCTGCAAAACACAGATCCCGGGGTTGAGCGCATTCCACCATTTTTTTTTTTTTTTTACTTCTGTAGAATTTTTTTACCCTTGTCCGCAAAACAGACAAAAGGACAATTTTAACGTTATTTTTTTTTTTTTTATGAATGGGTCTGCATTCAATTTGCAAAAATCAGATGCGGACAGAAACTACATTTGTGGGCATGAAGCCTTAGGCCTCTTTCACACGGGCGTGTGCGCCCCGTGCTCGTGCTGCGGCCCCCGCAAAATGCTGGCCGCAATGCACGAGCACAGTCCGTGGGGCAGCCGCAGCGGATCGCAAAAAGATAGGACATGTTCTATCTTTTTGCGGAATGGAAGTATGGGACGAAACCCCACAGAAGCACTCCGCAGTGCTTCGTAGGGTTCCGTTCCGCACCATTCCGCATCTCCGGATTTGCGGACCCATTGAAGTGAATTGGTCCGCATCCGTGATGCGGAATGCCCACGGAACGGCACCCGTGTAATGCGTACCTGTAAATGCGGTCCGCAAAACGGCGACGGGGCGCACATGCCCGTGTGAAAGAGGCCTTATACAGTAGTTGGCCCTGCACACAGCCACTTGTGATAGAAGTAATATGGCAGCTGTACTACTTTTTAGACACTGTTGTATATGTCCTTTTTCGTGCACTTTTCCCATCTCTTAGCCTCACCAGATATACTAGCACCTCTGATGTTGGTGTCTCTGAATTCATCTGATCAGGTTAGCATATCCTTGATCATTATTCATACGCTGGCCCCTGGCTGCGAGCATGTGCATGTCTGTAGTCTGAAAATGATCAGAATCTGGCAAGTGCAGGGAAATATTGCCGTGCTCCTGGATAATGTGCTGCACAATTCGCTCAGGTATGCTTTATGTCGCTATCGCAGCCCGGGGAATATCAGGAAAAGTAACGGCACTGGATAATGTGTAGCTTCTCTGGGTAGACCTGGCTATACCAGACAATGGACACCGGAATAGACTGCCATTCACAGGGTACAGGTGAACAGGGCTGGAGCAAAAGCCCAGGGCTGCCCGTTCAGTCATCAGGAAGGGTCCACTGGCTGCTCTAAAATACTAAAGCGGACAGGTTGGGGTAGTATAAAGGTGCATTCTTGGGGCGTCTTCTTCTCATAGTTGTCATCTCTTTGTCCTGACTGGCAGAGTGCCCGATCTCATGACCAGTGGCTTTGATGCGTTCGCAATTGCATAACGGATTACAACGATCAGAGTACCCACATATGAATTTAACTTATTGGACCTAAACTTTACAAAAATGTTATTAAAACCTATTCTAAGGCCTCATGCACACGGCCGTATCGGTTTTGTTATCCGCAAAATACAGATGCGCTCAGTGTGCCATCCGCTTTTTAGGCGGACTCGTTGATTGCAGTGGGTCTGTGGTCTGCCTTTTGCAGACATAGTCTATATTTTTTTTTTTTTTTTGCGGAATGGATATACAGATACAGAAAGCAATCAGATGATCCGTATGTCCATTTTGTAAAAAGATAGAACATGTCATGCACTTGACCACAAAATGTGGACCACGGATTCGTTGAAGTCAATGGGTCGATGCAACACTGACCATATCCAATGTGGACCACAAAATACATACGGTCGTGTGCATGAGGCCTAAATTAAATTTTAAACATTTTTTGTAATCTACTTTATACGTTATCCTTTTATATTTTTTATTTTTGACTTGCTAAATAGGCTTATGATGTTCAGGCGTCTGTAGCGCTTTTGAATCCGTACGCTCACACACAACTGACACGTCAAGACGGGAAAAAAAAGAAGGGACAAGGACAAAAAATAAGTTTGTGTGCAAGAGCCCTAAGTGTGGGTATATCTGTGGTACCTTGAATGTGGTTATCCATTACGCAGGCCCCGTTTATGTTACGATAGCAGCATTTTATGTACCGTAACGTTTCTTTCTTAAAAATGTGGTTGTCATGGTAAGCATTGCCAGGGGTCAGCAACCTCCGGCACGCCAGCTGTTGTGAAAATACATTTCCCAGCATGCTCCATTCATTTCTATGAGATTTCTTGGAAAAGCAGAGGAAGTATGCATGCTGGGAGTTGTAGTTTCAAAACAGCTGGAGTGTCGGAGGTTGCCTATCCGTGCCCTAGCAGAATAGTGTCCTATATACACTCCCTTTGTTCAACTGGATTTAATACCTTAATCCCCCAAAAATAATTGTCGATTAATTTGCAGCCAGTAAGGCCTCGTCCACTTTTCCGTGTCAGTGTCACGTCCGTGGGAAAAAAAGCGTACGTCTTTCATCCGTGAAGATGTCCATGAAGGATCCATGGTTGGTCCGTGTTTCCGTTTTTACCATCCGTAATTCACTGACGATGCTCAGCTGAAAATGAATTTCCAAAGAATCTCCTATCAGTCTTCATTGAAAAGCGGACACACCGCGGATGCCCTTCTTGTTGTGTCCATGGTTTTCACAGAGCGATGGACTTTTATGGGCGTGCTTGGTCTGCATCACAGATTAAAGTAGTGCTTGTCCCAATGATTTATTTATTTTTTTACTGACCCACGGTCTGTAAAAAGATACTGAAATGTGAACAGACACATTTAAATCAATGGGTACGTGTGCTGTCCTCGGAAAATGCGGACAGCACACGTCAGTGAAAAGCGGAAATGTGGACGAGGCCTAAGATTGGTGTGCCTGTGGTTGTGAGTGATTTGTTAGGCTATGTTCACACTGGCGTCATAGCTTCCATTTATAAATACTGCTGTTCTGGACCCCAATGACTTATAATGGGGTCCATCAAGGTTTCCATTGTTTTGACAGCAAGAATAGCATTTCATGCTGCGCCGTTTTTGCTATGAAAGTGGCGCCAAATGGAGGCCCTGGAGTGCCAATGTACATAGAGGCCTACGCACCACAATATTACATTTAGAGTGAATAAATACACAGTCTCTGAATGTTCAGTATTAAGGGTAGGCCATCAATATCTGATCGGTGGGGATCCGACTCCCGGCATTCCCAACGATCGGCTGTTTAAAGCGGCTGCAGTCATCCAGTGAGCGCTGCGGCCTCTTCCTAGGTAAATTGCATCACGTTCATTGCCTATGTGCAGCTTGGCGAATGGGCCTGGGTTGCAATACCAAGCACGGCCACTATGCCATGTACGGTGCTGTGTTTCATATACTGAGAGGAGGCTGCGGCAGATGGGCAGGGATGTCGGGAGTCAGAGCCCCACCAATCCGATGTTGATGACCCCTTTGAATGCTATGATTTGATATCTTAATAAAATATTCATTTTGCTCATTTGAATGCCTGATTTTTTCACTTTCTTGGGGCCCTATATAGACCGCTATGGTCATCACCCTGCTGGGGAATCTGAATCTTAACATTTTCAACTGTCTTAGGCGTCTTTCACATGAGCGTTTCCAGATAAGGTCCGGATGTGTTGCAACAAACCCGCACGAGTAGGTACGCAATTGCAGTCAGTTTTGACTGCGACTGCGATTGTGTTCCATTGTTCAGTTTTTATCGCGCGGGTGCAATACGTTTTGCACGCGCGTGATAAAAAGACTGAATGTGGTACCCAGACCCGAACTTCTTCACAGAAGTTCAGGTTTGGGTTCAAGGTTGTGTAGATTGTATTATTTCCCCTTAGAACATGGTTATAAGGGAAAATAATAGCATTCTGAATACAGAATGCATAGTACAATAGGGCTTGAGGGGTTAACAACTCACCTTAATCCACTTGTTCGCACAGCCGGCATCTCTTCTGTCTTGTTATGTGAGGAATAGGACCTTTGATGACGTCACTACGCTAATCACATGGTCCGTCACATGATCTTTTACCATGGTGATGGATCATGTGACGGACCATGTGATAAACGTAGTGACATCATCAAAGGTCCTATTCCTCACAGAACAAGACAGAAGAGAATGCTATTATTTTCCCTTATAACCTTGTTATAAGGGAAAATAATAAAGATCGGGTCTCCATCCCGATCGTCTCCTAGCAACCGTGCGTGAAAATCGCACCGCATCCGCACTTGCTTGCGGATGCTTGCGATTTTCACACAGCCCCATTCACTTCTATGGGGCCTGCGTTGCGTGAAAAACGCACAAAATAGAGCTTGCTGTGATTTTCACGCAACGCACAAGTGATGCGTGAAAATCACCGCTCATGTGCACAGCCCCATAGAAATGAATGGG
The DNA here is from genome assembly GCF_014858855.1 of Bufo gargarizans. Classification (NCBI taxonomy): domain Eukaryota; kingdom Metazoa; phylum Chordata; class Amphibia; order Anura; family Bufonidae; genus Bufo; species Bufo gargarizans. The sequence goes on from NC_058083.1 coordinate 480,164,837, forward strand.
TCCGGATTCAGTGCGGGTGCAATGCGTTCAACTCCCGCATTGCACCCGCGCGGAAAATACGCCCGTGTGAAAGAGGCCTTAGCGTTGTCCCAAGCGTTTCTTTCTCATTCAGCGAGCTGCAGCAGTAGAGGAACCCCAATGACTGGAAGTGACCTCTGCAGATCACTGTGGGCGGATGCTGGAAAACTGCGGACGGTACTTCTTTCTCTCTTTCTATTTCACTATCCCTCTCGTTTTCTGTAGTGCGACACAAGCTTGCCACAGCAGGTCTGACTAGTTTTAATTACCTTCAGGGAGATTTGCAAAGAGTTGCTAGGCTGAAGTATTTCTACCTACTGCATAGCGAAGAAAACGCCATCTCTTTCTTAGTCCTCATGCATACGACCATTTTTGTGATCAGCATCCGAACTGCATTTTTTGCGGCTCAGGTGCGGAGCCATTAACTTCAATGGGGCCGCAAAAGACTCCAAAAAATATATAACATGTCCTATTCTTGTCCGTTTTGCGGACAAGAATAGGCATTTCTACAATGGGCCGCCTGTTCTGTTCCGCAAATTGCGGAAGGCACACTGGCGGCTTCCGTTTTTTGCGGATCTGCATTTTACCGACCACAAAAAACTGCACGGTCGTGTGCATGAGGCCTTAGGCTGCAGACCTGGTAGATTTTACATTACAAAAGACCGTAAGAGAATTCAATCTAAGATAATTTTATTACGGGTGATCACACACAAATGTAATAATCAGCAAAGGCGTGCGGCTTCGTTGCCTGTCTGCCCGATTTCTCATATCCGATGCATAAGAGGTTACTACTCTTACCCTGGGTTCACACCTGAGCGTTTTACAGCGCGTTCCTACGCGCTGTAAAACGCACAACAAGGAGAAACCAATGCTTCCCTATGGGAATGGTTCTCACCTGGGCGTTTTACAGCGCGTACGATCGCGCTGTAAAACGCCCGACGCTCAAAAAAGTTCTTGAGCTTCTTTGGGGCATTTTGTCGCGCGTTCCCGTACATAGACTTTCGGGAACGCACGACAATGTGTGTTCGCTTGTCTCTGTATGCGCGATTGTAAACGCCAGTACAATCGCGCATACAGAGCGCTCCATCGCGAACGCTCAGGTGTGAACCCAGGGTTAGGGAAGGGCGCCATCACACAGTGTTTTGGGGCTCTTTTTTGTCTTTTAAAAAATGCCATGAAGTTCATGCATTTCAAGATTATTATTTTTTGGGGGGGGATTTTCAGACTTTAATATATGTATATATTTGGCTCATACACACGGCTGTGCCCTTATTGCGGCCTACAAACAGCGGGTGCACAATTTACGGGCACCGGCCGTTTGTTCACCACATTACGGATGCAGATCCATTTGGTGGGGTTTCTGTCCGTGCCTCCGCACCACAAAAAAGTAATGCATGCACCACTTTTTTGTGGTGCGGACCGCCAGATGTGGATCGCGGACCCCATTCAAGTGATCCGCATATGGTGGCCCTACGGTCGGTGCCCATGCTTTGCGGTAATTTACAGGACGCAGCACGGGCCCGGCTGGCCCTCATTCGTGTGCATGAGCCCAAAGAAAGAGAGAGAGAAAGATGGGAAAAGCCTGAAAAAAAAACCTCCAACCCTAGAGCATTCTGCGATTTTGAAAAAAATGGCAATGGACCAAAAATCACTAGGAAACTGTGTTAGAACACCACTGCAAAAAAAGCATAGCTTGCAGGGCGTTTTATACTTTCCCACTGGCTAGCCTGTGACCTCTGGCCATGGTGGGTTTTACTAAAAAAAAGTCATTTTTATAGCCACCCTAATACTAAAAGAACCCAAGTAGAATGAAGAGAAAGAATATATTTTGGACCTAAATGGCTTCAGTTCTCATTATATATTTCTATATTAGTTCTACATGTTATGTGCCGTGCAATCATAAAGGCCTCATGCACACGGCCGTACGAATTTAGAGGTCCGCAAACTGCAGACACTGACGGCAAATCCTAACAAACGTGCCATCAATGTCCCAGATGGGAATACCCCTTTTAAAGATAGCAATTTTTAATTACATAAAAGTACACCTCAAGGACCTATGGACATAAAATATCATAATACCATCTACATTTTTTTTTTAAACGTTATTTTTATTTTTTTACCCCTTCAAGGAACCCACCTTCTGATGCGGCCATCACTCCCCCTCGTGTGCTCCATTGTCTCATTGCAGTACAGCGCTCTCCTATTACAGAGAACTACAAAGCGTGTGTAATCAAACACACTCACCTCTGTGTCCGCAGCGCGGGGCAGCTAAGTGTCCGTTTAACCACCTTCTACCTTTCCTTCTTCCAATCACCCATATCATCGTATGAGGAACAGTCGATTTTATTTATTTATTTATTTATTTTTTAGTGCCTAAGAAAAGGGTTGTCGAAATGTATGTACGAACATCTCATTCATTTTGTCTTGCTTCATTGATACGTACATACCCTATTCACACAGAGCAGTCTTATGGATAAAATACGCAGAAGTTGATGGAGTGTATGTTAGGACATGCCCTCCGCGTCCTGCAAAAGGTGTTCCAGATAAGTTTTTTCTTATTTTTAGGCCCCATTCACATGACCGTATTTTTGCTCTGCATTCGATCCACGTTTTTTGTGGAAGGGACGGAGACCCATTCATTTCAAAAGGGTTGCAAAAAATGCAGACAGCACACCATGTGCTGTCCGTATGTGGTTCCGCCAAAAAAACAAACGGATACAACACGGACGTCATACGGACATCATCTATATTATTTGCGGATCAGTGAATTCTCCCTTAGGTTTAGTTTTCTTTCTTCTTCTCAGATTTACTTTCTGAAAGACCAGTGGCTGCATAGGTTCAGTGATTCTGTGATAGTCTGCTCTGTATGTGTAGATACGCGGTCAGATCATGCCTGCACAAGTCATATTTTTAAGAGCCGTATGGTGTTTTGCCATCCCGCCATTTTATCTCTGCATCACTGAATTAGTCATATTTTCCCTAAAAAAAAAAAAATTCTATAAAAATACTGCATATATGAAAGGGAAACTGGGCGTCATAAAGTATATTTCTTTGCCAATCCGTGTTTAGGCATATTAAGTGTTTCTTGCAAATTAGGGCTTAAGTGCACAAGGGAGGGCCCTAGCCACTCAGCGTCTTAAAGGGGTTCTCCCACCCATTACCAGCGGTGACCTATCCTAAGGATAGGCTATCACTATCTGATTGGCAGCAGTCCGATAGCTCGTACTCCCGCCGATCAGCCGTTCCTAACTAGCAGTACACAGCTCCGGCAGTTGTGCAGCGGCCAGGGCTCATTATGGCGGTAATACTCCCAATGAAGTGGAGGCGAGCAGAGATGTGGAGTGTCAGAGGATAGCTCATCACTTGTGAAGGCTTGGACTTCCCCTTTAATTCCACCATGCTTCTCCCCTGGGCCCCCCCTCGTCTACCTAGATGCCTGGCCATCGGGGGAAGAAATCTCTGTTCTTAATCAGCAGGGTCAGCCCTACCAGGTATTATGGCTGGTTTAGGCCCCATTCACACGGCTGTATTTTTGGTCTGCGGTTTCTGAGGTTTTGAGGATTGGATGCAAACCCATTCATTTCAATAGGCCGCAAAAAAAAATAATCACAGAAAAAGATATAAAAAAAATCCTGCACGATGTAATGAATGAATAGGCAGATGTGCATGGCTACATTTATAAAATAAAAATCTGGCAGGCGGGCGCAAATGTGTTTTGATCAAAAATATATTGGCTGAGAGTCTGAGATGTTATTAGTCCATACATCATTTCTGCATCTATTGTGTTAGTGCATTAGAGGCCGCAGAAATTGCGGACAGCACACTGTGTAATGTCCGCATCCGTATAGAAGTTCCAGAGTCCCTCAAACAAGATAGAACATGTCCGATTCTTGTCCATTTTGCGGAAAAGAATAGGTGCTGTTACAATGAGTCTGGATGCAACACGGACGTCACGCAGGCGTCATCAGTATTTTTTGAGGATCTGTGTTTTGCGGACCACAAAATGCATACAATCATGTGAATGCACCCTTCATAAGCTTGATCCTGCTGACAGATGCCCTTTCACCAAATTTATTTATGTGTCTAATCTGTCTGTCTGTCTATTGTGATTTACATGTGTTTACACAGCCTTTCTACTGAACGCTACAGACTTTCATAACAGATCATTTTAAGCTACTTTCTCACTAGCGGAACAACCTTCCGGTTCCGTACTAACGCTTACTAAAGCATGCTGCGGTATTTGTCTGGCAGCCTCTCGGCATGTTCGCGCTGCTGCGGCCCCATCTCCCGCCCGTCCCCATTATAGTGAATGGGGACGGGCTTCCAGCAGCACGCGAGTGCAAGCGTTGGTATGGATCCAGCACGCTGTTCCCCTGCCGGACAAACTAACGCCAGTGTGAAAGTAGCCTTAGCCCTTCTGCACACGAACGCGTGCGCCCCGTGGCCATGCTGCGGGCCGCAATGCAGGATCCCCAACCGCGGGGCAGCCGCAGCAGAATGGAAGTACGGGATGAAACCCCACGGAAGCTCTCCGTAGTGCTTCCGTAGGGTTCCGTTCCGTGCTTCCGTTCTGCACCATTCCGAATCTCCGGATTTGCGGACCCATTCAAGTGAGCGCACACGTTCGTGTGAAAGAGGCCTTAGACCTTAAAGACTCGCAGGATTTTTTTTAAAGGGACAAGAGTGGTGAGAAATTGCAAAAAGTTAGACATTTTTGTGCAAACATTTGTGACTTCTGTAAACCAGAAAATTGGCATACAGCCAATGATAAATTCCCCCATTATTTATTCTTTTAAACTTCTTACTTGACCATCCGATAATCCAGACTGTACTAATCCGGAGACCATGGATAGATGTTTTAAAAGTAATTATTTATGTATTTGAAATAATAAATAAAGAAAGTATTACAGTAGATGGATACCATAGTTTGGGCACTTTACTGAAGGTTGTTTACCCTTTCAAGCGAATTTGATGGACTTTTCTTGGTCCATTTGATCATCCAGAATATTTGCTAATCCAATTCCTGTTGAAATCTATGGTACTAGATAAAAGTAGTTATATTGTATACATATCATCCTTAGTAAACATACTAGTAATAATGTACAGTAGGAGACAGTCCTGCGCGTATGAGCTTACAATCTACGTTTATCTATAGCACAGAGACAACAATGAGCCCTGCTGTGTTCCCCATAGTGTCAACTGCCCTACATCCACCACTATGGTGCACATATGAGAATAAAAATATTTTCGCCCCTTTCCAAAGCTTTTAAGAACACGGCGCACATCTGCCAATTCCTGCTTAAGCCAAATAAAAATAGGAAATATCAATAGTTCTTTCTTCTTTAGGAATTTTTGTAAAGGCAAGAACAAGGCGACTTTGTATTTAGTGTTGGGCTGTATGTACATTTCGGAGAACATTTAAGCTTTTTAATAGTGTACCCTTCCCCTGCAGACAGTCAGGACTGCCATTTTTTGGGGTCGTCCCAGTACACTGCAGTACACTTTCATCCACTTATTAAACTACATTGGGGACCACTTTTCAGTGTGCTAATTCAATATTTCCTTTAGGAATATTTGTAAAGCCAACATAATGACTGCTTTCCCACATTCAGGTGCGGGGCTGACAGTGATCCGGGACCCTGAGCATTTAAGGTCATAAGCTCCAACTCAGCCACCCTTATTGTTCCTTTGAATGTATTTTTTTGCAGGCCCGGAGAGCAATGCCATTGGGCCATTGTCATCGTCAGCGGACCATTCGGCACTGCCCTTGCAGACATAAGTTACGGCAGGAGAACCTAGTTTTGCACCAGGGCCCATGGACATCAATTGACTCTTCTGCATAAATGCAAAGCCCTACGCTCCAAAGAGTGTAGACGTTGCATGCTGATCAACCGCTCCCTGCAATTTGTATCGCAGTGTCACATTGCACACGCACTATTTCTGCGGTTACATGGCATTGCATGCATACTTGCGATGTGAGGTTTCCATGATTTTGCAATTGCATAAAATCCTGCAGTCTTTTTACCATTATTGCTTGTATCTCTTAGGCTCCGTTTACATCACCGTTCAGCCTTTCCGTTCTCCTGCTCCGTTTAGGACGGATTTGGCACATAACTGAGCCTAACGGAACCTAAGGACCCCATAGACTATAATGGGATCGGTTAGGTTTTCCGCTCAGAGGACAAAAGTCCTGCACGGTCACTCCAAAATCATCTTCCGAGCGGAAACCTAACGGACGCATTATAGTCTATGGGGTCCTTAGGTTCCTTTCGGCTCAGTTATGTGCCAAATCCGTCCTAAACGGAGCAGGAAAACGGAAATGGATGAACGGTGATGTGAACGAAGCCTTGGACATGACCATAAAAAGATGCAGAGTAGAGGTAAATATATGACCGTTTTTATCAGTTCCGATGTGTAGATTCCCCCTTGCGCCAACAAAACAGCTCTAACCTGTCAATGCTTGGTCTCCCCTCTCTGTAGTTGTCTTGTGGTGGCTGGCACAAAAGGGGTCATTAACAAAGATCCATCCTGTACTCCCCCTATGCGCTGCATCATAAACTAGGCGCACATTCGGCAGTACGTGCAGCTGGCGGAAAAACAAGACCAGCCCTCTACTGGAATAGATTTTCGCCAACATTTACGCCTGTTTCCAGGCCCAGCCCCCAGCACGCTCCTCACTACACCCTCGATACTCCTTTGTGTTGAACACGGCACAAAAATGACCTTGCAAAACAATATTGTCCAACAGGCATTTAAAAGTGGCTAAAAGGGGATTTTTTTGCAGCAAAAACATTTTTACACCTACAATTATCATAAATGACCAAGACTTTAGCTGCAGATCCTTTAAAGGGACTCCTTATGTAAAAGAACTGCCACTTATTTCTTCTTTAAAATCTCAGACAGTACAGTGGATCCATGAGAACCGTGCTTTTTCCGGTCCATTGAATTAGTTTTTACCATATCGAGAGAGGAGTCGTGTGCTGCTTTTTAATGATCTATAAGGCTCCTTTCAGACAAGCTAGTGTCACGCTCCGGACTCGCAGCGAAGCACCCGTCCTGACCTGATGGGGTCGTATTGCATTATATTGATTTATGATGCTATGTAACCCTTACAGTTCTGGAATGTACTGTATAACACTGACAACATTATGTCTAATACATTCCAGAACTGTAAGGGCTGTTTCACACAAGCGAGTCCATTGTGGGAATCGCGCTCCGTGTGCGAGTGTGATCCTCCGCTCAGGACTTGCAGGAGCGCACGGCATTATCATGATTTATAATGCTGTGTGTCTCTGCTTGACCTTATTTCTACGGAATCATACTGACAGCTTTATGTCACTATGATTCTGTGGAAAAAAGGCCATGCAGAGACACACAGCATTATAAATCATGATAATGCCATGCGCTCCTGCAAGTCCAGAGCGGAGGATCACACTCACACATGGAGCGCGATTCCCGCAATGGACTCGCTCGTGTGAAACAGCCCTAAGGGTTTCATAGCATCATAACATAAATATAATGCAATGCGACCCAGTCAGTGCTGGGAGGTCAGGATGGGAGCTGCCAGTACGATGCGTGGAACTCGCTCGTCTGAAAGGGGCCTAAAAGAGGTGAAGGTGTGAGTGTACTCATAGGACCGGAAGAAGTGCAGTTGCACAAAGCAGCTGTTGTGCTGTTTCCTCTTATGTATCCGCTGTACGGCCCAAGAAATAAAGTTGCTGTTCTTTTAATAGAAAAAGTGAAACAAATCTCTTTTCATATCACGTTTTTCCAAGTGTCTCTATCTGTATCGCTGAGCGCCACTACTGAAGTTTTCCCTGGAGAGAGTGGAGGCCACCTGTGAGTACCTGTGAGTACCTGTGAGCTCTCTGTTTTGAGATCCTTTAGGCCTCCTTCACATTTCTGTGTCCATTTGACATCCGTGGAAAATCCATCTGTGTTTCATCCATGAAGAATCCGTGTGTCTGTTTTTGCCCTGCGTGTGTCATCCATACTCCACGGACGCTGTTAGGCTGAACGTTAATTTCCAAACCATCTGCTACCAATGGTTTGTCAAAAAGCACACGGATGCCATTGTGCTGTGTCAGTGGTTTTTCATGGACGTATAGACTTCAATGGGCATGTTTGGTCCACATCACGGACCAAAGTGGTGCATGTCTCTGTGATTGAAAACCACGGATTTGTGAACAAACACATTAAAATCAATGGATTTCCTTTTTCCACAGATAGCACACGTCCATGATTCACTGAAGTGTTAACAAGGCCTTAAAGGTGTGGTCCATTTTTTTGTTACTTTTTAAAGTTCCGACCCCACCTGCTGTACTTACTCTCCCCCGCGCTATCCTGGCTCACTTCTTTGGTCTTCTGGTCACTGCCTATAAAATTTCAGATTGATGGGGCCCTATGCACTGCTGCAGTCAGTGAGTGGCATCAGTGGTAACATGTCCCCAAGTATCACATAACCCAGCAGTGATGTGCCACTTGGGGACAAGTCACCATTCATTGGCTGCAGTGGCACACAAGACAAGCGGGGATCAGAAGACCAGTGAAGGGAGTCTGGGAGCTGGAGCAGAGCAACGGGGAGCAGATGAGTATGTATTTTTCCACAGGTACAGCAGGCCCGGATTGCAATTAAAAAAGTAAAGCTGTACAACCCCTTTAAAGCCTCATTCACACGTCCGTGCTCAAATCCGTGAGTAGGTGGTCAATGGTGCATCTGTGAAGCTGTCGGTGGAGCATCCAGGTTGGGTCCGTGTGTCCGTTTTTTGCTGTCCGTGTGGCATTCTTGTTTCACTGACACGGAACAGCTGAAAAATTATTTTCAAAGCATCTCTTCCTAATGATCCGTGAAACACGGATGGCATCCTTGTTGCATCCGTGGTTTCCACTGACCCATAGACTATAATGGACGTGACGGATGCGTGAACACAGACAAAATAGAGCATGCATCCGTGCTAAAAACACTGACCCACAAACCGTGCTAAAACACTGGTGTCTGAATACACACATTAAAATGAACGGGGACGTGTGCTGTCCGCGGAGAACACGTAGAGCACACGTACGTGAAACGCTGATGTATGAATGATATATATTGTGAGATGGGGGCTCTATGGATCTGACCTGTTTTTTCCAGCACATCCCACAGATGCTCAATTGGATTGAGATCTTGGGATTTTGGAGGCCAAGCCAACTCTCCAAACTTTTTCATGTTCCTCAAACCATTTCTGAACCGTATTTGCAGTGTGGCCGGTGTATTATCCTGCTGATGATGGAGGCCAATGCTTTGGTGAGATGTACTTGGTCTGTAACAATGTTTAGTAAGGCGGTATGTGTCAAAGTAACAGCCACATGTATGTCAGGACCCAAGGTTTCCCAGAAGAACATTGCCTGTTCCATCACACTTCCTTTGCCGGCCTGCCACCTAACATCCTAGTGCTATTTGTTCCCCCAGCGACAAGCTAGCCTTCGCTTGCCATGTGCATTAGTGATCATTGGGCCTTCCTTGCACCTACCATCCCACGAGAAATGCCATTTTGGAGACGCTCTGACCCACTCATCTAGACTTCAGAATTTGGCTCTTATAATCTCTTATTTCGTTACACTTGCCCATTTCTCCTGCTTCCATCACATCAGGAACTGACTGTTTACCTGCTGCCTGATGTTACTTACTTCACCTGTCCACGGTTAGGTCTGATGGGTGTGGACAGAATTTTTTACTGTTCCAGGTGACAGCAATGACACCGTATATAACTCCAGTAGCCGATCTAGTGTGTAATATAAAATAACGCTATGAATAATGGAAGTGTTATCTAGGTGGAGCTCTTCCGATGCATGCACGGCGTACAGTCAAGTAGAAGGCATTTAAAGCAACATCACCTGTTCTACAGGAAGTGATTGTTAGTGCACAGAGGACGAAAATAACCTGACTTCAGAGTTATAATTATAGTCTATGAGCTTTCTGCTGTAAACCATGCAATGCCATAGAGCATTTCAACCTAAAAGCAAAAATATCACTGTAATTAATTGCTGATTTTCCTTCCCTTTTTTTATTTTTTATTTTTAACATATCTTTATTCATTTTTGGTTTTATAATAACAAATCGGCAAAAACAATGTAACAATGTTCAACCGTTCTGTTGTTAAAGGGGTTGTGCAGTGATTAAAGGGGTTTTCTGAGACTTCCGTATGTGATCGGTGGGGGTCTGACACCTGATCGGCACCGGCCCTCGCAGTAGTGCCACGGCCTTCTTGTAGCTTGGCCTAGGTCAGTGATGTCACTTTCATTGGTCACATGGCCGAGGCACAGCTCAGCCTAATTGAAGTGAATGGAGATTCCAATCACAGCCCCAGCCACTATACAATGTACGGCACTGAGCCTGGTGAGCTGCGAGAAGGCCGCAAAGGGTTACAAGAGCGGTACTTTCTCAAAAAGATGAACGGCGGCGGTCTTAGGTGTGTCACCCCCACAACCAGATATTGATGACTTATCCAGAGGGTATAAATGTCTCAGAAAACCCCTTTAAATAGTTGTGACCTATCTAATATCAGATCAGCAGGGGTCTAACGTCTGGCACACTTGCCCATCATCTCATGCACACGGCCGTAAGTGTTTTACGGATCCGCAAATTGCGGATCCGCAAAATAAAAGACACCTGCAATGTCAATTTGCGGACCACACATCACAGATACTATAATAGAAAATGCCTTTTCTGGTCTGCAATTGGGGTCCATTCACACGTCCGTAATTTGGGTCCGCATTAGTTCCGCAATTTGCGGACCCATTCACTTTCAGTGGGGCCGTAACGGATGCGAATCCGCATTTTTTGGGATCCGCATCCACATCTTCGGGATCCGCATCCGTTTTTTTCGGGATTCGCAATTCCGTTCCTGAAAAAAATAGACCATGTCCTATTCTTGTCCGCAATTGCAGACCAGAAAAGGCATTTTCTATTTTAGTGTCTGTGATGTGTGGTCCGCAAATTGCGGATCGCACATTGCATGTGTCTGTATTTTGCGGATCCACAATTTGCGGATCTGCAAAACACTTACGGACTTGTAAATGGACCCTTACACACTGCGTGTTATCACTTTGAATGGGACAGAGCGGTTGTAATTACACTGCGCCTCCTCTGTATGCGAGACGATGAGCAGTAAATTTGAAGCAGAAGCAGCACAAGCACCACTACCGTTTCAAACAACTGATCGTTGAGGAAGGGGGGGGGACAGAACAGCTCAATATTTTAAAAAATTCCCTCCGAAGGTGTACATAGCCTTTAAGCAACTGATAAAAAGAATTGGAAAGGGGTTCTCTGGCCTTCAGCTAACCCGTCGAGAGCACTTTCAGCAGTACTTACTCTTTGGTTACTCCGCCGATTCTGCGATCCCATCTTGGGTCACGGGATCTGACGTTGCGACTAGAGGTGCTCCTCTTTATTCCTGTTCAGCTGCATAATGTACATGCTGCCAAACAGGAAGAAACAGGAGCACATCTGGTGGTGATGTCAGATTAGGAGCCCACAGCCAGTCAGGCGGTCAGTCCAGCCAGGATGGCAGAATCGCGGAGCGAAAGTGTATCCTGTCCACAGGTTACCAGAAAGAGCCATTTTAAGTACAGGCCTGGAAAAAGGGTGCAGATTAAAAATGCAGGGGTCATACACCCAGTAGTATTACTGCTCAGTTTTAGGCCTCTTGCACACAACCGTATACGTATTTTTAAACTGCAAAACATGGATCCGCAAAATACTGATACCCTCAATGTGCATTTCTCATTTTTCACACTCCCATTAATAGAAATGCCTCTTTGCACCCGCAAAATTGTCCAGAATAGGACATGTTCTATAATTTGCAGAACGGCCACACAGATCCGCAAAAAAAATGGAGATGGGTGCATAGCCCCATAGGAATTAATAGGTCACTGTGCTATCCTCAAAAAATACAGATAGCACACTGAAGAAAAATAGGGGCATGTGCATGAGCCCTTCTGCAGACCAGACCAGGCCGTAGAGGTACAGCGGGGCCTCTATCCTGCATCTCCAGTTTTATGTAGAGGCATATAAACGTTTTTTTTCCTGCCAGACTGCACAAAAATCCTGGAAAAATTGTGTTGTGCGCCATTGGACAGGTATTGTCCCCTAGTAGCATTGCTTCAAGAGGAGCATATCTCAGTATATACTGCACAGGGCCCTGCTGTGAGCATGAGACATTCATTTATCTGTAATTTCTACCAAATACAAACGGACCTGAACACAAAGCCTTGTCTGTTATCTGTGTCCAGTTTTGGAAACATTGACATACATACGGTAGGTGCGAATTATAATAGCAACACTCCTATTCTGCACGCTTACATCCGGCGCACTTACGTTGGTGCAGAGCAGCTTTTTGTGCTTGCTAATGCTTTCAGCAGCTGTCTCCCCTAGCGTCTGGTCACTATTTGCAGAGAAAATCTTCCTGCGAGTCAGAGGACTTCCTTCCTCTTTCGCCCACTTTCCTCCGTCTCTTCTGCAAACTATGCAGTATTCATCTGGAAGTGCACAATTTGTGAGCTTTTTTTGTTTTTTGTTGCATTAATATTCCTCTTATATGGTGATGCAAACATTTGCATGCAAAGAGATTATTAAATATGATGCTCAATTGTACCCCTTGGAATATAACTGAAGTACCACTATGCTTCGGAGAAGTAATAGAGCATCAGATAATATAACTACACTGAACAAAAATATAAAGGCAACACTTTCTGTTTTGCTCCCATTTTGCACGAGCTGAACTCAAAGATCTGAAACATTTTCTACAGACACAAAAGACCCATTACTCTCAAATATTGTTCACAAATCTGTCTAAATCTGTGTTAGTGAGCACTTCTCCTTTGCCGAGATAATCCATCCCACCTCACAGGTGTGGCATATCAAGGTGCTGATTAGACAGCATGAATATTGCACAGGTGTGCCTTAGACTGCCCACAATAAAAGGCCACTCTGAAATGTGCACAGTTTTTCCTACTGAGGGGGGGGGGGGGTGTATCTGGTGTGGCCAGAATTTGCCTCACGCAGTGCAGCACGTCTCCGTCACATAGAGTTGATCAAGTTGTTGATTGTGGCCTGTGGAATGTTGGTCCACTCCTCTTCAATAGCTGAGCGAAGTTGCAGAATATTGGCAGGAACTGTACGCCGATCCAGAGCATCCCAAACATGCTCAATGGGTGACCTGTCCGGTGAGTATGCTGCCATGCAAGAACTGGGATGTTTTCAGCTTCCAGGAATTGTGTATAGATCCTTGCAATATGGGGCCATGCATTATCATGCTGCAACATGAGGTGATGGTCGTGGATGAATGGCACAACAATGGGCCTCAGGATCTTGTCACGGTATCTCTGTGCATTCAAAATGCCATCAATAAAATGCACCTGTGTTCGTTGTCCATAACATATGCCTGCCCATACCATAACCCCACCACCGCCATGGGCCACTCGATCCACAACGTTGACATCAGCAAACCGCTCACCCACACGACGCCACACACGCTGTCTGCCATCTGCACTGAATAGTGAAAACCGGGACTCATCCGTGAACAGAACGCCTCTCCAATGTGCCAGACGCCATTGAATGTGAGCATTTGCCCACTCAAGTGGGTTACAACGATGAACTGCAGTCAGGTCCAGACCCCGCTGAGGACGACGAGGATGCAGATGAGCTTCCCTGAGACGGTTTCTGACAGTTTGTGCAGAAATTCTTTGGTTATGCAAACCGATTGTTGCTGCAGCTGTCCGGGTGGCTGGTCTCAGACGATCATGGAGGTGAACATGCTGGATGTGGAGGTCCTGGGCTGGTGTGGTGACACGTGGTCTGCGGTTGTGAGGCCGGTTGGATGTACTGCCAAATTCTCAGAAACACCTTTGGAGACGGCTTATGGTAGAGAAATGAACATTCATTGCACGGGCAACAGCTCTGGTAGACATTCCTGCAGTCAGCATGCCAATTGCACGCTCCCTCAAACATTGCGACATCTGTGGAATTGAGCTGTGTGATCAAACTGCACATTTCAGAGTGGCCTTTTATTGTGGGCAGTCTAAGGCACACCTGTGCAATATTCATGCTGTCTAATCAGCACCTTGATATGCCACACCTGTGAGGTGGGATGGATTATCTCGGCAAAGGAGAAGTGCTCACTAACACAGATTTAGACAGATTTGTGAACAATATTTGAGAGTAATGGGTCTTTTGTGTATGTAGAAAATGTTTCAGATCTTTGAGTTTAGCTCATGCAAAATGGGAGCAAAACCGAAAGTGTTGCGTTTATATTTTTGTTCAGTGTAGATACTAATCATAACTAAGCAATACTTTGTTTCAACTTATTCATACTCTTCAAAATCTCTGCTTGCTGTCAGTAAACATGTAGAGCTAATAGGGCGTCAGATAATATAACTAGATACTAATCATAACAGCTAAACAATACTTTGTTTAACTTATTCACACTTTTCAAGATCTCTGCTTGCTGTCAGTAATTGTAAACATTCCTCTTTATATTCAGAGGCTGAAAACCTGTCCAGAGTATGTCCAGCTGGCTCAGGTGAAAAGCTTGTTACGAGAGAGAGCTCTAATACAGTTAAAAGGGGTGTCTAAGATTTTATTTTTATTGGAGAAGAGCAAAAAACTGTTAGAAAAATAATGTTCCCATTGGTCCATCAGTGACGACACCGCATTCATCATTTACGTGACCGCTACAGCCAATCGTTGGCCTCAGCAGTTACATGACCATGACTGTTGAGGCCAGTGATTGGCTGCAGTGGTCACCTGAATTACGAATGTGACTTCAACGTTGCAGGAGCAGCAGGAACCAAAGCAGCAGTGATTTTTAAAGTGTTGTCTCATCTTACACATTGGTGGCACATCGCTAGGATATGCCACCAATGTCAGATAGGTGCAAGTCCCACCTCTGGGACCTGCACCTATCTCCAGAACGGGCCCCCAAAAGTTAAGGAGAGTACACCGCACATGTGTGGCATGCTCTTCTTTCATTTTTATGGGAATTCCGAAAAGCAAGCACGCTTGGGTATTTTCGAAAGTCCCACTGAAATAAATGGAGAGTGCACCGTGCAAGTCATGTACTTATGTCATAGGACATTATCAGCAGTGATGGCCAGTTCGCCGTGTTCGCCCGCGAACACATGCAAGCTGCCATCTTAACTGACAAGTCCGGCGAGGCACAGCTAAGTCCTTACCTGTGCCTGTGCGTGAGCCGGTCTGAAATGAAATGCAGTCAGCGGGAGCAGGCAGTTCCGAGAACAGCCTCCCGGGGCCTTCATCGGGCTTTTCACGGAACTGCCTGCACCCGGAGACCACATTTCATTTCAGACCGGCTCGCGCACAGGTAAGGACTTAGCTGTGCCTCGCCGGACTTGTCAGTTAAGATGGCAGATCGCATGTGTTCGCGGGCGAACACGGCGAAATGGCCATCACTGATTATCAGTACAGGCTTTCAACTTTTAGATGTAAACAATGTGTTTCAGTTCTCTGACAGCAAGCAGAGATCTTGAGGAATTGAAAAAACTTTTCATTCATACCATGATTATTCTCTCTGTGCATGAAGCAGACAATACCTTTAAAAAACAATACAGAGTATCGCTGAGCTGCAGGGAAATTCACGTTGCTTGGATGTTTTAAAAAAAATAGGGAACAAAGATAGTGTAGGGGATGCCCACTGTTACCAGTCTGGTTGTGGCATTCATTTACAAACCTACCTTAAAGGGAACCTGTCACCGGGATTTTGTGTATAGAGCTGAGGACATGGGCTGCTAGATGGCCGCTAGCACATCCTCAATACCCAGTCCCCATAGCTCTGTGTGCTTTTATTTTGTAAAAAAAACAACGATTTGATACATATGCAAATTAACCTGAGATGCGTCCTGTACGTGAGATGAGTCAGGGACAGGACTCATCATCAGGTTAATTTGCATATGTATCAAATCGTTTTTTTGACACAATAAAAGCACACAGAGCTATGGGGACTGGGTATTGCGGATGTGCTAGCGGCCATCTAGCAGCCCATGTCCTCAGCTCTATACACAAAATCCCGGTGACAGGTTCCCTTTAAAGGGGTATTTCAGGAATGTAGTAATTTTAATATACACTGGTAAATCTATAAATATACAAAAGTTGTTGCCCAGGGCAGCTTTTGGAAAAAAAATGCACAGCCTTATGTACACAATACATGGCTGCTTACATGCGCGAAGTGATGTCTCATGACCACATCCTCCAGTGGTTGCAGTGCATACACACTGGCCGTACAGTAAATGGCCTCAGGCCTCATGCACATGAACGTTGTTTGTTTCCGTGTCCGTTCCTTTTTTTTGCGCATAGGATGCAGACCCATTTTAAAAAATGTGCTGTCCGCATCAGTATGTCCGTTCCGTAGCCCCGCAAAAAAATTTGTGCAAAAAACACGGCAAAACACATACGGTCGTGTGCGTGAGGCCTATGTATGTATATTTATATGGGTGTATATGGGGCCTGAATTTGTATGGAAACCACAGGGAATTTGAACTTTCTACAGCACAGCAATTTCTAGTTAGAATGGAAATTAAACTGAAATATGCCAATATTAGGCGTATTTCAGGTGCAGATTGCGGTGCCGCCAGCTCGGAAGCCGTCTTACATTTAGAACTGGCCGAGGGGCCGACGCCTCTTCGTAACTCCGGTGGGTTTATTAGGACTGGCGTCTAAAACGCCAGTCTTAATAAACGTACCCCTCAATCTGCAGCAAAATCCGTAATAAATCCATGACAAAATCTGTACGTTTTTTTGCAGATTTGTCAAAGATTTCACCCAGTGCATTCCAAAGGGTAGAATCCGCAATATAAAATGAAGTGCTGCAGATTAAAAGTCCACACCGCATGTGGTTTCACCAAACGATTAGGTCCTAGGTAATAAAAGTTTTTGTCCTGGTGCAGACAGTACACAGCAGGGAGGCTCCTGCTCCAGCCAGCTGTCTTAAGGGAGGAGGGAGGACATGGATGTCCTCCTGAGACACAGAGAGATTTCTTTATATAGTTCTCAGTTTACAATGTTAACACACATCGGACCAAAGGCAAGGAGGAGATGATGGGAAGAAGTGTTTTTTGTCTTTTTGTGTGTGCTTAGTACATTAGTAGATCTGCACTTGCAGATTGGTGGGAACTCGAGGGTCCAACCACCGGGACCACCACCATTTGCTGGAACACATGGCCACATGGCACTCTGGAATATCGCGGCTCCCGTATTCTTCTATGCACAGTATATAGGTACTAAAACTTGGTCCCATTTACTTGAATAGGCCTGAGCTTCAGATCCCTACAGTGTGCCTGGGCAGAAGCAGTACAGTACTACGGTACGAAAGAGCTGAAGGCGCCCGCACCAATCAGCAAGTGACGTCCTAGGCCCCTTTCACACGAGGGAGTTTTCCGCGTGGGTGCAATGCGTGGCGTGAACGCATAGCACCCATATTCATTTCAATGAGTCTGTATACATGAGCGGTTTTTTACGCATCAGTTCTGCGTTGCGTGAAAAACGCAGCATGTTCTATATTCGGCATTTTTCACGCAGCCCTGGCCCCATAGAAGAGAATGGGGCTTCAGTGAAAAACGCATTGCATCCGGAAGCAAGCGCGGATGCAATGCGTTTTTCACTGATGGTTGCCTAGAGATGTTGTTTGTAAACCTTCCGTTTTTTATCACGCGCGTGAAAAACACATCGAAACGCATTGCACTTGCGTGGAAAAAACTAAAGAACTCAACGCAATCGCAAACAAAACTGACAGAACTTGCTTGCAAAAGGGTACAAGTTTCGTTGAACGCATCCGGACCTTATCCATCACGCTCGTGTGAAAGAGGCCTTACCCTTTTTCATGTAACAATGCATCTCACAGGCATTTCATAAATGTGGAATTATCTTGTATCACTTTGCATAAATTATGAGGTGACACAAGTAATTTAGGAGACTCTGTCTTGCTATTTTGGCTAAAATTGTTGAAACCAGATGATCGGTTAACAAAAATAGAAACTCCTTGCCGCACATGTGTGAAAGCAGCTGTTTACCTTGTCAGAATGTTGATCCTGGTTTACTACCCTTATGTATCGTTTTTCTCCCTAAAGATAACTTGTTTTTCCCAATACATTGCTGAACGTAAACTAAAAATCCCAAATAAGACATATGCAGAAATCCGGGCCAAAACTCGCAGGCTTTGTATTGTTCTACTATCTTACCAACTCGTTTTGGCTGTGCATAAGGCGGATAAGTTTAGACATACAATACAAAAAGTATACAAAAGTATGCAATTTTGTGGTTATCTATCCTTTTTTATGTTTGTGTTTGTTTTTTAACAAAAAACTTTTACGTTTTTTGTGAAACCTTTCTTTTTTAAATCAAAGATTTGAAGGTATTATTTGAAAAAAAATGGATACATTTAAAAGATGCAAACATATTTTCTTGCGTTTCCATCCGTCTCCCATTCACTGCAATGTAAAAAAAAGTATCTTTTTTTTTTCAGGACAGAATGGTATGCTACATTATTCTATCCTGCAAAAAATAAATAAACGGAGTCAATCATAGTCAAGCCATACATTTCTATGCATTTCTGTTTACAAACATTTCCGCTTTACGTACAGCAGAACGAGATGTGAACAGCCCTTTAGAAATGCATGCGTTCAGTTTCTCTGCAGTGCCTCCACAGGGCACTGGCCTTTTTTAAATGGACAAAATATGTTCAGATACCATAAAAATGGGACTGCTGAACATTTGTCTCCTGGATTACCAGGATCTTTAGAGACCTACTCCCTGTTGTCAGAACCAGTAGATTTGCACGAGCAGTCTCTACCCTTAAGGCCCCTTTCACACGGGCGAGTATTCCACGCGAATGCGATGCGTGAGTTGAATGCATTGCACCCGCACTGAATCCCGACCCATTCATTTCTATGGGGCTGTTCACATGAGCGATGATTTTCACGCATTACTTGTGCGTTGCGTGAAAATCGCAGCATGCTCTATATTCTGCGTTTTTCACGTAACGCAGGCCCCATAGAAATGAATGGGGTTGCGTGAAAATCGCAATCATCCGCAAGCAAGTGCGGATGCGGTGTGATTTTCACGCATGGTTGCTAGGAGACGATCGGGATGGAGACCCGATCATTATTATTTTCCCTTATAACATGGTTATAAGGGAAAATAATAGCATTCTGAATACAGAATGCATAGTACAATAGCGCTGGAGGGGTTAAAAAAAATTTTTACAAAAATTTAACTTGCCTTAATCCACTTGATCGCGCAGCCGGCATCTCCTTCTGTCTTCATCTTAGCTGTGTGCAGTAACAGGACCTGTGGTGATGTCACTCCGGTCACCACATGGTCCATCACATGATCCATCACCATGGTAAAAGATCATGTGATGACCGGAGTGACTTCACCACAGGTCCTGTTACTGCACACAGCTAAGATGAAGACGATTAAGCGGATTAAGGTGAGTTAAATTTATTTTTATTCATTTTATTAACCCCTCCAGCGCTATTTTACTATGCATTCTGTATTCAGAATGCTATTATTTTCCCTTTATAACCATGTTATAAGGGAAAATAATACAATCTACAGAACACCGATCCCAAGCCCGAACTTCTGTGAAGAAGTTCGGGTTTGGGTACCAAACATGCACGATTTTTCTCACACGAGTGCAAAACACATTACAATGTTTTGCACTCACGCAGAAAAATCGCGCGTGTTCCCGCAACGCACCCGCATATTTTCCCGCAACACCCGTGTGAAACCAGCCTTAAGGCCACCTGCACATGTTGCAGAATAAGTGCATTTTTTACAAGCGGATTCACATGCAGAAAAACAGCGTCATACAGTTCCAGCAATGAGATTATACAAATGTCATGTACACTTTCTGTGCATAAATTGACCTCCTGTGTGGATTTAGAAATCTGCAGCATGTCAATTATGTTTGCGATTTTTGGTTCGGCTTTCATCCTTTTTCAATGTGCAAGATCTGTACCAAAACCTCAATTAATACGTGTGGATTTAGGTGCAGAAATCCACACAAAAATGTGTGCAGATCTTCTGCACATTTAGGCTATGTTCACATCTCCATATGGAGATCCGGCAGGCTGCTCTGGCACAGAGTAGCCGGTCACATTCTCGACTTCACCGCTAGATCCTCATTGACTGTAATGAGGTCCGGAGGAGATCGTTTTGTCCCTCCGGCAGCCGTCATTAGCGCTGGATCAGGCACCCGAATCTCTGTAAAATGTGAGCAAGGCCTAACACGCACACATGTGCAGGTACCCTAAAAGTCACAGGCACCACCAAGTAAAATGGGCAGAGCTAGCTATGGCAGCCTGCCTCAGTATGTGAAGAGTTGTTGCCCATGGTGTCATTCTTCTCCTCCCTCCAGTGCTAGTCGATGTGAAACAAGTTTTGGTAAAACTTTTTGAAGCAGGAACATTTCCAGACTGCAAGGAAAATTTTAGCAAAGCTTCACCATCTTATCATCCGTTTGAGGCCATTGTGGGGGAGTCCTCTACAAACTGATTTATATCTGAAGGCTTTTACTTGTGTTTCCTAGGCCGGGTGTGGCATCAGAAAGTAGTACATTTTCTTAACTTTTTTTCCCAGATATTTGGGTACCCGTTCTCAGTTACACTGTGGGCTACAAGCCTGTAACAGGACTCTGTTATTGACATGATTCCCTGTTTTATGAAAACGCCCACTTCAGTCTGGTAAACTGTGTGACAGGACATGTGCTTATCTGTCTGTCTCCGAAGCACGGTATGAGGGAGTTCTCCTTTCTACAAGTTACCATACCTCTCTCAGAACAAACTCCAAACCGTTTATTTTCTCAGTCCTCGCCGTGACGTCATAGGAAGTTTTTCGTCTGTTCTTCGCTTAAGCTTCCAGAACTTATCCAGGGATTTCACAAAACCAGATGTGGGGATCCAACATGTGCAAGGCCGGGTTTACATGGGTGATTGCCCTCTGTCCCATGACAAGTGGGACATCTAGATAACTATTAAGTTTTTCGTGTAGAGAAAAGAAGTTTTACCAAAAGGGGATAAGACATCTTGCTGCCCCCTATTTTATCTGAAATACTTTTGATCTGCTACTATACTAGTGACCCGAAAACTGGTCCTAACAAATGTTCTTGTAGGTCAGAGGATTCTGATCTTTATGACCATTTGGTGACTATGGTAGCATGTGTGACCACGGCCAAGTCATAGACATGGTCTTGTTCTCCACAGGGTTCTCTGCCTTACTTCCACACTCCAGAGATATACTTCTTGGTCTATTGGCCTCCTATGAAGAGGCTCTTGTGTGTACAGTATGCTTATGTTCCTAAGATAAGGAAATACGATTGTGGGTCCCACTGGGGACAGGGCCTGAATTCATTCTGTGTGTAGCGCTGTAGAGTACGCTGTAGAGTTTTTTTTTATCCAGAAAACCAGCGAAATAAATAGATATGTTAAAATCGCATTTGCATACACGTGTTGACATGGACTAAATCACACAGCTCATGTTGAAGACCTTATTGCTGTTCAGTTGGTGCAAAGTCACCCATTTAGTCTTCCTGTTGTTTTTTCCTCTTTTTTTTTTTGCCTTTTTAAATCTACTGGTATTTTAGTGGCATTCTTAATTTAGCGTAATTGTGTACTTTCGTTATTCTCTTATTTAAAGTGGTGGCCTTAGGCCTCGTTCACACTTCAGTGTTTGGTCAGTGATTTCCATCAGTGATTTGTGAGCCAAAACCAGAAGTGGAGCCTCCATAGACATTAGGTAGAAGGGAAAGATCTGCTCCTGTTCCATGTTTAGAGCTGCACCTGGTTTTGGCTCACAAATCACTGATGGAAATCACTGACCAAACACTGAAGTGTGAACTAGGCCTTATAGTAGACCATATACACCGCATAAGGATTCATGCACATGGCCGTTAGTGTTTTGTGGTCTACAAAACACGGATCCCAGCTGAGTGCAAATCACCATTTATTTTTTGACTTCTGTAGAAATGTCCTATCCTTGTCCGCGAAACTGACAAGAAAACAACATGTTCTATCTTTTTTGAAGGGCCGTGGAACGGAGGTGCAGATGCGGACAGTACACCGCGTGCTGTCCGCATCTTATAAAGTCCCATTGAAATGAATGGGTCCGCATCCAATCCACAAAAACAAATCGGATGCGGATCAAACATACGGTCATGTGCATGATCCCTAATGCTGAGGCTTCACTGCTCTGGACTCCACTCTATGGGGTAGGGGGGGGGGGGGGGGGGGGGGTTTGACAGGCTCTGTACTCCAGTCTTTTGTCTTCAATGGGCGTGTTTGGTCTGCATCACGGACCAAAGTAATGTATGTCTCCATGATTTTTCTGCTTCCCCACGGTCAGTAGAAAACCACGGATGTGTGACAAACACCTTAAAATCAATGAGCATATGTGCTGAAAAATGGAAATGTGAACGAGGCCTGAGTCTGATGGGAAGAGTCTCCTGCTCTGGCTGACCCAGCCATCCATGTATTGCATGGTCAGTCATGTATTTAAATGGCCTCCGTGTAATATTTTTTGTCCCTTGGTGTGACCATCCTGAAGCCAAACAAACTTTCCCCCTGGAGATGACGGGTGGTCACTGGGGGGGTCCCGAACCAGTTAGAGAAGTGGTTGTCTTCATGAGGCAATCTAAGAGGTTTCGTAATTTTATATAGATGGCTTTAAAATAAGAGAAGAACTGATGTTGGACCCAGGAGACATAGGATCTAGGTTATCTAGCAGATAACCTGTCTTTGTTGCCCAGCTCAGCTTTTAATTTTCACAGATCAGTTTAAGAAATGAAAGCAGTGCTGTGATTGGTTGCTATGGGCAACTAAGATGTACTGTTAGCCTTAAAGGGGTTGGCCACTTTCTGGTCATTGTTGACCAATGTGTATATAAGATAATTACACTTACTAATATAGCTTTTGTTGAAATTGTGCACCATTTGCCGTATTTTATAAGGTACGTCTTTTGTACTGTCCACACAGAGGTCTTGTCCATAAAATGGCTGCTGCTGGAAGGTCATGTGACCAGGCAAAATACCCCAAAGTGATGTCTCCTCCATTCAAACACACTTAACCTGCACTAAATTTCAAACAGAACAAGTGTAGCTGGCAGACGCGTGTGTTTGAATGGAGGAGACATCCCATGGAGGTGATTTGCTTGGTCACATGACCCTCCATCAGCAGCCATTTTATGGACAAGACCTATGTGTGGACCGCACTACCTTATGAAATATAGAAAATGGTGCAGAATTTCAACAAGGCCTATATTAGTAAAGTGTCATAGAATCATCTAATTCACACTTTGGTCAAGAATCGCAAGAACGTGGCCAACCCCTTTAATAAAAAGGTCCTACGGTATCATTTTGTTTATACATGTCCAGTCTGTAGTACCACAGCATTTGAGAACCAGATGCCATATGGACTTAATATAGAGAATCTATCACAAACTGAAGATGCGCCAGCCCCTTACCCTCCCTATATGCTGCCAGTGCCCCTTAACACAGAGCGGATCAGCAGCCTGTGCCATACTAGTTAGGGCTTATGCACACGAACATATTTTTCCACATCTGATCTGCGGTTTTTTTCGGGTCGGATATAGATCCATTTTTCTTTAGCGGGTCAGCAAAAGATGCCGACGGCACAATGTCCGCATCTATATGTCCACCACGGCCCGCAAAAAAATAGAACATGTCCTATTCTTATTTGTACGGACAAGGATAGGACAGTTCTATGGAGGGTCGGACATTTGCATGAGCGCCTAGGATGTACGGTATGCACGATACAATAATGCCAAAATGAAAAACCAATTCTTGAGGACATTTTACAGTAATTTGGAATTTCCCTTCCACTACTGCTTGCTTTTGCCCTGCACGCTGGTGTCTTTAAGTTTCCTGTACCAAATTTGTTCCAGCAGAAATGGCCTTGATGCCCATAGCAACCAATTAGTTTTATTTTCCCTGGTTGCTATACGAAATAAGGTGAACTGTTCTCTAAGACCGTTTTAGTACATAGGGTCAATTGTCTCCATTTGCTGACCTGTCTGAGAGGGTAAATTACACTGGGCAGTTTTACTAATCCTGTAGATGGCGCTGGGACCCCCACTGATCATGAGAACAGGGACCCTGTACCCTGTGGAGCCCCCTTTAAATGGACGGAGTGGGTGGTCAGAAAAGCGTGCCGCTGCTCCATTCATTTCTATGGCAGCGCTAGAGATAGCAGAGGACAGCCCTCCTACTGCTGGGACCCCCATCCATCTGATAGTTGTGATATATAACTTGTTAGAAATGGAATACCCCTTTAAAGCCTGATACACATGGTGTTCACATGGCGTCTTTTGCCATGGAACTTTGGCACGGACACCCATACTGAAATATTGCCAACAGCTGCGTGTCACGGAAGGTGTACAGAAACTAGAAGACACAAAATGAAGATCCGACTGACTGGATCCAAAACTAAGGAACCAGAGGGTAAGCCCTGTAACAGACCTGGCTCTCTCCCTTACTGCTCAGCCTATGCAAAAATCTCTATGGTAGATGATTGCATATCCTCGTTCCTCGACTGTATGAAACCTGAACACCCTATAATAGTGAGGGGACACAACCACCGGCTCCCTACACTTAATACGGAGGGAGTCAGGGTCACCTAGGATCCAGCAAACAGGAAAACCCAAATGAATGAACAAACTTATCTGTAGAAGACTCAGTAGTAGCATCCAGCATGCACACACTCCAGGAAGTAGTATAAACCGCAAAGTGATGCAGTATGGGAAGGGATTTAAAGGGATGCAATCAGTGCAACAACGTGACAGCTGAGAGAGGCTAACGAGATGAGAAAACGAAAGCAAAACAAAAGGAACCTCAAGCAGGAGGTTCTAAAGAACGTCTGTCAGAGCTTCTCAGATGTCTGGTGGTGACACTGTGTTGTCTCTGCAGTGGTGAGGATTGCGGAGTGACAGCTTAAAGCCACAGCCGTGCCGAGAAGGGACATGTCTGTTCTCGGTGCTTGCAAGGCTTGAAGCCACCACTCTCCAATCCTCAGCGCTGCCTCCCATTGAAATGTATGGGAGGCAGAATGAATGCGGCTGCCGGCAGGATTTTGGCAAAATTTTCAGTGTGGCTGTCTTTGGCAAAATTCCTATTTGAACAGCCCCTTAGACTGGCTGCCTTAGACCTGCACCAGATTTATCACAGGGGGTGAGGCTGGATGATGTGTTGTAGGGACAGACACTTTTCTCTGACTCTGTACCAACTATTGGTTGGCTTAGGCCCCTTGCACACGACCGTATGTATTTTGCAGTCCACAAAAAATATGGATGACATCCGTGTGCATTCCGTATTTTGCTGAACGGAACAGTTGGCCTTTCATAGAACAGTCCTATCCTTGTCCGTAATGCAGACAATAATAGGACATTTTCTATTTTTTTGCGGAACAGAAATACGGATATACGGCAACGGAATGCACACAGAGTAACTTCCTTTTTTTTCCGGACCCATTGAAGCTAATGGTTCCACATATGGCCCACAAAAAAGACGGAACGGACACGGAAAGAAAATATGTTTGTGTGCAAGAGGCCTTAGGCCTCATGCACACAAACGTATTTTATTTCCGTTCCGTTTTTGCGGTTTCCGTTTGCAGTCCGTATGCAGAACCATTCATTTCAATGGTTCCACAAAAAAAACAGAATGTATTCCGTGTGCATTCCATTTCCGTATATCCGTTCCGCTAAAAGATAGAACTTGTCCTATAATTGTCCGCATAATGGACAAGGATAGTACTGTTCTATTAGGGGCCAGCTGTTCCGTTCCACAAAATACGAAATGCACACTGATGTCATCCGTATTTTTTTGCAGATCCGTTTTTTGCTGACCGCAAAATACATACGGTCGTGTGCAAGAGGCCTAAGGGTACTTTCACACTTGCGTTTTTCTTTTCCGGCATAGAGTTCCGTCACAGGGGCTCTATACCGGAAAAGAACTGATCAGGATGTCTTAAGTTCAGTCGTTTCGACTGATGAGGCAAAAGAGAAAACCGCAGCATGCTACGGTTTTCTCTCCGGCGAAAAAAACTGAAGACTTTTCCCATAGGAATGTATTAGCGCCGGATCCGGCATTCAGAATACCGGAATGCCGGATCCGTCGTTCCGGCATGCGCATGCGCAGATCTGTAAAAATGAGAAAAAATGTACAAGACGGATCCGTCGGTCCGCATGACAAGCGGAGAGACCGTCCTTCCAATGCATTTGTGAGACGGATCCGCATACGGATCCGTCTCACAAATGCTTTCAGTCAGCGGCAGAGCGGCGGATCCGGCGGCCAGTTCCGACGACGGAACTGCCCGCCGGATCACACTGCCGCAAGTGTGAAAGTAGCCTTAGTTTGAGTCAGAATATTACATCAGAATTGTGGCACAATTTGGGCGATAAATGTTGCATATTAGTTTACGCCCTTTCTGCCGACGCACTTTTTCATTAATTTACACCCCCTTATCCGGCTAGGCACAGATAATTTCTCTAAATATAAGTTAGCAGAGTTGCACAACATTTGAGCCATGTATACGGGGCATGTACAGCGGCACACGAAGGTTTAGGCACTTCACGTTTATCCATATACTATCGCCATATGGTACCGTATGAGATACTTGCTTCTAGAGGAGAATAAGGGTACTTTCACACTAGTGTTTTTGTTTTCCGGTATCGAGTTCCGTCCTTGGGGCTTAATACCGGAAAAAAACTGATCAGTTTTATTCTAATGCATTCTGAATGGAGAGCATTCCGTTCAGAATGCATCAGATTAGTCCCTCTTACGTTTTTTGGCCGGAGAAAATACCGCTGCATGCTGCAGTTTTCTCTCTGGCCAAAAATCCTGAACACTTGCCGGGATCCGGCATTAATTTCCATTGAAATGCATTAATGCCAAATCCGGCCCCAAGTGTTCCGGCAAAACGGATCCGGTGCACAGAATAAATACCGGATCCGTTTTTCCGGATGACAACCGGAAAGACGTATCCAGTATTGCAATGCATTTGGATCCGTCTCACAAATGCATCAGTTTGCGTCCGGATCGTGTTCAGATTCGTTTTATATCATTGCCTGTTCACAAATATGGGTTAAATCATTTAAATAGGACAGGCTGCCTAAAGTATTACGCTCCATTGATATCTATAGGTAAAGTGCCAAGCAGAGAACAATAGAATGGCGGTAAATGAAAATATGACGGTGCGAGTAGCTGCACCGACTGACGTGAGCACGGTTGGCGCTCAGGAACTAATAATATACTGACATAAAGAACATTATTGGAATGAGGCCTAATACCGCCCTCTAATACACCGAAACACTTGGGACACTGGAATTGGACTCTTGCCATATCGAGAGACACTACAGCAAATCGCCGTTTCATTTATTTATCGTGCCCTTTAAGGCCATTTCGCAGACTCCCATTAACCCCTTCAGCAGCGAACCGTCCGACGCGAAGCCCACGCGGATGGACTGGCGTGGGTTGGTGTGCGGTGTAGATCCCCGTCAAAGCCGGTGTCTGAACCTTAATAAACAGCAAGAGCAGGCTCTGCCCTCTGGGCTCCAAATAGTACAGCATGCAACAAGGGAGAGGGACGCCAGCGCGAGATGGAAACAGTAGTATCGGATTACAGTTTCAAAATATCGCTGAACGCATTAGCTGTCTCTACGCTATTAACTCCATTTATAATTACATAGCTTATTTGTTAAAGAAGGTCTTGTCTTGTCTTCCAATTAACATGGATGTCACTGCTGGGACTGAGCTACTAGGAAACATGTGGCGCTGCTTTAAATTCAGCTAATTATACTTAATTCCTGAAAAGTTCTTTATAGACTTGCAGAATATCCGCTGCACCGAGCGAGCGGCTTCTTCTTGTTTGTTACGTCGCTGTTAGAATTTCTTGTTCATGCTGGATCAGCATTTGATGCAGCGTTTTATTTAATGCTGAATTTTTCCAGTTTGGACCAGGGGATCTCTACCGTCTAGACCAGGGATGCCCAACCTGCCGCCCTCCAGCTGTTGTAAAACGACAACTCCCAGCATGCCCTCCTGTAGGCCGATAGCTGTAAGCTGTCCGTGCATGCTGGGAGTTGTAGTTTTACAACAGCTGGAGGGCGGCAGGTTGGGCATCCCTGGTCTAGACTCTAGAGCGTCCTGCAGTGCACATGTTAGAGGTTCTCCCTGCCTGCTGCTCTCTCTCTATCTGGTTAATGACACCCTCAGCAACGTGTCTGGTATTCCGTATAATGAAATGCGCCCTCTGCTGGATGCTGTAGTGTCTAGCACAAGGGATCATGTCATATGAGGATAGGGCGGACAATGGCACAGCTCTCGTGCAGGTATTCCTGGCGTCAAGAACCTGAGGAATGTCAGATGTTGCTGCATCAGAGCTCCACCGGGTCAGAAAGGTTTCTGGAGTGTGATATTGGTAGAATTAGCATCTTTGCCCAAATGATAAAACGTGGATGGGCTCAGAAGCTTTCATCCTCTGATCTTTCACTTTTAAAGCAGCAGAGGTGGGAAGTCTACTGTATGTGGAGATAGGAACCTTCTACCATAGAGCGATGTAGCGATGGAGTCTTCTGCTCAGCTGTGGACATCACCCACAAATGGTCAAATATACACAATCACCTACCTGTCTCCTCCCTCAGCCATACGTTTGAAAGGTATAGTGTAGACTGCTGTATTATTTTTCACAGTGCTTTCATTTTTTATTTTTTTACAACAGAATCCAAACATATGACATCCCAGGGGCTTAGCTATAGGGGGTGCAGATGTCGCAGTCACTACCGGGCCCAGGAGCCTGAGGGGGCCCAAAGACCCTTGTGGTACATAAGACGACACCGGTATTATAGAAAGTGCATGCTGGTCAAGTTACACCTCTGGCTGGAGGGAAGGAACTAGGTCAAGAATTTGGCATGGGGGGGGTTCAATTTTTGCCTCAGGCAGCACGAAAGCTATGTGCTTCCCTGCCCCCGGCCACAAAGCACTGAGGGAAGGGGGGCCCAAGCAGAACTCTTGCACCAGGGCCCATGAGCCTTTAGCTATGCCCCCGTGACATCTGTCTCCATATCTGTGAACATTTCTAATGTGGATAGTTAGATCTGTTAAACAGATTTGAATGTATGCTGCTAATCTATAGTAACAATACCACAGAATACCACAGTGCTGCACAGAATACCACAGGGCAGCACAGAATACCACAGGGCAGCACAGAATACCACAGGGCTGCACAGAATACCACAGGGCAGCACAGAATACCACAGGGCAGCACAGAATACCACAGGGCAGCACAGAATACCACAGGGCTGCACAGAATACCACAGGGCTGCACAGAATACCACAGGGCAGCACAGAATACCACAGGGCAGCACAGAATACCACAGGGCAGCACAGAATACCACAGGGCAGCACAGAATACCACAGGGCTGCACAGAATACCACAGGGCTGCACAGAATACCACAGGGCTGCACAGAATACCACAGGGCTGCACAGAATACCACAGGGCAGCACAGAATACCACAGGGCTGCACAGAATACCACAGGGCTGCACAGAATACCACAGGGCTGCACAGGATACTGCAACCCCTGCTTCAACTATATCACTTTCCTGAGGTCAACAATACAGTTGAATTCAGTAGGGCACCTGTCCTATGAAGCGAAGGCAGTGTGATATTCTGCTGGGGAACCTTGAGGCCTAGCATTCATGTGGATGTTATTTTGATACCTACCATCTACCTTAACATTGTTGCGGCCCAAGTATACCTACCTTATCAGGGCAGTGGTACTCTCTAATGGTAATGTCCTCTTTTAGCAGAATAATGCTTCTTAACACGCTAAAAAAAAATGTTCAGGAATGGTTTGAGGAAATGATGAAGAATTCAAGATGATGACCTCCAGATTCCTTAGATCTCAATCCCATTGAGCATCTGTGGGATGTGTTAGAAAGACAAGCCTGATCCATGGAGGACGTACCTCGCGCTTACAGGACCACTAGACGCCTTCAGAGGTCTTGTGCGGTCCATTAATGGAAAGTTCAGAGATGTTTTGGCGGCACAAGGGGGATCTACACAATATTAGGCCTCATGCACACGACCGTTGTGTGCATCCGCGGCCGTTGTTCCGTTTTCCGTTTTTTTTCCGTGGACCCATTGACTTTCAATGGGTCCGTGGAAAAATCGGAAAATGCACCGTTTGGGATCCGCGTCCGTGATCCATGTTTCCAGTCCGTGAAAAAAATATGACCTGTCCTATTTTTTTCACGGCCAACGGTTCACGGACCCATTCAAGTCAATGGGTCCGTGAAAAATCACGGATGCACACAAGATTGTCATCCGCGTCCGTGATCCGTGTCCGTTTTTTCCTATCATTTCAAAGGCAAACTTGACTTAGATTTTATTTTTATTTTTTCATGTCCGTGGATCCTCCAAAAATCAAGGAAGACCCACGAAAGAAAAAACGGACACGGATCACGGAACAACGGAAACCGTTTTTTGCGGACCGCAAAAGAAAACGTCCGTGTGCATGAGGCCTTAGGCTGGTGTTTCATTGGTGAAGTGGTATATCATGCATAGAGCGCAATCATAGTTTTACTTATTTTGCTGTTCATTTATTGAGTATATTACATCATAGACTATTATGTATTATTTAGTGTGAACATGTGGCGCTAATCAGAAAAAAAAGACAATATCAAAAATTTGAATCCTGAAATTTAGTCTACATGGAAAATTGTGCTGCTATGCTGCATGCTCATGATGGACAGGTCTGACATTTGATAGAGGTTTCACTACTCCCTTCAGAAGAAGGCCTTGTTCACAATAGTATTTTTGATTCCTTCTTAAAAGAAGCGGATCCGTAAACCATTTGAGTGGATTCCAAACTGGACTTGCTACTCTGATCGTTGTGCCCTTCTGATTTTAGGAGATACTAGGATTTCCAAGCTCTGTTAACAGGTTTTCTGTTGAAATCAATGGAATGGTCCTGTAACGTAATGGTAAGGAAGGGTCTAACTTTACCACCATGAGCACATAGGCTCTGAAAAATGTCATTATCATAGTTGCCAACATTATAGTTGGTAAATTTGGGGCATGTAAACCCCCACCCCCAGAACCGCCTGGGCAGAGCATATGAAAGCCCCACCCATTGTCAGGACAGTCCCTGCAAATTTGGGACTGTTGGCAGATATTACAGCTGTATATACTATACTTTAAATGCTAGGTGCAGAGTTTGTACAGTAAGTCCCATGTAAATACAGCTTAAAGGGGTTGTGTCACTTCAGCAATTATTATGTAGAGAAAGTTAATAGAAGGCACTTACTAATGTATTGTGATTGTCCATGTTGCTTCCTTTGCTGGCTAGATTCATTTTTCCATCACATTACACACTGTTCATTTCCATGGTTACAACCACCCAGCAATTCAGCAATGTGGCCATGCTTGCATGCGATAAAAAAAAAAAAAGCACCAGCCTATGTGCGCTCCCACAGTCCCGGTCACCATCGAGACCAGCGCTTTTTCCTATAGTGTGCAAGCACGACCACCGCTGATGGGAAAAATTAATCCAGCCAGCAAAGGAAGCAATGTGGAGAATCACAATACATTAGTAAGTGGCTTATATTAACTTTCTCTACATAATCAATGCCACTTGCTGAAATGCCACAACCCCTTTAAGCAAGGCCAACATTTTACTTATTTTATTGGATCTTTCCTTTCATTAAGTGGCACTAAGGAACATACCGTAGCTAGGATCAAGTCCATTTAGAACTGTCCCAAATAAGGCTACTTTCACACTAGCGTTTCTATTTTCCAGTATTGAAATCCGTCATAGGATCTCAATACCGGAGAAAAACGCTACAGTTTTGTCCCCATTCATTGTCAATGGGGACAAAACGTAACTGAACAGAACGTAATGCTCCAAAACGCATTCTGTTCCGTTTGGTTGTGTTCGCATACCAGAGAGCAAACCGCAGCAAGATCCGTTTTGCTCCGCATTCCATGAAGGAAAGAAAACATCATAAACTGCCATTTTTTTTTAGAAGGTAAGACACGAGGAGTGAAATTTAGTTCCATGGTAGCCTTATGTCTTGGCGTATGTCACGTGTAGATGTATCTGCACGGCATCCTACAGGATTTTCTTTTTATATAACATTGGAAGCGTGTATAAGCCCTGAGTGTAATCCCAGACCAAATGTTTTTGCCTGGAATTGACGTACCATGTTACATATTAGCAATTCAAGCTTCTAGTCAAGCCAAAACTGACTAAGCATTTGCATCATGATGATGAAGGGCAAAGTTTCTACCTGTTTGGTTAAATGGAATCTGTCCCGACTTTTTATGTGGCCCTATCTGCATAAGCTGTTTACAGAGACCCTGATTCGGATGCCGGGTCACCTACTTGTTTTCACCCAATTTTTTTTTTTTTTATCCCTATTGAGCAACTCCAGCGCGAGTCAAGTCCGCTCAATGTAGTCCACAAGCTCAGGGTCCCATTTTCATGAGTTCCTGCCCCCCTTCCCTCACCCCTCAGCTCTCAATTACAGCGTTTTTACCTATGCACAGTATAGGAAGAGAGCTGTCCACCACTCGTGTGTGGACTGGAGCACCCACAACCCTTGAATGTTGGGACTCCAGTTTATGACTTGCGGATCTTAGGGTTCCTACTATGGCCACAAGACCCAGACCTCCCATGGTTTTGCTGAACGGAACGTAAATCGCTCTAGGTTCAGTAGTAGCATGGATGTCGGGGTCTTGTGGCTGCATTTCAGACATTAAAGGGGTTGTCCAGTTTCAGGAGGAAACTTGACAAAACAGGATCTGCCCGTAATAAAAAGTAATCATCACTTACCTGGCAGATCCTGCACAGTTGCTCCAGTCCTCCCAGCTGGGAATAGTTTACCTGGCTCCAGCAGTGACATCACTTTGACGCCTATAGAGGCCAGTGATAGGCTGCAGCCGTTACATCATGTTGACATGTTAATTAACAGATCCCAGCTGGGAAAACCCAAGTGGCTGCACGGGATCTGACAGGTTAGTAATCATCACTTTAGTAATGCAGGCAGATCTCCTTTGTTGCCTGGTATTGTCTCGGATGGTGTTACAGAAAACTAGAAGACACAAATGAGATCCGACCGACTTGATCCAAAACTAAGGAACAAAAGGGTAAGCCCTGTAACAGCCCTAGCTCTATCCCTTACTGCTCAGCCTATGCAAAAATCTTAATGTTAGAAAATTGCATACCCTCGTTCCTTGACTGTATGACACCTGAACACCCTATAATAGTGAGGGGACACGACCACCTGCTCCCTACACTTAATACGGAGGGAGTCAGGGTCACCTAGCATTTAGCCCACAGGAAAACAGAAATAAAGAAACAGACTTATCTTGTGGATGCAGCAGTAACAGCTTCTAGCATCAGCACACTCCAGGAAGTTGTATAAACCGCAAGGTAAGGCAGTATGGGAGGAGATATATAGGGAGGCAATCACTGCTAATAGATGACAGCTGGGAGAGGGAGGAGAGATGTCAAAACGAAAGCAAAACAAAAGAAGATCATGCAGAAGGTACTGAAGAACGTCTAACAGAACTTCTCAAAGACCTGGTGGTGACAGGTATCCGTCACATACTAGTCGACCCCTTTAAACTGCATGTTAAACAAGCCAAGCTAAATAGGTCTGCGGGCCTCTTCCATTGTCGGGGTGCGCTTATACAATAATATTGGACCTATTTCAGGCCAAATTATAACCAACAAATGTACAAGTAATTGCATGCAATAATGTGAATTGCTTATGTCTGTGCACTTTTTCAGCCATTTGCTTTTTTTACCCTAAAAAAATCTCTATCTATACATGAAGAGAAACCCGTTCTTGGAAAATGACGACAACTTCATGAAAGTTTTTTTGCAAAGTGGAAAAAGAAAAAGAAATTGACCTTTTGCCCATTAGTACTCATGAATAGGCTCTTGTGCTCCCTTTTAAAGCGACGGCCCTGCTTATTAAACAACAGCCCTGGAACACTTCAGTCAGTCCGCACAGTAGGTTCATTCAGACTCTGAAAAGAAAAATGGAGCTGGAATTTAAACCTAGTAATTAATTATAAAGGTAACATAGAATGTATTTTCTAGATAGAAGATCACTGCCATTAAGTATTGGAGAATGTCGAGAGAATAGTAGTGATATGGGAATCATCGGGATAAGCAGCTGTATGAGATCACAATCACATCATAACATGACATTGATATATGCAGAATGCAGGGGGATACGTATCTGTAATGTCACCCCCAGTCCTTCGACCCTCTCTGCCGCAGTCCCCCCCCCCCCCTTCCCCTGGAAAATTCAAGTTTCGCCTATTTGCTGGAAGTAGGTTGTTCATTATTTCATTTTTTACTTATTTAACTCATTTAATCTTTATATCTCCTATGCTTTGCCTTCTGTTTATATCTAGTCATGATGAAGATTTGCCGTACTACAGTCAGGCGTCCCCATTCAGTTTGCATACTGTCAGCAGCACATCCCCCGGGAGATGTGCTGCTGACCAACAAGGATTTGTGTGCCCACATAAAAGATCTGATCAGCCGTTCTCGTTTTCTGGCTGATCGCTTCCCTGTTTACACGGGGCAATGATAGGGAATGAGCATATATATATATAAACATTTGGACAATCATTGCTTGATATAAAAGGGCACTTAGATTTTAAATTTTAGTTACATAGTTAATACGGTTGAAAAAAAGACATAAGTCCATCAAGTTCAACCAAGGAATAGGTGGGGATGCGAATCCCAGAAGTAAGTGAGACTCAGTTTTCTCCACATTTTCATAAGCATTAATGTCATTTACTTATAAGAATTTATCTAAACCCTTTTTAAAACCGTCCACTGTTCCTGCTGTGACCACGTCCTGAGGAAGTCTATGCCACAGATTCACAGTTCTTACAGTAAAGAAGCTTCGACGCTTCTGGAGACAACCTTTCGGTCAGAGGCCGTGCCCTCTTGTCTTTTGAGGGGATTTTACATGGAACAGTTTTTCATCATATTTGTTTGTACGGCCCATTCATATATTTGTATAGGTTAATCATGTCCCCCTTATTAGACGTCTCTTCTCAAGACTAAATAAATTTACCGTATTTTTTGCCCCATAAGTCGCACGAAAAGTTCGGGGGAAAGGCCTTATGGGGCGAATGCTGACATTTTTACTCCGCTAACACTGATACATTGCCGGCTTCTATGTATCAGCTGGGGGGGAGGAGGGGCTGGAGGCCGGCAACTCGCGGAGGGGCCCAGTGCAGTCACTGTACTATAATACACCGGGCCCCGCACACACCAGTATTCGTATGTAAACTGTAGGCAATCCATATGTAAACTGCAAGGTAGCACAATCCACGTAGTATTCACTATGAAACTCCTGTACTAGCAGCCAGGCTGGCCGGCCACTCACTTCCTCACGCGCCTGCTCCTCCCACTTTATTAATGTAGCAGGCGGAGCAGGCGCGTGAGGAAGTGAGTGATCGGCCAGCCTGCCTGCTAGTACAGGAGTTTCATAGTGAATACTACGTGGATTGTGCTACCTTGCAGTTTACATATGGATTGCCTACAGTTTACATACGAATACTGGTGTGTGCGGGGCCCGCCGAGATTTCAACACCAGTTGCCGGCCTCCACCCCCTGTATTGGGGTCACTATTTACCGTACATAGGGACACTGTTATGGGGGGATATCTGTGGATGATTCCCTCCATAACAGTGCCATCCAAAGATGCCCCCATAACAGTGCCATCCAAAGATGCCCCCATAACAGTGCCATTCGTAGATGCCCCTATAACAGTGCCATCCGCAGATCGCCCCCATAACAGTGCCATCCACAGATGCCCCCATAACAGTGCCATCCACAGATGCCCCCATAACAGTGCCATTCACAGATGCCCCCATAACAGTGCCATCCACAGATCACCCCCATAACAGTGCCATCCACAGATGCCCCCATAACAGTGCCATCCACAGATGCCCCCATAACAGTGCCATCCACAGATGCCCCCATAACAGTGCCATTTACAGATGCCCCCATAACAGTGCCATCCACAGATGCCCCCATAACAGTGCCATCCACAGATGCCCCCATAACAGTGCCATTTACAGATGCCCCATAACAGTGCCATCCACAGATTGCCCCCATAACAGTGCCATCCACAGATCGCCCCCATAACAGTGCCATCCACAGATCGCCCCCATAGCAGTGCCATCCACTGATCCCCCCCATAGCAGTGCCATCCACAGATCCCCCCCATAACAGTGTCATCCACAGATCCCTCATAACAGCGCGTCATCCACAGATCCCCATAACAGTGCATCATCCACAGATCCCCCCATAATAGTGTCATTCACAGACCACCATTAGTTCAAAACCCACCAAAAGCACACCTTTTGGTTAAAAAATTATTTTTTCTTATTTTCCTCCTCAAAAACGTCTTATAGGGCGAAAAATTATTATTTAAATCTTTCTTCATAACTAAGATCCTCCATGCCCCTTACCAGTTTAAGTCACTCTCCTCTGTACTTTTCTAGTTCCAGGGCATCCATTCTATGGGCTGGTGTCCAGAACTGAACTGCATATTCCAGATTAGGCCACACCAACGCTTTGTGAAGTGGTAGTATTACATCCCTGCCCCACAAGTCCATGCCTCGTTTAATGCATGACAATATCCTGGTGGCCTTAGAAGCAGCTGATTGACATTGTATGCTGTAATGTAATCTACCATCCACAAGGACACCCAAATCTTTCTCTATAAGTGACTCTCCCAGTGCTACATCACCTAGGACATATGATGCACGGAGATGATTACTACCAAGACGCATAACTTTACATTTGTCCACATTTAACCTCATTTGCCAAGTAGATGCCAAATCACTCAGAGTGTTCAAGTCAGCTTTAGTTTATGGACATCTTCCATAGACTGCACAGTACTACACAGCTTAGTGTCATCTGAAAAAATAGAAATGGTGCTATTAATCCCGTCCTCGATATCATTAATAAATTAAATAATAGAGAACCCAGCACTGAATCTTGGGGTACACCACTTATAACCCAGGACTATTCTGAATAGGAATCATTGACCACAACTCTCTGGACACGGTCCTTCAGCCAGTTTTCAATCCACTTACAAACTATACTTTCCAATACCGTAACAGTGACTGAACTGAAGACATCCTGATGCATACCGGACGGATTGCTCTCCATTCAGAATGCATTAGGATAAAACTGATCAGTTTTTTTTCCGGTATTGAGCCTCTAGGACAGAACTCAATACCGGAAAAGAATAACGCTAGTGTGAAAGTACCCTTAAGTCTGACAACTTCTGTCCTTGGTAAACCCATGTTGGTTATCACTTATAATATTATTTACAGTCACATACTCCTGTATATAGTCCCTTAAGAGTCCTTCAAACATTTCTCCCACAACAGAAGTTAAACTAACTGGTCTATAGTTACCTGTGGAGGACCTAAATCCTTTATTGAATATGGGCACCACATTTGCCTTGTACCAATCACTTGGCGCTGTACCAATAACTAGAGAATCTTTAAAAAATTATAAACAGGGCCACATAAATGATTGAACTGAGCTCTTTAAGTACTCTTGGGTGTGAGCCTTGTTCACATTTACCTTATTTAACTTGGCTTGGACTATATCTACAGTTAGTACATCCAGTAATATACTCAATTGGCTAACAGCCCCAGCGCCACAGATATCAGCTCCTTTCTCTTATTTTATATATACAGAGCTAAAAAAAACATTTAGTAACTCTGCCTTTTTCTCATCTTTAGTGACTAACCCCCCTTTACCATTATTTAGGGGACCTACCTGCTCAGACCTTGTTTTTTTTAGCATTTATATATTTAAAGAATTTTTGGGCATTTTGCTCTCTTTTGCCACCTGCTGTTTGTTTTGTATTTTTGCAAATATTATCTCCTTTTTACTGATTTTGTTAAGCCCTTGTAAACGGAGTGCTACATTTCCTGCACTTATAGGGGGAATTTATTAAACCCCCTACGGCAGTTTTCTGGCAACAAAAAGTTGCAAATTGACACAACGGTGCAACCTTTTGCGCCACGCTCGCTAGTTAAAAAAACAAAGGGGTAGAGAATGGGTAGAATGGACCTGGGTATTACCGTAATAAATTCTCCACCCTAAATCTTTATTATCTCATCATCTACATGAGCTCTGAACCCAGACAACCCCTTTAAACGAGCACCAATCAACATACTGTTTCATCAATCAGTGCACGTTACTGGACAGAAATCTACCCCTGTTAAAGGATCCCACACCAAATCTGCACAAAAATCAGCATGTGTTATAGATTTCTTGGGGGATTTTACCCAATCTCGCACCCGCAATAAAAGCTTAGGCCTCATGCACACGACTGTTTACGTTCTGCGGTCCATCAACCTTTTTATAATATGGATGTGGTCCGTGTGCATGCCGCATTTTGTTGCTGACCCATTGACGTCAGTAGGTCCGCACATTGCGGACAAGTATAGGACATGTTCTAGCACTTGTGGAACAGACACACGAATGCGGAAAACACACAGAAGTCACCTGTATTTGCAGGTCTGCAGTTTGCATTCATGCGCCTAAGGCCTTAGACACACAACATCAAGATATTTTTAATCCTGACTCTTAGCAAAAAATAGATTTAGTGGAACACTAAACGTGGTTGCAGAGATTTCTATGGCCTTTAAAACCCTTTCTCTTCTGAAGCACATGGCTCTCAGGCTCGCCATTTCCTCTAGAACAGGTGGATCCTGCGTGGAGACAGCAAGTTGATGTAAGCACCTCCCGGGATTGTCTAGTCAGCGGCTTTTTGCTTCAGTTTAACTCTTGCTAACCTCTAGGTAATTTCCATCTTTATCACTCTACTGAAGAATTCTTTTTACGTATTCCATATTGGGGAGCGCTTCTCTGACCTGTTAGGTTTAGACTACATCTTGTCACATAGATTTATGAATCCATTTATTGGATGTATGTGTGGGGATTAATATCGCCAGAAACTCTAGGTGAGCTGGGGAATACTGTATTGATCAGTCTCTGCTGTGCACTCCAGGGATAAGTGCATTGTAGTAATTGCATTAGGACCATTACTAAATAAGCATGCCGAGAAGGACCTGGAAAAGGAGGGGGATGCAACGACTCCTGGACATTATATGGATTCTTTTATCCCAATGTTATTTGATGGTGTGCACATATGGCATAATTTCAGGGGCATGTGGCCTACTAATGCTGTACTTTGGGTACTATGAAACCATTGGAGATGAGAGGACAAGTCCACGTTGGCTCTATTGTCTTTTCATTTTGGGCAGTGGAGACCTGCACACAGTTCTGCTCACTACACATTCCACAGGCAGAGAGGTAACTTGAAGGTCCTTAGTCCCAGGAACCCAACTACCATGTGTAATTTCTAGTACCGGTCTCCTCATTTGGGACATGGGGATTTGGAGCCACCTCGTACTCCAGGGCCAATGTTCAAGCCACCCCTGCACCCACCACAGTTATACCCACGACCACAGTCTTCACACACAATGGAGGGTTAAACATTTCCAAAGATAGGCCTCCTTCTCCTTATGAGGGACATGTAGGGCATAAAAAGGCATTAAAGGAGTTTTCTAGGAGGATAGGTCAACAATATCTGATCAGTGGGTGTCTGACTCCCAACACCTGATTAGTGGGGCTGCAGAGCTCCTGCGAGTGCTACAACCCCTTCCTAGGCTTGTGACATCAAATCCGTCTTTCACATAGCCTTTCTGCTGCACACTCCAATTCAAGTGAATGGGATTAAGCTGCAATACAAAGCATAGCCACTGTACAGTGTATGGCGCTGTGCTTGGCAGGCTGTGAATAGGCTCTTCCGAGTGCCGTGGTCTCTTTAAACAGCTGATTGGTGTGGGCGCCGGGAACAGAGCCTTCACTGATCTGATATTAATGACCTATTTTGGGGATAGGTCACCAGTATTTTAAGGGATTTTTTTACCATGTCATTTGTCTTGGACCCGCTCCTATTTCCAGAACGGGGACCCCTGAACTAAAGGAGAGCTTACCACTCATGTACGGTGTCCTCTCCCTTCACTGCTATGGGACTCCCAAAAAAAGTCCAGAATTCCCATAGCAGTGGATGGAGAGCAAGCCATGCAAGCATGGCCACCTCTCCATTCACCGCCGTGGGACTGCCGGAAACGGTCAAGCCAGTGCTCAGCTATTTTCCGAACTCAAAGAGGTGAATGTTGAATAGGCTGCGATTGCATGGGTGCTCTCTCTTCTCTTTGGGGGCCCTGTTCTGGAGGTAGGTGGGATATGCCACAAATCTAGACATGGGAAAACCACTTTAACTGGGGGTATTGCTATAGGTGAAGAACTCAGAAAGGGCCCACCCAGGAGGAGGACTGAAAGATTTTATTGTCAGGGCCCCTCAACAGTATTATACAATGACATTATATACAAAGACACTGTAGGAAACGGACGGAGCGGCTGCTGGACCTCATCTGGGAGAGCGATCTTGACGAGCCACAGGAGTGGGGGTTGCAGAGAAGTTGCTGGGGGGTAGCCTGTTCAAAAAATTTCTGTGGGGTCCATTCTTTTTTGGTTACGCCACTGCCTTTAATTTCTACAAGACCCCTTTAATGTTGCCTGCAGTTTGTGGGGAAATGGTCTGTAGGCCCTAATTCATCTAGGCTAATATACCATGGAGAAGTGGGGTGCAAAGAAGCCAGAAGCCAACGGCCTAAACATTCTGGTCTTTTTATGTGAGAATTCAGACACAGTGCCATTTTTTGCTATACACTGATGCAGAGACTGTACCGATTTCCTATAAGTAAGTTGCTGTCTCGTGCCATTTCCTATAACTGGTTTGCTGGAATAGACCATGAGCGGAAGCGGGAGCTACCCTTACAGAGTAATTGCTGAGATTCTCATTGCCTACCCCTCCCACTACCATCTACAGCATGTCAGATGTGCACAATTATGCATACTGTTACATGGTGTCACATACTATATGTATATTATACAGCTGTTATTTGTATTATGAACAGTGCACCACCTGAACATACTCCGTACTGTACTTTCAATGGATTCTTCACATTTGATTAGCTTTGAAAATGTAGGAGTCATGTGTAAAAGTGTGGCATCTTTCTAATATATCTTCAGCTCTGTTTTCATTGGAACCCATCAACAAGCAGGTTAGCTCCTAATTACAGAGATTTATTTTATGATGGCTTTGGCCTGTATAAATACCCAGGACAACATACAGTAGTAACTCATCAACATGCAAATAACTCTTATGTAATACTTCTGATCAGCTAATGACTGGTTTCAGGAGTACTGACCGGATCAGGCCACAAAGTACAGTAAATAGAGACACACGCTAAAAATAGCAGATCTGTCAACAGCAGCTTGTTGGTGGATTTGAAGCAAGAAAAGTTCTATATTGTAAAAAGAAATGAAATAAAAGTGAAAACTGCAGGAACAGTAGGGAAGGCGTATTACAAAGATGCAAGATTTTGCACTTCTAGTATATTTTATAGGGGTTGTATCAATTCGTAATATATCTTTGTAGGGATCTTATTGAGATACAAAGCTCTAAATTCCCTGCATAGACACAATTTTGAAAGGTAACATTCTTGCTACCTGCACCCACCACTAGGTGGTGCTTAGGAGGTAACTACCGTATTTAATGTTATATATTGCAGTGTTTCCCAACCAGTGTGCCTCCAGCTGTAGCAAAACTACAACTCCCAGCATGCCTGGACAGCCCTGTGCAGGCATGCTGGGAGTTGTAGTTTTGCAACAGCTGGAGGCACACTGGTTGGGAAACACTGATATATTAAATGCGGGTATGGTCACCGATATTCTGTTACAAAACATGCAGCATATTACGGTTATAGCAAAATCTCATCCACGTACTGTTGAAATATATATTAAAAAAAAGCAAACTGACCTGCGTTCCAGATTTTAAAGTCACATTTCAGTTTAGGCTGTGATGATGTAACTCCTGTATGGACGTAGCCCAATAAAAACCATATTCTGTACGCACCTACGTTTTCTCTACAGCAGGGATCAGCAACCTTCGGCACTCCAGATGCTGTGAAACTACAACTCACAGCATGCTAACATCCTCTGCTGTTCTTCTAACTACCATAGAAGTGAATAGAGCACTCTGGGAGTTGTAGTTCTAGAACAGCTGGAATGTCAGAGGGTGCCGAGAGACAGTCAGGATATTGTCTTTTAAATGTATATTTATCCAGGGTATTTGGAGCTCTGATTGCAATAGAGATATTAGAAATTATTCGGCACAGAATTTTGGGCCTAAAACAACACGCGGATGGAAGGCGGAGATTCATGTTAAAGGGATTATCTAGTATTTAAATATTGATGACTTATCGTCGGGATAGGTCACCAATGTCTGTTAAGTGGGGGTCCAGATCCCCTCTCATGCCAATCAGCTGTTAGAGGGGGCCTAAGTGCTTAGATGAGCACGGTCACCTCTTCACTGTATACCAATCACAGCGCCGCACATTGTGTAGTGATCGTTCTTGGTATTGCAGCTGATGCACTTGAATGGGACTGAGCCGTACAAAGCCCACGTGACCAATGGGAACAGGCCTAGGACATCCTAATACAGCTGATTGTCGAGGGTGCAGGATCTCCGACTCCCACCAATGAGATATTGATGACCTTGATCTTAATGATAGATCATCAATATTCATGTTCTGGTCAACCCCTTTAAGGCCTGTTTCATACTTGCCTTGTTATTTTCCGGTATTGAGATCCGGCAAAGGAGCTCAATACCGGAAAAAGCTTGTCCGTTTTGTCCTCATGCATTCTGAATGGAAAGAGATGCGTTCAGGATGCAATATGCCACGTGCTGCTCAGACGAGAACACATTGCTGGAGGCACGACGCTGGATGGAGATCTAA
This sequence comes from Bufo gargarizans, assembly GCF_014858855.1. Taxonomy (NCBI): domain Eukaryota; kingdom Metazoa; phylum Chordata; class Amphibia; order Anura; family Bufonidae; genus Bufo; species Bufo gargarizans. The sequence goes on from NC_058083.1 coordinate 480,207,853, forward strand.
GTTGGGAGTATCAGTAACTTGTGTCGGATTATTGGGTTAACTGCATTGGAGGATAGTGCTATCTGCACCAACTGAAGCAGCGCCGTCCCAAATTAACGGATAGGATACATCAGGATGTGTTCTGTTCCGTCAGCATTCTGTTTTGTGACCGGAAACAAAACGGGAAAAAATGGTTCCGTCACAGAAAACAATGTTCGTAGAAGCCTAAAAAAACGGATTCGTCACCCATTGACTTTCATTGTATTTAGTGACGGATCCAGTTGTATTTCTGTTTTGAATTCACACAACCACATCCTAACGGAATGGATGCATCCTGAGGTGCAAAATCAAATCGGATCCGTTTAATTCCGGTATTGAGGTCCTCTGCTGGATCTTAATACCGGAATTAACAAAGCAAGTGTGAAAGCAATCTAAGATGAATTTCTGTGGGTTCTCAACTTTCAGAGGACATTACTGAAAATGAATGAATCCTTTCTGTTTGATCTTGATTAGATAATCCTGGCTACGTTTTATTGGGATCCTAACCTTTACATGCTGAAGTCAGTTTGCTGAAAATCTTTATTCATTAGTCATAAGATCGCAAGGGAAGGCACGCTTCAGTGCAAATGGTAAATGACCATCCGCTCAAAATTTATAGGGCAAATAAACAGTATAAGGGAGCGTTAGTGAGAGAAACCTGGAGGAAAGGATGGAAAAAATAGTTTCCATGTAAAATGGCCCTTGATTGGAGGCCATTAAACACCAGTATAGTCCTGGCGCCACTTTATTTTCTGATGAACTTCAGTAAAACACTTGACCTTTCTGTCTGACAGTTACAATGGTGTCGCTTCAGAGCGATGCGTCGTCTTCCGCAGTGATTATGCACACATGAATTGTTTTTCCATTATATAATTTGCTTGAACAAGATGAACAGGATTAATTGATTGTCTCGTTATACATAATTCATACCACACCGCCATATACACTGTACAGACAGGTCATTCACACCAATCACCTCTCCATTGGTGTCCATAGCCTCTTGCTAATTGGAGGGGTGTCTTCTCTATATCATATCTGGGCAGTATAGTCCCAGCAGATAAATACAGCTGGGGTGGAATGGCCATACAGCCACTTCCCAGTGGGCCAATGCCTAGAAGGCCTCCTGAGACCTCCTCAAGAAAGCCAGCCAGGTAATTTATCATCTGACGTGCCCTCCTGACTCTTGAATTCAACTGTACTGCCATCCTGAGGCAACTGGAGTAGGAGGACAGAAGGTGGCAGCTGGTGCGGGCCACCACAGAGGGGAAGGTACTGGGGAGGTATTTAGTTCTGCTGGGGCATTATTTTGTGATGCACTGTGGTATTGGGTTGTGCTGGGGTGGTATTATGTGCCACAATATGGTAATGCTTGCCCCACCTACTTGTGTTGGCCTTGCTGTCTGTCAGTTTGGGCCTGCGGACAACATGGGGCCACTTTTAGTTATTTTTCTAGGGCCAGTTTAAGTTTCCAGTTCGCCCCTGGCTATAATGATCGATCATCACCACGATGGACACTTATTTATCACTCTATCCCTTCATTTTGTATTTGAGCTTTTGAAAATCCTTCACTTCATGGTTTCTACTATCTGTAAGCAGGAGCGGATTTGGCATTTCTGAGGCGCCAAGCAAAGTTATGTCAGGGGGCTCCTATTACACCGCTAAGCTTATCCTGGTAACACTGCTTAGTTCCACCCCATTACATTTCTAATATCCTAATCCCTTATGTTCCCCACACGGTATAGTGCCCCCTTAGGTGCCCCCACACAATATGGTGCCTCTCGCTGAGCCCTAACACACAATATGGTTCTCCCCCCTACACAACATAGTGTCTTCAAAATGAATACTCATGGCCATGTTGTTCAGATCTGCCTTAGGCATTCCCTTCTTATGTTCCATCATAGGAACGGCAAAATGAGAAAGCAAGCCAAAAGACAGATCTGTCACATTACCGGCAGCAAACACTCCCAATGGAAGCCACACGGACTACAAGGAGGTCCGTTCTGTCATGGTGTCCATCATTATACTCTACAAAATAGTGCAGAATGATACATTTATGATGGCGCCTGGAAGGAGCCTCCATTGCAGATTTTAATGAAGCCTCAAGGGTACCTCCTGTGCTGTAAAGTACCAGTAACTATAGGAATTAATTTATGCAATGTTTGATCTAATATTTGCTTTTATTTGAAGAAAAAAAACCTGCTATATACTTATTGCAGTAGTTTAGCAGGCTCGTTGTTCTATATAGCAATGAAGAAAAGCCTCCAGATGTTAACCTGTCGGTGGTATGTCAGAAAGGCAGCATTTTGGCATTTGGCCCATGGAAATTTGTGGTTATGTCAAAGTAGACTTTTTTATGATGTGATTTGAGGGCTTGTATACTTTGAGACAATTTTTAATCTGGTAATTCCCAACTTCATTGCGAAAGTGGAGCCCATGCAAATTGTTTCCCCTCTTGGGGAACTTATACAGCTATCCCATCAATGCCGTAAAAGTGATAGGTGTTGTGTTCTTGAGAACGCCTGACCACACAACCCTGGCGGAGGAAACCATCCTCGTCAAATATAATTTTAGGCACTCTCTTGCTGGTGAACTGTCAAACTCTATAGTATCTATCCATGCAAGAAAAAAAGATCCATTGTTTGATCATAGACTAGCCGTCATGATCGCTGCCTTTGGCATGCAGGGAACACAACGAATGTCTTCTGTGTACCTCTAAAAGCATCTGCTTTGGCAAGCAGAATCCCTAATGCAGTCATTTGTGATATTCTTCATTGACTGAAAACCTTAAATGTTATTTAATCTCAAATAGTGTTAATAAACGGATCACACAGTGCGGCCCCTGCTGGGACCCCCAGTGGTCAGCTATAATCTGTGGCTGTTTAATTTCCCTGCAGCACTAAATATACAAAGTGGTCAGACAACCGTTACCACCGGGACTTCTTATATGAGCTCTCTCTAACCCACAAATGACAGTCCATTTTTTTCTTTTTTTTGCATATTAGATTAATTTCCCTGCAGCGTCACCGCAGGGAAAATTAAGTATTATTACAGTGTTTATTCAAGTCTGTGGTCCAGAATTATGGCGCAATTTGCACACACACAAAAAAGCGTACATATTGCACCACATTTATTAACTATTTGACACAAGGGGACATTGCATAGTGGAAAGGGAGTGTGGCTTCATGGGAAAAGGGTGTCTTTTTTAAAGGGTCATTAACTTTTCCAAAAAGTTTTCGTATGTTGTAGAGACATGTCAAAAGTTTAGATCGGTGGGTGTCTGAGCGCTGAGACCCCCACCAATCCCTATAACGAGGGGATAGAAGCGTGCTCTCGCTGCAAGAACGGACTCAATAAAAAAGGCATGGGCCTGTCTCGATTCCGTCCTCAGCAGCGAAGAGAGAGAGCGCGCTATGTGCCCCCCTTCTCTCCCCTAGTTCTATGGATCATGGGGGGTTTGAGTGCTGAGACCCCCACCGATCTAAACGTGTTTTTTTTTAGTGCAAAGCATTTTTATTGGTATTTTTGCATTAAAAGCAACAGTACAAAACCTACAGTGCACTGACTCCCACCCTTCCCTCCCTCCTCCGTGCAGTGTCCTCCTCCTCTCCCACAGCAAACTTCTATACCTCCATCCCCTCAGAAGGTATCCACCCCACGCTCACCCTTTACACTCAAGGGTCATCTACTGGTGTTCCTTCCTCTCCGAGCAGAACTAGATATTCTCATGGTATCCACTAGCCATATTCTCGTCAATTCCTGGGAGGCCAAACCAGAGTGTAGAATCCAAGTCTCCCATTGTTTCTGGAATTTAGTGAGTGTTCCCATTTTCAAATAAATCCCCCCTTCCGTGGCATCTGATTTATAACCAAGTTCCTGCTTGTTCGGACCGACAGATTGAATCCAGTACTTTGCAATCAGTTTCCTACTGGAGTACAGAAGATGCGGCTAGCATACTGTGTGCTGCCAGGCTCCACAAAAAAAAATAGAACATGTTTTATTCTTGGCCGTTTTTCGGTCAAGGATAGGACATTTGTGTAGGAGTGAAAAAAAATGGCAGCAGGCTCTCGGTTGGTATCCGTTTTTTGTGGATCTGCAATTTGCAGACTGCAAAAAATGGCTGCTAAAGCTGTCCGACATCCTGAAGCTGTTGGCCGAACGATCGAAAACTCTCTTTCCCGACTCCCCCATACATATACACGTCCAGTTCAACCAAGCGTGTATGTGTTAGCAGTGGGTAGAGAGGATAAAGTTGCGACCAGATACTTCTGGCCACGGCTTTTTATTTTCTGGGAGAACCAAATTATCATGTGAAAATAGTCACTTCACCCAGTACTTTTCTCCCCCGACATCATCTGTTAGGCGGGAGTCTAGAGCTCCCCATACACATTAGGTTGTGCGCTCCTCCCATACTTGTGGTGACCTTTTGCATTTGCTAAAGTATAGCAGTAGGCATTTTGCAGTTTAAGAGAAATTCCCATTCAGTGATTGTTGGACTGTGAAGCTATGAAAAGATATAACCTTAATGTCACATTTCGTGATGTAAATGTAAAGCTATTGTGCATTAGGGCTAGAAAACACCGCTGTGCTGACTAGGACTGAATGTGTCCTTGATGGAGACTGTTATGTCTACTGAAGATACTAGTCTCTTCTCTACTCAACATTTCCTTTTAACCTCGTACCTCCCAGATGTTTGTGTAGTAGTCACTATGTAAAGCAAATTTCAACAGAAATGATTAAAGGGAGTGGAGCCAAGGGAATTAAAGGGCATCTGTCAGCAGTTTTGTACCTATGACACTAGCTGACCTGTTAGATGTGCCTTTGGCAGCTGATGGCATCTGTGTTGGTCCTATGTTCATATGTGCCCGCTTTGCTGAGAAAAATGCAAATGAGCCTCTAAGAGCAACGGGGGCGTTGCCATTGCACCTAGAGGCTCCGCTCTCTCTGCAACTTTCACACCATCTGTACTTTGATTGACAGGGCCAGACAGTGGAAACATCATTCCTGGTCCTGTCAATCAAAGTGCAGAGGACGCGGCAGTTGCAGAGAGAGCAGAGCCTCAAGGTGTAAAGGCAACACCCCCGTTGCTCTTAGAGGCTCATTTCCATATATTAAAACATCATTTTTCTCAGCAATGCAGGCACATATGAACATGGGACTAACACAGATGTCTTCAGCTGCCAAGTGCACATGTAACAGGTCATCCAGTGTCATAGGTACAAATCTGCTGACAGATGCTTGTGGGGCTAGCTCCTCTAAATGCCATGATGCCTTTAAGGCTACTTTCAGACTTGCGGCAGAGGAACTGCCTGCCGGATCCGTCAAAGCGTATGCAAACTGATGGCATTTGTCAGACGGATTAGGATCTTGATCCGTATGACAAATGCATTGAAATGCCAGATCCGTCTCTCCGGTGTCATCCGGAAAAACGGATCCGGCATTTATTTATTTTTTTCAGATTTTTTGCAGTCTGAGCATGCGCAGACAGCAATGCCGGATCTGTTTTGCCGAAACACTCAGGCATCAATGCATTTCAATGGGAAAAAATGTGCAAGTGTCCCAGAATTTTGGACGTAGCATGCTGCGGTATTATCTCCGTCCTGAAAAGGCAAAAAGACTGAACTGAAGACATCCTGATGCATCCTGAACGGATTACTCTCCATTCAGAATGCATTAAGATAAAACTGATCAGTTCTTTTCCAGGATAGAGCCCCGAGGACGGAACTCAATGCCTGAAAAGAATAACGCTAGTGTGAAAGTACCCTTACTTGACAATCTGTGGCTTCAAGTACTTTGAATCCATATGCAAATGTAAAGGGCCTAAGCCACTCTGTGTACCCTTGCTCCTCCATCTTGCTCTGCCACCCATTCCTCTCCTTGACTGACAGCACCGATGGCTATGCAGGAACCCACTGATGACCAAAAATCGACAGCAATCTAATAAAATTGATTGTTACGGAAGAGACAGTAAAACTGTTGCTAGATAATGTGGTATAAAGCTTAGAACCACAACTTCTGAACGCCAGGAAATTGTCTTTATTGTTAGTTTATATTTTAGTAGAATAGTTGTCGGGTTGATTTACAAATAACCTGTAAGACCTTATTAATATGTTCCGTATGTGCACACAGTTTGTATAGATGGAGGAGGGACCCCAAGAATAATTTCTTCTTATGGGACCAAGAAACCCCAGTCACACACTGATTGCAGGGTCGCCAACCAGAATTTTTCTTTTTTTCTGGACAACTTATCCCAAAATCACGGACAGCCAACGTTTTTTACGGACAAATTGGAAAACCATAATGAATGATAAAGATAAGTAATACACGTCTATAGCTCAATATACGGTACTTGTAACACCTCATTACCAGCATTTACCGTGAGGTGTGAAATGAAAATTATCCTCAAAATAATCTAGTCAAGTACCACCAGCCTCAAAGAAATCACGGACACATCTTTTTTTATTTTATTTTTTTCACAGACACAGAAAAAAAGTTGCCTCTTTTTACGGACTGTCCAGAAATTGGACAACCCTGACTGGTTGTAGATGGGTAATATAAAGGCATATGGGACAGTGGAAACAAACCTCTATCTGCGGTGTTCAGTCCTTGCATATTTGTCTCTCTTGAAGTAGATGCCATTTCACTTGTGAACGCAAGGACCGCCTCTGCAGCTAATCTTTTTGAAAATTCTCTGGGGACAGACTAGTGAAGTGTCGGGATCACTGCTAAAGCTTTCTGCAAGAGAGTGCCTTCCCATAACAGAAGTATGATTTAATGATCATCCGGTTAACGCCTTCTATACAAAAGATGTGTTAACCATAGACCTAATTGGGCACCGCTAACGTTTTTGCAGATGGTTGTCATTCCGTACAACATATCCCTCAGCTGTAAAGTGCTGCTTCACTTTGACCTCACACTTTGTAACATAACATTGGGCGCTGTAAAGTTTTCAACGAAATCAACAATTGCTAAAGTGCTTGTTAATCGAGAAGAGGACTGCTATAGATGGGTGTTAGCTTTGTGGTAGACCACTTACTATTGTTATTGTTGTTTATAGGATTGCCCAAAGGCAGGCTTAAAGGGGTATTCCCATCTCAGACAATGGGGGCATATTGCTAGGATATGCCCCCATTGTCTGATAGGTGCGGGTCGCCTTCTGGGACCCACACCTACATTGAGAACAGACCCCTGAAGATTGTGGAGGGTGCACTACGCATGCGCAGCCTCCCTCCATTCATTTCTATGGGGCTGAATAGCCGAGCTTCCAGCGGCCCCATAGAAATGAATGGGAGCATTAGCCGGAACAGCGCAGTGCACTCCCATACAATCCTATGGGGAGAGCGTTTGGCGGTGGCCGGACCCTGGAAAACCCAGGTTCATCCATCCACCACCTTTCCTGCTCCGTTCTCAGTGAAGGTGCGGGTCCCAGGGGTGGAACCCGCACCTATCAGACAATGGGGGCATATCCTAGCAATATGCCCCCATTGTCGTAGATGGGAATACCCCTTTAAAACACTGTTCCTGATTACCTCAGACAAGACGATCATAGAACAATAATGCCTGCTACCAAAGTGTATTGAACAACTCATCCAGAGCATTTAAAGGGATTCATCCATGAATAATGTAAAAAATGAAAAACTTGCACAGTCTAGAACATGACAATCTCTTTCTAACAAAGATAGAACCAGCCCTGTACCTCACATGGATCCAGAGATCTCACCATTCATTGCTCCTTTTTCTCTGCTAGATTTATTTCAGCATGGCAACTCAAGGGGCTTGTCCTTTCTGCTGCAGTTGGTGGCATTTGAAGAATAGAACTGAGCATGTGCTTCCATCTCGGTTTGCAGGACAGAGAAAATAGAAAAAGAGCAAACAGCAGGTGGCGCTATACAGATACATTTTATTGAATATCTCAGTAGCTATAATACATTTTTTATTACGTGCAATTACAAAAGTAATCAAATCCAGGTGCTGGTTTAAAAACTATAGAATATGTTTCACGGGAAAACGCCTTTAACTATTACGACTTTTAGCATGTTTTATCATGTGCTATATTGGGCTCCTGTTGTGTTTTCTTTGATCTTGTGTATGACCACGCCCCTAGTAATTTTACCACAAAAAATACAACACTGGTTTGTTTTAATGCACTGCATGTATTAGAGGGCCGCTTTCGCACAAGAACTGAGGGTACAGTCGCACCTACCTGTTTTTGATACAGTTTTTGAAGCTAAAATCAGGAGTGGACCATAAAAGAAGAAGAAAAAAGTATTAACGGCAGTTGCCGCTTCAAAAACTGCATAAAAAACCTGAACGTGTGGCGATACCAATATAAGTAATATTTCGGGCAAATAAATTTTAAAATTGATAGTGTGTACATAAGAAAGACACCCCTTGACGTTTCCATGACTTTTTATCTTTTAGATATATGTTGGCTAAACCGGGAAAGCGAAAGTTTGACGAGCATGAAGATGGGCTGGAAGGCAAAGTGGTGTCTCCAACAGATGGGCCATCAAAAGTTTCCTACACTTTACAGCGCCAGACTATCTTCAACATTTCCCTTATGAAACTCTACAACCACAGGCCGCTGACGGAGCCAAGCTTGCAGAAAACAGTTTTAATTAATAACATGTTGAGACGGATACAGGAGGAGCTAAAACAAGAAGGCAGCTTGAAGCCTGTTTTTATTAGCACTTCGCAGTCTTCTGATCTTCTTTGTGACACGTACCAGGAGGCTCAGCCTGCATTCAGCCATCTCAACTCCCAGCCTCTTCAACCCACTGACTTATTAAGCACTACACCACTAGAGTCTTGCCTCACTCCTGCCTCTCTGCTTGAGGAGGACACATATTGCACTTCCCCAACAGTCCAGCAGAATATTTCTAGCAGCAAATTAACACCACCGCCTCCACCTCCTCTTGTCCAGCCAGTAAAAGACAGTTTTTCCTCAGCATTGGATGAAATTGAGGAGCTGTGTCCATCATCTACCTCCATAGAGGCAGCTGCAGAAGCAGCCGTGCATCTAAAAGATGAACCTGTTGCAGCAGGAACCCTCAAGCCTGAGGGAACACAAGAGAATAGAACAAGTGAGCCAAAACTAATGGATTCTCTTCCAGGGAATTTTGAATTAACAACCTCTACCGGCTTTCTTACAGACCTAACTTTGGATGACATCCTTTTTTCTGACATTGATACGTCCATGTACGATTTTGACCCTTGCACATCCAATAACGGAGCAGCCTCTAAAATGGCACCTGATGAACTTCTCAAAACTTTGTCTCCTTATAGCAACCAACCGGTAACCCCAAATCAACCTTTTAAGATGGACCTCACAGAATTAGATCACATAATGGAGGTTTTGGTGGGTTCCTAAAAGTACTCTGCATAATCCTTATCTCCTTACCCCACAGATTCACAGCACTGTGCATGTATACTTTTGCCTTTTTTTTTTGAAAAAAGAAAGAAAAAAAGGATCCTGTTTATCTATTGCATTACGCTGTATTGGAGTGCCTTCTGTATGACCACTTTGGAGATACTTTATAAGTCTGTCTCCAGGGATGGTCGTACCACAGTCCACTGAAGATTTCATACAAACTCTCAAGTGACAACTTAAACATCAATTTAAGTTGTCCGTGTATAAGCACAAGAATTACGTTGGGGAACGCTGTAAATTGCATGTGCATAACTGTCTATTTTTTCAATAAGGTTTATTGCAAGAGGTAAATTTTATTATTTAAGTAATCGAAACCCCTCTTTTTAGCATTTTAGGTTGGGAGGAAAAATTGGAGGCATTAATTACTGCTTTTTTCAGTAAGAATTGCATATATCTGGCTGCTTGGATCCCCCTTGCCCAAATGTTTTTATATTTTTGTACAGATTCTGTCATTTATTATATTGTTTTTTTTAGAAAAGGAAAAAAAGAGAAAAAATAAGCTGAAACAAGTGCAGCAATGTTTCAAGCGACAAAGTAATTTTGATAGGATTTGCATATGAATTTCCTCCCCAATTAAAATGTACAATATTAGTCCATACCTTTTATATCTAGGTTCTACAGTCCAGGGCAAATTTTTAAAAATAACTTACCATCCAGCTATATTTGAAAGGAAATGGGATAACTTCCCATCGAGGTGCGAAAATGACAACTAATTGGCAAATGATCTGCTCACCCTGCTAAAAGTATTATTTTCTAATTTCAATTTCTTGGCTGGGTCACAGGCTTCCTCTAATTTCTCAAATCTCTTAACATGGTCCCTGCTAATATTATGACTGTTCAACTTGCATAGATGTATTAAGTTAGAATGTTGCTCCTTAAAGTGAACAAAAAGTTTCATTTTTCAACAAGGACGTCCATCTACTCGAGGACCATTGTCACCAATACACTCTTGACAACCGTTTTGGTGGCAAAAACAATGTTGGCAGTACATTTTATTAAATTACTAGGAAACTGACAATTTTTATGACATTTATGTAGAACAGGGATCAGCAACCTCCGACATTTCAGCTGTGGGGAATCTACAACTCCCAGCATGCACACTTACTTGGCGGTTCTCAGGACTCCTATAGAAGAGAATGGAGCTTGCTGGGAGTCGTAGTTTTGCCAGTACTGGAGTGCCAGAGGTTGCTGAGCCCTGATGAAGAAGCCCTCATGATGCACAAGTGTGGTCCTGCTGTTAAAGGGGTTGTCTGCTTTGGACAATCCCTTTTGTTAGAAGGGCCCCTTGACAATATGTCGATCACATAGTATACCACTGCTGAATCCACAAGCTTTAATCCCTGGGAAACCGGGCAATAAGGGTTTACTTTCCCTACAGCTCCACCACATTGGAAATTAAAGGGTTTATCAAAATTTTCTAAATGAATGGCCTACCCTTAGGATAGACCATCAATATTAGATCAATGGCAGTCTGACTCTCAGCATCCCCATGACCATCTGCTTGAAGGGGCACCTTCATTGTTTACATGGAGTTTTACACTGTTCCGTACTGCCCATGACATACTTTTCGTATGAGCTGTGCTTGGTATCGTCAGGGGTGCTGAGAGTCAAACCCCACCAATCTAAGGATAGGCTGTCAATTTTCAAAACCTGGATAACACCTTAAGGCATTACACAGTGTCCATCCAAATCGGTGGGATGTCTGTGTAATGCAGGACAGTCCTCCACAGTGCTAGATGCTCTTTGGAACTGCTCTCGACTCGACCAAGAGATGGTTTTTCCTTACTGGACAACCCCTTTAATACTGTGTGCAGATAACCAGATCAACATTATCTAAGTGAAGAAAGACCAATGGACAAGTGTTAAATTTAGTAAATGAAGGCACCAATTGCCTCCTTGCAACTGTTATTACCGCCCATTTGCTGTCATGTCTCACGTGTCCAGCTCCCTAGTACACAATACAAATCACGACACTGTAATAACTTGCCTTGATCCTGAAAAGCCTGAACAACAAAATGATGTCGGGAAATTCAGCCATGTCCTCCATGTGTACATTTTTTTCCCATCAGACATGTGCCTTTCCATTCATATCCAAAGTGTACAGATGTGTTAACAGGAACACAACCCAAGCTATTACCAGGCAAGTATGCTCTGAAGTAGGACCAAAGACCATCTGTAGTTCTGAAATGGTGTGCACCCTCTTTAATGGTAAACAAGTTTGACCTAAAATTTTGTCCCACAATATTTGCAATTTGCCATCGTTGACGTTTTATCAGTGTTTTATTAATGCATACATTTTCATGGTACGTGAGCTCAGATAGAAGCATGGCCTATTACTAAAGCTGCCCATAGACAGAGATGTTGTGACGTCTATGGTGACTGGAAGCCTCCAACGTCTGGTCAGAGGAAACAGGAGTTAGACAAGTTGATTTCACCGTTCAGATTCTTTTGTTTCACCTTCAAAACAGCCTGTTGAAAGGTAGTGATACCCCACGGGGAGATCCAGTTCACAGTAAAGAGCCAATGAGGCTAAATAGCTGCCTTCAGTTAATAAAATGTCCATCTAGCCCACCAGTGTTGGTATGGTGAAATTCTCATGTCTATGGCCAGCTTTAGTGTGATTAGATTCCCTTGTTATATTAAATTAATATTAATTTGAATCCTTCCATACAGCAGATAAATATACAGAAGACACAGAGGATAACTGCCTTATCCCTTTAATCATAATACCGTATCTTCTTCAACTAATATCCTTTTAAAAACTCTGATCGGAAATGACCACTTCAAATCATACATTTTATTCCCTGTGTAAGGTTCAAAGCAGTATGTTTATGCCTACCAAAATATGACAGATGTTAATGGGGTTGTCCATGGGGCAAAATATTTGGAAAAGTCTTCAGATTGATCAAAACATTTTTTGTTAAATCGATAATCCCCCTGCCGCCCCCATTCCGATGCTTACCTAGTCTTCACTGGTCTCTCCTTCCTCTCAACACACAGGAAGTGCCCGCTCAGCCAATCACTCGTTGTAGCAGTCACCCACCTCAACCAACCACAATTTGCTGGGTCATCTTTCCTGGTAATTCCAGCTTGTCGAGAACGGATCAGTGTGGAGAGACTAGTGGGCACCTGGTAAGCCACTGAATGGGAGCGTTGGAGGATCAGTGAGAGTCGTTATTGGTCCTTTTATTCTTTTGTTAAACCAATCTGAGCACTTTACTAAAAATTTTGCTCTGCTGGAAATCTCCTTTATTGTGGTCCTCCATGATTGAGATGTAACAACTCAAAGTTGTGAAATATTAAAGCTACAGCTGTCATTTTTTGGAGGGGAAGATATTATTTGTACCAAAGTTGGAGCTGTCCACTAAAGGGCAGTTTTCTCTTGAGATGTCTGTATGCTCTCCTCTTCCCCAAGGCAGTGATTACTTTACTTTCAAATTGTGGAGAACATATATAATGCAAATTCTTCCATAGACAAGTTTAGGGGGGTGTTTATTTATTTTTTTATTAAACTTTATGGGGGAGATTTATCATGTGCCAGTTTTCTGCTGCTCTCGTAATTTTCCCAAAAAGGGGGCATGACGAGGATGGAGAGGGAGCAGGGCCAGTCGGCCCGGCACATTTATCTTCATTTATCTTCAGATACCTGGTGCAAATGATGACAGAAAGCTACAGCAGCCCTAAGCTGCGTACGGACTGCCCGAGGATGCGCCTAATTTAAGAAGAGGCGTGTGCTCCATTGTAAATTAGTCGCATCCTCCGGCAGAGCAGGAGATTTCAAAGACCGGCGTAAAACACCATTCTTTAATAAATCTCTCCTTTCGAGTTTTCATTGACATATAAACACCCCAAGCTACCTCATAAGAACCATTGCTGACCCAGTTTTGTAGGGAACCCCTTCCATATTTATTTTGATTTTAATAAATCCGTCTTCACTATGCCTCATTCACATTTGTTGTAGGGGAAAGAGGGGGCGCAGAAAAACTTAAGTGGGCAACGTTTTCATATTTGGTGAAACATAAGTAAAGAAAAAGACGTGATGTATGTTGTATAATAGCAAATGTTCAAATGCCATTCTACCTAACAGATATTGTGCTTCTGTGAACATTGTCTGAACCATGAATTACCCATTACTGGGTTTTGTATGCAATTTTTATAGAGTTAATTGTCCTTCTTCACTTTAAAAAAAGTGACAAAATGGGCTTACGCGATCAAAAACTTTCAGCTTTTTGTTCCCACCAAATCTGTCAGGTGACTCTGCCTGCTCATACGAAAGAGAATGGCGGTGCACTTGAACAGGAAAATGCTGTAAGAACCCACTGAAAATAAGAATCCTACTGGTTGCTACGTGATAACGCTTTCTGTATCACACACTATTACCATTACAGTACACGTCTTGCCTTCATTTGGGTCACTTTGCTTGCAGCATACTTTTTTTTCTATTGTACATGAGAATACTCAAACCTTGTCTGTGAGCAGGAAGTAGTCAAATCTTTTAATATTTCATGGGATTGTCGAGAGTGACATCATCACTTGTCTTTGCTTTTCCGATGCTTTTATATCAGTTTGTTGTATATTTGTTTCACTCTTACCAATACTATGTGTAAAAAAAATGTTCATGGCTTTCTTTAATTTATCCTTTTCTATTTAATTTTGAAAACTGTGTCTTCTTGTATGTTTTGAGGTGGAGGCGAGTCAAAAATATCATTTGTCAGCCATCTTGAATGGGTCACCTTTTTAATACAAGATCTTAAGAGGGCCATACACCTTATATAGCTGTCACCTAGAGCAGTGTTCCTCAACTCCAGTCCTCAGGGCCCACCTGCCGGTCATGTTTTCAGCATTTCCTTGGTATTGAGCATGTGATATACCGTAATTAGTGTCAATGCATCAGGACTTACCACAGGTATTCATTCTGTGGGATATTCTCAATTCATGACCAGTAGGTGGGCCCTGAGGACTGGAGTTGGGGGAACACTGACCTAGAGTCTCCCATACATCTATTATTCCTGCAGCCCTCCCCATACACATGCATGCTTACATTCCTCTGCTTATCTCCCGTGGATTGGGCATGTTGACATCCAGAAAGCCTTATCGTTCTTTCCCCCAACTTCTAACGACATTAATCTAATGTGTATGGGCACCTTGATAGTCTTGTATCAAAAACGGATTACATTTTTGAGCTGGTGTTATAAGAGTGTTGCCGAAAACAAGAAATGTCTCCAGACCTTTCTCTAGACTCTGTGCAGTATTTCTTTGCTTTCTGTATGGTACTTTTAGCTGTTAACTACAGATTGCAACCTACTATTTTATATGTGCATTGCTTCATTAGAAATTACTTTTATATTAATTTATTTTAAAAAAATTAAATTATGTTTTTTTTATGTCATCTGGCAATTATAAAGCGGTCTCTGCTCACTTCTTGCCGTCGATCAGCTTGGGTTTGTCTATGATAGGCACTTTAAGGCACCACACTGACAACTTTTACAAAGGAGTCTACGAGATGGCAATGGGGGGGGTCTATGATTGTGACAGGCTTGTATTAAAGTTTGCTTGATAATTCTATAGATATATATGTGTGCACGGGAAATGTGAATTTACTCTGCTTCAAATGATTTGCTAAACGAAACATATAGATTTCTTTTAAATTTTATTTATTTTATAGCATGTATGATTTAATTATATAAAGGGACGTATTGGAGATTACAGAACGTGTTTACAAAACGGGCAACACCATGCTGAAATATGTAAATGTTTCATGAGGAAGATGTGTTTAATATTCTAACTGCTTTTGTATTTTTTTTTGTCCTACTGAGGAATGTAGCCATTTCGTATAGGTAAAGTATTTTTTTAAAGTGAGCTTAAATAGTGATAAAAAAAAAAATATTCAGTAGAATGAAATGACTTTATTTTATAATTTATAATATTTATTATTTTCTGAATTATTTAACAATGCAGTCTCCAGAGGAAAATAGTCTCGTTAGCAATTGTCATGAACTGGATAGGTGATCAGATCAACTTGAACTATTATATAAGAAAATTACCATTCCGTACTGTGTCTTCTGGATCACTCCCACTACAGGCAGGAGACATACCACTAATAGAGCTGCAGTGAAAAAATAAAACATTTCCGTCAGGACTGGGGCTAGATTAAATCTTACTAACTAGTGATTTTTTATAGAGTTTTTTGCAATCAGTAAGTGTATTATTTAATTCTATGGTTAATTTCTGCATCATATCATAGGTGGAAACACTTCTTAAAAAATTGCAAAAACTCTAAAAATACAAAATGGCTACACTTCTGATCTTTGGCAAATTATAAGCACTATTACCATTTTTGTTTTGTTTTTATTTATTAAATTTGATTTATTGTTTAGCATACCTACTATTTTCTGAAAACTTGTATGCCACATACATGAATCCAATCCTTCAAGAGCATGTATACATTTTAAGTAAACCTATTTTGGGAGAAAAGAGTCAGTTTAGGGTTAAAACTGTAGAAGAAAGATCTTGTACACACTCACGTGCAATGATATGACAAGAACTGAGCAGAGCCGATCAGCTGTGATTTTGAAGTGATGTTTCCCTAAGTTATTATACCTGTTTTTTTTTGTTTTTTTTCAGTTATTTTTTTCTTTTTTTTTTCTTTTTGTAAATATATTTATTTTATTGTGAAGCTAACATCTGGATTGTAACATGTACAGAATGTATGGTAGGAATGTACTCTGTTTAGGAATGTACGTCCATTTCAAAAGTGGGTGTGAGGGAAGGATAGGAAAATGTCTGCCATACCCCTCGGTAGGTGTAGAGCTGAAAAAAAATAATCCAGTTTTGTGTTCCAGTATCTGAAGTCCAGAATTAAAATGAAAAAAACATGGCTGCTGTCAAAGAACAGCATCACACCCGTCCTCTTTAGTTCGATGGCGCTGATCTGCAATACCAGACACAACCCAAGGACTAATGTGGTGCTGTTTTTGAAAGAAAGCAATCATGACTTTGTGATCCAAGAAAACTCCTGTCAGTTCAGGCTACTTTCACATCTGTGCTTTCCCTTTCCACTATCGAGATCCGTCATAGGATCTCAATAGCGGGGGAAAACGCTTCAGTTTTGTCCCCATTCATTGTCAAAGGGGACAAAACTGAAATGAATGAAACTGAGTGCTCCAGAATGCATTCCTTTCCATTTGGTTGCGTCTCCATCGCGGACAGAATAACGCTGCAAGCATCGTTTTTCTGTCCGCGATGTGCTGTTCATGCTATGCTATGTTAAAGATAATACAACCGGATCCATTCATAACGGATACAGACGGTTGTATTATCGTGACGGAAGCGTTTTTTGCTGATCCATGAGGGATCCATTAAAAACTCTGGTGTGAAAGTAGCCTTATTCTTGTTATTTCAGTTTTAGTAGCTTATTTAAAATAATTGACATTTTAGAAGTATTACATGTCTTCCAACTTGATCAACACTACCTTTGCCATTAAAATTGCTCCCCTGCCCTTCCCCGCCTTCATACGGTGCATTTTGTACACATGGCGTCCCGCTATCACATAGTTCATCCTGTGTTTTATGCTGTAGGCACATTATTATAGCCATGGTATCCCTAGAGGAAATATTTGTTTCAGCATTCAGTCTAACTTTATTCCTTTTAAATAAGTTCTCTACCTAAATGTGCTAAAGAAAAATCCTGTTACCGGTAATAATGCAGGCTGACATTGGGCAAGCCACCGCTTGACTACAGCCAATCTACCTTCTGCTTTGTGTGTAGGGCCGCCTGCCTCTAATCACTCAGGCTCAATGGTCACTGAATGGGGCACATAGGTCAGAGACTGAGACTTTCCAGTGCCATGTGTCTGTCTTTTAATGCGGTAGTAATTAGATTTTTATATAATAGATTTAGATGGAGTACCACTCTTGTTATCCTGAAACACAAACGACTTTATGTTCTTGAAGCTCCTGGGCCTCAGTGCAAAATCTGTAACAGCCCCTTGTCTACCATTTTCCTATATATAACACTGTTGTCATCTTATGTGGCAGAGGGACCTTAGGCTCTGGGGTGTGACTGCTACCTCTGCACCCTCTTTGATGTGCTGTTTCCTTGTTGCAGTCAACTTTTTTTTATTTATTTTTTATACACGACACCCAACTTATTAGTGAGATTTGTATCTTACTAATCTTGCATGAAAACTAGACAAATTATAATCGTTTTAGTCTTACATTTCATAAACAATAATTTATTTGATATTTTTTCTATTCACAGACACATTAACATTTTATTTTTTTTAAATCGAGTACAGAGAACTTAGCATAATATGTGGCTGCGTAGTTTCCATTTGCAGTAGAAATTCTGATTTATGATGACAGGCAGACATAAGCTTAACAAGTAAAAGTGTTTTCATCACCTACTCGCACCCCAGGCATCCATTTTACAGCTCAGTCCATCCGTACACTAGCAACCACTGACTTTGCCTCTGCACCTTGCATTTGAGAACTGTAACCTAAAGTATGTCGTAGTGGTAATCTATGATGTCAAAATATTGTAATACATTTCTATAGGTGGATGTACATGATGTAGGAAACAAACCAATGTTGTGCCTTCCCTCTATAGGGGTTTAGTTATATTTCCACAACCACTGACATATAATAATCTGAAAGTTTATGAATTTGTAGGGTATTATTATATATGAATTAGTATTATTATATATAATGATTAAATTACCACAACATGAATGAGAGTAAGGCGTTGTCCTGTTAGAGGGGTTGTCTACTTTTCTCATTATATTGATGACCTAACCTCAGGATAGGTAATCAATATCAGATCGGCATTGCACTCCCGAACCTCCCTCTGATCAGCTGTTGGAAGAGAAAGCAGCGCTCGTACGAGCACTGCCTTCTCTTCACTGTTTACCTCTAATTGTTTATCGTCTCACTGTTGCAACTGCAGTGGTGAGCAGGTGTAATTGCAGCTAAGCTGTCCCATTCCCTTCCATGGGACGACCCCTTCCTGTTCACTGATCACTTAGTTGTAATTACACTGCTCATGGCTGCAGTTTCGATGACAAGCAGATAAACAGTAAAGAGAAGGCAGCTCTCATATAAGCACTGCTTTCTATTCAAACAGCTAATCGGGAGGCATGCTGGGAGTCGGTGCCTTGCCGATCTGATATTGGTGACCTATCCTGGGGTTAGGTCATCAATATAAAAAAAGCAGACAACTCCTTTAGGCTGGCCATACACTTAGACAAATGTCGGCCAAAGTTGATTTGATGTAAAGGGGCCTCCGTACCCTTCCCGACGGCAGAAAAGGATCGGGCTGTTGGATTTAAACAGCTTGATCCTTTTGTTCTCAGGAAGATAGACCACTTCCAGTGGCGTTTCTCCCCTCATCCTGCTCAGGACATTTGCATGCTCGGTTAAACTGAACAGGCATGTTTATGGGGAGGGATAGGGGGATGGGAAAGATAGCTTTAGACCAAGGCTGGCCAGCATGTGGCTCTCCAGCTGTTGTAAAACTACAATTCTCACCATGCCCTGCTGTAGGCTGATAGCTGTAGCCTGGGAGTTGTAGTTTTGCAACAGCTGGAGAGCCGCAGGTTGGCCATCCCTGCTTTAGACCAAGCAAGCATCCTAAAGGCTATGGCTTGCCTTACTAGAAAGAGCTCCACTCTTGTCCTTGGGCTTTGTCTGTTATTGCAGTTCACCACTTTAAAGCTGAGCTGCCATACTAGGCAAGGACAAGTGTGGCGCTAGTTTTTCTTTATTTTTTTTGGGGGGGGGGGGGGCAGACCCTTTCTTCTAATCGTGGTTAATCCCTTAACTTGGCTTCCTTTATTGTTTTGCACTTTCACACCCCTCAATAAACAAACACCTAAAATGAATTCCCAGGAGTTTTTCCATTATAATAAGTGCTTTTCGAATACTGGAACACAAAACTTCACTTTTTATGCAAATTTTTATAATTTTTGTCTTTGCAGAAAAATGTGCATTTAAAAAAAAATAATTGGGCAATACATGAAATGTCCACCGTCTAAACAAAGGCCGCATTTTCCTCCTGCAGACCTTACAGCTGTGCCTTTTCTATGCAATACGACAGACAGAGTCTAATATCAAATTACTGTATTCACTTGTAGGTATGGGCTGTAAAGCAAAACAATTGGGCAACTGTACATGGAAATGAGCAGTCTTTTTGTAGTTTTATATTATACAATAAACATTTAAAATAAAATTTTTGCAAGTTGTATTCTTCTTCTTCTTACCTAGTTGTTTGTGTTATTGATGCCCAAAACAAGGCAATCTTCTGTTGGAGGCCACATTGCTCGATTATACTTTTTGGTTGGTAAAGAATTTTAAAACAGAGACTTTTTTTCCATTACTTTGGATCAACATAGTAGGATTATACAGTCCTGATCGAAAGTTTAAGACCACTTGAAAAAGGGCAAAAAATCATATTTAGCATGGCTGGATCTTAACAAGGTTCCAAGTAGAGCTTCAACATGCAACAGGAAGAAATGGGAGTGAGACAAAACTTTTTTTGAGCATTCAATTTAATGAAAACAACGAATAAACTGAAACAGGCTGTTTTTCAGCTGATCAAAAGTTTAGG
This sequence comes from Bufo gargarizans, assembly GCF_014858855.1. Taxonomy (NCBI): domain Eukaryota; kingdom Metazoa; phylum Chordata; class Amphibia; order Anura; family Bufonidae; genus Bufo; species Bufo gargarizans. The sequence continues at coordinate 480,227,901 of NC_058083.1, forward strand.
ACCACACCTCCAAAAAAAAACTAAACCCCCCCCAAAACAGAAATCCAACTTCCAACTATGAACTCAGTAATGAGTAGCTCCGCCGTTATTGTTTATCACTTCCAAAATTCGTTTCGGCATGCTTGATGCAAGCGTTTCCATCAGGTAAGTGGGAACATTTCTCCAAGTGGTGAAGACGGCCGCACGAAGGCCATCTACTGTCTGGAACTGTTGTACATTTTTGTAAACTTCCCTTGCCATCCATCCCCAAAGGTTTTCAATTGGATTTAGATCAGGGGAACACGCAGGATGGGCCAAAAGAGTGATGTTATTCTCCTGGAAGAAGTCTCTTGTCCTGCGGGCATTGTGTACTGTAGCGTCCTGTTGAAAAACCCAGTCGTTACTACACAGACGAGAGCCCTCAGTCATAAGGAATGCTCTCTACAAAATCTGGATCATTTAAGAAATTCCAAATTACTGTCTTACTGCGTCCCACCATTGTTTTGCCTTTGCCATCACAACGTGTGACTACCTGACAGAAAATGACAATGAATCCACATCTTTGCACAGATTTGGCTCAGCTGAAAAACAGCCTGTTTCAGCTGATGATTAGACAGTTTGGTAAGGGCATTTTCAGTACAATGTAGAGGGCAAAAGCCAAATTGTAAGGGGCCAAGAAGATAATTTGTAGAAAGGTAACTTATTAGGTGAGAGTAGACCAGATGTTCTAGGAGATTAGAGATTAAGGGGAGATTAGAGACATGTCAAGTCAACAGATGTTATTTCTCGTAGTGGGGTTATAACAAAATGTTTAAAATGGGACAGAAAGATGCCTGAAGAGAGGAAGAGGTTAAATATTGTAGGTGACTAATAACAACCAGTGACAGGGACTGGAGGAGATATGAAGGAATGGGATGACTACTACATGTAGTTGGTCAAGAAGAGATTGGAGACTTCTTCTGTTATAGGGTCAAATGAGGAGACAAGAACAAGAGGTTGTGTTAGAGGGAGGGGTATCGAAGCTCGTTGGTGTCTGGGAGATTATTTCCTGTCTGATGTTATCTTTGAAGTGACCAGATCTTCAGCACAGATGTCAGAGGTCATGTGCGCATTTCAGCGCTGAGGAGGGAGCGAAAAGTATCAGAGTTGTTTTGGGTTATTCAAAAGCGATGAGATAAACCTATCCTGAATAGCTCGCATCAATGCAGCAAAAATGCTATCCCTTCCTAAAATGTTGTATTGTTTTTGATGTCTTCCACTCCAAATATTGAGGAGGCTAATTGCACAACTTCAGTTAGATCTGGTGAACTTTATCTGGGGTAATAATTGTCCCAGGGTATCAAAATCAGCCTTACATCCCCCAATAAGATCTGGGGACTGGGAATCCCTGATCTTTATAAATATTACCTAGCCAATCTGGCAGAGCTGGCATTAGAATGGTGGTCCCCGTCCACCTCGCAGTGAAGAGACATATGTCAGACGGCAATCTTTGAAAGCTGTGCTGGCAGCATATAGTATAAAGCGTTTTCAGCACAACCTGCCATTACTAACCATGCAGGCCACAATGTTTATCTGGGCTCACCTTGTAGATTCAAAAAAACTTTTTTACATTTCACCAGTCAAACTTCCTACTACTGCTCTGGAATATCATATTCCTACCATCTCCCTCGCAGCATGGTTATCTCAAGGTATTCATTCCATTGGCTGCCTATATGAAAAATCTACCAGGGAGGATTTATCAACACTCCATAATAAGTACCTACTCCCAAATAAATTGTTCCACCAATATCTCCAGAAACTGCATTTTCTGAGTTCTCTGCAGTCACAGTTTTTTTTTCAGGAGAATAAACCTCTCAATGCCTTCCTTGATAACTGCAAGACCCCACGTCCCAAATTATCCACCCTTTACTCTAGTATACTATCCTGTGACACAGAAAATAAGCAGCCATTCATGCTGAGATGGGAACAGGAAATGGGGAAGTCTTTCTCCATTTCTCAATGGCGGGAGGCCTTCTACTGGTCCTTTAAATTCTCCAAATGTGTCAATCATGTAGAGCAGGTGAGGAAGATCCAGTTGCGCTTGTATCTGACCCCTAATAGACTGGCCCACCTGGTTCCCAACTATTCTCCATTATGCTGGAGGGGGTATGGTGAGGTAGGAACCCCACTGCATATGTGGTGGTCATGTCCATCAGTTAGCACCTTCTGGTCTGAAATTATTGATATTATTAAAGAGGTCACAGCAGAAAACCTCATTCTCTCTTCGGAACTGTCGATTCTGCATAGAAGACCACTAAATTCCGGTGGTCGTTTGCTCACATCCATATTGTCCGTCAGTGGAAGCTGGCGCAAAGCCCTTTAATTGCTGAGGTTGTGCAGTCGGCCAACTCGCACATGCACTGTGAGATGGTTTTTGTCCCCACTCAAGGGAACCTGTCACTGGGATTTTGTGTATAGAGCTGAGGACATGGGTTGCTAGATGGCCGCTAGCACATCCACAATACCCAGTCCCCATAGCTCTATAGCTCTGTGTGCTTTTATTGTGTAAAAAAAACGATTTGATATATATGCAAATTAACCTGAGATGAGTCCTGTCTCTGAGATGAGTCACGTACAGGACTCATCTCAGGTTAATTTGCATATGTATCAAATTGTTTTTTTTTTTTCACAATAAAAGCACACAGAGCTATGGGGACTGGGTATTGCAGATGTGCTAGCGGCCATCTAGTAACCCATGTCCTCAGCTCTATACCCAAAATGCCGGTGACAGGTTCCCTTTAAGCTCCAGGATAAGCGCTCATAACCAGTGGTTGGCCTGGCTTTCCAGTCGCTTTGCCGCTGCCCTGCCTGATGATATCATGTAACCTACATCCTGTATACTTTGCTCAAATAAGCACTTTTCTACATTTGTATCATACTACACCTGTGTAAGGTCATCTCAGTATGTCTTACCTTAGGATGTAGTACGTTTCGGTCTCTGATTTATGCTCAAGGACAATGTACTCCTGCTTTTCTTAGTTTGTACTCCTTGTTTGTAACTTTTCTTTCACTGAAAACTTCAATAAAAATCTATTGAACACAAAAAGTGATGAGATAAGCGAGGTGAAATAGGTTTACTTGGCAAGGTGGGGGGCAGAGTTGTAGGTTTTATCATAAATTTATATGGAGAAAATCTGCAGATATTCATAATTTATTTTACAGTGCCCTTTAAAAATAATTGTGCTTAGTAAACAGTGCCCCTGACAGTAAGAGTGCCACAAGCATATTGTCTCCCAAAAACATTTGTGCGAAGCTCATAATGCCTCTGACAGTAATAATGCCCATTAAATGGCCCAAAATGTCATTTTCACATGACCATAATAATGCCCAAACAGTACTTCCAAAAATAACTGTGCAAAACAGAATGCCCAAATAGTAAGTGCACACCCAGTACTCGCAAAAAAATGGTGGCAAGCAGAGTGGTCTCAACAGCGCTCCCAAAAGTTACTGTGCCAGGGCGTCCCCCATACTAACAATGCTCCCAAAAGTCCCACCAAGTGATAATACTCTCCCAGAGTGCCCTCCTACAGTGCCTCCAATAGTAATAATGCTCCCTCACTGTGCCCCCAGTACTAATAACACCCCTTATAGTGCCCCTAGTAATAAAGTCCCCAATAGTATCTCCCATATTTCCCCCAGTATTTATAAGGAGCCTTAGTATAGTGCACCTAGTAGCAGAAATGCTCCCCTGTATTGCCCCTAGTAGTAAAAAAAGCAAAAACTAAACAAAAACAAAACAGCAGTAGTAAAAATGCCACTCATAGTGCTTCCCAGTAGTAAGGAGGCCACTATAGTGCCCACATTTGTAAAAATAAAAAATAAAAATTCCACTAGTGCCAACAGTAGTAATATGCTGTCCCAGAAGTAATAATGACCCCCTACAGTGTCCCAGTAGGTATAACGCTGCTCCATAGTATCCCCAGTAGTAATACAGCACCTTGTAGTGCTCCCAGCAGTAAAATAGCCCCCATAATGCCCCAGGTAGTAATAAGGACCCCATAGTGCCCACAGTAGTATGCTCCCCCCAAAGTGTCAAAGAAAACAATCAAATGCCTGACTCCCATTCCATGCCTTAATCTTCAATGCAGGGTAGGCCACTGGTCTTCTGTGGCCTGCAGCCTGAGCTGCCTGCACTCTGGCTCAGTCTGTCACAATGATATCAATGCATTGCCTGCACCTTTGATCCAACCTCTTATAGGCTTCGTGCCTAGTGACCTGTTGCCTATGAGGTGAGCAGTAGAGCAGGGAGTCATCAGCTCCTGTTCTGCAGTATTCAACTGTATTGACACCCTGAGGATACAGATAGAGTTGATCGTAGGCTCGTAGCACTTGCCCAGAGATTCAGGGCCCTGAACAAACCCCTTGAGGAAGCTTACACGAAAAGCGCGTCGGGGCTGCGGATCATCACTCTGGTACTTATGTTATCATCTATTTACTACTTTGTTTATACACACTGCCATTTCTTTATACTTTGCAGATTGCACTTTATATATGTATTTGTATTTGGCTTAGTGTAGCGTTTTATGGGTCTTAGGTCAGGACTCTGCATTCTATACCTGTCTGGGTATTATCACTTATTGATGTTTGTACCTTTTATGACCTATCTACTATATGTTCTATCATGTTATCCAGATTGTGATCTTCCATTTATCCTTTGTGTCTTTTATCCACTGCTGTATTGTATGTACTTGTATTTTTATCCATTTTATGGTTTAAAGGGAACCTGTCACCTGGATTTTGGGTATAGAGCTGAGGACATGGGTTGCTAGATTGCCGCTAGCACATCCGCAATACCCAGTCCCCATAGCTCTGTGTGCTTTTATTGTGTAAAAATAACTATTTGAAACATATGCAAATGACCCTGAGATGAGCCCTGTCCATCTCGGGGTAATTTGCATATGTATCAAATGTTTTTTTTTTTTTACACAATAAAAGCACACAGAGCTATGGGGACTGGCTATTGCGGATGTGCTAGCGGCAATCTAGCAACCCATGTCCTCAGCTCTATACCCAAAATCCAGGTGACAGGTTCCCTTTAAATAAAGTGTATTCGTTATCAGTTGTGCTATGCTTTTTTCTTTGGTGTTGCTCTTCTAAAAGAGGTTCTGCAGCGGTTGGGGTGTGTATGAGAAGAAATAATGTGCATCCCATTATTAAGAATATTAGCTGACACTCGGATTTGTGTGACCTGTATGAAAGTTTCCCCTGTGGCATGTTCACTAAGTACAAAATGTGTCTATATAGTGTGTTTCTTTCATATCAAGGAACTGATGTCAGGGAATACAGAGATTTGCAAATGAATTACAGAAGGTACAGAGCTGGAAACCTATAACCAGGTCCATTCGTTAGGAAGTAAGGAAGTAGCAGGGTTGTGCAGAAGAAGACTGTGTGTCAGCGCACATGGGAACTGGGCGAGCAGCCATGGATCAGCAGAAGATACATGATAAGTGTACACAACGCATTTCATTCCGTGCAACTGGTTGCTGAATGCGGACTGGTTTGCTTAGCATTTTTTACAAATGTTTGCCCCTTTTTTACTATGGAACAAATTCTTGCCTGCGCAAGGAAATACTTATAACATGACCTTCTAGAAAGTGAAAAAGTCTCTCTATTTATAGGCCGGGCTGATCAGAAACAGGAAACAGGGCAAAGAAAATAGACTAGACAAACTCACTTCTACAGCACAGACCCGTGTGATATTTGATGTGTTCTTGTGTAGCTGGAGTAATCTACACAAAATTACTATATACTGTGGCGGAAAATATATAGAAGCTGCACTGAGCAGAGGACATATATCCTTAAAGAGATATTTCAGGATATTATAGATCGTGGTAACTTATATATTTTAATATATTTCTGTCTGATGATAATAGCATGGCTTAGTTAGAGGAGGACCTGATCTTTACTGTTTCCTTAATTCTGACCTTCATGGTTAATGAATAAAATGGCAGACTTGCAATGAAGACTGGTACATATGTAGGTAAAGGGAGTGATCACTGCAATAGAAATCATTAATGGTTGTCACCAGCACTTTATAGTCCTAATATTCATAAGAAATGTCAAAACACAATGGGGACATTTATCAAGACTGGCATTCCCATATGCCAGTCCTGATGTGCAGAGATGCCCCTTTATTTAATAAGGGGCATCTGGCGGAGACTTCAGCTATAATTACGCTAGTCTATGGCACAAGAGATTCTCTGGCCCTTCCTCTTTTCTAGCCACTTCAGAAAGGTGGTAAGCTCAAAAAGTCGCAAATTCTGGGGCAAAGAAAATGAAAATATGTAAATATTACTTTATTATAAATATATTCCCAAATACCTTTCATTAGTTATAATGGCTCATTTTGTCTAGGGAGCAATGATTAGGAGAAACAAAATGGCCGTCGTCCTGTCAGTACACACAAAACCTGTCCTAATCACACAGGAGGACAAGTTACTTCAAAAACGCTGAGGTAAAAAGCTGCCTCATCCTCCTCTCTGCTTTGGTTGTCAGGATTATGATTCTGAATACAGTTTAATATGATATTTAGCTAAATCTTTGTGGGAATGGAGTTCATGAGGAGACATGAAGTACAGAGAGGACGGACAGGACAGACTGTGGTAATGTGGGGCTGTGGTAATGGAGACTGCATACAAGTGCTGCTGCTCATTAGCCACATCGGCTCATGAACTCAATTCCAACAGAGATTCAGCTAAAGATCTTATCATCTGTATTCAGGATCATAATCTCTGACAAGCAGAGCAGAGAGGAGGATGAGGCAGCTCTTTACCTCAGTGTTTTAAAGTAACTTGTCCTACTGTGTGATTAGGACAGGTTTTGTGTGTACTAATAGGACTGCGGCCATTTTGTTTCTCCTAATGATTGCTCCCCAGACAAAACGAGCCATTATAACTAATGTAAGGTATTTGGGAATATATTTAAAATGAAGTAATATGTCAGTATTTTCATTTTCTTAATTCCCGGAGAACCCCTTTAAAAGTCGCCATCGCTCTGTTGACTCTATAACTACAGAGCTCAAAACCTCTTTTGGAATTAACATCAGCACAAAGACTGCACCAACAGCTTCATGGAATGAGTTTTCATGGCCGAGCAGCTGCATGCATCCTTACATCACCAAGCACAATACTGAGTGTTGGATAGAGTGATGTAAGGCACGCCACCACTGGAATCTGGAGCAGCAGAAACATGTGACGCATCACACGTCTCTATCTGGGAGCCTGATGGACAGGTCTGGGTTTGGACGGGTCTCTCTGTCTATAGAAAGATTGTGTTTCAAATGCTGGGTAGCGGATAATGGAACGTCAGATATGGTGTAACTACCTTACACATTGTAGTAATGGGACAGTCATGTAGTCTTTCACATTGGTAATCTAAACATCAGCAAGCCCTGACAGCATTAAAACAAAGGTGCTAAATATAGATAATGGTATGTAACAAAGGAAATGAATAGAGCTAATGAAAATAATTACTTCTGAGCTTTGGTGACATCATCATGTAAGCATTCAGATATACAGTACAGACCAAAAGTTTGGGCACACCTTCTCATTCAAAGAGTTTTCTTTATTTTCATGACTATGAAAATTGTAGATTCACACTGAAGGCATCAAAACTATGAATTAACACATGTGGAATTATATACATAACAAAAAAGTGTGAAACAACTGAAAATATGTCATATTCTAGGTTCTTCAAAGTAGCCACCTTTTGCTTTGATTACTGCTTTGCACACTCTTGGCATTCTCTTGATGAGCTTCAAGAGGTAGTCACTTGAAATGGTCTTCCAACAGTCTTGAAGGAGTTCCCAGAGATGCTTAGCACTTGTTGGCCCTTTTGCCTTCACTCTGCGGTCCAGCTCACCCCAAACCATCTCGATTGGGTTCAGGTCCGGTGACTGTGGAGGCCAGGTCATCTGGCGCAGCACCCCATCACTCTCCTTCATGATCAAATTGCCCTTACACAGCCTGGAGGTGTGTTTGGGGTCATTGTCCTGTTGAAAAATAAATGATGGTCCAACTAAACGCAAACCGGATGGAAAAGCATGCCGCTGCAAGATGCTGTGGTAGCCATGCTGGTTCAGTATGCCTTCAATTTTGAATAAATCCCCAACAGTGTCACCAGCAAAGCACCCCCACACCATCACACCTCCTCCTCCATGCTTCACGGTGGGAACCAGGCATGTACAGTCCATCCGTTCACCTTTTCTGCGTCGCACAAAGACACGGTGGTTGGAACCAAAGATCTCAAACTTGGACTCATCAGACCAAAACACAGATTTCCACTGGTCTAATGTTCATTCCTTGTGTTCTTTAGCCCAAACAAGTCTCTTCTGCTTGTTGCCTGTCCTTAGCAGTGGTTTCCTAGCAGATATTCTACCATGAAGGCCTGATTCACACAGTCTCCTCTTAACAGTTGTTCTAGAGATGTGTCTGCTGCTAGAACTCTGTGTGGCATTGACCTGGTCTCTAATCTGAGCTGCTGTTAACCTGCGATTTCTGAGGCTGGTGACTCGGATGAACTTATCCTCCGCAGCAGAGGTGACTCTTGGTCTTCCTTTCCTGGGGCGGTCCGCATGTGAGACAGTTTCTTTGTAGCGCTTGATGGTTTTTGTGACTGCACTTGGGGACACTTTCAAGGTTTTCCCAATTTTTCAGACTGACTGACCTTCATTTCTTAAAGTAATGATGGCCACTCGTTTTTCTTTACTTAACTGCTTTTTTCTTGCCATAATACAAATTCTAACAGTCTATTCAGTAGGACTATCAGCTGTGTATCCACCTGACTTCTCCACAAGGCAACTGATGGTCCCAACCCCATTTATAAGGCAAGAAATCCCACTTATTTAAACCTGACAGGGCACACCTGTGACGTGAAAACCATTTCAGGTGACTACCTCTTGAAGCTCAACAAGAGAATGCCAAGAGTGTGCAAAGCAGTAATCAAAGCAAAAGGTGGCTACTTTGAAGAACCTAGAATATGACATATTTTCAGTTGTTTCACACTTTTTCGTTGTTTATATAATTCCAAATTCATAGTTTTGATGCCTTCAGTGTGAATCTCCAATTTTCATAGTCATGAAAATAAAGAAAACTCTTTGAATGAGAAGGTGTGTCCAAACTTTTGGTCTGTACTGTATATCAGAGCTTTTGTATTAGCTCGGAAACCTCTTTCAGTAATAGATCATGCAAAACTTCATCCAGTAATTTAAACTGCTTATCCCTAACTGAAACTACTGTAATATCTGGATACAAGCACATCCAAACTTAAAAAAGGGCACTTTAGTCCCCTGGAGATGTGTCCCGGTCAGATTTAGCACAGTGGGGTACTGATGGCAGCCTTGCTACTCCACCCTGTTTTGGCTGGCATGGATGCACTCACCTGGGGACACACAGTGCTGTTATGGCTGAAGGTTTATTGTGAGAGATGTCCTGATGGTCGGAACTCCAAAGGAGAAAGGCCACAGGAGACAGAGAGTTCCTCAGTCAGGTGTTGACTGGTGTCCACTGTTGAACTTTGAGGACCAGTGTAGCCACTGTGGTGGGATTATTCTCGGTGGGAAGCAGAGGACTCCAGCAGACCAGAGGCCTTATAGGAGGAAAGCAGAAAGTACAGTATGTTTCCAGTATAGGTCGAGGGAGCAGAGGAAGTCTTGGTAAGTAATGCAGGTTGTTTTTTTCCCAATAAAAACAAAGTTAGGGCTCATGTACATGACCATATGTATTTTGCGGTCCGCAAAAAAACGGATGACATCCGTGTGACATCCCTGTTACATTCATTTTTTTTACGGATCCATTGTAACAATGCCTGCACTGTCTGCAAAACGGACAAGAATAGGACATGTTCTATTTTTTTGCAGAACGGACTTGCGGACATACAGATACGGAATGCACACGGACTAATTTCCATTTTTCTTGTGACCCCATTGAAATGATTGGTTCCACAAACGGGCCGCAAAAAAACGGACACGGACAAAAATATATTCATGTGCACAAGCCCTTAGTGAGTAGTTATGTCTCCTATATAGTTGCTGTGAGCAGGAGCTCCTGGACTAAGCGAATATCTTCCACTGGGTCCAGGCCATGCCCACTTCTTTTCCAGTTTAAACACAAGGTTGTTGGTCTGCAGAAGATCTGAAGCATCACATGAATGATGGTCTTCAGCCAACTATAAAGCAAAGAAGATGTTGCTTGCAGATTTGAGGCTGCATTTCTGGAAACGTGGTCATGATTTCAACAGTGAGAAGAAACCCCTTAATACAAAACCATCAGGGAGTCACCTGATCAACCCTCACTCTCCAACATGACAATGACATTAATGGGGTCATTTATCAAACTGGCTTAGTTGTCCATAGCAACCAGGGGCAGATTGGCTATAGACCCTACAGGGAAATTTCCTGGAGTCCCCATGATCAGGTGACTCCCTGATGGTTTTGTATTAAGGGTTTTCTTCTCACTGTTGAAATCATGACCAAGTTTCCAGAAAGCCCTCTTGTTGGCCACAGGCCAGATACATAATGATCTGATGCTCAACGGCAGCAGTGCCCTCCTGAACTCAGCTGTATTACTGTCTTCATGATGGTGATACAGTTGAATACAATGGTGAGGGCAGCAGTATTTTGTGCTGTCCTGTGGTATGTGGTTCTGCTGGGGGGGTATTCTGCGCTGCAGTACAGTATTACAGGGCCCGCCTACTTCGGTTGTCCCCGCCTACTTGTTTCAGCCTGTCTTCTGTGAGTTTGAACCTACCTACAACATGGGGCCACTTTTAGTATTTTTTCCAGGGCCACTTTAAGTTCCCAATCCAACCCTGATAGCAACCAATCAGACGCTACTTTTCATTTTCCAAAGGAGCTGTCAAAAATGAAAGGTGCAATGTGATTGGTTGCTATGGGCAACTAAGCCAGTTCTACTTTACACCAGTGTGATAAATGACCCCATAAATCTACAGAAGGCACAGACACAAAAAGATTCTCATTTCTTATAACTAGCTTTCTCAAAGTACTACATAATAAATAAATAAATAAATATCTACCATATACAACAAAAAGGTAAAACAGATCACACACTATGAAGCAGAAGCCACCCAGTCACATACATCAGCAAAAGATGCCTATGTAAAAAACTATTTCCCAAGCCAGTTACCCCAATATAAAGTCAAGGTAGATGGGCCCTCAGAAGGGGCATCCTTAGAATACACTCTATATACCCTGTATACAGTCCAACACTGAATGATGCTCCCCATGTGGACTGTGGACAATATAGCTCAGCATTGTGCCAGTCCTTAGTGGCTGGATCATCAATCATTTACTGGTTTTACATTCAGTGAATGGAGCCCTTTAAGGAGAAAGCTGAGCAGAAGGACGAAGAACGACACAAAATCCCTCCATGTCCTCTGATGCATTTTGCATTGTGCGGTATATAAATGTTTTGTTTTTCTTTTGTCAATCACAAATTTAAAGAAAGGGAAGGAGAGAAAAAGAAAGGTACTAACTGTTGTGTGTCCCGGCCATGCCATTTACAAGCCAGCTTTTAATAAAATAGAACAGGATTTCACAAATTCTCACAAATATTTGGTTACCATGGAAACATTAAACTCTGTATTTACAAAACTGCCTTGTGTTACCAGACGTCTCCCAGCAGTGGACAACTTGTATTTCATTCACAAGCTGCAAGATAGACGCCATCGTCTTAACGCTATCCTAATATTCATGTTATGTAAGATCTTCATCCGACAAGGGCTGCTAGTCGTGTGAACATGCACTACTACAAAAAAAATCCCACGTCTTTCATACTGTATGCATACCATTATGTTTTCACTGCCTGGCCCTGTCAATCAAAGTGCAGAGGGCGCGGCAGTTGCAGAGAGAGCAGAGCCTCTAGGTGTAATAGTAACGCCCCTGTTGCTCCCAGAGGCTCATTTGCATACATTAAAGTGTCATTTTCTCAGCAATGTGAGAACATATGAACATGGGACCAACACAGATGTCTTCAGCTGCCAAGTGCACATGTAACAGGTCAGCCAGTGTCATAGGTACAAATCTACTGACAGATGTCCTTTGAGCTGCAAACAGATAATTTGGACTGTTGCCAATAGGAAATCTGGGTCCATTTATTTAGAAACACAGAAGCTTTTACACAATACACAGTTTCACTATATACCGTTTGTTTCGCCCTATAAGACGTCCCTAGGTTTTAGAGGACAATAAGAAAAAATATTTTTCATTAGACCTCAGATCAGACCAACAATCAGACCCCCAATGTTAATCAGACCTCAGAGCAGACCCACAATATTAATAGGGGCCCCCATTCAGACCTCAGATGAGACCCACATGCCACAGATCAGCCCCCATGCATATATTAGCCCCCAGCCTCAGATCAGCCCCCATGCCATATATCAGCCGCCAGCCTCAGATCAACTCCCATGCCATATATTAGCCCCCATGCCATATATCAGCCGCCAGCCTCAGATCAGCCCCCATGCCATATATCAGCCGCCAGCCTCAGATCAACCCCCACATATCAGCCCCATGCCATATATTAGCCCCCAGCCTCAGATCAGCCCCCATGCCATATATCAGATCAGCCCCCAGGCACATATAAAATAAATCCACTTACCTGTCCTGCTCTGGACGCAGCCGCTCCTCACCTCCAGCACTCTCTCTTCTTCTTCCTACTGTCGGCTGTGCTGTGACCCGACGCACACAGCCTGAGGTCACAGAGCGCCCTCACGCTGTGCGCAGCCACAGCATAGCCGACAGCAGAGGAGCAGGAAGTGGTGAGTACAAGGCCTGGGGAGCACTTCATTCACTGCTTCCCGGTCCTCCGGTACTAATGAGCGCTTCCATAATGGAAAGCGCTCATTAGTATTCGCCCCATAAGACGCAGTGACATTTTGCCCCCACTTTGGGGGGGGGGGAGTGTGTCTTATGTGGTGAAAAATACGGTATATATTTTACTTACACATGAAGTATACAGCATAATTTTATTATAATAACATATAGTCATTAAATGCCTCCTAAAGTATTACATTAGGTTCGAATACGACTAAGGACAAAATCTTTATGGTTTGCATGTTCTCCCTGTGTTTGTGTGGGTTTCCTCCAGTTTTTTCGGTTTCCTCCCACACTCCAAAGACACATTTTTTTTTTTTTTTTTTTTTTTTTTTTTTATTTGTATTTTTATTTTACAGACAATATAAAAGCAAATTTCCAATCAGATATACTATAATAGCGCACATTAGACAGTGTATCGTCTCCATGCCATATATCGGACACATACAACAAAACAATCTGTGACCAGAGGAGTCAGCTCTAATACCAGTACATAGGCATGGGATCCACAACCCAAAAAAAAAACACACAAGAATAAAAAAAAAAAAACCATAAACCCAACCCCCCTCCGCCCCGCCCCCTCACCCCCCACCCGTTTCCACCCGGCTTGGTGCGGCCGCCGCGAGGGGCGGCGGAGTATTCCTGCCCCCCTCATAAGGATTTTCATTAGAGCCTTTACAATTTCACACGTATTCTGGCGTGGGCTGTGTTGATAGAGTTTATCTAGGAATATATAATGGTTTGTTGGGGTATATCAGTGGTCTCCCCAGTTACTAGCCATCAATTCTGCTCTGGGGTATTACGGCTGGCTATTTCCCTTCTCTATGGGCCCATTCCGGTAGCGTCGTTTAATCCACGTCGTTTCATGCCCTCAAAATGTGTTATTCGCGTCATTAAACTTTGCCAATCATTGATTGTTGGGGGTCTATCTTTCACCCACTGTCTCAAGATTATCACTTTGGCCAAAAGAAACCCCTTTAACCAGTATACCTGTTCATTTTTAGTGGTTTTGTTTTTATACTCAGGAGGAAGCAATCCAAGAACTGCTACTTGAATAGTCATGGGAGGACTGTTCCTGCTGTTTGCCACCATTGTCTGAAATATGCAGCCCCAGAAAGTCCTAATAGCTGGACAGTCCCACAGCATATGTACAAGCCCTGCGGCTACACAAGAACATTTAAGGCAGCTAAATTCTTGACCCTTGTTAGTGTACATTTTAGTCAACAGGCTCGGAGTAACATATAAGCGATGTATTATTTTGAATTGTATCAATCGGTGTTGTCGTGAAAGAGAGGCCTTCTTTATATTTTGATATATTTCCTGCCATTGTGAGGGGTTACATTCCCCAATATCTGTCTTCCATTTATCCACACTTTTAAATTTAGTGATAGTGCTTATTTCCTCGATGAATCTCCTATATATTAGTGAAATCTTAACTTTATTCCCTACTATGTTATAACAAAAGGATAAGAACCCCGGAGTAACTTTTATCAAGGGTGTTTTTTTGAGAGTGTATGATAGTGCATGTTGTAGTTGACAATATCTATAGTGCTCTAGTGCAGTTATTGGTGCTTGTTTTATCAATTCCCGTATTGATTTACTATTCCCTTTTGTGTATATATGTGAAAATAATGAAATACCTTTTCGAGTCCAGAATTCGTTTTCGTTAAGTGTCAAAAATTCAGTTAGGGCAGGGTTGTCCCATAAGGGGGAGAAATCCAGAATTTGAGGGGCATGGATCAATATCTTAATTTTATTCCAAACTTTCTGTAGCGCGGCTCCGATGGGGCAAAAGTAATCTGTACGTTGAAACATTCCGGATTCCAATATACTAAAAATGTTATTGGAGTGTAGTGGGCGTTGACCTAGGATATGTGATATTAATACACCATCCCCGACATTGACGCACCATTGTAATTGTGCACAGAGATAATAGATTTGAAAATGGGGCAGGCCTAGGCCCCCGTTACTTACGGCCATTCGCAGGTATTGTAGTTTGATGCGGACCCTTTTTCTGCCCCATATCAGATCATTTATCAAGCGGTCAATCAGATTGAAGACGCTATCCTCAATCCAAGTGGGGCAGGAGCTGACCGTATACAATATCCAGGGTAACAAAACCATTTTAATCAACGCAATCCTATTGATCTGCGAAAGTGGGAGTTTCTGCCACACTCTTATTTTGTCTTTTATTCTCCCCACTAAAGGGGAAATATTTAACTGATTATATTCCCTGATATTATTGCTGATTTTTATCCCGAGATAATCTAAATGATCTGTCGGGGGAATAATTCTGATCCTAAGATCGTTAGGGGGGGGCATCCGGTTCAGGGGGAAGAGTACAGACTTAGACCAGTTTATCTCATACCCAGCAATTCTGCCGAATTCCTCTGTTATCCGCATAACATTGGGGACGCTTCTCCAACCGTCATTCAGGTAGAGTAAGACGTCATCTGCATATAAGCAAATCTTATCGTCTGTCCCTCTCCCCCCGAAGCCGGATATGCCAGGTTCAGTCCGTATCCTGCAGGCAAGGGGTTCCATAAAGATTGCGAAGAGGAGAGGAGAAAGGGGGCAGCCCTGACGTGTTCCCCGCTTTAGGGAAACAGCAGGGGTAAGCACCTCATTGACTTTAATTCTAGCAGTTGTTTCACTATATAGCAGTTTAACCCATCCAATAAATTCCTGGCCCAGATTCATCCTATACATAACACGCCAGAGGAAGGGCCACTCGACACGATCGAACGCTTTAGCGGCGTCCAATGATAGTATCGAGCGGTCCTCCCCTCCGCCAATCTGGATATTAAGAAAGGTCCGCCGTATATTGGTCTGTATCTGTCGCCCAGGAATGAACCCTGTCTGGTCCACATGTATCAGGCGCGCTATTACTTTTTTTAAGCGATTGGAAAGGACTTTTGCAATTATTTTATAATCTGCATTGAGCAGTGATATTGGGCGATAGTCCTCAACTTTATTTCCCAGTTTCCCCTTTTTAAGGATCAATGTAACCGTTGCTTCGGCCAGAGACGGGGGCAGCTTTCCGCGTTTACTAGACTCATTTAGAACAAGCAACAGTCCGGGCAAGAGTATCTCCGCATGGCGCTTATAGATGCCAAATGGAAGTCCATCCGGACCCGGCGCAGAAGAACCCCGAGTCCCCTGCAGGGCCGTTTGTAATTCCTCCAATAAGATGGGGGCACACAAAGAGGCGGAATCGGAGACCGAGAGCGCCGGGATCCTGACTTGTTCCAAAAAGGCATCTATTTCGGTCACTATATCTACCGCCTCAGATCGATATAAATTATCAAAGTGATTAAAAAACTCTGCTACCATCTCCATTCCTCTTTCCAATCTACGCCCATCCCCCGTCAGTATCTGTCTAATTCTTTGGGGGGGTTTTTGATTTGCTATAATAGAAACCAATAGCTTACTCGGGGTACCCGCCTCGCAGAAATCTTTATAGCCCATGAAAAATAGTTGATTCTGTGCTTTTTCCTTCATAAAGGTAATGTAATGATCTTTGGCAGATTTTAGCTTAGTACGCGTATTCATATCATTTCGTACTCGGATACAGCCCTCCAGATATGCAATATTTGCCTCCAGCTTTTTTTGTTCGGCAGAGAAATCATTTTTTTTCGTTTTTATTCTAGAAAAATACAGCCCACGCATAAATGCCTTCATGGCATCCCAAACAAAATGAATGTGAGCTGTACCGATATTCTCTTGCCAAAATTGTAAGAGTTCTTTATCTATCCCAGCGGAATCATTTAATATAGTTAGCCAGTGTTCGTTCAATCTGAACGATCTGCTGATCCCGGTTTTTTGTCCGGTCTTCATCACCAGTAAGATCGGTGAATGGTCGGATATGCCATGGGTCTCGTATGTCATTTTTGAGATAGATTCAAGCATCTGCTCATTGGCCAAGGCCATATCGATCCTAGACATAGCGCTATACGCTTTGCTAAAGCAGGAGAACACCTGTTTGTTGCCGTAAAGCCATCGCCAGACGTCGGTTAAACCCATCTCCTCACAGAACCCGCGAAGTAGAACATGTTTATCCTGCGCACTTTTCCGGGCGGTTGAAAATCTATCCAGCGCCGGGTCGAGCACGCAGTTAAAGTCACCACATATTAATATCGGAGAGCGCTCTCTATTATGTATAAAGAGTGCCAGCTGCTTTAAAACTGTCATTGTGAACGGTGGGGGAATATACAAGAAAGCAAGGACGCACCTACTACCATTCCATTGGGCGAAGAGGAAGATATATCTCCCATCTCTATCAATCGACTGGTCTAGCAGGATAAAGTCGATGCTATGGTGTATATACACACTGATCCCTCGGGAATATGCCGAGAGACCAGAGTGAAATTGATGTCCAGCCCATCTCTTTATTAAATACTCAGGGATATTCGGTGTGGCATGCGTTTCTAATAGAGCAACTATTGCGGGGAGGTGTCGAGTAATTAAATCAAAGACCACTACCCTTTTCATTCTATCAGCCAGTCCACGCACATTCCATATCATGACTCTATTACTAGTCATCATGAATTATGGAGGAGGCGTCCGTCACCCCCCAAAGGCAGCCGCAACCAAGCCGGGGTCCCCCCCCACCCATTATCCACCCACACCCATTGATACCCACCCCCCATCAACCCCCTTACTGGTTCACTGATGCGAAGCATCGTTGTCAACCTCTTACATTTCGCCCATCCGTCCATGGGCCGCCCACCGCTATTACCCCACCCCTAGGTTGAGGGGCGTTGCTGCCACATCAACCGAGGTCCGGCGTCTAAACCCTGACAGAGTCAAGCCATTCAACGGTTTCTCTGGGGGAGTGAAAAAACATTACGGTGTCTCTATACACCACTCTTAACTTAGCGGGGTAAAGCATTGAATATTTAATATTCCCCTCACGTAATCTTTTCTTAATGTCAAAATATTCCCTACGCTTGCTTTGGGTGTCCCTAGAAAAGTCGGGGTATATCTGTATCGAATGTCCGTCAAGTGTAGTGTCAGCTAGATCTCTCTTCCGTCGGAGCACCCAGTCTCTATCACTAGAGGAGAGTATCCTAATTAGGATGGCTCGGGGGGGGCTACCCGGCGGCATCTTTTTTACAGGGATTCTATGGGCTCTCTCCACACATAGTGCGGGAGTATCTCCACCAGAACCAAGCATTTCAATTAACCATTTTTGAATAAACGCCACGGGGTTGCCCCCCTCTACCCCCTCAGGGAGGCCGACTATTCTCAGATTGTTACGTCGTGCCCTGTCCTCCATATCAGTTAGTCTTGCATTAATACGTTTATTTTCCTTATCCAATTCTACAATTTTTTTTCCCATCTGTAACTGTTCTGTTTGAACCTTAGTTAACCCGGTTTCAACAAGTGCGATGCTGGCCCTAATTTGGTTCATATCTTCTCTAATAAGAGTAAGATCCGTCTGCAGTGTCTGTACGGTGATGGAGACATCTAAAACTGATTGATTGGTGGTCTGTACCACCGATAATATGTCCGTTAATTTGTTCTCGATATTATCAAATCTCGTGTGTTGCTCAGTCTGAATAGATGGATCTATCTGTGTTTCAGCCAGTTCAGGTGTTTTCTTTCCCCCCCTCTGTCTCGGTGGGGGCGATTTCAAGTATTTATCCATTCTCGTCTGTGGACTACTACTGCCACCTGCCCTGGGAGATCCCGTACCCCCGGATCTCCTGTTATATTTAGCAGGCATGTTTTCGAAGTCTATCAAACGAAAGTACAATATACAAGGTTCCAAACCCAGATGCTGTCACAACGCCACCCAATGGTGAAGATATCCCAGCGCTACCACAGCATCTGGCGCTACAACACGACAATATTGACAAGATGAAGTTTGTATACAAACTTGACGTTATAGCTATATGGGGAGAAGTGTAACTACATGAACATATACGTACATAATGGAACGTCAGTTGTTTACGTAGCAAGGAAAAAAGGAAAAAGAAAATCAACAAAATATCAAGACCTTAAACGATATCAAGCTATAATGGCGAATATCAAACATAAGTCAAAAGCACTATTAAGATTGGTGGTGCAGACAAATTCAATAGTGATCAATAATAATGTGGAGGTAGTCCATCCAATCCGACCAAACTCGACACAATCACCTCTATTGATTTTTTTTTTTTCCCCTTCCTTTTCCTTTCTTTTTTTATTTTTTTTATGTGTGTTTTCTCCTTCCCCCGCTTCTTTTTTTTAATGGAAAGTATCAACTATAGGCCCCCATAGATCGTTATACGTTCCTTGTGGTGTAGGAATGCTCAATACTTATTCAGTATTGTTCAGCACGATACTGATTCAGTGTTAAACCATCATAGGGGAAACTGTGGGGGCTATTGCCGCCAAGGGATTAAATGACCAACGACAGGAGCTTGCAGGGGAACCACGTGTCAACCAGCCATGCAGTTAGCAAGTCCCCACATATCAAATGGAGTGTCGTCCCCGCCGTCACGAATTTCCTGAGGGGTTATGACAGGGCATCCCGCATCCCACACACCGTTCCAGAAAATATATGCAGGGATCCTACACCTAACTAACCCAATAACTGGTAGTTAGCAGATAGGCCGAAAATTGTACCATTCAGCCGGCGGCTATCCTTGCGCCCGTAGTTAATGTAAACAACCTGGGTTAGTAAGGGGGGTTGACAATAGGCGACTTGGCGCACGCAACACAGAGGTGATCTCACCGGTCTTCGGCAGCGGCCAACAGCCAGCATCCAGTCATCAAGTGCATCAGTGTGCACATAGCCCTTTAGACCGCAGCCATCCACCGTCGGCGATCCCAGCGTCGGCAATCCCGGCATACAGCATACAAGAAACTGCGCCCGACGACGCCTCTAGACACCTCCAGATCCACCGCCAACAAAGTCAGGTGAGTCAGGTGAGCGCCGGCACCGATCCTCAAGCCTCAGCCCGATCTTCACCTCAGTCCACGATACCAGGACGTAGCAGCAAGCAGCAAGATACGGCAGGGCACAGCAAGGCAGCAGGGCAGGCATCCGGCCATTCAGCGTCTCAACATTTTCCTGCCACGGTCAGATCTCGGCAGGGGGACGCAGAGCTGCAGCGAGGGCCAGGGCGCCGAGACGCCGAGACGAGGCGAGGAGGTGGGCGGTACCCATGCGGACGCGCGGCACGCCTACGCAGCTGCTCCGCTACGTCATACCGCTTGGCCTCCTCTACCGCTTAGGAGTCACAGTATGATCAGATCAGACCAACAATCAGACCCCCAATGTTAATCAGACCTCAGAGCAGACCCACAATATTAATAGGGGCCCCCATTCAGACCTCAGATGAGACCCACATGCCACAGATCAGCCCCCATGCATATATTAGCCCCCAGCCTCAGATCAGCCCCCATGCCATATATCAGCCGCCAGCCTCAGATCAACTCCCATGCCATATATTAGCCCCCATGCCATATATCAGCCGCCAGCCTCAGATCAGCCCCCATGCCATATATCAGCCGCCAGCCTCAGATCAACCCCCACATATCAGCCCCATGCCATATATTAGCCCCCAGCCTCAGATCAGCCCCCATGCCATATATCAGATCAGCCCCCAGGCACATATAAAATAAATCCACTTACCTGTCCTGCTCTGGACGCAGCCGCTCCTCACCTCCAGCACTCTCTCTTCTTCTTCCTACTGTCGGCTGTGCTGTGACCCGACGCACACAGCCTGAGGTCACAGAGCGCCCTCACGCTGTGCGCAGCCACAGCATAGCCGACAGCAGAGGAGCAGGAAGTGGTGAGTACAAGGCCTGGGGAGCACTTCATTCACTGCTTCCCGGTCCTCCGGTACTAATGAGCGCTTCCATAATGGAAAGCGCTCATTAGTATTCGCCCCATAAGACGCAGTGACATTTTGCCCCCACTTTGGGGGGGGGGGAGTGTGTCTTATGTGGTGAAAAATACGGTATATATTTTACTTACACATGAAGTATACAGCATAATTTTATTATAATAACATATAGTCATTAAATGCCTCCTAAAGTATTACATTAGGTTCGAATACGACTAAGGACAAAATCTTTATGGTTTGCATGTTCTCCCTGTGTTTGTGTGGGTTTCCTCCAGTTTTTTCGGTTTCCTCCCACACTCCAAAGACACATTGATAGAGAACTTATATTGTGAGCCCCACTGACTCACAATCTAAAATGCTGCAGAACATAGCAGCGCTATATAAGTGCATAAAATAAATGCTCCTAAATGGATATATTACACACTGCCCTCCCTGAACTTGTCAGATGATTATGGAGTAAATCCTTGTGTTTTATAATGGATAATATTTTCAGGACTGCGGACACATGAGAGGAATGTCTTACAGTCTGACATTCCTATGGCTTGCTCTATCCACCATTCACAGGCCTATTGTTATTAAAAGAAAAAGTATAAATAAAAGAGTTCTATAAAACACGATAAACTATTAGATACAATGTGATATTAAATTACTCAAAACACCAGAAAAAGAGTGTATTTCAGCCCACTTTGAAGGATGACTTAGGCCTCATGCACACAACAGTTTTTTTTCACGGTCCGCAAAAACGTGGTCTGTGGGTCCGTGATCCGTGACCGTTTTTTCGTCCGTGGGTCTTCCTTGATTTTTGGAGGATCCACGGACAACGAATCCTCGTTTTGGTGTCCGCCTGGCCGTGCGGAGCCAAACGGATCCGTCCTGAATTACAATGCAAGTCAATGGGGACGGATCCGTTTGATGTTGACAGAATATGGTGCCATTTCAAACGGATCCGTCCCCATTGACTTTCAATGTAAAGTCTGGAGTTCTTTTATACCATCGGATTGGAGTTTTCTCCAATCCGATGGTATATTTTAACTTGAAGCGTCCCCATCACCATGGGAACGCCTCTATGTTAGAACAGTGTTTCCCAACCAGCGTGCATCCAGCTGTTGCAAAACTACAACTCCCAGCATGCCTGGACAGCCTTTGGCTGTGCGGGCATGCTGGGAAGTGTAGTTTTGCAACAGCTGGAGGCACACTGGTTGGGAAACACTGTTTAGAATATACTGTCGGATATGAGCTACTTCGTGAAACTCAGATCCGACAGTATATTCTAACACAGAGGCGTTCCCATGGTGTACAAACATTGTACAAGACTGCCCCCTGCTGCCTGGCAGCACCCGATCTCTTACAGGGGGATATGATAGCACAATTAACCCCTTCAGGTGCGGCACCTAAAGGGGAAAATTGTACTATCATATTCCCCTGTAAGAGATCAGGGCTGCCAGGCAGCAGGGGGCAGACCCCCCCCTCCCCAGTTTGAATATCGTTGGTGGCACAGTGCGCGCCCCCCATCGGGCCCCCCCTGACTCCCTCTAATGTTAGAAATCGTTGGTGGCACAGTGTGCGCCCACCATCGCCCCCTCCCTCCCTCTATTGTAATAAATCGTTGGTGGCACAGTGTGCGCCCACCATCGCCCCCCCCCTCCCTCCCTCTATTGTAATAAATCGTTGGTGGCACAGTGTGCGCCAACCATCGGCCCCCCTCCCTCTATAGCAGTAATAACATTGGTGGCAGTGTGCGGCCTCCCATTTCCCCTCCCCCCCATCATTGGTGGCAGCGGAGTTCCGATCGGAGTCCCAGTTTAATCGCTGGGGCTCCGATCGGTAACCATGGCAACCAGGACGCTACTGCAGTCCTGGTTGCCATGGTTACTTAGCAATAGTACAATAGTAGAAGACTCATAGTTACCTGCTTGCTGCTGCGATGTCTGTGTCCGGCCGGGAGCTCCACCTACTGGTAAGTGACAGGTCTGTGCGGCGCATTGCTAAAGAACTGTCACTTACCAGTAGGAGGAGCTCCCGGCCGTTCACAGACATCGCAGCAGCAAGCAGGTAAGTATGAATCTTCTACTGTTGTACTATTGCTAAGTAACCATGGCAACCAGGGCTGCAGTAGCTTCCTGGTTGCCATGGTTACCGATCGGAGCCCCAGCGATTAAACTGGGACTCCGATCGGAACTCCGCTGCCACCAATGATAGGGGGGGGGGAATGGGAGGCCGCACACTGCCACCAATGTTGTTACTGCTATAGAGGGAGGGGGGCCGATGGTGGGCGCACACTGTGCCACCAACAATTTATTACAATAGAGGGAGGGGGGCGATGGTGGGCGCACACTGTGCCACCAACGATTTATTACAATAGAGGGAGGTAGGGGGGGCGATGGTGGCCGCACACTGTGCCACCAACGATTTCTAACATTAGAGGGAGGAAGGGGGGCCCGATGAGGGGCGCACACTGTGCCACCAACGATATTCAAACTGGGGAGGGGGGGTCTGCCCCCTGCTGCCTGGCAGCCCTGATCTCTTACAGGGGAATATGATAGTACAATTATCCCCTTTAGGTGCCGCACCTGAAGGGGTTAATTGTGCTATCATATCCCCCTGTAAGAGATCGGGTGCTGCCAGCCAGCAGGAGGCAGACCCCCCCCTCCCCAGTTTGAATATCGTTGGTGGCACAGTGTGCGCCCCCCATCGGGCCCCCTTTTCCTCCCTCTAATGTTAGAAATCGTTGGTGGCACAGTGTGCGCCCACCATCGCCCCCTCCCTCCCTCTATTGTAATAAATCGTTGGTGACACAGTGTGCGCCCACCATCGCCCCCCCTCCCTCCCTCTATTGTAATAAATCGTTGGTGGCACAGTGTGCGCCCACCATCGGCCCCCCCTCCCTCTATAGCAGTAACAACATTGGTGGCAGTGTGCGGCCTCCCATTCCCCCCCCCCATCATTGGTGGCAGCGGAGTTCCGATCGGAGTCCCAGTTTAATCGCTGGGGCTCCGATCGGTAACCATGGCAACCAGGACGCTACTGCAGTCCTGGTTGCCATGGTTACTTAGCAATAGTACAATAGTAGAAGACTCATAGTTACCTGCCTGCTGCTGCAATGTCTGTGTCCGGCCGGGAGCTCCACCTACTGGTAAGTGAAAGGTCTGTGCGGCGCATTGCTAAAGAACTGTCACTTACCAGTAGGAGGAGCTCCCGGCCGTTCACAGACATCGCAGCAGCAAGCAGGTAAGTATGAATCTTCTACTGTTGTACTATTGCTAAGTAACCATGGCAACCAGGGCTGCAGTAGCTTCCTGGTTGCCATGGTTACCGATCGGAGCCCCAGCGATTAAACTGGGACTCCGATCGGAACTCCGCTGCCACCAATGATGGGGGGGGGGGGGGGAATGGGAGGCCGCACACTGCCACCAATGTTGTTACTGCTATAGAGGGAGGGGGGCCGATGGTGGGCGCACACTGTGCCACCAACGATTTATTACAATAGAGGGAGGGAGGGGGGGCGATGGTGGGCGCACACTGTGCCACCAACGATTTATTACAATAGAGGGAGGGAGGGGGGGGCGATGGTGGGCGCACACTGTGCCACCAACGATTTCTAACATTAGAGGGAGTCAGGGGGGCCCGATGGGGGGCGCACACTGTGCCACCAACGATATTCAAACTGGGGAAGGGGGGGGGTCTGCCCCCTGCTGCCTGGCAGCCCTGATCTCTTACAGGGGAATATGATAGTACAATTATCCCCTTTAGGTGCCGCACCTGAAGGGGTTAATTGTGCTATCATATCCCCCTGTAAGAGATCGGGTGCTGCCAGGCAGCAGGGGGCAGTCTTGTACAAAGTTTGTAGTGTATTCTAACTAGAAGCGTCCCCATCACCATGGGAACGCTTCTGTGTTAGAATATACTGTCGGATATGAGTTTTCACGAAGTGAAAACTTAGATCAGAAAAAGCTTTTATGCAGACGGATCTTCGGATCCGTCTGTATGAAAGCAACCTACGGCCACGAATCACGGACACGGATGCCAATCTTGTGTGCATCCGTGTTCTTTCACGGACCCATTGACTTGAATGGGTCCGTGAACCGTTGTCCGTCAAAAAAATAGGACAGGTCATATTTTTTTGACGGACAGGATACACGGATCACGGCCTCGGCTGCAAAACGGTGCATTTTCCGATTTTTCCACGGACCCATTGAAAGTCAATGGGTCCGCGAAAAAAAACGGAAAACGGCACAACGGCCACGGATGCACACAACGGTCGTGTGCATGAGGTCTTACTTAGAGATATTTTCTACAATTTTGAGGAAATATGCCCTATTGATGATAAATGTGGTGCATGCACCATTGGGGAGAATCGCTGTGTGACCACCTGTGTTAGTTTTATGGATGAAGCAGCTCTTCAGATATCTACTCTTCGCTATACAGAAGATACAATGGTTATTGTACAACTTCTCAATTCATTCATAACTTTCAGTGGGAATAATAAATGAAGGAAACAACATGGAGTCATAAGATAGATCCTCCAGAATTATTGAGGTGAACGCATTGCACCCGCACTGAATCCGGACCCATTCACTTCAATGGGACTGTGCAGATGAGCTGTGATTTTCACGCATCACTTGTGCATTGCGTGAAAATCGCAGCATGTTCTATATTCTGCGTTTTTCACGCCACGCAAGAAAATCGCAAGCATCCATCCGCAAGCAAGTGTGGATGCGGTGCGATTTTCACGCATGGTTGCTAGGAGATGATAAGGATGAGCAAGCCCATTAAAGTCTACTCACTGTATTATTTTCCCTTGTAACAAGGTTATAAGGGAAAATAATTGCATTCTTAATACAGAATGCTTACTAAAATGTTCCTTGAGGGGTTAAAAAATATATACAAATTAACTCACCTCACCCACTTGTTCGCGGAGCCGGCATTATCTTCTTTCTTCTTCCACGTGGTGAGCGCGATTATGTAATCAAAGGACCTTTTGCAGGTCCTGAAAGAAGAAGAAAAAAGACGATGCCGGCTGCGTGAACAAGTGGATGAGGTGAGTTAATTTTTATTTTATTTTTTTAATTCCTCAAGGCACATTTTAGTAAGCATTCTGTATTAAGAATGCTATTATTTTCCCTTATAACCTTGTTATAAGGGAAAATAGTAAAATGAATAGAACACCTAACCCAGACCCGAACTTCAGTGAAGAAGTCCGGGTTCGGGTCTGGGTATCACATTCAGTTTTTCTCACGCGCGTGCAAAACTGAACATCGGAACGCAATCGCAGTCAAAACTGACTGAAATTGCGCGCCTACTCGCGCGGTTTTCCCGCAATGCACACGCGACGCACCCGGAGCAAATCCGGGACGCCGTTTGAAAGAGGCCTAAAGGTACAGCTTTCAGTCATTCAGGATAGTCGCCACTTGCTAATCAAAGCGACATACTCAGGAACAGTTGGTCCGACTGATGTCGGCGTATGTGTACACTTCCTGTCCTATTTAATGTGTTCTTTCACTGAAATCCAAGGCGTGCACTGCTGCCAGAGAGCGCAAAACAAAGCAGCACAATAGTAGCACAATGAAAAGTTTAAGACTTTATCGATTCCTCATTAAAATCCATCCCATAGAAACAATGAACACCGCTTATGCGTTTCAGGCTAGCTGTAGCTGTAGCTATGACTTTAGGGCCTTAGTGGCCTGAAAAGCATAAGTGGTGTTCATCTTTTTCTATGTGATGGGTTTTAATGAAGAATCTATAAAGCCATAAACTTTTTTTCATTTTTTCATTGATTTTGGATGCTTTCCTATATTTCTGGTTTTACCAGCAGAGTGTTGTTCCATGCATGCTCTGAATCAATAGGAGTAGGAGCAAGGCGGTACTGCGGATTGAGGTAGGACTGAATCCATGCTACTGAACTCTGGGAGATGTAATTTTCAGCTCCCCTCCAAAAAAATGCCAGTAGAGAATGAAAGCAAATGGCAGACGCTTAACAGATCATGGTGCAAAGTTTTGCTTTTTCATTTTTTTTTTTTAATCAGACCTGCATGAACTTTTTTTTTTTTTTACAGAAAACCAGAGGCCAAAATAAAATGTTACTCTGGTGAAGAACACGAGAAGTTTAAAAAAAAACAACAACCCCAAAACAACCATTTCTCACTATTGGCTGAATCAGTCCCTTGCAGACTTCGAGCTCTGCCGCCCCCTGTCTCCATCAATCCTTACTGCCATTCTGATTTCCTATGTCCAGCACTTAGGACTTGGTAGGTCTCCGTTCCGTCAATTCCCTGTTATCCTCATACACATGAATGTAAGAGATAGAACTAGTATGCAGTCAGGTCAGAACACAAACCATTCACATATCCTTACCTATAGATGCCATGCTACAGTTACCAGCCTCCCTTATCTGACATATGAATCAAATGCTTGGTCTTCATACTGATGCACAAGTCCCAACATATTGAGGCACATTCACTAGAGACGCGTTTCAAACACAAGTCTTAGCAAACATTCCGCCAGAGTAAAATGTGATAAAGAGACGCACACCTCTTAATTAACTTGTTATATCTTGTGCTGTCCGTGGGCCACAAACCCAAACCTCTGGTATAATTGACTTCAGTTTCCTGATGTAAAGTATTGTAGAAGGAAGTGTCAGGTATGTATACAGTATATATATATATATATATATATATATATGTACACAGTGGATATAAAAAGTCTACACACCCCTGTTAAAATGTCAGGTTTCTGTGATGTAAAAAAAATGATAAATCATTTCAGAACTTTTTCCACCTTTAATGTGACCTATAAACTGTACAACTCAATTGAAAAACAAACTGAAATCTTTTAGGCTACATGCACACGTTCAGGATTCATGTGCGGAGAATCCGCACTGAAATCTGCAGGTGTTCACAGGCAAATCCGTGCGGTCAATCCGCATTAATTGGTGCGGATTTGCGTGCGGATTTGCGTGCGGATTCGGTGCGGATTTTACACATGCAGATTTCACTAAGTGAATGAAGAAAATCTGGTCAGGAAAAAAAAAATTAATTGACATGTCGCGGATTTTAAAATCCGCACCGCAGGTCAAAATCCGCGCGGAAAAAATCTGCATCGTGTGCATTGAGAATTTCAAATTCTCATAGAATACAATGTACATGACCTACGGTGCGGATTTTCCGCACGCAAATCCGCGTGCAAAATCCGCACGCAATCCTGATCGTGTGCAGGGGGCCTTAGGTGGAGGGCAGAAAAAATATAAAAATAAAATAATATGGGTGCATAAGTGTTCACACCCTTAAACTAATACTTTGTTGAAGCACCTTTTGATTTTATTACAGCACTCAGTCTTTTTGGGTATGAGTCTATCAGCATGGCACATTTTGACTTGGCAAGATTTGCCCACTCTTCTTTGCAAAAACACTCCAAATCTGTCAGATTGTGAGGGCATCTCCTGTGCACAGCCCTCTTCAGATCACCCCACAGATTTTCAATCGGATGCAGGTCTGGGCTCTGGGTGGGCCATTCCAAAACTTTAATCTTCTTCTGGTGAAGCCATTCCTTTGTTGATTTGGATGTATGCTTTGGGTCGCTGTCATGCTGAAAGATGAAGTTCCAATTAATGTTCAGCTTTCTAGCAGAAGCCTGAAGGTTTTGTGCCAATATTGACTGGTATTTGGAACTGTTCATGATTCCCTCTAGCTTAACTAAGGCCCCAGTTCCAGCTGAAGAAAAAACAGCCCCAAACCATAATGCTGCCACCACCATGCTTCACTGTGGGCATGGTGTTCTTTTGGTGATGTGCAGAGTTGTTTTTGCACCAAAGATATCTTTTGGATGTATGGCCAAAAAGTTCAACCTTGGTTTCATCAGACCATAACACCTTTTCCCACATGCTTTTGGCAGGGCCGTCTTTAATATTGATTGGACCCTGGGCAAAAATTTACTTGGGCCCCCTGGATCCCGCCTTTCCACACCCTTGCATGCAATCACGCCCTCCACCACAACACACACACAAAAATCCACACATCTGGTAGAGTACAGTGAATTACTGTAAATACTTCAAGTTCTGAAGACTCCAGCGGCTCAGGATCAGCTCTGGGCAGCTGGGCTTAGGCTGGAAGTGGGCACCACTCTGCAGGAAGGAGACCAGGCGCACCCCAGCACCCCACAGTATGCAGTACAGCACCCTATAGTATACAGCACCCCACAGTATGCAGTATAGCACCCTATAGTATACAGCACCACACAGTATGCAGTATAGCACCCCACACTATACAGTATACAGCACCCCACAGTATATAGTAGAGCAGTATAGCAGCCCACAGTATACAACACCTCACAGTATACAGTAGAGCAGTATAGCACCTCACCGTATACAGCACCCCAAACTATACACTATACAGCACGCTACACTATACAGCCCCCCACACTATACAGTACAGCAGTATAGCACTCCACAATATACAGCACCCACAGTATACAGTATACAGCCCCCCACAGTACACAGTACCCCATAGTATACAGTACCCCACACTATACAGCACCACACTATACAGTAGTTTACAGTATATTAGCATAACAGCCCCTGTCACCTTTTTCTGATCTAATCTTCACAAAAAAAGCTCCACAGTTAAGGCAAACTTCTTCAGCAACACTCCTGGTAGGACCTTTGATGACCTCATAGCCATGTGACCAGTAATATTGCTAGGTTACTGGTCACATGATGATAATGTCATCTAAGGTCCTAGAAAATCACAGCTCTCACAGTACGCTGCTTGGAGTGCCGGCAGGCATGTCATGGCAGCACCCCCTGTGTAGCTGACAGCCTGACACCCGGGGCAGTGGCCAGCAGGGCTCAAGAGGCAGCTGCCTTGGGCCCCCCAGGAGCAACTGGGCCCGGGGCAGCTGCCCCTTTTGCCTCTTGTTAAAGACGGCCCTGGCTTTTGGGAGACTTCAGATGTGTTTTTGCAAAATGTAGCCTGGCTTGGATGTTTTTCTTCGTAAGAAAAGGCTTTCGTCTTGCCACTCTACCCCATAACCCAGACATATGAAGAATACGGGAGATTGTTGTCATATGTACCACACAGCCAGTACTTGCCAGATATTCCTGCAGCTCCTTTAATGTTGCTGTAGGCCTCTTGGTAGCCTCCCAGACCAGTTTTCTTCTCATCTTTTCATCAATTTTGGAGGGACGTCCAGTTCTTGGTAATGTCACTGTTGTGCCATATTTTCTCCACTTGATGATGACTGTCTTCACTGTGTTCCATTGTATATCTAATGCCTTGGAAATTCTTTTGTACCCTTCTCCTCACTGATACCTTTGTGGACCATGTCTTTTGCTGTGGGATGCGACTAAGAAAATTTCAGGAGAGACCAACTAGAGCAGCTGAACTTTATTTGGGGTTAATCAGAGACACTTTAAATGATGGCAGGTGTATGCTGACTCCTATTTAACATGATTTTGAATGTGATTGCTTAAAGGGCTTCTGTCACCCCCCCCAAACAGCAATTTTCAGTATTGGACTTAATATAATTGCTAATGTACGCAGAGTCCATATATACCCCTCTTACCTCTGGCTGTGAAGACTCTCTTTCGGGTGTAGGGCTGACATCATCGGCGCAGGCGCACTGCCCTTCTATTTTTAAAGAATTTAAAGCACAGAGGGGTATATTTATGGACTCTGCGTACATTAGCAATTATATTAAGTCCAATACTGAAAATTGCTGTTTGGGGGTGATAGAAGCCCTTTAATTATGAACACAGCTACATCCCCAGTTATAAGAGGGTGTGCACCCTTATGCAACCACATTATTTTTGTTTTTTTTGTTTTCTTCCCTCCATCTAAAAGATTTCAGTTTGTTTTTCAATTGAGTTGTACAGTTTATAGGTCACATTAAAGGTGGAAAAAGTTCTGGAATGATTTATCTTTGTCTCATTTTTTTTTATATCACAGAAACCTGACATTTTAACAGGAGTGTGTAGACTTTTTATATCCACTGTATATATTCCCCAATCTGTCCAGTATATGGATGTATATATATATATATATATATATATATATATACAGACGTGGACAAAATTGTTGGTACCCTTTGGTCAATGAAAGAAAAAGTCACAATGGTCACAGAAATAACTTTAATCTGACAAAAGTAATAATAAATTAAAATTCTATAAATGTTAACCAATGAAAGTCAGACATTGTTTTTCAACCATGCTTCAACAGAATTATGTAAAAAAATAAACTCATGAAACAGGCATGGACAAAAATGATGGTACCCCTAGAAAACACAGAACATAATGTGACCAAAGGGACATGTTAATTCAAGGTGTGTCCACTAATTAGCATCACAGGTGTCTACAACCTTGTAATCAGCCATTGGGCCTATATATATGGCTCCAGGTAATCACTGTGTTGTTTGGTGATATGGTGTGTACCACACTCGACATGGACCAGAGGAAGCAAAGGAAAGAGCTGTCTCAAGAGATCAGAAAGAAAATTATAGACAAGCATGTTAAAGGTAAAGGCTATAAGACCATCTCCAAGCAACTAGATGTTCCTGTGAGTACAGTTGCACATATTATTCATAAGTTTAAGATCCATGGGACTGTAGCCAACCTCCCTGGACGTGGCCGCAGGAGGAAAATTGATGACAAATCTAAGAGACGGATAATCCGAATGGTAACAAAAGAGCCTAGAAAGACTTCTAAAGAGATTCAAGGTGAACTTCATGCTCAAGGAACATCAGTGTCAGATCGCACCATCCGTCGTTGTTTGAGCCAAAGTGGACTACATGGGAGACGACCAAGGAGGACACCATTGTTGAAAACGAATCATAAAAAAGCAAGACTGGAATATGCCAAACTACATGTTGACAAGCCACAAAGCTTCTGGGAGAATGTCCTGTGGACAGATGAGACAAAAATCGAAGTTTTTGCCAAGGCACATCAGCTGTATGTTCACAGACGAAAAAATGAAGCATATCAAGAAAAGAACACTGTCCCTACTGTGAAACATGGAGGAGGCTCTGTTATGTTCTGGGGCTGCTTTGCTGCGTCTGGCACAGGGTGTCTTGAATCTGTGCAGGGTACAATGAAATCTCAAGACTATCAAGGAATTCTAGAGAGAAATGTACTAGCCAGTGTCAGAAAGCTTGGTCTCAGTCGCAGGTCATGGGTCTTGCAACAGGACAATGACCCAAAACACACCGCTAAAAACACCCAAGAATGGCTAAGAGGAAAAAATTGGACTATTCTAAAGTGGCCTTCTATGAGCCCTGACCTCAATCCTATTGAGCATCTTTGGAAGGAGCTGAAACATGCAGTCTGGAAAAGGCACCCTTCAAACCGGACACAACTGGAGCAGTTTGCTCATGAGGAGTGGGCCAAAATACCTGCTGAGAGGTGCAGATGTCTCATTGACAGTTACAGGAAGCGTTTGATTGCAGTGATTGCCTCAAAAGGTTGCGCAACAAAATATTAAGTTAGGGGTACCATCATTTTTGTCCATGCCTGTTTCATGAGTTTATTTTTTTACATAATTCTGTTGAAGCATGGTTGAAAAACAATGTCTGACTTTCATTGGTTAACATTTATAGAATTTTAATTTATTATTACTTTTGTCAGATTAAAGTTATTTCTGTGACCATTGTGACTTTTTCTTTCATTGACCAAAGGGTACCAACAATTTTGTCCACGTCTGTATATACACTCACCTAAAGAATTAGGAACACCTGTTCTATTTCTCATTAATGCAATTATCTAGTCAACCAATCACATGGCAGTTGCTTCAATGCACGTAGGGTTGTGGTCCTGGTCAAGACAATCTCCTGAACTCCAAACTGAATGTCAGAATGGGAAAGAAAGGTGATTTAAGCAATTTTGAGTGTGGCATGGTTGTTGGTGCCAGACGGGCCGGTCTGAGTATTTCACAATCTGCTCAGTTACTGGGATTTCCACGCACAACCATTTCTAGGATTTACAAAGAATGGTGTGAAAAGGGAAAAACATCCAGTATGCGGCAGTCCTGTGGGCGAAAATGCCTTGTTGATGCTAGAGGTCAGAGGAGAATGGGCCGACTGATTCAAGCTGATAGAAGAGCAACGTTGACTGAAATAACCACTCGTTACAACCGAGGTATGCAGCAAAGCATTTGTGAAGCCACAAGACGCACAACCTTGAGGCGGATGGGCTACAACAGCAGAAGACCCCACCGGGTACCACTCATCTCCACAAATAGGAAAAAGAGGCTAGAATTTGCACGAGCTCACCAAAATTGGGCTGTTGAAGACTGGAAAAATGGTTTCTTGAACATGACAATGAGTTCACTGTACTAAAATGGCCCCACAGTCACCAGATCTCAACCCAATAGAGCATCTTTGGGATGTGGTGGAACGGGAGCTTCGTGCCCTGGATGTGCATCCCTCAAATCTCCATGAACTGCAAGATGCTATCCTATCAATATGGGCCAACATTTCAAAAGAATGCTATCAGCACCTTGTTGAATCAATGCCACGTAGAATTAAGGCAGTTCTGAAGGCAAAAGGGGGTCCAACACCGTATTAGTATGGTGTTCCTAATAATTCTTTAGGTGAGTGTATATATATACAGACGTGGACAAAATTGTTGGTACCCTTTGGTCAATGAAAGAAAAAGTCACAATGGTCACAGAAATAACTTTAATCTGACAAAAGTAATAATAAATTAAAATTCTATAAATGTTAACCAATGTTTGATTGCAGTGATTGCCTCAAAAGGTTGCGCAACAAAATATTAAGTTAGGGGTACCATCATTTTTGTCCATGCCTGTTTCATGAGTTTATTTTTTTACATAATTCTGTTGAAGCATGGTTGAAAAACAATGTCTGACTTTCATTGGTTAACATTTATAGAATTTTAATTTATTATTACTTTTGTCAGATTAAAGTTATTTCTGTGACCATTGTGACTTTTTCTTTCATTGACCAAAGGGTACCAACAATTTTGTCCACGTCTGTATATATGTATGTAGGCCCCTGTAACTTGCATACATGTCTGTATATATACTTATACAGTGTATATGCCCCTAGGTTGTTTATATATATATATATATATATATATATATATATATATATATATATATATAGTTGCAAGAAAAAGTATGTGAACCCTTTGGAATGATATGGATTTCTGCACATATTGGTCATAAAAATGTATCTGATCTTCATCTAAGTCACAACAATAGACAATCACATTCTCATTAAACTAATAACACACAAAGAATTAAATGTTACCATGTTTTTATTGAACACACCATGTAAACATTCACAGTGCAGGTGGAAAAAGTATGTGAACCCTTGGATTTAATAACTGGTTGAACCTCCTTTGGCAGCAATAACTTCAACCAAACGTTTCCTGTAGTTGCACAATGGTCAGGAGTAATTCTTGACCATTCCTCTTTACAGAACTGTTTCAGTTCAGCAATATTCTTGGGATGTCTGGTGTGAATCACTTTCTTGAGGTCATGCCACAATATCTCAATCGGGTTGAGGTCAGGACTCTGACTGGGCCACTCCAGAAGGCGCAATTTCTTATGTTTAAGCCATTCTGTTGTTGTTGGTTTACTTCTATGCTTTGGGTCATTGTCCTGTTGGAACACCCATCTTCTGTTGAGCTTCAGCTGGTGGACAGATGGCCTTAAGTTCCCCTGCAAAATGTCTTGATAAACTTGGGAATTCATTTTTCCTACGATGATAGCAATCCCTCCAGGCCCTAACGCAGCAAAGCAGCCCCAAACCATGATGCCCCCACCACCATACTTCACAGTTGGGATGAGGTTTTGATGTTGGTGTGCTGTGACTCTTTTTCTCCACACATAGTGTTGTGCGTTTCTTCCAAACAACTCAACTTTGGTTTCATCTGTCCACAGAATATTTTGCCAGTACTGCTGTGGAACATCCAGGTGCTCTTGTGCAAACTGTAAACGTGCAGCAATGTTTTTTTTGGACAGCAGTGGCTTCCTCTGTGGTATCCTCCCATGAAATCCATTCTTGTTTAGTGTTTTACGTATCGTAGATTCGCTAACAGGGATGTTAGCATATGCCAGAGAGTTTTGTAAGTCTTTAGCTGACACTCTAGGATTCTTCTTCACCTCATTGAGTAGTCTGCGCTGTGCTCTTGCAGTCATCTTTACAGGACGGCCACTCTTAGGGAGAGTAGCAGCAGTGCTGAACTTTCTCCATTTATAGACAATTTGTCTTACCGTGGACTGGTGAACAGCAAGGCTTTTGGAGATACTTTTATAACCCTTTCCAGCTTTATGCAAGTCAACAATTCTTAATCGTAGGTCTTCTGAGAGCTCTTCTGTTCGAGGCATCATTCACATCAGGCAATGCTTCTTGTGAAAAGTAAACCCAGAACTGGTGTGTGTTTTTTTATAGGGCAGGGCAGCTGTAACCAACACCTTCAATCTGATCTCATTGATTGGACTCCAGTTGGCTGACACCTCACTCCAATTAGCTCTTGGAGATGTCATTAGTCTAGGGGTTCATATACTTGTTCCACCTGCACTGTGAATGTTTACATGGTGTGTTCAATAAAAACATGTTAACATTTAATTCTTTGTGTGTTATTAGTTTAAGCAGACTGTGATTGTCTATTGTTGTGACTTAGATGAAGATCAGATCACATTTTATGACAAATTTGTGCAGAAATCCATATCATTCCAAAGGGTTCACATACTTTTTCTTGCAACTGTATATATATATATATATATATATATATATATATATGTATGCCCCTGTATTTATTTATATATATACAGTACAGACCAAAAGTTTGGACACACCTTCTCATTCAAAGAGTTTTCTTTATTTTCATGACTATGAAAATTGTAGATTCACACTGAAGTTATCAAAACTATGAATTAACACATGTGGAATTATATACAAAACAAAAAAAAGTGTGAAACTTTTAATATGTCATATACTAGGTTCTTCAAAGTAGCCACCTTTTGCTTTGATTACTGCTTTGCACACTCTTGGCATTCTCTTGATGAGCTTCAAGAGGTAGTCATCTGAAATGGTCTTCCAACAGTCTTGAAGGAGTTCCCAGAGATGCTTAGCACTTGTTGGCCCTTTTGCCTTCACTCTGCGGTCCAGCTCACCCCAAACCATCTCGATTGGGTTCAGGTCCGGTGACTGTGGAGGCCAGGTCATCTGGCGCAGCACCCCATCACTCTCCTTTATGGTCAAATAGCCCTTACACAGCCTGGAGGTGTGTTTGGGGTCATTGTCCTGTTGAAAAATAAATGATGGTCCAACTAAACCTTATTACTCCTCTGCCTCTCCCCTCTGCCAATCCCTTCACTGGCTCCGCATTGCCCAACGAATCCACTTCAAAGTACTAACAAACACATACAAGGCCGTCCATAACCTGTCCCCTCCCTACATCTCTGAGCTACTTTCCCGATACACCCCACACGCACTCTCCGATCCTCACAAGACCTCCTTCTCTCCTCTCCTCTTATCGCCTCTTCCCACAATCGACTCCAAGATTTCTCCCGTGCATCCCCCATACTCTGGAACTCGCTACCCCAACATATCAGACTCTCACCTACAGTGGAATCCTTCAAAAGAAACCTGAAAACCCACCTCTTCAGACAAGCCTACAACCAGTGACCCTGCTGCCTCTATACCGCCATGACCAACTAAACCCGCACCTACTGTGTCCTTCTCCCATACCATGTAGATTGTAAGCCCTCACGGGCAGGGCCCTCTCTCCTTCTGTACCAGTTTGTAACTCATCATGTTTATGATTAGTGAAATTGTCTGTTATGTATGTGCACCCCTCATCATATGTACAGCGCTATGGAATGAATGGCGCTTTAATAATAAATAATAATAATAATAACTAAACGCAAACCTGATGGAATAGCATGCCGCTGCAAGATGCTGTGGTAGCCATGCTGGTTCAGTATCCCTTCAATTTTGAATAAATCCCCAACAGTGTCACCAGCAAAGCACCCCCACACCATCACACCTCCTCCTCCATGCTTCACAGTGGGAACCAGGCATGTAGAGTCCATCCGTTCACCTTTTCTGCGTCGCACAAAGA
Source organism: Bufo gargarizans (assembly GCF_014858855.1). Taxonomy (NCBI): domain Eukaryota; kingdom Metazoa; phylum Chordata; class Amphibia; order Anura; family Bufonidae; genus Bufo; species Bufo gargarizans. Next base: position 480,264,661 of record NC_058083.1, read on the forward strand.
CACGGTGGTTGGAACCAAAGATCTCAAATTTGGACTCATCAGACCAAAGCACAGATTTCCACTGGTCTAATGTCCATTCCTTGTGTTCTTTAGCCCAAACAAGTCTCTTCTGCTTGTTGCCTGTCCTTAGCAGTGGTTTCCTAGCAGATATTCTACCATGAAGGCCTGATTCACACAGTCTCCTCTTAACAGTTGTTCTAGAGATGTGTCTGCTGCTAGAACTCTGTGTGCCATTGACCTGGTCTCTAATCTGAGCTGCTGTTAACCTGCGATTTCTGAGGCTGGTGACTCGGATGAACTTATCCTCCGCAGCAGAGGTGACTCTTGGTCTTCCTTTCCTGGGGCGGTCCGCATGTGAGCCAGTTTCTTTGTAGCGCTTGATGGTTTTTGTGACTGCACTTGGGGACACTTTCAAAGTTTTCCGAATTTTTCGGACTGACTGACCTTCATTTCTTAAAGTAATGATGGCCACTCGTTTTTCTTTACTTAGCTGCTTTTTTCTTGCCATAATTCAAATTCTAACAGTCTATTCAGTAGGACTATCAGCTGTGTATCCACCTGACTTCACCACAACGCAACTGATGGTCCCAACCCCATTTATAAGGCAAGAAATCCCACTTATTAAACCTGACAGGGCACACCTGTGAAGGGAAACCCATTTCAGGGGACTACCTCTTGAAGCTCAACAAGAGAATGCCAAGAGTGTGCAAAGCAGTGATCAAAGCAAAAGGTGGCTACTTTGAAGAACCTAGAATATGACATATTTTCAGTTGTTTCACACTTTTTTATTCCACATGTGTTAATTCATAGTTTTGATGCCTTCAGTGTGAATCTAGAATTTTCATAGTCATAAAAATAAAGAAAACTCTTTGAATGAGAAGGTGTGTCCAAACTTTTGGTCTGTACTGTATATATATATATATATATATATATATATATACTTATATTTTATGCCCCCCAATCACAGGTGCCCCCCCAGCTGCTGAATCCTCTTGCAGGTGCTTGCCATTGCGCCTGCAGAGGGGAGATGCTGCCCGGATGACTGGACAAATGTGTCCAGTTGAGGGCACATCAAAAGATAGAGGATCAAAGAGGTCCTCTGCCTTTTGCTAAACACCTCCGGCAGGGCCAGAGATGTTTGGCATAACAAGGGCAGGGGAAAAACGGGCTCCCCTGCTCTTGTATGCCGCGTACCTGCAGCGCTGTAATTACAACACCAGAGATACGTGGTCACTTCAAAGGCAGGAGGATCAAATCTATCCTCTGCCTGGAAGCGCCAAGATGCGCAGGCTGGTGCTGTGATGTCATATCACCACGCCAGCCCATGTGCACTTGCCTACAGGCGTGCTCGCATGCCTGCAGCGTGGGCTGCTCGGAAGCGGGCGGCGGCTGAGCGCTCAGCAGTTGAGCCGTGCATCCCCGTCCACCAGCAGGAATCATCTCCTGGAAAACAAGCAAAGCCAAGCAGAATCATCCCCTGGGAAAACGAGCCAAGCAAAGTCTCACAGCTGACAATGAATATTAGAGCAAAAACCAAACCATGTGGAGGAAAGATCAGCCTGTACAGCTCAGAGACAGGATTGTGTAAAGACACAGTTATAGAGAATGGTACAAAAAATTCTGCTGCACTGAAAGTTCTCGAGCACAGTGCCCTCCATAATTCTTAAATGGAAGGTTTGGAACAACCAGTGCTCTTCCTCGATCTGTCCGCCCCACCAAACTAAGTAATTGGGGGAGAAGGGCCTTGGTAAGAGAGGTGTCTAAGAACCCAATGGCCACTCTGGCTGAGCTCCAAAAATCCTGTGTGCAGATGGGAGAAACTTCCAGAAGGTCAAACATCACTACAGCACTCCACCAGAAGGACCCAGAAAAAACCCTCTCCTCAGTAAAAGACACATGAAAGCCTGTCTAGAGTTTGCAAAAAAGCACCTAAAGGATTCTCAGACTGAGAAGGATTCGCTTTTTGGTCTCAATACGAAGCAATGCTCATCACCTGCCAAATACCATCCTTATAGTGAAGCAGCATGATGCTGTGGTGGTGTTTTTCAGCAGCTGGGACAGGAAGACTGGTCAGCGTGAGGGAAAGCTGAATGGAGCAAAGTATTCTTAAAGGGGTTGTCCGGGTACAGAGCTCAACCCGAACAGATCCCTGTTTTCACCCCAGGCTTTTTTCTTTACATTTCTCACTGCTAGGCGGAGGCTTCCGCCTAACAGTGTTCCCAGTGACATCATCAGCACTGATGGGCGGGCTTAGCGCTGCCCTAGGCATTTTACAGGCTGAGTGGGGGAAGATGGGGATATGTCCGGGTTCAGCTCTGGGTCGAAGGCTCACCTTCTAACAAAACAATGACCCTAAGCCTACAGCCAAGACAAGACAGGAGTGGCTTAGGGACAACTCTGTGAATGTCCTTGAGTGGCCCAGCCAGAGCCCTGACTTGAACACAATCTGTGATTTTATTTTTCCTTTTCAATAAATTAGTAAAGATTTCAAATCATATTATTACATTTTCATTATGGGGCATTGAGTGCAGAATGATTAATTTTAGCACAAGGACGCAACATAAAAAAAACTTGAACAATTGGAAGGGTCCGAAGACTTTCCGAATGCATTGTATATACTAAAAAGAAAGACGTCTAATGTTTGCATATAGTCCAGTGCAGGGGGCGCACAAGTAGCAGTCATACTTGGGTTCTGGCTCCTTCCCACAGGCCCCTCCACCACATAAGAAGACATACAGCATTAGTGAGAGCTGTTTCAGAGTCTGGTAGGTAAGACTTAAAACCACTGAACCCTGGGTAGAGTAACGATATAGTTATTACTAATCACACTCTATATTACCCCTAGATCCTTTCACTCTCAAAAAAACAAATTGTCAAACTACAGTATTAGAAATGAATCCCAGATGTTTTTTTCTTAATAGCGCAGCATAGTTAGAATTCTTCATGGCCGAGGACACATCTTTGTGTTCGGATCTTTGCACTGTTCTTACTGAGCGAGTAAAGTACAAGGGAGCACTGTAATAAGACACGCTCCATTAGGAAGGCATTTATTCAGAGACTTTTGTAAGTTAGGGAAATGTTTGTGCCACTTGTGTACTACTTTGAGACAGAGAAGGTTTTACAAGGCTCTCAAGTTCCCGGGCACGTGCTGCTCCTGACTGGGAAGCCGATGAAGGCACGGGATAGACCTTGGACATTGTTGGTTCTCCTATGACAGTGTCTATTTATAAGTCCCCCTCCGGGTATGTTTTAGAGAATTTGCTCGTGAAGTTTAGTTACAGTTCATGTAGGATAAGGCTACTTTCACACTAGCGGCAGCCTTTTCCGGCGGGTGAACAGCCTGCCGGATCCGTGCTGCCGCTAGTGCACACGTGCCGCTGGAAGGTCTTTTAATTTATACAACTATAGATACATAGTATTCACAAAGTAAAAATATTTTACCACATTCATCCCTGGCAGTAAGCAGGGTCTACCCCATGGAGCAACTTTTTATTCTGAAAATAAATACGTTAAATGGGTTATCCCGTAACTAATGTAAAAGCTGAATAACAGAAGCGCTGCACAGCATAGCCCTCATTTATGGATACTGGTTGAATATGTAAAAGATTATTGTGAAATGTGTTTTTTATATTGTTTTAATGTATTTATGATTTTTTTAATTGTATGAATAATTTTATTATTGGAGCCCTTTACCGGCAAATCTCGGAGATGGGAGTAGAAATGAGTATTTTTAATAAGGTTAATTTAAATGGAAAGGAAGTGACGTGGGGATAAATACTGCCCTAGTTTGAAAGTAATACCATAACGCCCCAGACAAAGCAGGAGCGAAACCCGGGTCAGGTATTGTTTTAGGGTACTTTCACACTAGCGGCAAGAATCTCCAGCACGCTGTTCCGGTGGGTGAACAGCCTGTCAGATCCGTCCTGCCGCTAATTCAACTGTGCCCCAGACTGCTGCTCTGTCCCCATTGACTATAATGGTGGCGGAGTTTCGACAGCGCACAGAAAGAGGCAGCCGGATTAAAAGTACGACATGCAGTACTTTTAGTCCAGCTGCCTCTCGCCGTGCTGCCGCCGGAACTCCACCCCCATTATAGTCAATGGAGACGGAGCGGCAGTCCGGGGGCACACGTGAACTAGCGACAGGCTGTCCATGCAGCCAGCCAGTCACAGGGGCAACACGTGAGGTGCACGGTGGACCGATGAGGGGCCAATTGATATAACACACAGTTCATCAGTTTACTCATGGTTAGCAGAGAGCCTCCCTGGGCTGGCAGCACAGTGTTGAGGTGGACAGCACAAAATCCTCCGGGGCACGCTCTGTGGTAGGAAGCATCAGCCAAGATGGTGGTTGAGGTGCCCTTGATGTTAGGGGTGCTTAGGGTGCTTGTTGCGGTACCCTTGATGGTTTTTGTCGTGACGCCAGTACCGTTAATGGTGGTACAACCATAGGTAGTAATAATGAGGTAGACAGTGGTAAGATGCAACTCACAACTTTTACTTTGGATGTCTTTTGGTTGCAGCAGTACAATTATGCCGTCTCTAGATGGTACAGAGTTAATTCTGCAAATCCACTGTTTTAGGCTGTTTAGGTGTCTTGGTTTTGGAGCAGTGGGTTACTTCAATGTCAGTGGAACTTCTGGTGAGGTTGCCAAAGGTCCTTTATGCCTGGTTCACGGCTTTTATACTTTGGATGAATTTCAATCTGTCCTTTTCTCTTGTCCCTTTCTGGGCTAAAACTTCTTTTTAGAGCTGACGTGCTGGATCTGCACCTTTTCACTCTCTCAGTGCCAAAATACTCACTGATCTTCACACTGACCTGTGGTCTCAACTGAACTGTCTCCACTAACCTGTCTCACTAGGCCTGTCCTGGGTAGATTATATATATATATATATATATATATAAAAGACCTGAACTTTATCCCCATCTAGTGGCGGGATGTATAAATTACACCTAATAGGCCTGTTAACAGGGATTTTGCAGATACACAAATGCAAAGTTATACATTACAACCTAGTGCTTTCAATAATGTAAAAAGTGCTTTTAAGCAGTGCCCCCACACACACGTAGTGGGACGCTGCATTCACCCGCCAGAACAGCCTGCCGGACTCCCCTGCCGCTAGTGTGAAACTAGCCTTATACGATGATAAATACTGTGATCTTGTAAGTGAAATAAATTGGAACCAATGTATATGCGGGTCTGCACTATGTTTGTATTTTCTTTGAAGGTGCGAGAAGTATAATTACCATTGCTCATTGGTTCAGAGACTTAGGAAAGGTCAAGGAGGAGAAAACGGGAAGAAACGAACTGTGTATGATGGGCTTTTTCTGAAGGATAAAAAATGAGCATGTGTGGTCATCTCAGTGAGCAGGTCAAAATAAGAAAAAAAAACAGCAGGTGGCGCTATACAGATACATTTTATTGAATAACTCAGTGGCTATACTAAATTTGTAATTACCATACATGCAATTACAAAAGTATTCAGATCCAGGTGCTGGATTGAAAACTGTAGAATATTTTTCACGGGACAACCCCTTTAAGGTACGGCCATGGGTGGCAAAAAAATGCTCAATGTATATGCCTGGATTTTAGTGCAAATTTTAGTACACAAATACTGCCGATTTGGGGTGGAGGATGAAATCTGCAAAAAAATTAATAAAATGGATGACATCTGTGTGCATTCTGTATTTTGCAGAATAGAACAGCTGGCCCTGAATAGAACAGTCCTATCCTTGTCCGCAATGCAGACAATAATATGACAAGTTTTTTTTTTTTTTTGCGGAACGGACATACGGAAACGGAATGCACACAGAGTAACTTCTGTATTTTTTGCAGCCTCATTGAAATGAATGGTCAAAAAAAATGAACGGACACGGAAAGAAAATACATTTGCGTGCATGAGCCCTAAGGCTAATATCACACAAGCGTATTAAGTCAGTGTAATACGCTGTGTGTAACAGGGGTATTACCGCAATAAATGCTGCTTCTGTGACGAAATCCCAGCATTTGAGGACTGTCCTGTTCTTGTCTGGTTAACAGAGAAGAATAGGACACAATCCATTTTTTGCGGGGCCGCGGAATAAACATTCTGATAGCGCAAGGGCGTGCTGTCCGCATCCGTATGTCTGTTCCGTGGCATCCACAAAAATATAGAACATGCCCTATTCTTGTCCGCATTATGGACAAGGATAGGACTGTTCTATCACGGGCTGGACATTCCGTTCCGCAAAATACATAACACAGACAGCGTTGTATCTGCGTTTTACGGGTCTGCAAAAACAGCTACGGCCGTGTGCATGAGCCCTAAGGGTTAAATGCACAATGAAAATCTTCATTATAAATTGACTTGCTGGAGGTTTAAAATCTGCACCACGGCATACGAGTCTGCGTTTCTGTAATTTGTGCCATATTCATCAAATGTCACACAATGCTTAACTAATTTGGTACATCTTTAAGAGTTACCCTTCTGTATTGAGATGTTACTCCACTTACTCCAGTGAACGGGATAGTGTAGAAACATTGCAACAAAAGTAGAGACTTTTCAAAAGGTCAGAGTTGATAGGCGAAAAACAGCGACTTTCCCACCAATTTTTCAAAACTGTAATGAGTGGGGTAAAAATACCAAATATTACAAAAAGTCACAAAGCCCTATTCCGCGATTTGTGAAGTGCTTTATAAATTCCCTCCAGTGTGAAAAACTAAGGGCATCCAAACTAGGGATCGACCGATATTATCGGCCGATATTCAGGATTTTGTACATTATCGGTATCGGCATCTAACCTTGACGATATACCGATAATGCTCATAAAGCGAATACTAGTGAGGGCTTCCATTATGACCTGACGCTGCACGCTGTCAGGTGACAGTGCAGTGCGGCCCGGAAAACACAGCAGAGATGAAGAGGAGCTGCGGCGCAGGAGAAGTGAGGAGTTTTTTATTTTATTCATCTGAGGTCTGATAGGGGTTAATAAAGGTCTGATCTGAGGTCTGAGAGGGGTTAATAAAGATCTGATCTGAGGTCTGATAGGTGTTAATAAAGGTCTGATCTGAGGTCTGATAGGGGTTAATAAAGATCTGATCTGAGGTCTGATAGGTGTTAATAAAGGTCTGATCTGAGGTCTGATAGGGGTTAATAAAGGTCTGATCTGAGGTCTGATAGGGGTTAATAAAGTCAGTGAGGAAATTGGCATTTGGCACTAGTATATTATAAATGTAAATTATAAATTGACTACCAACTAAGGGCTTTATTAATTTATAATTTATAATTTACTAGTGCCAAATGCAAATTTCCTCAGTGACTACCAACTAATATAATACATATATTATGAGATATAAAATATTGGTATAAATTATCAGCTATCGTCCTGTAAATTCACAGATTATCGGTATCGGTCAATCCCTAATACAAACGGGATGGCCTTTAAAGGGTCACTACATTTTTAAAAAGCTTTTGATATGTCAGAAAGATATCAAAAGTTTAGATCAGTAGAGGTCTGAGCGATGAGACCCCCACCAATCACTAGAACGCCGGCAGAGAAGCGCAGGCATAGCGTGAGAGAGAGCGCAGTATGCACATGCTTCTCTCACCTCGTTCCAGGGATCATAGGTGTCTCAGCGCTGAGACCCCCACCGATCTAACATTTTTAACCCCTTAAGGATCGGGCTCATTTTCACCTTAAGGACCAGGCCATTTTTTGCAAATCTGACCAGTGTCACTTTAAGTGCTGATAACTTTAAAACGCTTTTACTTATACAGGCCATTCTGAGATTGTTTTTTCGTCACATATTGTACTTCATGACACTGGTAAAATAAAGTCAAAAAAAATAATTTTTTTGCATAATAAAATACCTAATTTACCAAAAATTTGGAAAAATTAGCAAATTTCAAAGTTTCAGTTTCTCTACTTCTGTAATACATAGTAATACCCCCAAAAATTGTGATGACTTAACATTCCCCATATGTCTACTTCATGTTTGAATTATTTTGGGAATGATATTTTATTTTTTGGGGATGTTACAAGGCTTAGAAGTTTAGAAGCAAATCTTGAAATTTTTCAGAAATTTACAAAAAACCAATTTTTAGGGACCACTACAGCTCTGAAGTCACTTTGCGAGGCTTACATAATAGAAACCACCCAAAAATGACCCCATTCTATAAACTACACCCCTCAAGGTATTCAAAACTGATTTTACAAACTCCGTTAACCCTTTAGGTGTTGCACAAGAGTTATTGGCAAATGGGGATGAAATTTGAGAATTTCATTTTTTTGCCTAATTTTCCATTTTAACCCATTTTTTCCACTAACAAAGCAAGGGTTAACAGCCAAACAAGACTGTATCTTTATTGCCCTGACTCTGCCGTTTACAGAAACACCCCATATGTGGCCGTAAACTACTGTACGGCCACACAGCGGGGCGTAGAGTGAAAGGTGCGCCATATGGTTTTTGGAAGCCAGATTTTGCTGGACAGTTTTTTTGACACCATGTCCCATTTGAAGCCCCCTGATGCACCCCTAGAGTAGAAACTCCATAAAAGTGACCCCATCTAAGAAACTACACCCCTCAAGGTATTCAAAACTGATGTTACAAACTTTGTTAACCCTTTAGGTGTTGCACAAGATTTAATGGAAAATAGAGATACAATTTCAAAATTTCACTTTTTTGGCAGATTTTCCATTTTAATATTTTTTTTCCAGTTACAAAGCAAGGGTTAACAGCCAAACAAAACTCATTATTTATGGCCCTGATTCTGTAGTTTACAGAAACACCTCATATGTGGTTGTAGACCGCTGTACGGGCAAACGGCAGGGCGCAGAAGGAAAGGAATGCCACATGGTTTTTGGAAGGCAGATTTTGCTGGACTGGTTTTTTGACACCATGTCCCATTTGAAGCCCCCCTGATGCACCCCTAGAGTAGAAACTCCAAAAAAGTGACCCCATTTTAGAAAGTACGGGATAGGATGGCAGTATTGTTGGTACTAGTTCAGGGTAGATATGATTTTTGGTTGCTCTATATTACACTTTTTGTGCGGCAAGGTAACAAGAAATAGCTTTTTTGGCACGTTTTTTTTTTTGTTATTTACAACATTCATCTGACAGGTTAGATCACGTGGTAATTTTATAGAGCAGGTTGTCACGGACGCAGCGATACCTAATATGTATACAATTTTTTTTTTATTTATGTAAGTTTTATACAATAACTTCATTTTTAAAACCAAAAAATTGTTTAGTGTCTCCATAGTCTGAGAGCCATAGTTTTTTCAGTTTTTGGGCGATTATCTTGAGTAGGGTCTAATTTTTTGCGGGATGAGATGACAGTTTGATTGGCACTATTTTGGGGTGCATATGACTTTTTGATCGCTTGCTATTACACTTTTTGTGACGTAAGATTGCAAAAAATAGCTATTTTTACACCGTTTTTTTTTTTTTTTTTACGGTGGTCACCTGAGGGGTTAGGTCATGTGATATTTATATAGAGCCGGTCGATACGGACGCGGCAATACCTAATATGTATACTTTATTTTTATTTATGTAGGTTTTACACAATGATTTCATTTTTGAAACAAAAAAATGATGTTTTAGTGTTTCCATAGTCTAAGAGCCATAGTTTTTTCAGTTTTTGGGCGATTATCTTGAGTAGGGTCTCATTTTTTGCGGGATGAGATGACGGTTTGATTGGTACTATTTTGGCGTACATGCGACTTTTTTGATCACTTTTATTACCTTTTTTGGGAAGTAAGGTGGGCAAAATTTCAATTTTCTCATATTTTTTATTTTTTTATTTTTATGGCGTTCACTGTGCGGGGAAAGTAACATGGCCGTTTTATAGATCAGGTCGTTACGGACGCGGCGATACCTAATATGTGTAGTTTATTTTATTTTTTTAATTTTTATTCAGTGATAAATGTTATTTTTTTTCTCTTAACTTTTTTCACTTATTCTTTTTATTTTTTGACCCAGACCCACTTGGTTCTTGAAGATCCAGTGGGTCTGATGTCTGTATAATACAGTACAGAACCTATATAGGGTTCTGCACTGTATTTTACTTACACTGAACAGATCTATGCTTTCAGCACAGATCTGTTCAGCACCATGGACAGCAGGACGCCTGAGCAGGCGTCCTGTTGCCATGGGAACCTTCCCCGTCTGCTCAGTTATGGTCAGAACTTCGCAGACGGGGAAGGGTGAGGACGGGGCTTCGGGGGGCTCTCTGGGGGCTCTCTCCCTCTCCCATCGGGGGGCTGCAAAGGCACAGCAGCCCCCCGATCGGAGAGGGAGGGAGCTCCTTGCGCTGTTAACCTTTTCCATACAGCGGTCCATACGGACCGCTGTATGGAAAGGGTTAAACGGCTGACATCGCATCAACGATGTCAGCCGTTTATACCAGGGTGCCAGCAATGTGCTGGCACCCTGGTATAACCCACTGTACACCAACGATTATGCAATGGGAGGCGGGCGGGGGATCGCGATCCCGCCTGCCGCACCGCCCGCCTCCCGCAACGCCCCCACTGCCTGCGACACCCCCCCTGCACCTCCCGCCGCCATCAAATCATACAGGGGTGCAGGGGGGGGGTGCGCAATATTGATTTTAGGCACTCAGAAGTTTCTGATCCCCGCGGTCAGGGACCGCGGGGATCAGAAACTGCAAAAAGCGCAGCAAACCGCAGGTCTGAATTGACCTGCGGTTTGCTGCGATCGCCTACACGGGGTGGTCAAATGACCCCCCCCTGCGTTGTTACGGGATGCCGGCTGAATGATTTCAGCCGGCGTCCCGTTCCGATTAACCCCTGCGGCGCCGGAATGCAGATTTTAAGTCAGGACGTACCGGTACGTCCTCGGTCCTTAAGGACTCGGGAAATAGGGCGTACCGGTACGTCCTCGGTCCTTAAGGGGTTAAAGGTCTCCATGGCATGTCAAAAGCTTTTTGAAAAGTTAGTGACCCTTTAAGTAAAAAAAAAAAATACAGATTTTGCTGCAGTAAAATCCATGACAAATCTGTGCCACATGCAGATTCTGTAACATCCCAGAGTTATGTTACTAAACTCTTTTTCCCCGCTACTATTTGTTGGTAACATGTGCCTTGTCATCTAATGTGATTTTATTTAATATTCCTGCATTGAAACCCTTGTTGAATGTATTTGCTGTAATTTCCATGTACACCAGCAGGTGGCAGCAATGTTTAGCAGGGCCTTAGTAACAGTTTAGTATATCTAGACTGGAATAGTTTATTCCAGTTTACTCCCCCCTCTTTGAGGAGGTGTGGAATGTTCCCACGTCCTGCCTCATTGGGAGGAAAGGAAGTTACAGTTAGTGTGCCAGCCACCCCGGCTAGGGGAAGGCTGTGCTGGTAGGAGCTCCCAGTTCTAGGGATCCCAAGCCAGGATCGTGTCTCGGCTGAGACCAAAGATCGCCATTCCCAGTCTGAGCCTTCAGCCTCAGCTGGTGACAAGCAAGCAGCCACCTCCAGAACTCCAGGAAGAACCATACCCTGTGAGCACAACTGTGAGTACCGTCCAGAGACAAGGAGAAGCCAAATTCCTCCTCAGCTAGTCAGTCCCCAATACAGCAGAAGATAGACAGAGCAGAAGATATAGATTCCTGACATATTCTCCAGGCATATGATAGAAGCAGAAGAGATAGTAATCCCTGCCACATATTGCCAATACCTGCTGGGACCCAAGACTATTGCTGTATCTCATGTGGATTAATGCTGCCTCCAGTAAAGACAGGTTGAATTATATTTCAAGTCTGGATCTCATTCATTGCTACCAAGTTCCTCAATTACTCCTACTAGCAACACACTCATATATTGCAAGTGAGCCAGGATCCAGGAGTCCAGCCGTACCCAGGTAGGAGACACCGTTGACACCATTGCTATTACCACACAGAGACATTACACCACTCTGGCATTCCTAACCTGGTACGTGAGTTGCAACACCTTAAAGGGCCCTGACACTGTACCCTGCACACGCTGCAATTGGCGTCACAAACCAAAACTATTAACTATTACCTACACCTGACCATTTATTGCATATTATAGCGCCAGAGTGCATAACCCCAATCCGGCTTACTGCAATTCTGTATTGCAAAGACTGGAATCTGCTGCATAAATTGGCGTGCTGTGAATTTAAAATCCTGCACCAGGGGTCAAGTTACGCTATGAAAATGCTAAAATGGTAGATGCTAAGAAAATGTCGTTTTTATTGTCCTGTGAGATCGGAGCAGCTCATTATCTTCTGCTTGTTACCAGCTGTTCATTCAGCAGAATCACACGGCTTCCATCAGTCTCCCCTCCCTCCTCACAGACTACCACGTGGGGCAGAGGAGCTCTATCAGTGTTAGCCATGGGCACTGCTGCTCGGGTGTTGGGCATTATTCACATGTCGGCGATTGTGAGCCTAAACCAGGAGCGGAGCCTCCACAGACATAAGGTAGAAGGGAAAGATCTGCACCTGGTAAACTGAAATTACTGACCGAACACTGACTGTGTGAACAAAGCCTTAGTGCTCACGTGTGCTGGCCGTTCCGTGCATTGGGGACCGTAATGTGTGGTTTTCGCAGACGGCTGCAGACCCATTCAACTTAATACGGGCCCGGCCGGCACACACTCTTTTAGGTTGGTGAGATCTCCACACAAATTCCCCTCTACTAATCTACCTAGCCCCTATTAACATTCCTGCCTTTCTAGAGAGCTTAGGCATGCCACCTGTGAGCGAGATCGATAGAAGTGGGAATTCTTCGAGCAGAAGCTGCAGCCTCAGGACATGCTGACCAGTTGCCTACTATGATTGAAGCCAGGTGATGAGCGGCAGGGGCAATATTCGAATTTGTGATATTTCACGAATATTTCGTAGAATATTCGTTATATTCTACATTCTTATTTTTTTTACTTGAAAATTCAGCAAGATAATGATCGCTTAATATGCAAATATTACGCAATCAATACAGGCATGGGTCAAAAACTAATATATATCATTATAGAATATAGTGCTATATATTCGTTTTTAGAATATTCGTCATTTTTTCCATCTGAAGTTATGATTGGCCCAAAAGCAACTGGAGCAGGGAGGACTCATGACTTCAGATGGAAAAAAAAAAGGAGGAATATTCGAAAACGAATATATAGCACTATAATCAAAATATTCGTGAATTCTCAAAGTTACGATATTAGAGATAAAACTTAGCTTTTCGAATATTTGCGCTCAACACTAGGCACAACTGCTTTGGCTTTTCTTTTCCTGCCGCTGGACACCGAACCAGTCACAGCGATTATATTTTTCCAGCAGAGAAAGTTATGTTTTAAATTTTAAAAACTGCACGCTGCGGTTTTTGTCCGGCTGCCTCTCGGCCATGTTGCCGCGCGGCGGCTGGATCTCCGGCCCATCCCCATTAGAGTGAATGGGGCCAGGGCGGACTTTCGGCAGCGCACCTGTGCAAACGTTCCCCTGCCAGACAAGCCGCCAGACAAGCCTAACGCCAGTGTGAAAGAAGCCTAATCACTTTTGGGGTGGCTACACATATAATTTTTGCTCATAAAAAGCCATAGAAAGGGCTCACGTTTTATCCATGCCACGTGCGTTTTATAGCATTTTTATTTTATAAACAGCTTTGTGATCCACGTGTGTGCGCTGCATTTCTTTAAAACCACATCATGATTACATATGACTCCTTAAGGTTGGTGTCACAAGTTTTTTTTTGCCTTTTTGGGGGGCTTTTGAGGTTTTCGGTGCTTTTTTTTTTAAGGCTTTTTTGTTGCATTTTTAGGCATTGCATAGAACTCTATGGAAAATACTATACATCGCACACACAGGTACTTTTTTCAACCTTAAATTTTAATTTTAAAGGTATTATTTATTTTATTTTTATTGTCAACATACTCTGACATCTTTCCCCCTGTTGCCTGGCATTGTCCAATAGACCTCCATTTTTTTTACTGCCTAAAAAAACACATATGCAATGTATGTTGGCATATTTGATGGCATTTTGTTTATCAATGCAATTTTCAGATACAGCTCTACAGAGGAAGTGACGTTACAGGGGGCGTAGACTTTATTCAATAAAAAACAAAAGTGCAGGCATACAAAAACACTAGGTGCTAAAAACACACTACATGGGCAAAAATATCTAAGGGTACTTTGACAGTTGCGTTGTTGGATTCCGGAAGGCAGTTCCATCGCCTGATGGAGACGGATCCGGATGCGGATCCGTCTCACAAATGCATTGCAATACCGGATCAGTCTCTCCGGTTGTCATTCAGAAAAACGGATCCGGTATTTATCTTTTTCATGTGCAGACCACAAAACTGGATCCGTTTTTCCGGAATACTTGGGGCCGGATTCAGCAGTAATGCATTTCAATGGAAAATAATGCGCAAGTGTTCCGTAATTTTGGACTGAGAAAATACAGTAGCATGCTGCGGTATTTTCTCCGTCCAAAAACCGTACGGTGACTGAACCGAAGACATCCTGATGCATACTGAACGGATTGCTCTCCATTCAGAATGCATTAGGATAAAACTGATCAGTTTTTTTTCGGTATTGATCCCCTAGGACAGAACTCAATACTGGAAAAGTTTAACGCAATTGCGAAAGTACCCTTAAAATGTTATCAAGTCATGTGCTTTTTAAAGCTTTTTTTCTTGCTCCCCAAAAATGCCCGGACCAAAGCTGTGTAAAGGAACCCTTACAGGTAATTATTGTAGAAGTCTCTTGCAAACACTCTGTGCCTCTACAAATGTCTACTGGGTTTTCGACAAATAAAGCTGGTTCAAATGAGCACCAGATGTTCTCACATTTTTATTAGACGCTGTGTTGAGAATTAATTCAGTGCCTGAGCCCAGATCTCGTAGACCACGTTTGCACGGAGTACATTATAAAAAGATTTCTATATACCTCGCCTAGAAGTGCGCTGGATATAAACAACCCAAAATGTCCGTGAAGCCACAGCCAACACCTGCTGGAGGTGACCCAATTCATGCACAACGTCTAATAAGAAATGTGGGCACATATGGTTCTCATTGTAACTAAGCTTTACATCTCAAATCTCGAGATTCCCTTTAAGTTTATTCTTCAATAGGTTAACTATGTGGCTACTGGTGTTTTACAACTTCTAGTTAGCCATGATGTCAGGGGAGATATATAACAAAATGAAAGAAATGTACAATAAAGTAAAGGAAAAAAAAATACTGGAAGGAATATGAACATGAAGAACACTTGTGCCCCACGATCATGACTTCCACAAATAATGATGGTGCTGCCTCTACATAATCATACAATTTAACATTTTGCTAAAAACATAATATTAATAGGCTCCAATGAGAAATCATTAGGACTGCTTTCTATTTTTTTCCATTGAGATTCATTCTGTGGAATTTGTAAGCACATCTGTCATGAATAAAACAAGCAGTGCCCCCTACTGGCTGTAAAAGCAATCTTCATGTTAACAACACGGAATAACTTCAGACATACCCTCAGGGTAGGGTTCCGTTCCGCACCATTCCGCATCTCCGGAATGCCTACGGAACGGCACCCGTGTATTGCAGGTCCGCAATACGACAACGGGGCGCACACGCCCGTGTGAAAGAGGTCTAAGACGCACTCAAAGATATTTTATCCAGTTGACAGACAGAGAGAGCATACTGAGAGAAGCAGGACAGTTGTTTCTACAAATTTCACACTGTCTACGCCGCTGTGGTCTAGGTGGTGTTGCTTGCAGTGGAGTCATGAATGGGAAACCTGGACTTCTATGGACTTGAACCGTATTTTCTTTAGCCATGAGTCCAGGTTCTATTTGGGATACCTTGACTGTTGGGTTTCAGTATGGAGGCCTGGTGGTGAGCGCTTCAATCCTGCCTTTGCTGTGGAGTGACACAATGCCCCAGCTGCTGGTGTGGAGATCTGGGGAGCCATCACATGCCACAGTCTGTCACCCCTAGAAGTGATATAGGGACACTAACAGCTCAGCATATGTGTTGCCTCTCATGGCATCTTTCAGCAGGATAATGCTCATCCACACACAGAGCAATGGTTTCCAAGTAATGTCTCCACCAGATTACAGAGCCAGTCGAGCAGTTATAGGACCAGCTGGGACACCATCTTCAGTAACCCTTGTGGCCGAGCTAGCCACATCTGCGGGCAAACAGTGCCCCCAGGACATCATACAGAACCTGTATGCCTCTATGTCCAACCGTATCTCATCTGGTATCTGGCCTAGAGACAAAAAAAATCACCAGGGGCTGAAAGAGCATTTCCCCTTCCGCCTCCCTCATTCAACAATTTGGACTAGTTTGTCAGGTTCATTACATAGATTCGACATTAAATTTCATTTTAATTCCAGGTTGTAAAGCAACAAAACCTTTTTCAGTAGTATACTGTGCCTTGCCACACTGAAATTTTAGCAAAAAATCCTTAGTAATGGCTTTATAAACAAAGTGGCGACTTTGCCTCCTAAGGTCTCTTTCACACGGGCGAGTTTTCCGCGCGGGTGCAATGTGTGAAGTGAACGCATTGCACCCGCACTGAATCCGGACCCATTCATTTCTATGGGGCTCTGAACATGAGCGGTGATTTTCACTCATCACTTGTGCGTTGCGTGAAAATCGCAGCATGCTCTTTATTGTGCATTTTACACGCAACACAGGCCCCATAGAAGTGAATGGGGCTGCGTGAACATCACAAGCATCCGCAAGCAAGTGCGGATGAGGTGCGATTTTCACGCATGGTTGCTAGGTGACGATCGGGATGGGGACCCGATCTTTATTATTTTCCCTTATAACATGGTTATAGGGGGATAATAGCATTCTTAATACAGAATGCTAAGTAAATGAGGGATAGAGGAGTTAAAAAAAATTATAATTAAACTCCCCTCAGCCACTTGTTCGTACTGCCCGGCTTCTCTTCTTTCATCTTCTTTGGTGACCTGGGAGGAAAAGGACCTTTGGTGACGTCACTGCACTCATCACATGATCCATCACCATGGATATGGACCATGTGATGAGCGCAGTGACGTCACCAAAGGTCCTTTTCCTCCCAGGTCACCAAAGAAGATGAAAGAGAAGCCGGGCAGTACGAACAAGTGGCTGAGGGGAGTTTAATTATAATTTTTTTTAACTCCACTATCCCTCATTTACTTAGCATGCTGTATTAAGAATGCTATTATATTCCCTTATAACCATGTTATAAGGGAAAATAATAAAATCTACAGAATACCTAACCCAAACTTCAGTGAAGAAGTCCGGGTTTTGGTCTGGGTACCACATGCCGATTTTTTATCATGCGCGTGCAAAACGCATTAAAATGCTTTGCACTCGCAGGGAAAAATCGTGCATTTTCCCGCAACGCACCCACATCTTTTCCCGCACGTCATCTGCAACGCCCTTGTGAAAGAGGCCTAAGGCCTCATTCACACAGTCAGTGTTCGGTCAGTGATTTCCATCAGTGATTTTGAGCCAAAATCAGGTGCGGCTCTAAACACAGAACAGGTGCAGATCTTTCCTTCATACCTTATCTCTGTGGAGGCTCAATCCAGGTTTTGGCTCACAATCACTGATGGAAATCACTGACCGAACACGGACGTGTGAATGAGGCTTAATACCCCGCATCTCAGTTTAATCGATCCTCTGTGGGATGTGCTGGAAAACCTGCTACTTACAGAACTTGTAATTTGAACGTTCCATGAATATTCCATAAATGTACAGTCCACACCTCAACAGGTCAGAGCCGTTTTGGAGGAGGACCTACGGGCTGTTCTGTCTGGTCAGGGTATAATCCAGCTAAAATGGACTAGCATCTTTAACCATACTAAAATCAGTTTGCCTACTTAAAGGGGTATTCTGATTGGATTAAGTTATCCTTTATTGACAAAATAGGGGACAACTATTAGATCGGTGGGAGTCCTATCGCTGGGACCCCCACCAATCACAAGAACTGGGGCCTTGCAATGAATAGAGTAGCTGGTCAGGCATGCGTACTGCTGCTCCATTCATTTCCATAGAGATTCTGGAGCGATGTACTAGGCTCTCTCTGGAACTCACATTAGAAGTGAATAAAGTGGCCATGTGCATGCCCGGCCGGCTGCTCCATTCTTTTCAGGGGGCCCCCGTCCTTGTAATCGGTGGGGGTACCAGCAGTGGGATCTCCACCAATCTAATAAGTTATCCCATAAACTGTGAATAGGGGATAACCTAATGTAACCCAGAACACCCCAGATTTTTTTAGTAGCATGAACTACTTTCCAGTCCAGGAAGCATACCGAACCTGTGGTTCAGAAAAACTGGATAAAGGCAACTAGCTTATAGGGGGGCGCTGAGTGGCACGTAGATTTACTCTATGGTGCTTTTTGAATTTTTTGCATCATGGAAAGTGTCCCGAACATGTATTCTACTGACCAAGTAAAAGACAGCAGAAAAAAGTTCCAGCACTATTGAAGATTCTGTTGCTTTGTCTTTATTTTAAGTAACCAATTACATCATGTGGACACCATTTCACCCCCCCGCACATTGACGCGTTTCGAACTATACCGTTCTTAGTCGTAGCAACTAAGAACTGTATAGTTCAAAACGAGTCAATGTGCGGGGGGGGGATTTGAGGTGGTGTCCACATGATGTAATTTGTTACCGAAAATAAAGACAAAGCAACAGAATCTTCAATAGTGCTGGAACTTTTTTTCTGCTTTATATATCTTGAGAACTTACCTGGTTCGTTCCGTGCACGAAGGATAAAGGATACATGGTGAGCTGGACATTTTGTTACAAGTAAAAGACAACAATTTAAATTTTTTTTTTTTATTTCTGTGTAAGTTAAAAGAAAATGTACACGCTTACATTTCAAAAGAACTTGGGCATGCACTTGGACCTTGCTGCTACAGATCAAATTTGTTTTTGTTTTTTTCCATAGGAATTTCCCATAAATTTACATCCCAAAGTCTTCAATGTATGTACAGCCTAAACCATAGCAACCTATGATTATGCCTTTTTTTATTTTTACACTGTGCAAATCAGAAGGATAGTGGTACAACAACAGACACAAATAAAACTAAATAAGAACAGTAATCATCAACACATTCATATTAGTTTGGTCCTTCTTAACCCAAATCAAGCCGATTATGCCCCAGAAATCTGCAATCGTATTTTTAAACACACAAACAAAACGGAGCAGGACAGACAGATGGATGCTTATAAATGGATGGTTTTGTGTCGTAGTAAAACCCTGTCCTGGCAAACATTTCAAACTTTATGCCAAAAATGCATCTGGCAGGAAAAGGATGAAAGAGCATCACCACCAAAAAGATCCCCTGTGAAATAAAGTCCTTGAGGTGTCCTCCTCTGCTAAGTCCACCCAAAATAGGTATGTATATTCGCCATCAAAAAGTGCTGCTTAGCGCATTTCCTCAGTTTTTTGCGGATCCACTGACTTTGTATTGTACCAGATGCCATCAGCTTTTTTTTTTTGCAGATCCGAGTTTTGCGGACTCCGTCCTCGTGCACAGACGTATATGTGATTTTTGTGCCGTAAATGGCGGATCCGCTAAATATGAATAGGCCATAGGCCCTATTGTAGAAATGCCTATTCTTGTCTGCAAATGGGCAAGAATAGGACATGTTCTATAACTTGCGGAACGGCCGCACTGATGCAGTCAGCACATGGATGATATTTGTGAGCTGTCCACATTTTTTGTGGCCATCACAAAAAAAAAAAGGAGAATGGAAGTGGGCCAAAAATACAGTTTTTTTTTATTATTATTATTATTATTTATTTTACGCACTTATATAGCGCTGACATAATCCGTAGGTGTGTTAAACATCGTGTTTTACCATAGGCTTTTCTGCAGGACTGGTAAAACGCATTAAAGAAGCACGTCAAAAATATTTGAATAAAAAAAATAATTTGTTGTCGCACATTTTCGACAATTTTTTTTTCGCTTTTTTACTTTTTGATTAAAATGCAGGTACTCAAAAAAATGCCCCAAAAAACAAGAAAAATACTTGTAGTGCGTTTCGAAAGTTTCTATTGCCTCACAGTCATCTCATCTGGCAATGGTGTATGCCTGTTGGGAAGACAAAAAAAAGAAAAAAAAAAAAAAAGAGTTTTTGCTAAAACCGCTGTGTGAAACCTTCCTAAAACATATCAGGGGATATACCCACTTCTGGAGAACTTCAGTGCTGACATCTATTCTATGGATTGGGAGGGCAGCATTGTTGTAAATGTGGATCTTTGGGACAATGTGCCGCTCTCTGTGCCCTATGAAGCAGTACATCATCATGTACGCATGGTCATCTGTATTGTACGTGTACTCGAGCTGTATTACTTAGTTCATCCAGTGTGAGTGTGCGATAGACCAGAGTCAAACCGGTAAGGCCATGCCCATTTTATGTGATGGAGGCATGGCCTCCTTGGCTCCATTCACATCTCCATATCAATGGTCCTAATGAGAACTATATAAGGTGTAGGACCGTCCTATCAGAGAAAATCTAAGAAAACCTGCCTTGTTATAGAACGATTTGGTAGCATCACTATATAAACCAGGCACGTTTTCCATTCAGGGGTCTGGGATAGCCTCAGTGGGACCAATAATGGCAGCCGTACTGGTCGTCACCCAGCTTACCCAGAAACCAAACTAATTAGTAAACCAGGGAGAAGACTTTGTAAGGCAACAGTTCTGGAATCTGATCTGGATAAGGATCAGGCTGCCATGGTGAGCCATGTCAGGCACTGCCGGACACAACTGTGTACTGCTGGATCCCCATGGACTGGGTTTTGGCTGGGCAAAATCCGTTGCAAGCAACGATCTTTGGTCCAGCTGATGCCTGGCATATGTGCCGGATCAGCATGCCGCAGATGTGAACCCTGCCTAATGTCTTTACAGAAGAGGACACCTAAAAGACCTACAGGGTTTAATGCTCCTAAAGCCAGATTCAGCTCCATCTTACTTCAAGTTAAGTTAACACACAAAAGAAACAACACTGAACATTGAGATGTAACAATACAACAACTTCAATACAACCGGGAGCGGAAGAAAACAAAAAAGTCACCACGACAGGCTCACAGGCAGTGAAGGTTTTGCATGTTCACTTTTGTCTGTTTTTGATTTTTTTGTAAGAAAGGATCCACCAGTGTATGTACCCAGCACATCAAAGAAAAGAAAAAACATTTCCTCTTGCCTTTATATACAAACTAATTTGAAGATTTTTCATATAAATGAAGTATTCAGTGTTGAAATATACATCAGAGTGTATATACCCTTTATAGTGCTGCTTACCGACAAATCAGCCCAAGTGATTTTATAAAAAAAAAAAAAAAAAAAAAAAAAAAAAAGCAAGAACACGTTCGTCCTCTTCAAAAAGTTTGGATATAAAACATCCAATGCATTTTGGATTCTTTGATATTTTTTTTTTTCTCCTTAGTTTTTGTGTCATCAGTCAACCTTATCTTGACAACTTGTTAGAGGTGTTAAAGAGACTGGGAACATCAACACCTTAGCATGCATGAAGGATAGGTCAGGGAGGCTGGCGATGACCTTCGCGGCCTCTTCACTGAGGTTCTCGTCCCTTCTAGGTTTCCTGTGAGGAAAGTGATAAAACACAACCCGAGTTATACCAAACCAAACAAAGAGCTAAAGAACAAAAACATCCCAAAGAGGCAACATTGCTGAGCTTTAAATCCCCTTCTCCACTTCATACTGCCGCAGATTTAAAGGGGTCGTCTCACTTCAGCAAATAGCATTTATCATGTAGACATGGTTAATACACACCACTTACTAATGTATTGTGATTGTCCATATTTCCTCCTTTGCTGGCCTGATTCATTTTTCCATCACATTATACATTGCTTGTTTCCATGATTATGACCACCCTGCAATCCAGCAGCGGTGGCCGTGCTTCCCCACTATAGGAAAAAGCGTCGGCTGGGACCGCAAGACCACATATAGGCTGGTGATTTTTCCTACAGTGTGCAAGCACGGCCACCACTGATGGATTGCAGGGTGGTCGTAACCATGGAAACAAGCAGCGTATAATGTGATGGAAAAAAAATCAATCAAGCCAGCAAAGGAGGCAATATGGACAATCACAATACATTACTAAGTGCCTTGTATTAACCTTCTCTACATGATAAATGCTATTTGCTGAAGTGAGACATCCCCTTTAAAGTGTATCGATCACCAATTATTGGGTATCAGTTCAAGATACAAACCCCTTAAAGGGGTTTTCCGACATTTTTATACTGATGACCTATCTTTAGGATGGGTCATCAGTATCTGATCGGTGGAGATCTGACACCCGGGGCCCCATGTAGATCAGCTGTTTGAGAACGCTCATGTGAGCGCCCTGGTCGTCTCGCAGCTTACCGAGCATGGCGCCGTACATTGTACAGCGCCTGTGCTTCGCATTGTGCACATTCACTGCAAAGACGCAGAGCGAGATACAAAGCACAATGTACAGCGCTGTGCTTGGTGAGCTGTGAGAAGGCCGCAGTGCTCACAGGAGCGCCGGTGCCTTGTCAAACAGCTGATCAAAATGGGTCACGGGTGTTGGACACCCACTGATCAGATCAGTAAGGATAGGTCATCAGTATAAAAATGTCGGAAAACCCCTTTAAGGAGTTTGTATCTTGAACTGATACTGATTGCATCCCAATAATTGGTGACCGATACACTTTAACCACTTCAGCCCCACTAGCTGAAACCCCCTTCATGACCAGAGCACTTTTTACACTTCGGCACTACACTCCTTTCACCGTTTATCGCTCGGTCATGCAACTTACCACCCAAATGAATTTTACCTCCTTTTCTTCTCACTAATAGAGCTTTTATTTGGTGGTATTTTATTGCTGCTGACATTTTTACTTTTTTTGTTATTAATTGAAATGTAACGATTTTTTTGCAAAAAAATGACATTTTTCACTTTCAGCTGTAAAATTTTGCAAAAAAAACGACATCCATATATAAATTTTTCGCTAAATTTATAGTTCTACATGTCTTTGATAAAAAAAAAATGTTTGGGCAAAAAAAAAAAATGGTTTGGGTAAAAGTTATAGCGTTTACAAACTATGGTACAAAAATGTGAATTTCCGCTTTTTGAAACAGCTCTGACTTTCTGAGCACCTGTCATGTTTCCTGAGGTTCTACAATGCCCAGACAGTAGAAAACCCCCACAAATGACCCCATTTCGGAAAGTAGACACCCTAAGGTATTCGCTGATGGGCATAGTGAGTTCATAGAACTTTTTATTTTTTGTCACAAGTTAGCGGAAAATGATGATGATTTTTTATTTTTATTTTTTTCTTACAAAGTCTCATATTCCACTAACTTGCGACAAAAAATAAAAAATTCTAGGAACTCGCCATGCCACTCACGGAATGCCTTGGGGTGTCTTCTTTCCAAAATGGGGTCACTTGTGGGGTAGTTATACTGCCCTGGCAATTTAGGGGCCCAAATGTGTGAGAAGAACTTTGCAATCAAAATGTGTAAAAAATGACCGGTGAAATCCGAAAGGTGCACTTTGGAATATGTGCCCCTTTGCCCACCTTGGCAGCAAAAAAGTGTCACACATCTGGTATCGCCGTACTCAGGAGAAGTTGGGGAATGTGTTTTGGGGTGTTATTTTACATATACCCATGCTGGGTGAGAGAAATATCTTGGCAAAAGACAACTTTTCCAATTTTTTTATACAATGTTGGCATTTGACCAAGATATTTCTCTCACCCAGCATGGGTATATGTAAAATGACACCCCAAAACACATTCCCCAACTTCTCCTGAGTACGGCGATACCAGATGTGTCACACTTTTTTGCAGCCAAGGTGGGCAAAGGGGCACATATTCCAAAGTGCACCTTTCGGATTTCGCAGGCCATTTTTTACACATTTTGATTGCAAGGTACTTCTCACACATTTGGGCCCCTAAATTGCCAGGGCAGTATAACTACGCCACAAGTGACCCCATTTTGGAAAGAAGACACCCCAAGGTATTCCGTGAGGGGCACGGCGAGTTCCTAGAATTTTTTTTTTTTGTCGCAAGTTGATCAGGGTGATCACCCCCCTGTCACTGATCACCCCCCCTGTAAGGCTCCATTCAGACGTCCGCATGATTTTTACGGATCCATGGATACATGGATCGGATCCGCAAAACACATGCGGACGTCTGAATGGAGCCTTACAGGGGGGTGATCAATGACAGGTGGGTGATCAATGACAGGGGGTGATCAGGGAGTGTATATGGGTGATCACCCGCCTGTCATTGATCACCCCCCTGTAAGGCTCCATTCAGACGTCCGCATGATTTTTACGGATCCATGGATACCAAAACACATGCGGACGTCTGAATGGAGCCTTACAGGGGGGTGATAAATGACAGGCGGGTGATCAATGACAGGGGGTGATCAGGGAGTGTATATGGGTGATCACCCGCCTGTCATTGATCACCCCCTGTAAGGCTCCATGTGTTTTGCGGATCCGATCCATGTATCCATGGATCCGTAAAAATCATGCGGACGTCTGAATGGAGCCTTACAGGGGGGTGATCAATGACAGGGGGTGATCAGGGAGTGTATATGGGTGATCACCCGCCTGTCATTGATCACCCCCCTGTAAGGCTCCATTCAGACGTCCGCATGTGTTTTGCGGATCCGATCCATGTATCCATGGATCCGTAAAAATCATACGGACGTCTGAATGGAGCCTTACAGGGGGGTGATCAATGACAGGGGGGTGATCAATGACAGGGGGTGATCAGGGAGTGTATATGGGTGATCACCCGCCTGTCATTGATCACCCCCCCTGTAAGGCTCCATTCAGACGTCTGCATGTGTTTTGCGGATCCGATCCATGTATCCGTAAAAATCATACGGACGTCTGAACGGAGCCTGACAGGGGGGTGATCAGGGAGTTTATATGGGGTGATCAGGGGTTTATAAGGGGTTAATAAGTGACGGGGGGGGGGGGTGTAGTGTAGTGTGGTGTTTGGTGCGACTGTACTGAGCTACCTGAGTCCTCTATATGCGTCGTTGAGCGCAGGGCTGCCGCCTCCGGACCGCACATCTGCGTTAGGCGGTCTGGAGGCGGTTAAAGGGGTTGTCTCACTTCAGCAAATAGCATTTATCATGTAGAGAAAGTGGTATAAAAATCTCAGAAAACCCCTTTAAGCACTATTAACTGCAGTACCACAAAAGTAGTGATGTCAACATGGACTCCAGAACACTATTATATCTTATGTGTATACTTCCGCCCCCTGCTGTACATGATTTGGTACTGCTGACACAGAGTTCAGATCACTACTTTAGGTTTATACTCTGCTGCCACAAATCTCCGCTGTAATACACTCAATAAAACTAACGCACTCAGATAGAAATGCCAGTGTCATGGCAGGGCTTCCAACTGGCATCTATCAGCAGGATAAATGCTCACCCACTCAGAGCAAGGGTTTGCCAGGAATGTCTCCACCAGATTACAACACTTCCTTGGCTGCCCGGTCACCAGATCTCCAATCGAGGACTTATAGGTCCAGCTGGGACGCCAGCTTCAGTGACCTAGGAGTGTGCAGGACCTACAGGTCCAGCTGTAACATCTGTGGGCAAATGTGCCGCAGGACACCATACAGCACCTGTATGCCTCCATGTCCAACCATATCTCATCTTATATCCATGCTAGAGGTGGTCCTACAGGGTCCTAGAGCCTCCTTACATTGTACAGTTTTCCCCAATTAATTTCTCCTTTTGCTGTAATATTGTAATCCCTCACATATCTCATGATTACATTCACACACAAAGTTTCATTCAATTCCAACAACTCCTTGGTGTGTTACTTTTTTGGGGGGGGGGGTCAAAGAATGTACATTGATAGGACTGATGGGCCTCACAGATGTAATGGGGAGGACCTTGTGAGAATGAACTCATGAGTCCTCTCAATAGTGGAGCTTTGCAGTGGAGTAGGAACATAAAGTAGTTATCTGAACTCCATCATCAGCAGTAGTACTCATGTAGTATTACAGTTAAAAGGGGTTGTCCAAGATCATTAAAAATCTCACAAAACCCCTGTCTTAAAATGCATTCTCTGCGGTGCTCCTCCAGTACTCCCCCTGCTGTTTATTTTCAAATAGCAGTAGCGATGTGACTAGATACGGCACTTGACTGCGGCAGCCAATCACTGTCTTTGATATTGATTGCTTGTCCTCTGGATAGGTCATTAATATCGTATCGGTGAGGGTCCGACTCCCGGCACTCCCGCTTTCAGCTCTTTGAAGAGACTGCGGCACTTCGGCAAGTGTCACGGCCCTCTTCTTAGGCCTGTAACGCAACGTTCATCGTTTAATACGGAGCACAGACGTTATTCACTGGACAGCACTGTGATTGGTAAGCTGCAGTGACGGCCACGGCGCACACATGAGCACAGCAGCCTCTCCCAACATTGGCGGGGGCTCCAGGAGGTGGACCCCGCTATCTTGAGGAGAGGTCATCAATATAGAAGACCTGGAAAGCCACTTTAAGAGATTGTAGGGATTTTTAATTTTCTCAGACCGCCTCTTTTAAGACTCCCTTTATTCTACGAGGGCAGAGCCCAAAATGAATATTCATCAGCAGACATTTTGATAAAACGATGGCGGTCTGCAGCCAGCACTAATGGAGGCTTACTGAAAACAGATTTATACAGCTTCCATGAGCACTACATTTTTTATATATTACTCAGTTTCCTCTAGTAGTGCATGAGGTAGAATGACATTATTTTCTACAGCATATGCCCTGTAAAGACGTGTGTGAATACATAAAATCGGTGGCTACTGGAGAGAAATAAGAGGCTACAACTTTCCCCAATGATTGCTAGAAACTGGATCTTTCTAAGAAAGAATAGTCAAGATCAGAAACTCCTTTAAAAGGGAACCTAACACCAGGTTCAACGCGACAGAGGTGCTGACAGCAGGTTATAGAGCAGGAGGAGCTGAGCAGACTAATATATAGTTATAAGGAAAAAAGTTCAGTAAAACTTGTATTTTACACATCTAAATTCCTACTCATTCTGGGCTTGGAAGTCCAGGAGGCGATCCTATCAGTGATTGACAGCTCTCTCTGTATACACAGTCAGGTGGAAGGCTGTCAATCACTGATAGGATGCCCCCCAGAATGGGCAGGAATTTAGATGTATAAACTACAGGTTTTACTGAATCTTTTCCCACAAACTCTATATCAATCTGCTCAGCTCCTCCTGCTCTATAACATGCTGCTTGTAGCTTACACTGCATTTTCATACTGACATGTTCCCTTTAACTATGTAGAGAATTAATGGGGTTTTCTGGGATTTTAACATTGTTGACCTATACTCAGGATAGGTCATCAATATCAGATCGGTAGGGGTCCAACACCCAGAACCCCCATCGATCAGCTGGTTGAAGAGAAGGCCGCGCTCGCATCCTTCCCTTCATTATTCATTGCTCGCAGTCAACATCGTAGCGGTGAGCAGGTGTAATTACAAGCCATCCCATTCACTTCTATGGAACATCTCCTTCCTATTCAAGTGTATACTATAGAGCTGTCCCATAGAAGTGAATGGGACGGCTTGTTATTACACTGCTCACTGCTGCGATGTCGTCAGTAAGCAGGTAAAAAATGAAGGGATGGCTGCGCTCGCACGGAGCGCGCCTTTTCTTCAACCAGCTGATCGACTGGGGTGCCGGGAGGTGACCCCTGCCAATCTAATACTGATGACCTAAGGATAGGTCATCAAAATTTAAATCCCAGAAAACCCCTTTAAGGAATCTGAAGATATAGATAAAAAAAAAATATATATAAAAAAAACACCCCCAAGGACATATTATGACATTAATCTGCACTAAATTTTGGACCTATTCAGATCAGAAATAGAGACAAATAATAGCTACACTTTAAATTCCCTGCTCTTCTCTATGCCTAAAATCGATGCCACCCATAAAGAGCGCGATACAAGTAATTCTCTATAGATTATTACCTAATGCTCCGATTTATTAAGAGCAAAAAGAACCACAATGGATAATTAACTCATAATATTTCAAATGATTAATTCATTACTTCTGCCACATGCAAAAAGAATAAAGCAAAAAGACAAGACACAAATGATGAGTACCCAGTATATAGAGAAGGAATCCACCGATACAGGCAGCTAAATGTTAGATGTAATGCAGATGTCTGGATGTAGCAGGAGGACACGTCTACCCGTGTGTGCCCTCAACACGTCTCCTTCCTCCTTTCTGCCTTTGTTAACATGTGATCAAACAGACTACAATATAATTCCCATAGGACGGTCCCGGGCTTCACGGCAAAGTCACAATTAGCATATGTAAGAACGCGAGTGCTGGTGCAGCAAATGCTGGGGTCAGCAGGCTCCCTGTCTAGACGCATAAACCTGGCATGCTGGATGCCAGCTGTAGAAGTCACTCTTTCTCGGTTACCATAGAGACCCGCAACAAGGTTAGAACTGATGCCGATCCACAACGGCAACGCACTGAGCGCAGGAAGCGTCTACGAGAAAAATGCTCATAGAACTGCATCCGAGTGGTTAATATCAAAGTAAATCAGTAGCTTACTGCCTCCATTTATAGTCTGTATTACAATACTTAGGAAATTGTTGATGTTCTTTAAAAGGGTTTTCCAATACTTTTATACTGATAAGCTATCAATATGTAATCGGCGGGGGCCCGACACCCAGGACCCCTGCCGATCAGCTGTTTGAGAAGGAACCGATGCTCACAGCAGTGCGACAGCCTCCTTTCAACTTACCAAGCACAGCGCCGTACATTGTATAGTGGCTGTGCTTGGTATTGCAACTCAGCCCTATTCATTTCAACGGGGCTGAGATGTGCCTAGGCCATGTGATCAATGAAAGTGACATCACATGACCTAGGCTAAGCTGCAAGAAGCTTAGGGTCTTCTCAAACAGCTGATCGGCGGGTGTCCCAGTTGTCGGACCCCCACCGATCAGATACTGATGACCTATCCTGAGGATAGGTCATCAATATAAAAGTCTCAAAAAATCCCTTGAACTTTGAGCATCCTTTTGTGATAAAATGGCAGTCCACAGAGAGTACTTGGGGGAACTAGTTTATTATAATTCATTCAATAGAAGTAATATTAAAGGGGTTTTCTGGGAGTTAAATACAGACGAGGTATTCTCGGGATAGGTAATCAATATCAGATCAGTGGGGGGTCCGACCCCAGAACCCCTATGATTAGCTGTTTGATGAGGCCATGGGGCTCGGACAAGCGCTGTGGCCTCTTCATAGTGGACCAAGCACAGCACTGTACACAGCATAGTGGTTTGTGTTTGGTATTGCAGCAGAGATCCATTCTATTGAATGGGACTGAGCTGCCATGTGACCGGTGGACATGACACTGGCCTAGGAAGAGGCTGCAGTACTCGCCACAGCACCTTCCAACAGCCAATCAGCGCGGATGCCGAGAGTCAGATCCCACTGATCAGATACTGGTAGCCTAGCCTGAGGATAAGTCATCAGTTTTTTAATTGCCCTTCAATCTGTATACAGTACGCACCCCCTAGTGGTGACTGCAGGCATCCATAATTTTGTCACTTAACTCTATGACTCTAACTATTATATGTTATGGAAATGAACTGGAACAGAATGCGGAACGTGAAAAAAAATAAAATGATCATTTCAAAGTAGTCCATTCACACGTCCGTATTTCTGGCTCCACTTGCGTTCCGCAATTTTGCGGAACGGGTGCGGACTCATTAATTTCAATGGGGCTGCAAAAGGTGCGGACAGCACACAGTATGCTGTCCGCATCCGTAGTTCCGGCCCATGGCCCTGCAAAAAAGATAGAGCACGTCCTACTCTCGTCTGCAATCGTGGACCAGAATAGGCATTGCTATCATAGGGACGGCCATGTGCGGTCTGCATAATGCTGAAAGCACGCGGACCGCAAAACACTTACGGACGTCTGAATGGACCCTTAAACTGACATACTGCGATTCTGTGCCCTCCAGGACCTGCAGATATCTAAGAGGTCCAACTGTTTACCTTGCCGATGTGCTTGTGGTTTCTGCTGTGGACATCAGTCTTGCAAATGCATCAGTCGCCTTGCTGCTGGCACTGGAGCACTCCACCTTCGCCGTCGTCAGTGCGTACAGCTCGGGATCCACACCTTTCAGTATAAAATGATAATCAGTGATGGAAGAAGTCAGCAGAGACGGAGACTAGTCAGCTCAACCGATCACAAAAAACACGGCACAGTCCTCACACTCCTTTAAGTATCCGAGCGCCGATGGTATCAGGATTCAGTGGCAGATACTGGATCTATTCATGAAGGTTGTACTGTGATAACGGAAGCAATGCTGTCCCTTATACCTCTATGCCGTAAACTGATACATATGTACGACATACTGTATATGTGTATGGTACAAGAAAGGAAGGAGGACGAAAAGAAATCATGGCTGAAGAGGTCTTCAGACGGCCGTACATCTGCTGACACGGGCCTATAAATAAGTAATGGCCGCTCTCAGATACTTCAAGTAGTGTGACGCACTAAACCACTCTGCTAGAAATCTACGACTAGGCACTACACAAGCTCGCTGAAGCGATAGGGACATCGACAAATCAACAGAACACGCTTCTTCAGAAGAGGACGGAACACACAAAGGTTGTGGAGAAAGCCGTTTATTAACCCCTTAATACCACATGATTAGGATTAAGCAAATTTTTTTTTTTCATTTTCACATTTTAAGAGCAACAGCTTAAATTTCCATTGGTGTAGCCGTGTGAAGGGCTGTGCGCTGGCATGGGCCAAGTTGTACTTCTCAAGGGCATTCTTATGGGTTGCTTATAATGTTTTGCATTTATTGTCAAAGGGAGTGGCAAACAGAAAAACAGCAATTTCACCTTTGGGCTTTTGTACTTTTTTTTTTTTTTTGGTTTTTACATGCAATAAAAATATGACATTCAATTTATCCCCTATACTGTGGACAGGGGAAAGGCGTTTGCAATGGGATAACCCCTTCAAGATGCATCAAAGAAGTGTCTCATGAAGACATCCACTTCATTTCGAGGCTGGTCCAGCAATCTGCTGATCTCTGCAGGTCTGCTTTAGAAGTCTGTGAAGATCACCTTCCTTATGTAGGATTACACACCGAGCATGTTATACTTGGACAAGCCAGGGTCGCCCATGTGTTATAACGCTGTGGCTCTGGATAATGGGGGTTAAGATGAAAGGGTTATAAATTAGAACTCTGCTGCTCTGTCTCTTTCCTTTATTGGATAGACTAGAAAGGAAACTTCTCTAATACCAGACAAACTTGTAAAGTGCTGAACATGCACTTTAAATACACCTTAACTATGTCTGTTCTTAAAGAGGTTACCCATTTATTTTAATTTTTTTGCTGCCCCCAGTCATCTAGACTTGTGAAGAAATCCATGGTTACCTGCTCCTCGCTGCTCCGTTTCAGCTCCTGTCCTATCTCCTTCACCTTCCTGCACAGGCGGGGTCATGTGCACCACTGCAGCCAGTGACTGGCCTCAGCGGTGACGCATCCCCAAGCAACACGTGATCCAGTAGCAACATGCTGCTTGGACATGTTACTGCTGAGGCCAGTCACTGGCTTCATTGGGGAACATGATCCTGTCCCTGCTGTAAGATGTCAGAAAGAGACTTAAGGCCCAGCGAAGAGAGCCAAGGAGCCAGGGACCAGGTGCTTATGGATTTCCCCATGGGTCCCAATGACTTGGGGCAGATTTAAAAAGCAAAAAGCTGGACAATCCCTTTAAGGCAACCACAGAGGTGCCAAACAATGGAATGGAGGTCTACCCTTGTGGAGCACTACATGCCTAGAAAAACTCTCCATTCTTCTTGTTCCTAGATGATTAAGTTGAGGAGAAGAAGAAATTAAACAGTTCACCTGTAATACCACCAAATCCCAACTAAACACGGAGAGAGATTTATATATAATATATATATATATATATATATATATATATTATACATATACAGTACAGACCAAAAGTTTGGACACACCTTCTCATTCCAAGAGTTTTCTTTATTTTCATGACTATGAAAATTGTAGATTCACACTGAAGGCATCAAAACTATGAATTAACACATGTGGAATTATATACATAACAAAAAAAGTGTGAAACAACTGAAAATATGTCATATTCTAGGTTCTTCAAAGTAGCCACCTTTTGCTTTGATTACTGCTTTGCACACTCTTGGCATTCTCTTGATGAGTTTCAAGAGGTAGTCACCTGAAATGGTTTTCACGTCACAGGTGTGCCCTGTCAGGTTTAATAAGTGGGATTTATTGCCTTATAAATGGGGTTGGGACCATCAGTTGCGTTGTGGAGAAGTCAGGTGGATACACAGCTGATAGTCCTACTGAATAGACTGTTAGCTGCTTTTTTCTTGCCATAATACAAATTCTAAGTAAAGAAAAACGAGTGGCCATGATTACTTTTAGAAATGAAGGTCAGTCAGTCCGAAAAATTGGGAAAACTTTGAAAGTGTCCCCAAGTGCAGTCACAAAAACCATCATGCGCTACAAAGAAACTGGCTCACATGCGGACCGCCCCAGGAAAGGAAGACCAAGAGTGACCTCTGCTGCGGAGGATAAGTTCATCCGAGTGACCAGCCTCAGAAATCGCAGGTTAACAGCAGCTCAGATTAGAGACCAGGTCAATGCCACACAGAGTTCTAGCAGCAGACACATCTCTAGAACAACTGTTAAGAGGAGACTGTGTGAATTAGGCCTTCACGGTAGAATATCTGCTAGGAAACCACTGCGAAGGACAGGCAACAAGCAGAAGAGACTTGTTTGGGCTAAAGAACACAAGGAATGGACATTAGACCAGTGGAAATCTGTGCTTTGGTCTGATGAGTCCAAATTTGACATCTTTGGTTCCAACCACCGCGTCTTTGTGCGACACAGAAAAGGTGAACGGATGGACTCTACATGCCTGGTTCCCACCGTGAAGCACGGAGGAGGAGGTGTGATGGTGTGGGGGTGTTTTGCTGGTGACACTGTTGGGGATTTATTCAAAATTGAAGGCATACTGAGCCAGCATGGCTACCACAGCATCTTGCAGCGGCATGCTATTCCATCCGGTTTGCGTTTAGTTGGACCATCATTTATTTTTCAACAGGACAATGACCCCAAACACACCTCCAGGCTGTGTAAGGGCTATTTGACCATGAAGGAGAGTGATGGGGTGCTGCGCCAGATGACCTGGCCTCCACAGTCACCGGACCGGAACCCAATCGAGATGGTTTGGGGTGAGCTGGACCGCAGAGTGAAGGCAAAAGGGCCAACAAGTGCTAAGCATCTCTGGGAACTCCTTCAAGACCATTTCAGGTGACTACCTCTTGAAGCTCATCAAGAGAATGCCAAGAGTGTGCAAAGCAGTAATCAAAGCAAAAGGTGGCTACTTTGAAGAACCTAGAATATGACATATTTTCAGTTGTTTCACACTTTTTTGTTATGTATATAATTCCACATGTGTTAATTCATATTTTTGATGCCTTCAGTGTGAATCTGCAATAAAGAAAACTCTTTGAATGAGAAGGTGTGTCCAAACTTTTGGTCTGTACTGTACTATATATATATATATATATATATATATATATATATATATATATATAATCCACGTTACTTGATGCGACTCAATTTGACAGCCACCACTGCACCACCAGCTACTTTCACATGCCTGGGAACTTCCAGAACAAGCTGACCAGAACTATACTTATTGTGTATGCATATGTGTATTTTAATGTATATGTCCTTGTGATATCTTAAAGACCAAAGCGGAAGGATTACAATTCATTTTTGTACTGTGTTAAATCTGATCTGATTAACTGCAGTCAGTTAAAGACCAAGTGAGTGGCTTGGTCAGGCTTTAGTGTCGGTCAACCTGCGAGTTCCGAAGCATGGTCACTACACAAAACGGGCAAAACCACTCCCAAATGTTCAGCAAGCTCCATGACTTTCCCAGAAACAAGTTGTGTGCTGAAGGGTTAGTTTGAAAACCACAGGAAGTAGATGAGACGATATCTCATCTTTCAGGGGCAGGATTTCTGAAAAGACCGCTAAGATTGAAGATTTTGGTTTTCTTTTGTTTGTTTTTTTAGATATTTAAATGTGACAAAGTCCCTGAAGAGTTAAAAAGTGTATAATTAGTGAATTTGTTAGTAACGTGAGAGGAGCAGGAAGGCAATCCTGGAAGAGACCAAACATTAGCTTTGCTGAGAACTGAAAACTACATTTTAGGGAACCCTGTGAACCCCATGCATTATCCTGTCACATGCCAAATACGTTATTTGTAGACTATGGGAATTGTAAAACTGATCAGGATCGTAATCAGTCTTACAAATGCATTGAAATGCCAGATCCGTCTTAGTGTCAACCGTAGCATGCTGCAGTATTATCTCTGTCCTGATCAGTCAAAAAGACTGAACTGAAGACATCCTGATGCATCCTGAACGGAATGCTCTCCATTCACAATGCATGGGGATATGCCTGATCAGTTCTTTTCCGGTATAGAGCCCCTAGGACAAAACTCTATGGCGGAAAAGAAAACTGCAAGTGTGAAAGTACCCTTACCAAAACTGGTGTAAAAGGAAAACTTAGTTGCCTACAGCATCCAATCAGATTGATCTTTTCATTTTCCAAAGGAGTTCTGAATAATGTAAGGTTGAATCTGAATGGTTGCTATGGACAAATATGCCAATTTTCCCTTTGCACCAGTTTAGATAAATCTCCCTCTATGGATTTTTATTAATACAGCATCAAAGTTTATGGTTGAGGGTCTTGTTCAAAGGGATGTGTAAGAAAGAAAAACATGGCTGCTCTCTTCCAAAAAGAGCATCCCTCTTGTCTGATATTACAGCTCCCCCATCACTACATTCATGTAATACAATGATGCAGATAGAATATTGTATTTAACCTATATATAAATGTATTGTTTTATCAATGATTCCAATATTAAAGGGCATTTCCACCTAAAATAATAATAAATAAATAAGTAAATAAATAAATAGAAGCCTTAGTCCTATAGTCACCAAGAGAGGGAGCAAGAGTGCTCAGCTTTTCGTGTAACCCCCACAGATGTGAATGGAGAAAGTCGCTCATGCGCAGCCACCTCTCCTGTCACGGCAGCGAGGAGACAGGGCCCTATTCTTAAGATAGGTGCAGGTCCCTCAGGTGAGACACTTCATCTATCCGTCATTGGTGACATATCCAGTCCATTGGCTATATATGTCAGAGATGGAAATGCCCCTTTAAATAAAATCGATGAATTATTCTTGGGACAGGTCACCAATACCAAATTAGTGGGGGGCTGACTGCTGAACAGTTGGTTTGTGTACAAGGCAGAGAACAGTACATGGAGAAGTGGCTGTGCGTGGGACCGCACTCACGTGAATGGGACTGAGCTGCAGAAAGGTCATGTGACCGATAAGCATGAGGTCACAGGCCTAGAAAGGTCCCATTGCTCGCCCACAGCAGGTTGATGAGGGTGCTGGGAGTCGGACCCCCGCCCATCTTATATTGATGACTTATTCTAAGAGTATTAGAGTCCTGATAAACACCTGTAAAGTCCATTCACAAGGGTCACCGCTGCGGCATTCCCAGTAACTGGCCCATGTAAACGCGTGCTGATCAGCTGACAAACGCGCAAACGCTTGTTTGTCAGCTGAACGCATATTTCATGCAACTACTAAAGAGATCGGCTGATAGCAATGTAACAGTATGTGTATGAACATTAATGATTCACGTACAGCGAGTCACTGCTTCATGTAAGGGTCCATTCACACGTCAGCAAGATGGGTGCGAACCCATTCATTTTCACAGTGTGCTGTCCCGCATGCGCACTTCCGCTCCGCAGCCCCACAAAAAATATAACATGTCCTATTGTTGTCCGCAGCCACGGACAAAAAAAGGAATTTCTATTATAGTGCCGGCCATGTGCGGTCCACAAAATGCGGAACGCACATGGCCGGTGTCCGTGTTTTGCAGATGCAAAACAGTTGCGGATGTGTGAATGGACCATAAATGGAGCTAGGTGACCATTAACCAACTTAATAAAGTGTCCATCAGCACTCGTTACCGGCAGAACATCTGCCAGTGTGACTGCAATACCTGCAATACCGTCTTATTGCCGAGTTGTATAAGGTGCAAACATGCAGTTAGGGGCACATTTATTAAGACTTAAGCAGCTGCGCTGGCGGTGGATCCAGTTATGTAGAGGGGCCAGCTTCCTTGTGGTCTTACATTTAGACCATTTTCTATGCCTAAGAAAATGATAAATAAAATGGGCCTAACGGCCTGTCCCCTTCCACAGCGCACCATCTTTTTTAGACCTACCTGAGTGGGGAAAATCCGCAGATTGCAGGGCAAAGGACCTTTGCCCTGCAATCTGCGCTAGAAATACGCCTAATATAGGCGCATTTCTGTTTAATAAATGAACCCCTTAGTCTCTAGGCGCCCTCTAGTGATGGGTGCAGGTAACCGGCGTATTATCTTTTAAATCCATATCTCTACAGGGGATTTGGAGCTCTGTATCAGAAAAACAAAGCATTTAGGGTAACCTAAACCTATACTTTATTAACAGCTATTGCAAATGCCATATAATTAATGTTTGTAATATACTTTATTTTTACCGTTTTCCCAGCTAAATAGGCGCCTAATGTTCAGGTGCCTATTACGCTGTACTCCTGCATATTGCTGTGTATGGGAGTACGGCTTCCCCGAGGACGCACTGAGCAGGGTTGCCAACCATCCCAACATTTCTGGACAGTCTGTAAAAATAGGCAACTTTTTTCCATCGTCAATTGTCATTGTCGATTTTAGTGGTAATCATCATCATTTTACAGCTCACAGTAAATGCTGGCAATGAGTTCTTATCAGTATATTGAGCTACAGACATGGATTAGTTCATCTTTATCATTCATTATGGTAAAAAAATTGGCTGTTCATGGTTCTGGGATAAATTGTTCAGAAAAAAAGAAAAATTCTGGTTGGCAACCCTGGCACTGGGTGCTGTATAGGCTGGAGCAGCTAGTCCTGCCTGTACCAGCACTGCTCTCCTAAAGCCTGGCATAGAGGGGCTATGTCAGGCTTTAGTAGAGCTGGCCCAAGAAGAGGAGTGATGTCTTATATGTGTGCTCCTGCCCTGCGCCGCTCTGTTAATAGCCTGTACCAATGAGGCTATTAGCAGAGCAGGAGCATAAGATATCGCTCCTCCTATCTGTGCCCGCTCTAAGCCTGACATAGCCAATATATGCCAGGCTTTAGGAAAGCAGCAATGCTATGGCCTGTACAGCGCTCAGTGCGGCCGCAGGGAAGTCTGTACTCCCATACACAGCGGGGGGTAGGAATGCTAAAGCGCAATAGCCACCTATTCATTTAGATTGTCCCACCAAAAATATTATACATTTTTCATATCAGAACTTGGATCTGAATACTTTTCTAATTGCATGTAATTGAAAATTTACAATAGCCACTGAGTTGCTCAATAAAACCTCTGCATAGCGCCACCTGCTGTTTTTTCTTTTCATAATTGTTTTTGTCCACCTCAGTAACATCGCTAAGGTGGTCCCACGTGCTCAATTCCATTATTCTACCTCCATTATATCTACTGTTAGAAGCTGTGACAGATACAGGGAGATAGCAGTATTAGAAAGGACACGCCCCCCTGAGCTGTAAAAGTGACAGCCCTGCAGAAATCCCCCCCCCCCCACAAGCTACCAGGCCAAAGATAATCTAGCAGAGCAATTGAAGCTATGAATGGGAAGATCTCTGGACAGGGCTGGTTCTTGCTTTGTTAGAAATAGATTGTCATGTGCTACGTGATAAATGTGTGATTTTCATTACTCATGGGATAAGCACTCCAAAAGAGGTTGTCATATGGGCGTTCCCTGCTCAGGACCCACCATTGTGAATTCAGTTTGTAAAAGAGGCTGTCATATGGGCGTTCCCTGCCCAGGACCCCCATCTGTGCGTTCAGT
This sequence comes from Bufo gargarizans, assembly GCF_014858855.1. Lineage (NCBI taxonomy): Eukaryota > Metazoa > Chordata > Amphibia > Anura > Bufonidae > Bufo > Bufo gargarizans. Next base: position 480,302,624 of record NC_058083.1, read on the forward strand.
TTGTAAAAGAGGCTGTCATATGGGGGTTCCCTGCCCAGGACCCCCATCTGTGCGTTCAGTTTGTAAAAGAGGCTGTCATATGGGCGTTCCCTGCTCAGGACCCCCATCTGTGCGTTCAGTTTGTAAAAGAGGCTGTCATATGGGCGTTCCCTGCCCAGGACCCACCATTGTGAGTTCAGTTTGTAAAAGAGGCTGTCATATGGGCGTTCCCTGCTCAGGACCCCCATCTGTGCGTTCAGTTTGTAAAAGAGGCTGTCATATGGGCGTTCCCTGCCCAGGACCCACCATTGTGAGTTCAGTTTGTAAAAGAGGCTGTCATATGGCCGTTCCCTGCTCAGGACCCCCATCTGTGAGTTCAGTTTGTAAAAGAGGCTGTCATATGGGGGTTCCCTGCCCAGGACCCACCTCTGTTCAGTTGTAATAACCTGACATTTTACATGTCCGTATTGAATACTAAATTTCCCCTGAAGTGGAAATGAGCAGTCGGAGACAAATCCCCCTGGCAAAATCCATTTTTATTAAAGGCCTTGTCTGCGATTAGAGAAGCCTCTTTAGCGTGTACCAAGTAATGGATATTACAGGCTTCAGCCCTCGGTAACACCGCAGTACACAGGAAGAAGATCTACACTTTAATCACACATCTAAGACCGGACTGTAATACAGATCTTCTGGTATTTCACCTGTCACATCAAGTGATAAGACTGCGGGACGAGAAGCACTCACAATTATACACATGAAAAGATGCGGAAAGGCTAAGCAATGCTAATCATATACATTCATACTCCATGGACCCAAGCACGGAGATGACGGCGTGCACGCATTGCTCTGAATGGTAGCTGCTTTGGGCAGATAAGAAGAGTTTAGAATGGCACGGAGGGGATGACTAATCCTTGTTGGGTTAGGGTTCTTTCACACAAGCGAGTTTTCCGTTCGGGCCCGATACGTGTAATGAACGCATAGCGTCCGGACTGAATAGGTTAGTATTTATTTCAATGGGTCATTTTTCACGCATCGTTTCTGCGCTTAGGAGAAAATCGCACAATGTTCTATATTGTGCGTTTTTCACGCAGCTCTGGGTCCATAGTAGTGAATGGTGCTTGCGTAAAAAAACAAAACGGAAGGTGTCTGGAGGCAATGCGTTTTTCACTGACGGTTACTAGATGTAGATTGTTATTCTTCACGTGCGTGAAAAATACATACAATCCGGATGGAATTAAAAAAATGCAACCTGATTAAACTTCCGTACAAAACCATCCGTTTTTCCCTGAACAGATCCTGGCACAATCCGTATCGCTCGTGTAAAAGATACTGGCTAGGTTACTATGTGGAGGCTGAGATGTCATGTAAATGTGACTGATACAAAGACATTGCATCACACACAGTCACAATTATAAAACACACACACACCTTCAAACAAAATGGCATTATCAATGATTTTTTGGGCTTTCTTAAAAGGGAGCTCCAGGCTTCAAAATTTGCAGAGCTTCATTTTATTTGGTAAAGTGCAGAAAATGTCTAAATTGACCTCCTGCTTGAAGTCAGGCTACATGTGCATGGCCATATACTTCGCAGTCCGCAGAATATGAATCCATCAATATCTTTTTGAAGACCCATTTACTTCAATGGTTCCGTGGTCTGCATTTTGCGGACCAGAATAGGACATGTTTTACAAATGACAGCACGTGTCCTATTCTGGACCACAAAATTATTTTTTTGGGTGTGTGCAAAAATGAAAGCTGCACTGATTGGTTCATATGCACATCAAGGCCCGATTCTCTGCTTGACAATTCTGATAAATCGTCCCATGGAGTGTATCCCTAATGCTTTTCCATAACTTCTCGGCTCAGGGCCGTTTTTTTACAACAGGATGTAGATAAGAAAGCACTTCCTGTACTGAAATGAACTGCTGCAATTGCCAAGTCCTGGAAAACCCCTTAAAGGCTATGTACTGTACACCTTTGGGGGCAATTGTTTTTAATTATTGCATTGTACTCATTTTGAGCTAAAATAATTTTTGTAATTGGCCTTCATTCAAAATATCTTTTTGTACAGAGCTGAGATGCTCTAGAAGCAGCCTGTGGATTTTCTGCCTTTCCCGTCAGTTGGGGAGCTGACGGGCTCCTTATCTCTGCTCTCTGGCATTATAAACACTCATTATAGCTCAGTTCTCATCTTATTGGTAAGAATGTGGCTTAAATAAGTGTTTATGACCTCTAAGTAAAATTTAGAGATGAGATTTATTAGATGAATGTACCAGACACACACCAAGAAAAACAGTTAACTTTTTTTGACAGAATGGCTCAATATTTTTAATAAAGGCCAATTGAACATATGATTTTTAGCCAAAAATCAGTAAAATGCAATCATAAACCAAAATTGCCTCCAAAGGTGTCCATAGCCTTTAAAGGAGAGGGGAGGGAGGGGAATAAAAGGATAATTTATAATAGTTCAGGAGCATGCAAAACCAGTTACTGTCCGATAGCAATAAAAAAAACAAAAAAACAATATACCGACTGGGATATATTGTTTGTATGACTTTATTGTGAAGTATAGACAATATCACATAGGACAGGTGGACTACATAGTATAATGCTCAAATATACTTTCCAAACCTCAGTGTTAAAAATCAATCTTATTTGTACTCACAAGACAATACTCTGCTTTCTAAAGACCCCCCCCCCCCACCCCACCCCAGTAACAATAGGGCTCTGCAATATTTTGTTAAAGGAATTGTCCAGGATTAGAAAATGTGGCTGCATTCTTCCAGATACAGCACCACACCTGTCTTAAGGTTGCATCTGGAATTGCAGATCAACTAACCCAGGGATGGCCAACCTCAGGCTCTCCAGCTGTTGAAAAACTACAACTCCTAGCATCCCTAGACTGCCTACAGCTTTCAGCCTACAGCAGGGCATGGTGGGAGTTGTAGTTTTACAACAACTGGAGAGCTGCAGGTTCACCGACATGAATGCTGCTCATCTGCAATACCACAGATGGACAGGGGCGGCACTCTTCATGGAAGAAGGAGGCCGTGTTCTTCTAATCCTCGTACAACCCCTTTAAGGAGCTTGCGACATACACCGATGAGAATTACACACGAGGGAGAAAACCAAGACGGGGGTTTCTTGTTTGTAGGAAAGTCACAGTGAAGTGCTCATGCTTTTCTAAGGCAATCATTTTGACACTCAGCTGACCTGGGATAGTGGTGGTGCTGTTAAAGCCACTGTCATCCACGGGTCCAAAGAAATCAAGATTCAGAAGAGTAGACCCTCCACTAGCTTGAAAGTCATTGACCGTGTTGGGTATTCAGCCGTAAAGAAGGTAAGCCAAGGGGAAGGAGTTTGTGTGTAAAAAGGGGGTAAGACACACACACTTAAACATGCATATTGTCACTATCATATAAAAGGAGAAAAGACCAACATCTTACATGGTTATTGACAAAAGCCGCTGAGGAGGGTGCCAAAATCTATGGTCCACAGCTCTCCAGCAGGTAATAAGTGCTTTAGGGTTAGCTTTCTGATAAGCATAGTCAAGTAAGAAAGACACACAATCCAAGTGCTTAAAGGGAAACAGCCCAGAGTATCTGCACAACGCCCAACGTGTACACACGCCATGTGGAGGATGATGTCTGATTCACTAGCCTCGCTGATACATACATCAAATGTTAACCAATTAACTTATAAGAGAATGCGAGGTCATCAAGTGTAGTGTACTGCACTATTCCTATATACAGTAGGTTGAGTACAAGAAGTTCTAGTAGTTACCAAAACGGAGGAGGAGGCAGGGTTTGTCCTCTGGGCAAGGATGTGGCTATGTACACCATGGCTGGTGTGCCACATTTTGACAATATATCACAAAATTACGATTACGACATTGGCTCATGTTATTAACCCTTCAAGGATGTAGCTAAATTTGCCTTTACCAATGGAAGCAAACTTTTCATCTTTAACCCCGCTGCTTGTTTACAGACTGCAGAGGAGACATGCTGGTATATATAAAAAGAAAAGTGACCACTGCAGCCAATTACTGTCCTCAACGGGCTAATGCTCAGGACTGGCTGAAGCGGTGACATTTTGTACACCTGCAGATCACAGTGTTGGTGATGTGCAGTGCTGTGTAGGTGGACAGCACATGACCGCCGCAGCCAATCACTGTCCTCAGCAGGCTAATGATCAGGACTGGCTGCAGCAGTGACATTTTGTACACATCATAGTGTGGGTGATATAAAGTGCTGTGCAGATGCAAAGCACGTGACCGCTTGTTCATCGAGTAATAGGACTGTTGGTGCAAACACCTAAAGCATAGTGTTCCGGCAGCAGAACGTGTCGTCTAAAAAGCCTTTGCTGCCAGCTAACAATGATTCTGTATGTGGACGAGCGATGGCATTAGTGATTACTGCTCCCTATAATGTGGAGGGGATTGCTGCATGTAAATGCAGCGATCTCCTCCACTGACAAGCAAGCAAATGCTGGAAATAAATGCTTCCATCCCGACAATCACTTGCTACATCAGGCAGTGTAAAGGGGCCTTTAGGTTTAAAGAAAAAAGTAAAGCCTTAAGGGGTTAATGCATTAATGGCGTTAACTACCTTCAAAAACTTTTTTCTCAAAGATTGAATTTCTTCTTGCTAGACCGATTGTCTTCTTATTCTCTCCAGGGCCACTATGACTGGGCGTAGTGAGGCTGCACCACTAGCATCCTGGACAACACAACCGCAATGATGAGGGGTTGTGAATGGAGAGATGGTCGAGCATCTACCCGTCCACACCATTCCACCGAATCAACCAAGTGCAGAGCTTGGCTGTTTCTTCAAACTTCTCATCACTACAGTCAGAGGAAGGAACAGAGGACTTGGGATCCCCATTCCAGTGATTTGTGGGGGTCCCAGTGATCAAATATTTAACACCTATCCCATGCATAGGGGATAAATGTTATTAAGAAGAAGCCCTCTTTCCAAAAACTGTTCTACGGACAGTTCCTAAATCAGCTTCTACCAAAATCTGCACAGTGAGGCTCCAGACTGACCATTGTAGTCTAGAAAACAACTCTGTCTCCATGTCACTAATGGTCCATTCACACGTCCGTAGTGTATTGCGGATCCGCAATACACCCGGCCGGCACCCCCATAGAACTGCCTATTCTTGTCCGCTATTGCGGACAAGAAAAGGACACGTTCTATTTTTTTCCGGAGCCGCAGATCGGAAGTTCGGGGCCGTGCTCCGGAAATACGGATGCGGACAGCACACCGTGCTGTCCACATCCATTCCTGCCCCATAGAGAATAAATGCGGACACATTCTACGGACGTCTGAATGGAGCCTAAGTGTGCAGCATCGACTATGGGCAAACTGTGCTAAAACAGGTAATGAAATGTATAATGAAAGGGAAACACTAGATAAAGCCCTGCGCGCCTACGTTTTTCTTGTGAAAATAATAACAAATAAATAATAACTTCATTAAAAAATAAAATAAAATGGTATGTGACAAAAATCCGCAAGATTCGAGATTCAAATAATTGTGAAAATAACCTGGAATGTTTCCCTTTAAAACACGAAAAGCAGATTAAATGATCATGTACAGTACTAAAAGAAAGAAAGGAAACTACAAGATGAAAGAGAAGAATGAGCAAGACAAGAACTTGCAACTTAAGCCTTTAGTGCAATGAGGGCGTCACCACTGCTCTTGTTGCACCCAAGCTTCACCCCTTTCCGTGGCCAGCCCCGCCTTTGCTGCTTTGCACTGCCTGGACCTGTCAAAGTAGCCAGGAAAAAGCAGGCCACAGAAAGAAGTGGAGCTTGGGTGCAACAAGAGCAATGGTGACGCCCTCAATGCACCAAACACGTAATCTGCATATTAAGAAAACATATGATAACTAGGGAATGGAGCCTCAGATCAACAAAAGAAAAACAGCGTTTTAGGTCTCATTTCAATCTCTGCTAGGAGATCCGGCGGCTATTCCAGCACAGAGCAGCCTCGCAGGATCCGGGGCTGCCAGATTCTCTACGTTACCGTCAGATCCCCAGTGACTGTAATGAGATCCGGCGGTGATCCAGCTGTTTTCTGGCATAAATGCCGGGTTTCGGCCAGGAAAAAAACTAAAAACGTTGCATGGAAGGTTTATTGTCTGGCCGACAGCTGAATCTCCTTAACGGAGGTGTGACCGCAGCTATGTGCCTATGCAAACAGTTTGATACGAAGATTGCTGGTGACACATTGCCTTTAAGCACAGATTTTTTTCAATTATTTCTCACTTTCTGCAAGAAAGACAACTGTTCCATCCTAGAAACAGGTCAGCAAGTAGGCCAGGGTATGACTATTTTTTATTCATATATGGTGAATGTCCAATACGACTAAATGAGTGAAATAATCTGCCATTACCAGGATTTCTAGAACCTAATTTGGATAAATGGCATCAGAGTTTGAGGTTCGGTCTGCCAGTTCTACGTTTTGAGGCTAGGAAGCGGATTGTCTCATCTCTAGTAACTTTGCAGCCTTGCAGATCGATTTGCTGTGTGCCCTCTACTTGGTAGTTTAAAGGGATTGACTATATTGGATAAGGCATTATAGAGCACCCTCTTCAATCTATGGGGCAACTGTGTAATGCACATGAGCTGGGTCTATCAGTCTGCTATGGCTAATAGGGTGGAAGTCATAAGGGACAATCCTCTATTACAGCCATCTGTACTAACAGGACAGGTTTTAGCAACCCCTACAGTCTCACAATATGGCCACGGCGGTGTGTGCATGAAGCCTTAGGCAGGGACTTTTACCCTAAGTTCACACCTGAGCGTTTTACAGCGCGTTCAAACGCGCTGTAAAACGCTCAAGACATGAAAACCAATGCTTCCCTATGGGAATGGTTCACACCTGGGCGTTTTACAGCGCGTACGAACACGCTGTAAAACGCCCGACGCTCAAACAAGTACTTGAGCTTCTTTGGGGCGTTTTGACGCGCGTTTGTGGCCATAGGACACTGCAGTCAATCACACAAACGCGCGTCAAACGCGCATTTACTATTACAAAAAAACGTGCATAAAAATGCGCGACAAAAACGCGCGTAAAACGCGCGTTTGAGAAACGCTCAGGTGTGAAATCAGGGTTATAGCTAGAGGTGGTTATTCATCTCAGCCAAAACGCTCATTTAGCTAGCAGGTATTCCGCCCGACTAGCCCATAAACATGCACGCCCGGCTGCAAGAATGCATGTATTCTCAAGGGAGAGAGCAAAATATGAGGACAAAGGATTGAGCATGCTGAAATCCAACACGCCCAGTCTCTCTCCCCCATTCAATATCTGCCGTCAGGGTGGAGATAGGATATCTCCATACATACTCGTTGGTCGGGCGTTCTGCTCGGCTGACGTACATCTGTGTGTATGGGGGACCATTAGGTTATGGCTTATTTACAATGGTGTCTATGAGGTCCACCCCTCAGCTGTCGATTGTGCAAATAACTGACAGCAAAAAGGACTACAAAGGCAAAAAAAAATAATAATACTGGTAAGCGTGAGGAAGAGGCTAGAAAAGAGACTGAGAATATAGGAAACGTTTAAGAATACAGTAAAAATGATATCAAGAAAGAGCAGCAAACTGAACATACCTTGTTCTTCAACTGGCAATAAGTTAATAAATAAATACATTAAATAAATGACCACATAACACCGGATCTGAGGACATTAGAATAGAAGCTGAGCGCTACACATGGCATATGATGGGCACTAGGGATGAGCAAACCCGACATTTTCAGGTTCGGTGTACGGGTGCTGAAGGAATTCAAAACAGAAATCTTTAAGAGGCATTCCGTTTTGATCCATCATAATTGAAGTCTAAGGCCAAGCTTAACGGATCCGTTATGCTTGGCCATAGACCTCTATTATGACGGATCAAAACGGAATGCCTCTTAAAGACTTCCGGTTTGCATTCCGTCGACGAATTCCGTTATAACGGAATTCCTTCAGTACTCGAACGCCGAACCCTAGAAGGCCGGGTTACCTCATCCCTACTGGGCACTAATCTGCCTAAAATGTAGCACTCCTTACAATGACAATCTGCCATTGTATAACACATTCATCTAATGGCTGAAGATAGAAAGCCTGAATTTCCTAAGAACACACTATAAGACAGGGGGAAGGTCAGCAGAGAGAAGACTGCGCGGACTCTGAAGCTTTCTTATGTCTAACTCTGTTCCTAGATGCTCTACGGAGAGACGTACCATCTAAGGGGTTGGTAAGGCCGCTGCTACTCCAGTCAAACTGGACAGGTGGGAGGGATTCCTGCAGAAGAAAGAACATACAGATTAACCAGTTAAAGGGGTTGTCCGAGTTATGAAAAAAAATTATATAGCACTGAAAATCTGATATATAACTGAGCTAAGCAAGTTTTATGCAAAAAAAAAATATATATTTTTTTTCCTCATTTCCCTGGTTATTTTCTGGCCCTTTGTTTACATGCAATAAAAACAATCTCTGCCCCTCCCCCTGCTCTGCTAAGGGAGTGCATACAAGAGCTGCCCTGAGTGACATGTCTGCCTGCTGGGAGACTCTGCAGCATGTTGTATGTGTAGGACTACAAGTCCCAGCTGTATAATGACACTGCTAAGGGAGTGAATACAAGAGCTGCCCTGAGTGACATGTCTGCCTGCTGGGAGACTCTGCAGCATGTTGTAATGTTGTATGTGTAGGACTACATGTCCCACCTGTATAATGACACTGCTAATACACACAGGATCTTCCCCCTACCTTCTTGTGCAATGCTCTAGCTAGTATATCAACTCCAGTGCCCAGCATTGTCTCCTCACTGCTGTGCAGCTGAAGGGGTTAAGAATCCTAGCAGAGAGTAGACGGCAGTGAAGGGTGGCGTGGCCAGCACAGTGACGTCTTGTTTACAGGCTTGTAAACGACCTTTATCAGAGCAGGGAGAGAAGCTGACATCACAGGTCATGTGACCCTCATTGAAATCTGAGAAAGCAGCCACTGGAGATAAAGTGAGTGAATTGGAGAGCTGTTACATTTGCTTAGTTAGGAACATAGAAAGAACAAAAAAATAACTCGGATAACCCCTTTAAACTCTGCATTATCAACTATTTCCCACTTTATATCTGTCACCTGAATCAACTGCGATACAAGCATGACTTCCCTAACTAATAAAGTCCTCATCAATTCTCCTGCAGATGATGTCATCAGAGTAGAAACCTAACGGGACCTGAATGGGGCAGGAGGCGAGACCAATGCAATGAGTGCGTCTCTGCGCTTGCTCTGCTGAAGGGGTGGTCTCACGGGACAATACCTTGATCACCAGGGGGTTCTGGCTGCCGTAACCCTCAGCAATCAGGGGTGAAGAGGTTGCAGTGTGACCATTCTTTAAAAAATGTGCGATTGTAATAATTTATAGCACGGGTCGGCACTCTCTAGCACTCAACGGCTGTGGAACTACAACTCCCAGTTGTTCTTGGAATTCACATAGAAGTCATTGCCGCATGTTGGGAGTTGCTGTTTCACGAGATTGCTGACATCTGATATATAGTTTTGAGGCACTCGGGATCATGAGTGGGGGACCATATCTATGACAAGTATATAGCTTATAAAGAGAACCATCTGAGCAATGGATGCAAGACAAATGCTGAGCTTCAGTTTAATATCAGGGATCCAGAGGTTTCCTTGTTTCCACTTCTTTGTGCAAATTATCGTCTATTGTAATCATTTTTTGTAAATCCATACTGGAGTTTTCTGTAGTAGAGATGGAATTTAAAGAGGACCTGTCCCCCAGAAATGCAGTGCAATCTGCAGGCAGCATGTTATAGCAGGAGAAGCTGAGCAGATTGATATATTGTTTTATGGAAAAAGATTCAGTAAAACCTGTAATTTATACATTCAGATCTCTATTTCGGATTTATTTTTCACGGGGAGTTGATTGATAGCTATGTCTGTATACACACTTACACATAAAATGCTATCAAGTCATAAAGAGAAGAGATTCAAATGTATAAATGACAAGTTTAAAAAAACTCCCGCAAAAAATTGCATTCTATGACCCGCTAGAAAGGTACAGAATGTAATCTGCTTACCATTGTCTATCCCCTCCCTTCTGATCCTCAGCTGTGTCATATGACCAGCAATCAGACTTTCCAACACAGCATCTTATATGTGGATAGGAAATCAGTTTCTCTATATATTCCTATGGGAGCCTCAATGTCTGTCTCATAGGAACGAATAGAAAAGTAACTGACTTGATGGAGATCAGAAAGTTGGTCACATGACACAGCTGAGGATCAGAAGGGAGAGGATAGCTCACAAATACAGTCACTAATGAGAAGATTACATTCACTACAGTTTACATCATGCACCTTTATAACAGGTAAAAAAAGAAAAGTTTTTTGAGAGAGTGCTACTTTAACAGAATTTTCCGCAAAAATATAGAGCAGGAGGAGCCGAGCAGATTGATCTATAACACGCTGGCTGAAGACTGCACTGCATTTTCTGGTGACAGGTCCTCTTTAAAGGGGTTGTCTCACTTCAGTAAGTTGCATTTATCATGTAGAGAAAGGTAATATAAGCCACTTACTATTTTATTGTGATTGTCCATATTGCTTCCTTTGCTGGCTGGATTTATTTTTCCATCACATTATACACTGGACGTTTCCATGGTTACAGACCATCCTGCAATCCAGCAGTGGTGGTCGTGCTTGCACACTATATGAAAAAGAATCAGCCACTCTGGTGACCGGGACCATGGGAGCGCACATAGGCTGGTGCTTTTTCCTATATTGTGCAAGCACGGACACTGCTGATGGATCGCAGGGTGGACGTAACCATGGAAACGAGTAGTGTATAATGTGATAGAAAAATGAATCCAGCCAGCAAAGGAAGCAACATGGATGATAACAATATATCAGTAAGTGGCTTGTATTAACTTTCTCTACATGATAAATGCCACTTACTGAAGTGAGACAACCCCTTTAAGACCAGCTATGACAAGGTTGAGCTTCCCAGTAGAATATTTTACATGGTTGTTTTTGTATGATACGATTAACACTAAGGCTACAATGACAATGTAAGTAACTAGACAGTTTTTTCCATAGAATAATCACAACAAAGTCCATTGAAAGCCATATGTAAAATAGTTTAAATATTAATATAGAAAAGCAAAAAACACAACACAATTATAGCTAGAAAAAAAAATCTAATAAAAAGCATTTTGTTTGACTTCATTTATTTTTAAGCAACTTAATAGATTCCTATGGATAGACTTTCAAGGCCATGATCACACAGAATGGATTTGGAACATCTGCCATGAATTTTTCAGAAAATCTGCATCAGATATCAAAAGCTACATTGCAGCAGACGATGACTAGAATGAGCGGCGGTCAGGACTGCCGCAGATAGCAAAGTGCTGTACTCCACTTATCTTTAGCAGTCCCACAGAGCTGCATGGAGCATCTGCTCATTCTTCTCATCGGTGGGGGGGCCGATCGCTGGGATACCTATGTTCTATAGGCATTTTCTGGAAGTTAAATATTGATGACCCATCCTCCGTATAGGTCGTCAATATCTGATCAGTGGTGATCTGACTCCCAGCACCCCTGCCGATAAGCACAGTATACCAAGTGCAGTTGCATACATTGCATAGCGCCTATGCTTGGTATTGCAGCTAAGCCCCATTCACCGGAAGGGGACCTAGCTGCAGAAAGGCCATGACACTGACCACAGGACTCACCATAGCACTGCAGCCCCGTCCAACAGTTGATGGGCTGGGGGCAAGAGTCCGACCTCCACTGATCAGATACTGGTGACCCATCCTCAGGATAGATCATCAATAGTTAACGGTTGGAAATGCACTTTAATGGTAATAATACAGCAAAATAACAATTGCAAATTCCACTGATGTCTGGCTTGATGGCAAAAAATTGGACACGCACGTACCTGTAACTGGTCAGAAGAACAAATACTCTCATCTGGAGGAACAGGAGACGACTGCGCTATTGATGCTATCTTTTCTGCAGCAGATAAAGGCTTGAGAGGTTCCTTGGTCGGCTCCAGCATACCCTACATTATCACCAATGGGTAAAGAAAAAAAAATAACAATTACATAAAGCATCGATGAGATGGTAAAATAACATCGAATACCACAGTTCTTCGTAAAAACAAGACGTCAGGCGCCCTCTTGTGGCCATCCACTGGATAAACCACACAGGCTGAAAAAAACTTGTGCTACACCCAAGCAGATTCCTGCAAAACAGATGCAATTGAGAGTAACCTCATATACAGACGCTGCATGGAGCTGCCGTCGAATATTGTACCTTATTATGTGTTTATATAACTTATAACCTGATCGTCATTTTGCTGTAGTGCGTGCACAGAACAATTTGGATTCATGTTATTGGTTGGGAATAATTTCCAAATACATTTTAGCTCACATTAAAAAAAATTAGCTTAAAAAAATAATATAGATTAGATAGGTTCAAAAATAAAAATAAAAATCAGCCATACTCCCCATCACTGACCCCCTGCTGCTGCCATAACGGCACTGTTCAGGTCACAGCTGCTCGACGCACTGGAAATGCCAAGAAAGGGCTGCTCAGAAACCACCGCTAAGGCCACTGACTGGGCCTCTCTCACCATTTCTGGCAAGCCAAGCTCGGATCAGAAAGTGCAGATCAGCAGGGACCAGACACGATGGGATGGGGGTTAAATCCTTACACATCGCTGATTCAATTTATATTTTTTTAAAGGGGTTCTCCAGACATTTTCATATTGATGATTTATCCTCAGGATAGGTCATCAATATCATATTGGTGGGGGTCCAACACCCAGCATCCCCGCCAATCAGCTGTATGGGGAGACGGCACGTGCCGTCTCCCTTCTTTCTTCCTATCCTCTGCTGCTGTCTCATAGACATACAGTGTATAACAGGAAGAGAGAAGGGAGACAGCACGTGCACAGCGCCATCTCCCCATACAGCCGATTGGCAGGGGTGCCAGGGTGTTGAACCCCCGCCGATCTGATATTGATGACCTATCCTGAGGAGAACCTAACATTTTCTCACCAATTTCATGAAAGACTGGTGAAGGGCAGCTGATAATCCTCTCAGTTGGGTAAAATCACTGAGATCGGCGGGGGTCTGACTCCTGTCACCCCCACTAATCGGGAGCAATCTTCTTCTAACTGACAACATGTCATGCACAGACGAATACGGATAGCACGCAGTACATTTTTTTACTGGATGCCTCTGTATAGGACAGCATTGTTAAAGGGGTTTTCCCCGATTTTCATGTTGATGGCCTATCCTCGTGTTCATCGATGCCTAGCACAGCCGCTGTGCAATGGATGGAGCAGTAATTGGTAAGCGCACCGTGGCTCCCTCAAACAGCCGATTAGTGGGGGTGACAGTGGTCAGGCCCCCGCCAATCTCATGTTGACTACCTATCCTGAGGTTAGGACATCAATAAGAAAATCCTGAAGAACCCCTTAAATACACCAGCCTATGAATCTAAAGGAAAAGGGTATAACACATACAGAAGCCCCATTCTGGCCTCGATCGGGTGAACTGCAACTACAGCCAATTCCAAGCCTGGCATCATCAGAACTATTCTGAAGGCTCACAATTACCCGCTGGGTACATCTTGTACATGCAGTGATTTTACCAGAGTGAATTCCATCTAATCAGACAAAGGCTCAACATTGCATTGCCTGTAATGAGCAGAAACCGTGCTGGGGTGAATGCACATAGGGGCTTTTGTATGCAGCTCATAGACGACACTGGCTCTGGAAAGTTGGGGGTAAACAAGAGTCTGTATAAGGAAACCCAAAGATCAAAAAAAAGAAACCAGCAATAATCATTGGCTAGCAATCTGTATAAATCTAAGCTATAAAAGAATACACGGCTTACCAGACCCGCTGCATACATGGGAACGATAACAGGCTGCTTCTTATTGCCTGTAAAGAGCTGCAAACAGTGAGACAATCAGTACAAGACGTCATCCGCGGGGCAGCAAAGAGCAGGTAAAGGGGTATTACGGTATACAGCGTGCGTTCTACTTTCTGCTTCAATTACTGCATGGGATTTTTTTTTTTTAAGATCTCTGCTTGCTGCCATTCAATAGGAATAGTTATTGTTTACTTCCTGGAATTATATTGGAAATCTGAATTTCAGGATACGTTTTATTTGCTGAAACCGAAATACCTCTTGAAAACACAAAAAATAGTATATAACATACTAAAAAGGGTGATCCGACACTAACAAATGCCCCCCAACCCCCCCCCCCCCCATATGCTGGGCCACTCCCACTAATTCTACTTACCTGGCTCCCCGCGCCACTCCTGGTCTCCGTACCGCCGCTGCTGCTTCTCCCCGTGCACGGATGAAAACATCCAGTGTCGGGGGAAAGCAGCCAATGGCAGGCGGTGACCCGCGATGCTAGGGAGGCTCGTCGCCGCCTGCCATTGGCTGCTTTCCCCCGACACCAGATGTTTTCATCCGTGCGCAGGGAGAAGCAGCAGCGGCGGCACAGAGACCAGGAGTGGCACGGGGAGCCAGGTAAGTAGAATTAGTGTGAGGGGCCCAGCATATGGGGGGGTATTTGTTAGTGTTAAAGGGAACCTGTCACCAGGATTTTGGGTATAGAGCTGAGGACATGGGTTGCTAGATGGCCACTAGCACATCCGCAATATCCAGTCCCCATAGCTCTGTGTGCTTTTATTGTGAAAAAAAAAAACGATTTGATACATATGCAAATTACCCTGAGATGAGTCCTGTCCCTGACTCATCTCACATACAGGACTCATCTCAGGTTCATTTGCATATGTATCAAATCGTTTTTTTACACAATAAAAGCACACAGAGCTATGGGGACTGGGTATTGCGTATGTGCTAGCGGCCATCTAGCAACCCATGTCCTCAGCTCTATACACAAAATCCAGGTAACAGGTTCCCTTTAAATTTATCATACTAGACATGCTTTTACTCTACCCCATTTTATTTTATTTTTTTCACTTTGCCTTTCATTAGAAAATATAAATGATAGAAAGCCAAATCGTCAGACAAAGGATGGGCAGAACAGTGTTTGCCGGACGCTTTGGCAGTGACAATGGGGTTAAGAATTGCTGACCCAAGACGCTGTTTCTAAGCACATGATGTCCGCCGAGGAGCTGCTAGTTAGAAGGTTCACTCAAGCGGCTTGCTCCTTCCCTGCAGGGCCTTTGTTCAGACAATAGCGGGGACAGAACAACTAACATACTATGTTCCTTGTGTCGATTCCTAGGGAGCGCAGGAGCTTTTTGTTGCTGTGAGATCCTCCCCACTGGTGCTTCAGTCCGTAGGCATCATGAATATCCTGCAGCTCGCTCCATATGTCCAGCACTTCTGTGTGTAAGCTGTGGAAGACGAAGGCGTTAGAGAGCTCCCACTGCTCGCACTGTAGACAGCAGGACAATGGCACATCTGCTGCGAATGACTCTTACAAGCGGGGAACGCTCGCTTCGTGCAAAATCCCTTTAATAGAAAACATTGACGCGGTAGATCACTGCAGCAGAGTGACAAGCGCAAAAGCAGAAAGTGACACATTGCATCGAAAACAGCCTGACAATCCTGCATCATCTACTACAAGAGCTCTTTACAGGAGGCCCACGGGTTCTGATTAGGGACTGTACTCCGAATACTGCAGAGCTTCGGACAATATCTCCTTCAGGACAAGTCGAATTTTGCAAACAAAGTGGGTAATTTATTAAGACCACGTTTTAGATGCCGGTCTTAACCCCTGCACTGGGCGTGGATCTGCCAAAGTTATGTAGAGGCGCCGGCCTCTACATCACCGCCAGGTCCCTTGCTGGCATAGATTTAGAACATTTTCTACACCTAATACAGGAGTAGAAAATGATAAATGAGACGGGCCTGGCTTCTGTGCCCCGTCCCCTTTTTTAGACCTGGCTTGAGTGGGGGAAAAGTTGCAGATTGAGGTGCTAATAACCTTAGCGCCGCAATCTGCTGGTATATATCAGATCATAAATGAGTTAGATTTTTTTCCTTCTCACTTTCCAAGGGCCATAACTTTATTTCACCTTCGCCTTGGGAGCGCCTGCTTTTTGTGGGAGGATTTAAAAGTATAATCTGTCACCACGATCCTGGACTATTATCTTCCGTAATATATGCGTAGTAGCGCAAATAAGGCTAGTTTTACACCTGCGCTGCCGGATACTACCGCCTTCTCACCGGACACTATTGACTATAATGTGGTCTGGCCGAGATCCGGCCGCTATCTGGCAAATATGCAGAGAATGGGACTGGTAAAAACAGCATAAAGTAGCCTAAAGAGTCCAGATCACTATTTTTTATTTCCCCCCCCCCCCCATTCCTCTTCTGTCAGCATTTATAGTTCGCTTAAATACATTGCCAGGGCTGCTGTGCATGTGCCCAGGAGTCCTCTCCATTATGTCAGCATGGCACAGCAGTGTGGACTGTGCATGTGCCCAGGAGTCCTCTCCATTATGTCAGCATGGCACAGCAGTGTGGACTGTGTATGTGCCCAGGAGTCCTCTCCATTATGTCAGCATGGCACAGCAGTGTGGACTGTGCATGTGCCCAGGAGTCCTCTCCATTATGTCAGCATGGCACAGCAGTGTGGACTGTGTATGTGCCCAGGAGTCCTCTCCATTATGTCAGCATGGCACAGCAGTGTGGACTGTGCATGTGCCCAGGAGTCCTCTCCATTATGTCAGCATGGCACAGCAGTGTGGACTGTGCATGTGCCCAGGAGTCCTCTCCATTATGTCAGCATGGCACAGCAGTGTGGACTGTGTATGCCAGTGCCACATTGAGCTCTGACAGCAGGGAATGGTGGCCAGTAGAAAACTAAAAAACGATGATCTGGACTCCATATGTGCAGCACTACAAGGAAAAAACTGTAGACTTTTTCTGTCCGTCGCTATCCAACGCCATCAGGGATGTGCTGGATTAATATGAACGATCCCCTAAAAAACTATGGGATCAGTTCTGGCTTTCTGCCCTTTTCTGCACCTCTCTGAAGGGGAACTGAACTGGACTGCCGGATATATGTGAAGCTGGTCTTACAAGCCAAATTAAAGATTGTTTTGTATAAAAACCTTGCAAGTATCTTTCCACCTTTATTTTGAGCAAAAAAAAAAAAAAGCCATGGCCGGAAGTTACATGTTGATTAATAGGAACTTATGAAATGCCAACACTGTGGGGGTCATTTACGAACAGCTACGCACCACCTTTGTGGCGTATATCTAGTGCATATTCTGTCGCACACCATGTTGCAGCAGAATCTGTCACTTCTTCCCCGCTCACGCCAGGTCTAAAAAAAAAAAGGGGGCGTTGCAAGGAAGCGGTCTTAGATTTAGAATCGGCGGTGGATGCGCCAAAGTTATGTAGAGGCCGGGCGCCTCTTCATAACTTTGGCGATCCACCGCCAGCGCAAGGGCTTTTTAAGGCTACTTTCACACTTGCGCTTGATCGGATCCGTTCTGAACGGATCCGATCATATTAATGCAGACTGAGGCTCCGTTCAGTACGGATCCGTCTGCATTAATAACTTAGAAAAATTTCTAAGTCTGAAAGTAGCCTGAGCGGATCCGTTCAGACTTTCAATGTAAAGTCAATAGGGGACGGATCCGCTTGAAGATTGAGCCATATGGTGTCATCTTCAAGCGGATCCGTTCCCATTGACTTACATTGTAAGTCTGAACGGATCCGCACGCCTCCGCACAGCCAGGCGGACAGCTGAACGCTGCAAGCAGCGTTCAGCTGTCCGCCTGGCCGTGCGGAGGCGAGCGGAGCGGAGGCTGAACGCCGCCAGACTGATGCAGTCTGAGCGGATCCGTTCCATTCAGACTGCATCAGGGCTGGACGGAGGCGTTCGGGTCCGCTCGTGAGCTCCTTCAAACGGAGCTCACGAGCGGACCGACGAACGCAAGTGTGAAAGTAGCCTAAGACTGACGTGTAAAACCATGGTCTTAATAAGTGTGCCCCGGTGCCTTTTTAGTTGTGTTTTAAATTCCCAGACTTTTTTTTAGTCCCTTGGCAATTTGTGACAGCATTCTCTGGGCGTGGCCTTTTTTCAGGCATTCTTTCACAGACCTTCTATAGGGGAAGAAAAGGCTAAAAGAAAGTGAAATGTAAATAAAAATATGCCACTCAAAAATAAAATAATATTAATTTCATGCCACTTTTTACAAACTAAAAAAAAAAAAAAATCAAACATAAACTCTTAGTATGGCGGCCCCCTAACACAGCCACACACCGCCAGTATACCACTGCCGTCTAGCGCACACACAGTGGCTAAGACCTTATCTGGCGCACATAGGCGCTTCTGTCATGCTTTTGGTACAAATGTGGCTATGGTTTAAAGCAAAAAAAAAAGATCTAGTAATTTTTTTCTAGAATTGTGAATGAATAAAAACAAATATGACTGCAATTGTGGCAAAACTGCGATAAAAAAAAGTGAACCCATGAGCTCTATATGTACATGTACCCCAAGTCCTGTTAGGGGTCCCCTTTGCATATCAAAGTGATTTAGCTGTGGCAATTCCTGGGGTTTGCGTTACAAAAAAATTAAGACCTATCCACTTCCCAATGTACATAAGCTGCATGTGTACAGGGGGATAAAGTGTGAAGATGCAGTTTCTGATCATTTCAGTTCCATTTTGTGGGCGAGCTTTGTCTACATATTTTCTCAAGGTCGTTTTGGGATTCTGACTCACTGCGGACCTGGGAACAGGCTTCTTCAAGGTCTGGGGTGAGAGCAGATGAACACCACATACACTGTGACAACTATGGAGAGCATGCGCTGGCTACGTTCCACCAGGGAGTGGAGCCTTTTGTTTAAACTGCATAAGGGTCCATTCACACGTCCGTAGTGTATTGCGGATCCACAATACACCCGTCCGGTACCCCCAAAGAACTGTCTATTCTTGTCCGCAATTGCAGACAAGCATAGGACATGTTCTATCTTTTTCCGGAGCCGTGGACGGGAAGATCAGGGGCAGGGCTCCAGATGGCGACCAAAATGGTCGCAATTGGGACTTAGAATTGCTAAATGGCGTCAAGACCCGCCGCTGCTGTGCCGCTTTCACAAACCACAAACTGACATGGCACGTGCTGCTCTCAGCGCGTGCCATGTTCTTCTCAACAGCACAGGGGAGAAGGAGGCAGTCACTCCCCCCTGTGCCGCTGCCACCAATGGGCTGATAGCAGGGGAGGGGCTGCAATCTCTCGTCCTCATACGGCTGCATTGTTTCTGGGCACCAGATCGCTGTTCACACGGTGCGATCTGCTGCCCAAAAACTATAAGTTAGGTGTCCACGTGAACGAATGTTGCACCCGATGAAACGGGCAGATTATTGGGAATGAGCACTCTTAGGAAAACGGGTCTCAGTGTAAACCTGCCTTTAGAAGTTTCATCATCTCATGTTAGGCGGACAGTACGGCAGGGCTCTCCTGATCATACCTGGCAGAAGACCTGGACTTTGAGGTCTCCTCCTGCTGCTCTGTGCATAACAGAAGATCTAGAGGTGAAATCTTCTCATCGATTTCAGCAACAGGAGGAGGAGGGAAGCAGGCGAGGATGACTCTTTCTAGACGACTCAGTAATGGATTCTACAGGAGGAAAAAAAATAAAAAAAATCACACCATTATGCATATAAAGTACAAAGCCAGGGTTCAATCACACTTGGGTATAAATATATCAATCAAATAGAGTCCATTTTATATCCATATTTGTTGCTTTTTTTTGTTAAAGGGTTAGCTATACGTGTGCTGCTTTTGTAATGTTGGAGAGAGATACAAATGATAAAACTAAGCAGACACAGAACGGGCCTTTTTAATTTCAACCCACTGACTTCTAGGTGTAAAAAAAACCAAAACGTAACCGTACACATCTATTGGAACATGCTACACACTTCAAGTACTTGAGGGACACCTGGGGACTGTTGCGTGCCATGTTATAAGTTTCAGGGCTATGCTGCAAATAGTAGGCTGGGGCTACACATTGACATGACCAGAAATATTTCTGTGACTTGCCTGCAACTTGTGTTGCGTGACTATCGTCGCGTTGCAGTCGCGGCTTTCCGTGTGTTGCACTTCGACACCATGCGATTTTCATGTCAGTGTGCAGCCTCAGTCTAAACAGCACCCCAGGAACGGCTCATCTGATTTCCTCGTCACCCATTTAGTGCAGGCAGCAGTTTTGGGCGTGTCAGAACTGCTGACAGACACCCTCAGAATGTATTGACTTCTTTTAAATGAGAAAAAAAATATAAAAAAAAAAATGAAAGAGGTTTTCCCATAAACAATGTTTATCATCTAAGCACACAGGTGACAAAAGTAAGGCTGATGGGGGTCCAACTGCTGGGACCCCCACTGGTCATGAGAACAGTGGTCCCCAATCCGTCTGTGTGAAGGCAGTAACCCCTGTTCCATTCCCTCCTATAGGGCTGACAGACAGCTGACTACTGACACTACATATACCCCCCCCCCCCCCCATTAAAACAATGAGCTCAAAAACAGTTGTTGCCATGATCACGGATGGTGCCAGCAGTCGTACCCTCAGTGATCACACATTTATCTCTATACAGACGTGTCACTAATGTAGGGGGCTGCTGGCCTGCACATTACACATTTATTAATAATTCAGTATGGATTCTCGTCATCCAAAAAAAGGATAGCATTACAGGCACAGCGGCTGCGCCGGCATGTTAAGGCGGCTGGACATAAACCACGATTATGTCTACAGGGAAGGAAGCTGCGCTCTAATTGAATTTACTATGCTCCATCTAAAAGATGTCGCTCACTGGGGAGTATACACTGCTAAACTGAAATGTGAGCTAGAAAACAATCAGAAAGCAGCTCCTCCATTCATTACCTAACCTCATGTCTCCTCTTAAGGGGACACTAACCTAAAAATAAATTCCCCCCCCCCCCCCCCCCCCCCAAAAAAATGCAAAAAACAAAAAGAACAGACTAGACAGTCTGCATTATCCAGACATCAAGAGTAGAGAAACCAGTTGTCCATCCCCTGTAGGCCCGCTCCACGATCGTCTGGTTATCAGCTGAGGATGCAAGGCTTAAAGGGAACCAGTCTGTGGTCACTAAACCACCACCATGCACCTGGGGGTTTACCTTTCTAAAGAAGCCCCCCTGTCACAGCCATCCATTTCAGTATATATAACCAGAGATGACTCCGAGATATGAGTTCGATGGTGTTGGGTGCTCGCTCGCACAATGAAGCAAGGTGCACTGTCCTCGTCTTTATCCGTGCAATGTCCATGTGCCCAATAACGCCATAGGTTCATCTCTCGGACTCATTTTGGATAATACGCAAGTTCTTTTACTAAATAATGCTGGTCATTGGGGCATCTGTACATGGTGGTTTAGTCAAAACTCATCTCCATTGCATTAACAATTAGACATAATGACTTGAAAACCATGTAAATCTAATCGGGGGGAAATAATCATTTCTTGCAGCTTTAGTCAACAGGCTCCCCTCATTCGTGGGATCGGACCCCCACCGATAATAATGGTATAGCATCCTAAAGAAATGCCATAGCATTATGAAGTAAGAACACTCCTTTAATATTCTAGGAAAGTATCTCTCCTAATAAGTGGGGGCCATTTGGTCAGCAGGACCTCTAATACCGGCATGCATAAAGCTGCACTTCTGAGGAATTAGACACTTGGTGCCTGTTTTCGTTTTTCAATCTTTTCATTATGTAAAGGCTACAGATACCACTGACATGGAAAAATGGTCTTAGTGGTTACTCTAGGTTTCAGTCTGCAATCTTCATTCCTTCATTATTTTTCAGAGCACTTGATATTCAGTTTGTAATTTGTTCCTAGTTTCAGACTTTTCTCATGCGACTGTGTAATATATGCAGGATCTGTGTGTCCAGGATGCTTCCCTCTTCCCCTGCAAACAGCCTTGCGTGTGCTCTCCTCACTATCCTGTGTGAGCTGCTCTCCGTGGATCCTTTCTACACACGCATGTGGCATGTATAACCTTGTCCCCCTCCCTGCTGCTTTCTCAAACACTGAGAAAAGGCTGGGGAAGGGCAGAGGGAGATGTCAGTAACAGGAGCGGTGCTGATAGATTCAGGTCATTCAGCAGCACCAACCACTAGGTAAAGGGCTTACACTCTGGAGAAGCCAAACAGTAGGAAATAAGTATTTCTTTTAAGATTTGCTTAATTTTGCATTAATGAAGCAAATAAATAAAGATGGCTCAGAGCTGTCTGAAGAAAATTCAAAGAATGCTGAATAAAGTGGTCAAAGTTAATCGACATGCTCATTTAGACCATGTTTACATATTCAGCATTCGGTCAGGATTTTGCACCTAAATCTCAACAAACTATTCCGCCAGCAATTCAAGTGAATATCTGTGTGAAATAATGAATGACCAGTGGGTTTTACAATGCAGAGTCCACACAGAAACGTTGCAGATCCATTGATGACATGGGGGCTGATCAGTCTGCTGATCCTCTGCAGAAATACAAGGTTCCGCTTTAGATTTAGATCATCTACTACACTTCACTAGGTTCTACAGCCTATGGCAAATAAGTGCCACATAAAAATGACCGCCATCCAGAATAACTGCATTTCTTTACCTTTCAGCTCTTTTCCTGAATCTTTTTCCAGCTATGTTACTACTGGAATCCCCAGCTGCAGCTACGGGAGGGTCAGCTTGCTCACCAGCCTGTTTCTAACCTGAGGGAGCCTTGTATATAGCTGTAATGAGCAGTCAGACTATCCTCCAGCTCCTTTTTGTATTAAAACGGCTTGAGAAGCAAACAATATCAGCCGACCAGCAAGGAAATGCCGGTTTGTTGGCCGATCAGATTTTTTCGAGCGGCTATAAAAATGCAGATTTGCCGGCAGCACATTTCCCCTTGTAAACCGTGGTGTGCTGCCAACAATAATGTAAATGAACGGCCGTGTGATTCATGCCAGTATTGAGCAGCAATTGCCAACACAATTGTTCAAAGACCTTTTACATGGGCAATTGAGTAGTGAGAGATTAACCATGCAGCTGCTCATTGGGACAGGTTAAAAGGGATTCTGTCATCAGAAATGAGCCCTATAAGCTAAACATATGGCGATGTCCCTTGTAAAACACAGAATCCTAAAGTGAGTTTATCTAATGCCCCTGTGACTATATTCATAAAAAAGACGTTTATATCACCTGTCAATCACTTCAAAATGTGTCCAAGGGGACGTCTCCTGGTGAATGGTGCCCGGCTGCAGCCATGTCGTTTAGGTGCCCAGTGCCGCCCTCTGTAGTGAAATAGCCGTCCTCCCTTTCATGCGATCCGCCTACCTCAAATCATCACTGCCTCTAACCACTGCTCGCTTCATCCAGATCCCGCGTGTGCGAACTAGGTTGGATGGCTGGGATGGGCTGTAATAGGGCAGTCAGTGGAGGTCCGAGTGAAGTGCGCCGGCCGGCGCATGCGCACTTCGCTATACGAGGCCGCTGCCAGTAGTCCGCACCAGGATATACCTAGTGCGCACGCGCGGGATCTGGATGAAGCGAGCGGGGGGTTACAGAGGCGGACACGAACTGAGTTAGGCGGATATAATAAAAGGGAGGGTGGCGATTTCACTTGAGGAGGCTGGGCACATAAACGACATGGCTGCAGCTGGGCCCCTTTCAGCATGAGACGTCCCCTTGGACACATTTTGAAGTGATTGGCAGGTGATACAAACGTCTTTTTTATGAATATAGAGCCACAGGGGCATTAGATAAACTCACTTTAGGATTCTGTGTTTTACAAGGGACATCGCCATATGTTTAGCTTATAGGGCTCATTTCGGGTGACAGAATCCCTTTAAGTCCCCTTTACATGGCCCAATTCTTTCCTGACAATCGCCTGCTCGTTAGCGAAAGAGACTGCTGAATTTACATGCAGCGATATCCACCACAGTATGACGAGCAGTGATCGCCAATGCCATCGCCCGTCCCCATACAGAATCATTGTTTGCTGGCAGCAGAGGCTGTTTAGACACAACGATCTGCTGCCGGCAAACAATGATTTAGGTGTCCGAACGAACAATCTTACTACCTCATGAACGAGAGTTAGAGATTATCTCTAACGAGTGTTCGTATGAATGCTATGTAGCGATAATCTTTCTGAAAATCAGGCCGTGTAAAGGGCCCTTTAGAACCATTTGTGCAATCGTTTGTTCACGTCGGCTGCACCCACCCTGTTCACACGAGGAGATGTCCTACCAACATATGAAGTCAATGTGCCACAGGAGGGCTGCATTTAGACGCAGCAATCATCCCTTCGTTAGGGGGATGAACAATCACTACTTCGATCGTTCATTCCCATGCAGATTCACTTTTTGTGGACAGCACATCCTTGTTTACGATTGGTGGTCGGGTGGTAAATTCATAAAGGCCAATGATCAACAACAAGCATTCATGTGAACATTCATCCTGATCCTCGGATGTAAGTGGGCCCTAACAGCAAAGTTACCATGTCAATTGTTATCATGCGTGCTTTGGTAAAGTTATAAGGAAGAGATGCAAAGCTGCAATCATTACCTGAAAGGCAATTGTTGAATCTTCACAAGCAAGCATTGTTTCAGGTTCCTGAACTGCCGGGAGGTCGATGCTTTGTGTGTCTACAACCTGCTCATTAGTGCTAGAGGGAATGTCTGTCCTAAATGACTGCCAATCATCAGACTCTGTAGAATGCTCTATCTCCGGATCTCCAAAGGCAGCCCAAGAAGCAGCACTTCCCTTCTGATCATCCTCAAATGCATTCCAGTCTGAAGGCTGCAGAATACTACCTGCCGTACTGAAATCAGCAAAGTCATCTGAGTCCTGTGTAACACTCGACTCCTCTTTTTTCGCCAAAGATACAAAGCTTCCAAACTCCCTAAACTCATCTGGTTCCTCAGAAGCCCACTGTTGAGATGTCTTGTCTTCAGAAGACAACTTTTCTGAAGGCACCGCCTGGTCCTCCTGGAAAGATAAAGTTGTATCCTCAAAACTACCAAAGTCATTCTCATTTCCCTCCATCACATTCGAGGGCAGTTCTAAAGGTTCATGAACATGTTTTTTATCCAACGTGACACTGTCTGTCACAGGAAGAGCAGCATCAACATCTCCAAAAGCATCAAACTCTGGCTCGTGAGGAACATTCACGTCATGTCCACTTTCAATATCGGAATCAAGTTCTATCTTTCTAACATCTTTTGATGTTTCCAGAGACTCATTATGAGGAGGATCTATTGTATTAATAGTCTGTTCTTCCTCTTTTCTACTATTTTTGGTATCCAGTGAATGCATACTATCAGAAATTTCGGATTCTGTCATATCTGACTTTGTTTCAGGAGGAAGAACACTGCTTAATGTTAATGTATCAGGCTCTTCAATTTCTTCTCGAGGAAATGGGTCTTTTAGTTCTTCCATGGCAGCTGAGACACCGCCATGTTCAAATCTACTTGATTCAGTGCTAAGGTTAATACTTTGAGCCTGTCCTTCATGTGAACCTTTCGATGGTTCCAAATGTACCTCATCTATGTCTACATGGTCCTTGCTTGAAAATGTAGCAAAGTCAGCAAACGCATCTCTGGGGCTCGGTGGTGAAAAGTCTATACTTAAATCTGTACTTTGAGAACTGGTTGACTTAAATCCTTTTGAATGTCCCATTCGGTCAAGATCTTGTAATCCCTGAGGGTTGTCGCTATCTGCCACTGCAAACCCATTCGTGAGATTTTCCAGGCTGTTTATTTTCTCACCATTGCATGTACTAGCTATTTGTTCCTGACTTCTACTTATAAAATGATCATTATCATTACAAGTAAGTTGGGTCTCTGAGTTTATATATTTTGCGTTCTCCCCTGAGCTCCCTTTATTATCAAGTGCAGCAACGTTGAATTGGGTGGTGTCATGGTTGATGTTAGTCTCAAACACAGAACAAGGTCCCTTCTTCGAAATACCAATCTCAGAGATGTTCTCATTGGCTGTGATGGAGGTAAGGCTAGAGAAGTCATTTACGTTATCCGAGAAATCGTGTATCGGTAAGAAATGTTTCGATGGTATAAAGTCCTCTCTAGTCTTCGGATAACTGACTGTGTCAAAGTTGGCAAACCCAATTCCAGAGCTGTTGACGTCAGAAAAGCCTCCAAATTCTCCAAACCCGTCATCGTCGTCATCATCTGCAACACTGTCGAGAGGAGGTGGGGATGAGGAATACATTCGAATAATTTCAGGTTCCATGGTGGAAAGTCTTGGTTACAGGAGAAAAATTACACCTAAAATAAGACAAAATTGATAAATTAATATATACGGTACATAAAAGTAAAAAAAATAAAAATAAAAGAGCATATGTCCATTTTACCAAAATTATTTGTTTGCCAAGAACTGATGAAAACGGCTAGAAGTAATAATCATGGACTAAACCAATAAGAAATGCAAAAAAAAAAAAAAAGCACTATTTTGGTGGCAATGCATAGTAGGGTTCACTGGGCAAAAACTGAAAAAATACAACCGATCATAGCAAGCACCAGCTTCTCCCTGACCAAACATAAGAGACTCCAGTTTATTCTACCTTTAGTCACAAAAGGATCTATGTGTAGCAGGAATTGTAGCTCGATCAGGATAGATAAGACGTCTGCCAGTTTTCCATTGCATTGGTTAAACAGAGAAAGAAGTGGGACGTCAGACGAGAGAACAAGTAGTAGAAAGAGCACCGATATCAAGACTGGCATACTGTGCACTTTTTTCCCTAACTCAGAGCAGGTAATATGTCATACACCAGGTTATACCCAGCACCAGGCTATAGAAGTCTATAGCCTGCGTAACAGATCTGTCCCGTTTCCGTTATGCAGGAGTTCACTCCTGCATAACGGAAACAGAACGGATCCGTTACGCAGGCTATAGACTTCTATTATGATGGAACGAATAAAGGAATGCCTCTAACGGCATTCCCTCATAGAATTGCGTTATAGTCCGTGGTAACGGAATCCATAACGCAATTTAGATTATACCACAACCTGAACTTCAAAATATTAAATTTGCTCATCCCTAGTCAAGAACAATAGGACATACTCAATTTAAACAAGAACTACCAGGAACCGCTTTCTATGTAACATCTCTGCTCAGGCCTCTTGCACACAACTATTTTGGATATGCATTTTTTTTTTGAGGATCGGACACATATCTATTGAGTTCCATGGGTTTGGACCATCTGCCTGCCCCTGCAAATTACAGAACATAAACTATTCTTGTCCGGGTTGCCGACCAGAATGGCCGTTTCTTTTAATGAAACTGAGAAAAATGCAGAATCCACACGGAAGGCATCTGTTTTGCGGATCCACAGTTTGTGGGCCGCAAAAGAATACGGTTGAATACGTGTAGCCTTAAAGTGGTTGCCCTGCCAATATTCACTTATCACCTGTCCACATGTATGATCTCAGATGCATGTTACACATTGTGAGGTACCAAGTATACTCACTATACACATTTCCAAACCTGAGGCCTACACTACTGGAGGATTACAAAAGGTCCTCCCGCTCCAGCACCACAAGTACAAGCACCATAACCTACAAGACTGGGAACGCCAGCAGCCAAGGGGTACACATTTAATGCACAAAAGCCACATCAGATGGAAGGGAAAAAAAAGCCCTATAATTGATAATTTTTCACTTTACCATGGGGGACTACTATGAAAATCATGTAAAAGCCAGAAACAGTTGTAGCAGAAAACTGCCTGGACCCGGCCTGGACACCTAAGTAGGCAGAGCGCACGCTGTGCAGGAGATTGAATGTTTCTGGATTCAGACTTCAGCCACCACCGGGCAATCACCGCAACAAATAAAGCTCCATCTGAACAGAAGACGTGGATTATGCAGCTCTGCAGACAGTGTTCCCTGTGCCAGAGACATTACAAAGAGGCTGCACAGACATAACCAACCTGACAGACAGCGCGGCCCAGCACGCAGCATCTACTGGACAATGGAGGATTGGTGGAAATGATAGTGTCACCCGGCGAACGGTCCAGAGACGGCAGAACTACTATGTCACTATGAGCTAGCCATACGTGTACAAAGGAAAAATCGATATCAGGGATAGTCAACCTGCAGCACTCCATCTGTGGTGAAACTACCACTACCAGCATGCACACTTGCTTGGCTGTTCTCAGAACTCTCATAGAATTGAATGGAGCATGCTGGGAGTTGTAGTTTCACAACAGCTGGAGTGCCGCAGGTTGACGATCCCTGATCTATATGACAGCAGAGGCTTAAAGGGGTTTTGCCATCACATACAATGCGAAGATATCGCTAGGATATGCCCCCATTTGTCTGTTAGGTGCGTGTCCCACCTCTGGGATCCACACCTACTACGAGAACGGAGCGGGGGAACCAATGGAGGGCACACTGCACATGCCCAGCCGCCCTCTATTTCAATAGGGCTGCCGCGGCCATCTCCATCTGCCCCATAGAAATAAATGGGAGCAGGGGCCTTATGTGTGGGGTCCTCCAGCCACAGCTTTCACCGCTCCATTCTCCTTGTATATGCAAGTCCCAGAGGTGGGACCCACACCTATCAGACAATGTGGGCATATCCTAGCGATATGCCCCTATTATTGTATGTGATGGGAATATCCCTTTAAGGCTGTATTACACAGCCTGATTGTGCAGACAATTGTCGGGAGGGAAGCGCTACTACCCAGCAATCGCCTGCTCACTAGCGGAGGAGACTGCTGCTATTACATGCAGCGATCGCCTCCGCAGCAGGAGGAGGAGCCATCGTTATGCCATGACTCGTCCCCATGCGGTATAGTGGTTGGCCGGCAGCTAAATCTGCTGCCTGCAAACAATGATTCTTAAGCGTGCTTAAAAAATAAATAAAAAAAATAAACACAATTGCCCAATGTACGAGTGTATGCTCATTCATCGGTAGCATTATTACACAGCCAGATCATCGTTAATAAGCGGCGATCTCCTCTGCAGCATGGGGAAAAGTGATCAATATGCCATCGCTCGTCCCCATGCTGTCCAGTTGATTGCCGGCAGCAGAGGTAATAGACATCTTGATCTGCCGCATGCAAACAATTTTTAAACCTGTCAAAAGATTTGGATTGTCTGATGAACAAGCGTTCGCTCGTTCAGCGGGTAATCCGCGGCAGTATTACACTGCCAGATTGGCCCGACAATTGCCTGGCGTAATCCAGGCTCTAAGGCTCTGTTCACATCTTGTCTGAGCCATTTGTTAGATGTACATATCCGCAGTGGCCACATGGGTGTTTAACATATGGCTGCTGCAGGAAAATTTATAATGACCAGCGGGGACTGAAGGAGTGGCAGGGGATTTATCAAGCGAGTATGGGTTCTTTTTTATTTTATGGCATTTCCTCCCTTCAGCTTCATTTATTTCCGGAAAATTCTGGAAAACTTCTTTAAGGCAGGATGTTGATGCCAAGAGAGACGGGAGCTGAAGCGCCAGCAGTGAAGCCATAACCCAGTGGCGGGGACCAGGCAAGTGTGATTACAACCCTGGGTCTGGCCACTGTGAGGTCAGAAGAACACTGTTAAATGTCAGAAGAACAACTCTGTACAACCAAAGGCTAGGGACGTGGCATGTTATACACAGTACATTTGTGCATGATTTTCTGGCATACTGATGCCTAACACTGGCCAAAGAACAGGTTTGCTCAGAAAATGCAAGTCAACTGAAAGGAAGAGTCCATAGAGAAGGGTCTGGTCTAAGCCTTTATGGGGGGGCCCATCACATAATCGCTGCAAGGGAAATACAGTGCTAAACGAATGCCATCCAAATGAATGGGTATCAGCAGGGACAGAGGATATGCCATGTCAAACACTTCTTATACCTAAATGAATTAGTACAGAAAAAGGGACAACTACATAGAAGAAACCCATCATCCCAAACGTATACTCTGTGAACCAGAAACCCAAATTTGCCCTCTAAGTAGAGAAAATTGGCTTCTACCTCACAGTTTCTTTTTTGCCTTCCTCTGGATCAACTTGCAGGATGACAGGTTGAACTGGATGGACAAATGTCTTTTTCGGCCTTATGTACTATGCTACTAAGGCCTTATGCACACAGCGGGTCGGCAATGCACGGCCGCCGGCCGTGTGCACCCCGCATCACGGATGCGGACCCATTCACTTGAATGGGTCCGCAATTCCGGAGATGCTGAATGGAGTCACAGAACGGAACACCAGAAGTACTATGGAGTGCCTCCGTGGTGTTTCTTTGCCGTTGTTCCACACCGCAAATAAATATGACGTGTCATATTTTTTTGCGATGCGGACAGACCCCCAATGCACGGAAAGGCCGCACAACAGCCGTGTGCATGAGGCATAAGGAGGTTTTCAAGCAGATTTTCCTATAGGTTTTTCAGCCAAAGCCAGAAGTGGATTCAAAACGAGCAGAAATTACACTTTTCCTTCTGGCTGGATCCACTTCTTGCTTTGGCTGAAAAACCTAAAAGGAAATCCGTCTCAAAACCTTCTCCAAAAAAAATCCTACCCTTAGGCTGCTGTTAAAGGCAATGATCATCCATATTGAATATAGTATCATCAGATACATAGTACACTTATGAAAATGCACAACACTGCACGTGGGAGCGTTATTTTCCAGCCTGATCTCAGCTCCCGTGACAGGACCTCAGAGCATTATAATGATTTATAATACTGTGTGTCCCTGCCCGACATCGGCTGTAATTATTTGTATTGATGGCATTAAAGTGGTTTTCCGAGATTTTCTTACTTATGACCTATCCTCTGGATTGGTCATCAGTATCTTATTGGTGGGGGTCCAACCCCTGGTACCCCGCCTATCGGCTGTTTGAGAAGGCAGCGGCGCTCCTGCGAGTGCGGCAGCATTTTCACAGCCTTTACTAGGCCGGTGATGACACATTTATCAAGTGAATGGGGCTGAGCGCGATACCAAGCACATCCGCTATACAGTGTACGCCGCTGTGCTTGGTGAGCCTCACCGATCAGATACTGGAGACCTATCGGAGTACAATTCATTACAGTCGGTGTCGGGCAGGGACACATAGCATTATATTATAATGTTGTGAGGTCTTGTCAAAGAAGCAGAATTCAGGCCCAAATAACGATCCCACACGCAGCGCGTTTCCCGGCCTTAGGGTTTCCATTCATTTCAGCCTCAGAGATACCACCTAGACCGGAGATTATACAGGAGACCATACATCTGGACAAATGGCAAGTGGTAATACGCTATAAATAATGGCGAGGCGAGGCTTTCCTCCCCTCCTGCGGCCTCTCCAGGTGTGATGGAAAAACAAATACCAGGTTATATAACTTCTTCTCACAAGTGCCATAGACTGTCAGCAAACGCGTCAGCAGCAAATCAGTTCACGTCTGATGGTGGAGGCTTCACCTCATTTTTGAGCCTTCTGTCCACAGCAGTAGGAAAAGCACCGAGGACTGATCAGCTCTGTTATATAACTGCCGCCTCGTCTTCCTTCCAATGGATTTCACATTGATTGCAGGGTAGGAAAGCACAGAGACTTCACAGCCTGTCAGAGGCGACTGAGCCCCACTCCCACCATTAGGATCAGGGGCAGAAGTGCAGCAGCTAGACAGCGCTCTACAGCGTGCAGCCCCGCGTCCGCTCCCCTCCATGTACTCGGTGGAAATCATCAGGCGGCAACTGTCCCTTGATTCTCAGTAGAGCATTAGATGAATAACGTCATAAAGAACTGGATTAATGAGAATAAGCATACATGCATTCAGTCTCCTGACATTGAGTAACCTCACCAGGTTGCTTTGAAAAAAAACAAAAAAAAAAAACACGCATCGGCAGCCAGCCGTGACGCAGGACAGGACAAAGGTAACTATACTAGGAGGTTATTTTTATGTTAATTTTAAAAGGAGCTGTCACCTCTACTAACTACATGCATTCCCCGTGTAATTACAATTCTGGAGCATCTATTCTTATGGCTCCATGTTGTGCCATTCCTTTATTATTCCTGCTAGAAGTTATGGATGAATTACCAGCAGTTTGCAATGAAGGTCCAGAGGGATGTTACCAGTTAGGGGTATATAGTCTGACAATATCCAATCAGTGCTGCCAGTGTTAATCGGTGGGGTCTGACACCTGGGTTCAGCTGTTTTAAGAAGGCAGCGGCACTTCTGTGAGCGCCTCGGCCTTCTCACCGCCCATCAAGCACAGCGCTGTACATTGTATAGTGGCTGGCTCAGCCCCATTCACTTGAATGGCATCTGATCGGAGGGACCCCCGCCGATCAGCTGTTTCATGTTGGACCCCCGCCGATCAGATGCTGATGATCTATCCAGAGGAAGTGCAGAAGCCCTTTAAGCTTGTCATCGTCCTGCGTGTGAAAGTAAGAGGAGAGAAGCAGGAGGCTGGGTGATGGCCATGTGCGCAGCGTTCATACATCATCTCATTTATGTCCAGACACAATAAAAGGGGATTTTCCATCACGTCAGAGGAGACTTCTGGGTGCCTGGTTACACCGCTGTAATATAATCCACTCTGCATTTTTTATCGGCCTTCCAGCTCTTCCCTACCTAAACGAGCAGGAGACATCTCCGTCCTGCATACAGAAACTAAAAAGTACACCGCAGCTGAACTACAACTCCCATCATTTCAGCTCACAAAGGAATACTGAAGCCCCTGGTGATACAAGCAATAGAGTTGTGCTCTTATAACCCCTGGTTTTACACCCAACAGTTTTGGTGCCGTTTTGTGTTAGGCCTCTCACGTCAGCAAGGGGCATTTATCATATAGAGAAGGTTAATACAAGCCACTTACTAATGTATTGTGATTGTCCATATTGCCTCCTTTGCTGGCTGGATGCATTTTTTTTATCACATTATATAGTGCTCGTTTCCATGGTTATGACCACCCTGCAATCCATCAGTGGTGGTGTGCTTATACACTATAGGAAAAAGCATCAGCCTCTCTGGTGGCCGGGACCATGGGAGTGCACGCAGGCTAGTGCTTTTTCCTATACTGTGCAAGCACGACCACCCTTGATTGATTGTAGGGTGGTCATAACCATGGAAACGAGCAGTGTATAATGTGAAGGAAAAATGCACCCAGCCAGCAAAGGAGGCAATATGGACAATCACAATACATTAGTAAGTGGCCTGTATTAACCTTCTCTATATGATAAATGCCATTTGCTGAAGTGAGACAACCCCTTTACAGGATTTTCTATGGGACTTGAAAAAGTGTGTGTATGTGGAGGCCTGACCAGGAAAGCTTGAGAACTACCAGGCAGCTACAAGGCCAATTCAATGACTGTTTACACAAGCAATCTCCCGAGAGGACGTGCCAGGCTGCAGAAATAAAGGGCAGCGGTGGGTCAGAAGACCAGATCCGCTCCTTTGGTTTCCGTGGCCTAATCTTGGCTTTAAGCACAAATCAATAGTTTGATGTCTTTTTGTACATCTACATCCTCATCGCTCTCCCAAGAAAAATCCCTGATATGACAAGGAAGGCCAATTTACCCTGACTCTAGTGCTGCACTACTCGCCAGCCATTGATACTGATGACTAATGTTCAGCGACACTGCGATTTGCAAGTTCAGCGTTCGGGTTATCTAAGAATTCTGTGTTGGATTCTGTTACCACAGACAATAACGGAATTCCATGACTTCTATTATGACGGAATGCCTCTTAAAGGCTTCCCGGGGGCATGGCGTCATAGAATTCCATATGGTAACAGATTCCATCACAGAATTCTTAGATGATCCAAACCCGAACTTGCAAATTGCTATTTTGCTCAACACTACTGATGACCGATCATCAGGTGCTTGCACAGAGAGCTGATCGGCTAGGATCCTGTGTGTTGGACCCCCCGCCGATCAGATATTGATGACCTATCCTGACAATAGGTTGTCAATATTAAAGGCTGGACAACCCCTTTAAGGCCACTCTCACATGGGCGCAAGTGAATGCACATAAGATCTGCGCAAATTTCTGCAAGGATTTATGTGCGTTTGGTGCAGATTAGATGAGGTTTTGCAGGAAATCTCACCCTTCATTGGCAAGGTATCTTGATAGATATGGAGCTCAATTAGGTCTCGCTCACATCTCCGTCAAGCAGATCCGGCACAAATGCCGGTTGTCGGCTGGACAAAAAGAAAAATGTTACCTGCATCTCATCAGCGCCACCTATTGGAAGTGACTCTCTATGAGTCAAGATCCAACTTTCCAACGAGCCTTGGGATTTCATACTAGCGAGATGGGACTCTTCCTTGGGAGATACCTCTTTGCATATTCTTTTCCCATGGAGCACTTCCAGTAAGTGTCCGTACAGGACTGGTCTCATTAAGGAGCTTCCAAGGAGTCACACTGAGTCAGCCAGAATCCTACTCCGTACTCATGAGGGGCAAGCACCCCGAACCAACTGTCTACAGATGGATATCTGGCTATATTCCCTCGTCAAATCCCAAGGCTTGTTGGAAAGTTGGATCTTGACTCATGGGAGTCCCTTCCAATAGGTGGCGCTGGTGAGATGGTTCTCTTCCTTGGAGATACCTCTCTGCATGCCTCTATGGTAGAACACAAAGTGCAGTAAACTAAGGTCATATCCTTTTATATGAAAAAACACATTAATATTACGTTTCCTGAGGGCATTGTGACGTCTCCATTGCGGATGAGCTTATGTCAGTCCACCGGTTCGGGATCTGCACTGCTTTCCTGAGGAAAGCCTGGCTGAGGCGTTATATGGAGGCTATGATACCAAGCCGCCACCATGTAAACAGTCCCTATGGAGCAGCCTAGAAAACACCTATGGATCCCATGGGGGGTGAAATAAATGCAATCTACGGACAAAAGCCATAGCTACATGGAATGTCACCGATCGGGTTCTTGTATTTACTTTCCAGTGCCTCGCTCTGGAAAATTACAAGTCTGCTGAATATTTCAGGAGGAAGGATCAGGTGCCACCTGCTCCTCGCACCCCTCCCTGGAAGCCAAAAGCAACTCCCTGCCAGAGAGGCACAATGTGGAGCGACACCAGGAGCGAGGCATTCCAGGAGAACGAGAAATATTTAGCTTTTCTGCGACGTAGATTACAGTGTATCCTCTGCAGTCTTCTATGGAGGAATATCCACCACGAGACCCTGCCACGTGTCCCTGCTGATTACCTTACAGAGCAACCTGGTAAAATTGTAATGAGAACCCCACAATTAGGTAAACTAAGCAAATTTACCAAGTACAGAGATACGAGAACCGACTGACACCAGGATATAGCACTACAGGAACAAACAAGAAAATGAGCATTATAGGTTCTTTTCATATAAATCGCCCCAAATACTGCTTAGACTTCCTAATATCCGGTCCTAGGATCTGATCTATAGAACGACTGGTTCTATATTGACAGACTGATCATATGAAGGATACGCTCAGAGGGAACTACAGAAGTGTCCATACTGTAACATGGAGCGGCCTGTCCCGACACCACCCTATGATCAGATCTTAGGGAGCAGTTCAGTGCAAATATAAAGCCGGCCATACACCTGAGATAATGGATCGTTCATACGAACAATCCCACCAACTAAACTGCTTGACCAGGGGGTCAGTTCTTAATAAAAACAGACCCCTTGGTGCAGGGATCAGCAACCTCCGGCACTCCAGCTGTTCTGAAACTACAACTCCCAGAGTGCTCCATTCGTTTCTGTGGGAGTTAGAAGAACAGCAGAGCATGTTTGCATGCTGGGAGTTGTAGTTTCACAGCAGCTGGAGTGCCGAAGGTTGCTGATCCCTGCCCTAGTGCTTGAGCACAATGGCAAGTGACTGGTTGAATTCAGCAAATCATGCCATCAACATGCAGTTTCGGCAGATGAACAGCCGAAGGTTTCCAGCACGGCGGATTGCATTCCGGCAGACAAGAGTTGGCTGTCGGCGATCGCGAACACTTGTTCTCGCTAATTTTTCAAACAGCCGGAACGGGCAAAATCTGCCATTCCAGCCCATTTTAATCTCATGTGTATGGCCACCTTAAAGGGGTTGTCCTACTTCAGCAAATGCCATTTATCATGTAGAGGAAGTTAATACAAGGCACTTACTAATGTATTGTGATTGTCCATATTGCTTCCTTTACTGGCTGGATTCATTAATTTCCATCACATTATACACATTTCCAGAGGCTATGACTAGTGATGAGCGAATCGACTTTGGATAAAACATCCGAAATAGATTTGCATAAAACTTTGTTCCAATACTGTACGGAGCAGGAGCTCCGTACAGTATTAGAATGTATTGGCTCCGATGAGCTGAAGTTATTGCTTCGCAAAATCTCACGACACGTTTTTCGACTTCCGGTTCCGGCGCTGGGATGCAGGACGCGGAGTGAGTGAGCTCCGGCACCTGCCCCTATAAATCCTCCTGCGCTCCGACTTAGTGGACGAAAAGGGACCCTGAAAGTCACCTGGGGGTTCCCACTGAGTGTCGGCCGGCGGTCCATGGACCGATACTTGCTGAGGAGCGGCAGACGACAAGTGGTGAGCGGGACGAAAATGACCGCAAGTGCTGCGCAGGGCAAGATGGCGGATTCCCGCCCTCACTCCCCGATTGCGATCCAAGAGGCCACAGAGGTGGTGGAAAGCGGCGGCAAGCCTGCAGGGGATCTAAGTAATATTGATTACAAGACGCTAGCTATCGAAGTGGCCCGATACCTGGCCCCAGATATAAAAGAGACTCTTGCCAAGACACTCACACCGTCTCTACATGAACTGCATTCCACGGTGGCAAGGCATGAGGCAAGCATAGAGGAGTTGGAGCAAAGGGTCTCGGCGATGGAGGATGATGTGACCAGATGTACCCATGAAGCCCAAGATCTTTATAAGCAGAACATCGTGCTGAAAGACCGCCTGGAGGACCTGGAAAATAGGTCCAGGCGGAATAATTTAAGAATAGTGGGCCTGCCAGAAAGTGTGAAGCAGCCTGCCTTGAAAGATCTGCGAGGTAGAAATACCTCAAGCGCTGAACCTGACCGGGAGACGCATTGTGGAGCGGGTCCACAGAGTAGGCCCTGCGGTGGACTTTCAGTCGCAAGACCGCAATGTTTCGCAGAACCTCCAGTCTAGGCCGCGGCAAGTTATTATGCGGTTCCTAGACTATAACGACAAGGAAGCCATCCTAAGAGCTTTTCGGGCTCGCAAAGGGCCACTGAAGGTCAGAGGACATACCTTGCTAATGTTTGCTGACTACTCTGCAATGGTGGCAAAAAGGAGGCGTGACTTCAGCGCTGTTTGCTCGGAACTGTATAAGCAACAAATACGGTTCCAGTTATTGTATCCGGCGATTTTGAAGATCTCAACTGCGGATGGCGAGGTCAAAACCTATCAAGATCCTGTGGCGGCGGAGGAGTTCTTGCGGAATAACAGCATGGAGGGTGAGCCAAGACGCAGAGGAAGGTCGCCAGGACAGCAACAGCGGAGGGGGGAGAGGACAAGAAGCCCGGAGTGGAGACGCTCGCCTCTCGCAGACAGACGGGGACGAGACTGGGAGATGGTTCCAGTTGATAAGAGAGGGTCTCGTTCTTCCAGAAGAAGGGACTCTTGGTCAAGATGAAGTGGACATTATTGGTAGCTATGTTTAGTTTTGTTCTGAGTCGTTTTTCTACCAGCAATGGAAAGTGGACATGGTTTAACATGCGCAGCGGGAGTGTGGTTGCGCATAGCAGTGATGTCTAAAATTCAGCCTGTGAGATTGCATGGTTATATGTTTTAAAGAAAAGAAAAGAGCACTGCGGTTAGAATAGTGTAAAGTATGGGGGACGGGTGGTTGAGTACTGCAGCCTAGAAAAAAGGGAAGTCGGTAATAAGGGAGGAGGTTGTTAGTTGGGTAATATGTGTCACAGGGACAACTTGGTTCTAGGGGTTTTGCCTAACCGGGGTAGGGGAGGGAGGGGGGTAGTTTACAGTATTGTATGTGATAATGTTCATGTTTATTTCTGTGCATCAGCTGGCGCTTGTCCTGGAAGTATCTGGGTAATGGGATATGTTTCTCCAGTCATCATTCTAGTCATTATCCTAGATTATGAAGATCGTTAGTTGGAATGTTAAGGGCCTCCGCTCTCCGCAGAAGAGATGGATGATTCTCCGCCATCTTAAAAAATTAAAACCTGATATAGCATTACTTCAAGAAACTCATTTACCAGCAGGGGATTTTGGCAGGATGCAAAAATTATGGGTGGGCCAGGTGATAGGGTCCTCCTCCTCAGAGCGGAAAGCGGGGGTCCTGATCTTGTTCAACAAAGCTTTCAACTTCACTTTGCTGAGTTCAGTAGCGGATGACAACGGGAGGTGGGTAAAGGTGTCGATACGGGTCCAAAATATGGAATACACTGTTTTCAATGTATATGGACCGAATGCCAATAACTCACAATTTTTCAGGGCGCTGGAAAGTAGGTTACTGTTGGACAAGACCTCAAACCTGATAGTAGGAGGTGACTTCAACTCAGTGATGATGGGGCAGGAGGATAGAAAGACTGAGGCGAAAGGGGGCAGAACTACGGTGGCCCATGACGCGGTCTTGGGGCAGCTGACAGAGTCAGTGGGTCTGATAGATCCCTGGAGGCAGCTACATCCTGATGACAGGGAGTATTCCTTTTACTCTCACGCTCAGGATTCTTGGTCCCGCATTGACTACATCTTTGTCCAGGGCTCACTAGCGGGGTTGGTAGAACATGCTGAGGTGGGGGATATTATGGTGTCAGATCATGCTCCGGTGTCCCTGATCTTGAGGGACACTTTTCCGAAGGGATCAGATTACCTGTGGAGGTTCCCCTCGGGGCTAGTGGGAAATGAGGACTTTCAGAATAAGTTAATTGGCTGGTGGGAAGAATATAGGGAGGATAATCAGGTCCACATAGACAACCCGGAACTTTTTTGGCAGACATCAAAGGCAGTTTTGAGGGGGCGCATTATGAGTTACATTTTTGGTAGGAAGAAAGCTTGTCAGCAGTCATTGGAAAGAGCCAGTAATAGAGTCAGACAAATGTACAGGCAATTCACAGAAATGCCCACAGCGGATAATAAGGTAAAATGGGTTGAAGCACGTCAGGCTTTTGAAGCTAGTGAAAAGCATAAAGAATCTCTCAGACAAACCCAGTTTGAAGCTAAATTATATCGTTTTGGTAATAAAGCGGGTCGTTTGCTGGCCAACCTAGCAAAAGGCCGGAGAGAGCCCCAATATATATTTAGTTTGAAAGATGGGGAAGGGAAGATAGTCATTGACCCGGCGGGCATTAGCAAGATAGTAGGTCAATATTATAAGGCCTTATATAAGGATCACTCTTCAATGTCGTTAGTTGATACTCTCTTAGATAAGGTGGAGTTGCCCACGGTGACATCTGAACAGCTTATGAAATTAAATGCGGATGTGACTATGGAGGAACTCCAGCTGGTCATTAAAGGGCTGAAGAACGCAAAAGCTCCAGGGCCTGATGGCTTCACGGGAGAATATTATAAGGTGCTAATCTCGCAGGTTTCCCCAATAATGCTACAGCTTTATAATGACGTATTGAAGGGCAAGTCCCATCCAGATAAGGACAATGTATCCTATATTAAGCTTCTACCTAAACCAGGGAAAGACCCACTTATGCCTAGTTCATATAGGCCTATATCCCTAATACACGTAGACACAAAGATCCTATCTAAAATTATTGCTGACAGGTTAGCCTCTTTTTTACCGTCTTTAATAGGTGCTGAACAGGTGGGATTTGTCCAGGGCCGCTCAGCGGTCAAGAATATTCGGACGGTTTTAGCAGTGTTGGATAGAGTTAGACATGACCCTCGTCCAGGGGAACGTCCAGCCATGCTCACCTTGGACGCAGAAAAAGCTTTTGATAATGTACGGTGGGCATGGCTGGAGGCGGTACTGGACAGATTGGGATTCAAGGGGGCTTTTAGGACGTTTATTGCAAATTTGTACAGTAACCCAAGAGCGCGGGTATATACCCAGGGCTACCTCTCCAAACCTTTTAAACTGGAAAAGGGTACAAGACAGGGGTGCCCGCTTTCACCCCTGCTCTTCAACCTAGCACTTGAGCCCTTATCACGGCTTCTTTGCTCTTCGGATCTGTATACAGGGGTTGAGGTGGGAACCAAACAAGTGAAGGCGGCGCTCTTTGCCGATGATGTGGTATTATTTCTGGCTAGACCGGGAGTACATATCCCAGTTATTTTCGAGGCTTTGGAGGCTTTTGGAAGTTATTCTGGGTACAGGGTGAATATTTCAAAATGTGAACTCTTGCCTTTGGTGCCCATGAATGACATCTTACAAAAAGTAAAAAGAGATCAAGGAATTAGCATAGCCAAATCCAGCATAACATATCTAGGGGTGAAAATAGGGAGGGACCCGCACTCTCTACATCAATTAAATTTTCCACCATTACTGTCCCGTATAGGGGCCGACCTGGATAGATGGCAGGGCCTACCTCTCTCCCTGATGGGGAGGTGCTGCTTGGTGAAGATGATGGGAGTCGCTAGGCTGTTATATCCAATGCAGACTATTCCATTACTGCTAAGACATGCTGATGTCAAACTCTTGGAAAGCAGATTTGTGCGGTTTATATGGCAAGGCAAAAAGCCGAGAGTGGCTCTGGACAAATTGAAACTGAGAAGGGAGGTGGGGGGAATCAACTTCCCGGACGTCAGGGGTTATAATATAGCATGTAACAGCAGGTACATATTGGATTGGGCAAATCAGACCTCTTATTATACAAATCTCAGTCTGGAGAAAGTTAGCAAAACCTTGGGACCTGATGGCGTTATTGCACACCAGTATCCCTAACTTGCCGAGATCAATTAAAATGTCATTGCTGTTAAGGGATACTATTGTAGTATGGAAAATACTGAGGAAGATGTATGGTTTGCCCTATCGAATATCTAAGCATCTCCCAATAGCAGCCAACCCTAGTTTTGAGCCAGGAAGGAATAGCAAAGGTATAGCAATGTGGTTAAGCAAAGGGATAAGAACGATGGGTGACGTATTTCATGAGACAGAACCTCGGTGGAGGACACAGGAGGAGTTGAGGGGGAGGTGGGGATTGCAGGGTCTGACATTCTTGCCGTACATGCAACTTATGTCATATGGCAAAGGACTATGCAGGGATCTAACAAAAGAATGGAGGACAAATGATTTTGACAGTCTTTTACGGCAAAAGGTTAGACCGACAATCTCACTTCTTTATCAATCCCTGAGAAATAGATGGGAGAGAGTTGACTCCAAGAACATGTTTCGGAAGTGGGGAATATTATTGGAGGTTAAGGATGTGCACCAGTTGGTTTGGACAGGCATAGGGACGCTACATCAGGCTGTT
Organism: Bufo gargarizans; assembly: GCF_014858855.1. Classification (NCBI taxonomy): domain Eukaryota; kingdom Metazoa; phylum Chordata; class Amphibia; order Anura; family Bufonidae; genus Bufo; species Bufo gargarizans. The sequence goes on from NC_058083.1 coordinate 480,343,932, forward strand.
CCGGATGGAAACTGGCGCGAGACTCACTTCAAAATTCTGCATCGCGCAATATATGGTTTTGATGTTCCAAGGGCAGGTTTAAAACTAGACAGAATAGTGGCATGTCCAAAATGTGATTCCCCTAGAACACATTTATACCATGGACTATGGAGCTGTCCGAGATTGAGATCATATTGGGATGAAGTCTCTGATTTACTAAAAAAGTGTGGTAGGAGTGAGACGGAGATTACTCCTGTAGTGGTGATCTTGCATGTCCAATACCACAAAGATGACCAGTCCGATAGTTACACAACGTCGTCTCTATTGCCAATGGAGCATAAAATTGTGCTAGGGGCAAAAAAATGCTTGTTAAGCTTGTGGCTTCAATCTCAGACTCCCTCGATATCTATGGTCGTCACGTGTCTCAGACGTATATTCCATCTAGAATGGTTGGAAGCGACACAACAAAAAGAGGTTAGAGGGAAAAAATTATATCTAACATGGCGCAAATTTATACTGGGTCATATTGATCAAGGTGAATATAACCGGATTATGTCCCCCTTCAAGATGACGGAGTGGTATTTGTTGGAGGACCTCAAGGATAGACTGGGAATATTGAAAGTGACATAGGTGTTACCAGATACGTATGTAATTATGTGTAGCCAGGTATGGTGTTTAAGCTGATGCTGGGAAGGGGGGGAGGGGGGAATTGTGTTTTATATTGGGTGGTTTTGTTTTAACTTTCCAAATGATGTAACGTGCCGAGCATGTATTTTCTATGTCAAAGTCATCTTCATGTACAATGTGATATGATGTCAATCTGTTACTTTTTGGATTGTGGGAGAAAATAAAAAAATTATATTTCAAAAAAAAATCTCGCGACACTTCAGGTAATAACTTAATAAATTTATTTGTACTGTAAAAAAAAACATTTCCCGAACTCTGGTTCGGTTCCAAAGTACCACTTGGAACCGAACCCAAGTTTGGGAAATGTTTTTTTACAGTATAAATGAATTTATGAAGCAATGCATGTACTCTGCAATTGTTTAAACCTTTTAAAGGGATGATGCCCTTAAGGAACACCATGGGGTCATTATAGAGTTTTGCCCTAGTTCTAGGCCTCATGCACACAGCCCTTGTTTTGGTCCACATCAGAGCCGCAGTTTTTGGATGCCGACCCATTCACTTCAATGGGGCCGCAAAAGATGCAGACAGCACTCCGTGTGCTGTCCGCATCCGTTGCTCCGTTCCGTGGTCCGCAAAAATAATATAACCTGTCCTATTCTTGTCCATTTTGCGGACAAGAATAGGCAGTTGTTTCAATGGCTGTCCATGCCATTCCGCAAATTGCGGAACCATCCGTGTTTTGCGGATCTGCAATTTGTGGACCGCAAAACACACAACGGTCATGTGCATGAGGCCTTAGGCCTCATGCACACGACAGTTTATTTTCACGGTCCGCAAAAACGGGGTCCGTAGGTCCGTGATCCGTGACCGTTTTTTCGTCCGTGGGTCTTCCTTGATTTTTGGAGGATCCACGGACATGAAAAAAGTCGTTTTGGTGTCCGCCTGGCCGTGCGGAGCCAAACGGATCCGTCCTGAATTACAATGCAAGTCAATGGGGACGGATCCGTTTGATGTTGACACAATATGGTGCCATTTCAAACGGATCCGTCCCCATTGACTTTCAATGTAAAGTCTGGAGTTCTTTTATACCATCGGATTGGAGTTTTCTCCAATCCGATGGTATATTTTAACTTGAAGCGTCCCCATCAGCATGGGAACGCCTCTATGTTAGAATATACTGTCGGATATGAGCTACTTCGTGAAACTCAGATCCGACAGTATATTCTAACACAGAGGCGTTCCCATGGTGATGGGGACGCTTCTAGTTAGAATACACTACAAACTTTGTACAAGACTGCCCCCTGCTGCCTGGCAGCACCCGATCTCTTACAGGGGGCCGTGATCAGCACAATTAACTCCTCAGGTGCCGCACCTGAAGGGGTTAATTGTACTATCATATCCCCCTGTAAGAGATCAGGGCTGCCAGGCAGCAGGGGGCAGGACCCCCCCTCCCCAGTTTGAATATCGTTGGTGGCACAGTGTGCGCCCCCCATCGGGCCCCCCGTCCTCCCTCTAGTGTAATAAATCGTTGGTGGCACAGTGTGCGCCCCCCATCGGGCCCCCCTTCCTCCCTCTAGTGTAATAAATCGTTGGTGGCACAGTGTGCACCCCCCCATCGGCCCCCCTCCCTCTATAGCAGTAACAACATTGGTGGCAGTGTGCGGCCTCCCATCCCCCCCCCCCCCCCCCGATCATTGGTGGCAGCGGAGTGCCGATCGGAGTCCCAGTTTAATCGCTGGGGCTCCGATCGGTAACCATGGCAACCAGGACGCTACTGCAGTCCTGGTTGCCATGGTTACTTAGCACTAGTACAATAGTAGAAGACTCATAGTTACCTGCTTGCTGCTGCGATGTCTGTGTCCGGCCGGGAGCTCCACCTACTGGTAAGTGAAAGGTCTGTGCGGCGCATTGCTAAAGAACTGTCACTTACCAGTGCCACCAATGTTCTTACTGCTATAGAGGGAGGGGGGCCGATGGGGGGCGCACACTGTGCCACCAACGATTTATAACAATAGAGGGAGGAAGGGGGGGCCCGATGGGGGGCGCACACTGTGCCACCAACGATTTATAACAATAGAGGGAGGAAGAGGGGGCCCGATGGGGGGCGCACACTGTGCCACCAACGATTTATTACACTAAAGGGAGAAAGGGGGGCCCGATGGGGGGCGCACACTGTGCCACCAACGATATTCAAACTGGGGAGGGGGGGGGGGGGGTCTGCCCCCTGCTGCCTGGCAGCCCTGATCTCTTACAGGGGGATATGATAGTACAATTAACCCCTTCAGGTGCGGCACCTGAGGAGTTAATTGTGCTGATCACGGCCCCCTGTAAGAGATCGGGTGCTGCCAGGCAGCAGGGGGCAGTCTTGTACAAAGTTTGTAGTGTATTCTAACTAGAAGCGTCCCCATCACCATGGGAACGCCTCTGTGTTAGAATATACTGTCGGATATGAGTTTTCACGAAGTGAAAACTTAGATCTGAAAAAGCTTTTATGCAGACGGATCTTCGGATCCGTCTGTATGAAAGCAACCTACGGCCACGGATCACGGACACGGATGCCAATCTTGTGTGCATCCGTGTTCTTTCACGAACCCATTGACTTGAATGGGTCCGTGAACCGTTGTCCGTCAAAAAAATAGGACAGGTCTTATTTTTTTGACGGACAGGATACACGGATCACGGCCTCGGCTGCAAAACGGTGCATTTTCCGATTTTTCCACGGACCCATTGAAAGTCAATGGGTCAGCGAAAAAAAACGGAAAACGGCACAACGTCCACGGATGCACACAACGGTCGTGTGCATGAGGCCTTAGTCTAATTTTTCCTATTTTAGACTATTTTTTTTAGGCACATCTACTAATCAAAGTGTCTGTTTTGGAGAAATTTGCACCTCGTGTGATAATTCTCAGTTTTAGGGTGCATTCACAGGATCGTAGCTTTGGTGCGCATCCGTTTTTGTATTTTTTGCAGATAAGATGTGGACCCATTAATTTCAACGGGTCCGCAAAAAATGCAGACAGTACAACGTTGAATGTGCTATTCTTGTCCATTTTTGAGGACAAGGATAGGCGTGTTACAATGGATACGCAATAAAAAAATAAACGGATGCAACACAGACGTCACATGGACCTAAAGCTGCAATGATTCATCCATGCAATCGATGAAAAAAAATCCTTGATGCGATTTGTTTAAACCATGTGACCACGGAGCAGGAGTGAAGTGAAGCCTTTCACTCACCGCTCCGTGGCCTCCCGTCGGCACCGCGCTGCAGGGCCTTGCGTGCACACAGTCAGCGAGCTGGCTGACGCTGTGTGTGACATCAGGTCCCCCCCAGTGCATGCTGTTAAGAAGACGCAGTCCATCTCCTGCAGACTCCATGTCAGCGCACTGCCAGGAAAGGTAAGTATAAAGTTAGCACTAGCAGGGGCTGGAATCTGGCGGGGGCACCTGTGATTGAAGGTGGCATGGGTTGATGGCGCTATGGGACATGGATGGCAATGGCATGGAGGGGCTGATGATATCGGATGACACTGGGGGACATGGTGGATGGCATGGAGGCACTGGGGGAGGGGGACATGGCAACGGATGGCATGGAGGCAGTGGGGGAGGGGGACGTGGCAAACGGATGGCATGGAGGCAGTGGGGGAGGGGGACATGGCAAACGGATGGCATGGAGGCAGTGGGGGAGGGGGACGTGGCAAACGGATGGCATGGAGGCAGTGGGGGAGGGGGACGTGGCAAACGGATGGCATGGAGGCAGTGGGGGAGGGGGACATGGCAAACGGATGGCATGGAGGCAGTGGGGGAGGGGGACATGGCAAACGGATGGCATGGAGGCAGTGGGGGAGGGGGACATGGCAAACGGATGGCATGGAGGCAGTGGGGGAGGGGGACATGGCAAACGGATGGCATGGAGGCAGTGGGGGAGGGGGACATAGCAACGCATGGCATGGAGGCACTGGGGGAGGGGGACGTGGCATGGAGGGGCTGATCTGATAGCACTGGGGGACATGGAAATTGGCAATGGATGGCATGGAAGCACTGGGGGATTGGAGGGCATGACATGGAGGGGCTGATCTGATAGCAGTGGGGGACATCACATGGCAATGGATGGCATGGAGGCACTGGGGGATTGGAGGGCATGACATGGAGGGGCTGATCTGATAGCAGTGGGGGACATCACATGGCAATGGATGGCATGGAGGCACTGGGGGAGTGTGGGACATGGCAATGGCATGGAGGGGCTGATGGCACTGGGGGAACAGAGCTAATGGCACTAGGGGGAACTGATGCACTTGGGCTGATCGCACAGGGAGAAAGAAGGACTGATGGCAGGGGGTCTGATGAGTTTTTATAAAGGAAAACAGTCTATTAATTCATGTTTTCTTATTAGAATACTCGATTGCTAAAATAATAGTTTGCTGCAGCCCTACATGGACCTCATCCATATTTTTTGAAGATCGCAAAATACATACTGTTGCATGAGAGAGGCCTTAGACTAATTCTCATGGCTTTTTGTGAGGATTTTTTTGGCCTATTTATGTAAGTGCGCATTTTTTTCAAAATAAATTAGATGCAAAAACCGTAATTAGACTTACCGGTAATTCTGTTTCCTTGAATCCACCATGACTGCTACACATGAGATTAACCCCTTGACCTCTGTAGGGGCAGGAACACACAAAGTTTAAAAGCCCCCACCCACTCTCACCCATTAGTGTTTACAAAATATTTTATTTTTAGCGAGTATTACTTCATACTCCGTATTAGAACAATTAAGGGAGGGAATATACAAGCCGTCATGGTGGATTCAGGGAAACAGAATTACCAGTAAGCTTTAATTACAGTTTTCCCATTTCATCCACCATGACGGCTACACATGAGAACTAACAGATTAAACGGTAGGGGGGGGGGGCTACTGCTTGCAGTCGGGGGGCGTCTACTGCCCCCGACTTTTCCCTAGGATTTAAACAGAAGCACCTTACTTTTGCATTTGTCTTTGAGGCGAACAGGTCTATTTGCGGCAAGCCCAATTTTTCGGGAATCTTATGAAAGATTCCTTGGTTTAATGACCATTCCCCCGGGTGTAATGTTCTTCTGCTCAGGTAATCTGCCTCTATCTTCTCTGATCCCTTGAGATGGACTTCTGTAATGGAAAGGACGTTCCTTTCTGTCCAAAAAGATATTTTTTCGCTAGTAGTTTCAAGCTTGGAGATCTTGTGCCCCCTTGATGTTTTAAATAGGCGACAGTCGTGGTACTGTCCAAAAATATTTTTAGATGTTTTTTACGTAACATTACTTGAGATACTTTTAGGGTTTCCCAGACCACTCGTAGCTCTCTGTAGTTTGAGGATCTGTTACTTACTTTATCTGACCACTTGAGGAGGCCACTTTTGCTCCCCGTCCATAACCGCTTGCATCGGTCATGATCTGTATTTCTGGCACTGTCAGCCAGGCTACTCCTTTTGATAAATTTTCCCTTTCCTTCCACCAGTTTAACTCTGACTTTACATGGTAAGGGATGCTTATCTTCTTGTCTAGGGAGGACTGCTTTTTGTTCCATTTTCCTAGAATCCAGGATTGTGTTACTCTGGTGTGAGCCTGACACCATGCTACTGCTGTAATGCATGAGGTCCTCAGTCTCAGGATGCTCATGACCCCTCTGATAGAGAACCGTTTCTGAGCCTGGAAGTTCTTTATTTTCTCCCTGAAAGACTCCATCTTTTCCTGTGGGAGGGATAATGATAGGGATATTGAATCTAGCATTACCCCTAAGGGCTGTTTCACACGAGCGGATGCTGTGCGTGACATCCGCTCCGTGAAAGAGTGCCAAGACCCGATGCGGACAGCAGAAGCACGGAGCAGTAACATGACTGATAATGCTCTGTGCCTCTCTGTGATCTCTTTACTACAAAATCACAGTGAAATAAAGTTGTCACTGTGATTTCGTAGTAAAAAGATCACAGAGAGGCACGGAGCATTATCAATCATGTTCATGCTCCATGCTTCTGCTGTCCGCATCGGGGCTTGGCCGTCTTTCAGGGAGCAGATGTCACGCACGGCATTCGCTCGTGTGAAAGAGCCCTAAGAACTTCCTTTTTGATGACTGGAATAGGCAAGATTTTTTTACCTTTATCAACCAGCCCAATTTTGAGACCTTTTGTAACACATATTTGATCTGTCTGGTCGTTTCCAATTTTGAGTTCCTTACTATAAGGAAATTGTCTAAGTAAGGAAAAATTTGTAGCCCTTCTTGTCTGAGGGGATATATCATCTCTACTACCAACTTTGTGAAGACCCTTAGGGCTGACTAAATACCAAATTGTAGAGCGAAGAATTGAAAATGATTTATTATGCCCACTTCGTTTTTTAGTGCAAATCTGAGATATTTTGCATGGATGGGAACGTGGTAGTAGGCATCTTTTAGATTGACGGATGTCATATAGGCTCCCTTCTTGATTAGGGGGATGATTGACAAAATTGATTCCATTTTGAATTTCCTGTAAGTTATTGATTTGATTAGACCTTTTAGGTTTGTAATAGTACTGAAAGAGCAGTCAGGTTTTTGGACTAGGAATAGTTTTGAATAGAAGCCCTATCCTATTTCCGATTCGGGTACTTTCATCACTACTCGCGATTTTTTTGGTAAAATGTTCTGACTGTGGGACGCGATTTGAAATCTTCTTGGAGGGATTGAGGAAAATTCTATCTTGTAGCCATTTTTCACGATGTATAAAGCCCAGGGATTTGAGTTACTGCTTCTCACTGAGCCAGAAATGTCCTCAACCTTCCTCCTTCACTGGCATCATTGTTTTTCATTTTGTTTGTTTTGGGGATTAAGGGGAAACCTTCTACCTTTGCCACATTTCCCCAACATCCCGTTTTGCCCTTTCCCTTGTAGGATTTAGACTGAACTAAAGGACTAAAAGGTTTCCTCTTATTCTACTCTGGGAACCCTTTCTTTTTGTCGGCCGCCTTCTCTAAGATTGCATCTAGTACAGGGCCAAACACGTATTCTCCTGAAAAGGCAATTGAGCACAATTTTGTCTTGGAGGTCCTGTCACCTCCCCAGGATTACATCCATAGTGCTCGTCTGGCTGAATTCGACAGAGCTGCATCTTTAGCAGCGAATCTGACCGATTCTGCAGAAGCATCAGCCAGGAATGCTGTGGCAGACCTAAGAAGGGGGATGAAGTTTAAGATTTCTTCTCTAGGAGTTTATTTTTTATATGTTTTTCTAATTTGTAGAGCCAAAAATACATGGCTCTAGCCACAGAAGTTGCCGCTATGTTTTTCTTCACCCCAAACATGGAGGCCTCCCAGCGTTTCCTCAAAAGGGCATCTGCCTTTCGTTCCATGGGACCCATAACTGTGACGAATCCTTGAATGACAGGGAAGTTATTAACAACTTTTGCCACTTGAATGTCAATCTTTGGGGTCTCGTTAAAGACGGGTCAAATAACAGCCTATTTAAACTCCTTAGAGACTCCCAACCTTCTTTCTGGATCTGTCCATTCATCAAGGATCATAGCCTTAATGTTTTTGTTAATGGGAAATACTTTAGATCTTGTTTTACGTAGTCCACCAAACATCTCAACCTGTACTGACCGGGGTTTCTGGATATTTTCCATACCCCTGGTAGCCCTTACTGCCCTTAGTAATTCCTCCATTTCCTCAGAGGAAAAGTAGTATTTCTTTTCGTCTTCAGCAATTTCCCCCTCTGACAATACTATGTCTAGAGGTGGAAGCCTCCTTGTCCACGTCCTCTGCGTCAGAGGAGGATGGAACAGATAACCTGGATTTTTTTGGCTGGAGGCGTAGGAAAAACTGGTGTAAGGGAGGATGTCATTTAATTTTGAACCATAGATTTAACCTCCATAAGGATAGATGGTTGCTCTTCCTTTAGAAGCTCACTAATGCAAGGTTTGCAAAGTTTCTTTTTATAATTTTCAGGGAGTTTTTTTTTTTATACAAGTTGCAATTCTTGGTATATCAATAAAAAAAAAACATATAGAAAGCAGTGCATACTGAGAACACAACAGTGTTACAATAATTGTATAAAAACAGAGTAGGCTCCAAACCGCTAAGGGACTAGTATCCCCCCATACACAATAAAGCAGTATCAGCTAGGTGGGGCACATATGGCAATAAAGGCATCCAGAACATATGTAGACACTCCAGACATCTAAAGGAGTGTGAGTCTGAATGCCACCCACATCAAGCGGAGACTGCACAGGGGAAGGGGGGGAAAAAAACACTGTTTAAAGTGCAAATGCAGAGAAAATCCTACTGACCCTGGTCTGGAACCGCCGCCCTAGGTCAGTAGGTCGGTTCCAGACCAGGGTCAGTAGGATTTTCTCTGCATTTGCACTTTAAACAGTGTTTTTTTCCCCCCCTTCCCCTGTGCAGTCTCCGCTTGATGTGGGTGGCATTCAGACTCACACTCCTTTAGATGTCTGGAGTGTCTACATATGTTCTGGATGCCTTTATTGCCATATGTGCCCCACCTAGCTGATACTGCTTTATTGTGTATGGGGGGATACTAGTCCCTTAGCGGTTTGGAGCCTACTCTGTTTTTATACAATTATTGTAACACTGTTCTGTTCTCAGTATGCACTGCTTTCTATATGTTTTTTTTAATTGATATACCATCTTGTGTGTTGGATATCCAATAAAGAATATTTAATTAGAATTACTCTTTGTGTGGCTGCTCTTTGAGCTATATAGGTGTTGATACGAATAACTCCATGCGAGATATTTATGATAGAGTTGTTTTTGGCGTTTCAAGTTGCAATTCTTGCGTATTTGTATTTAACTTTACATTCTCTCACTCCCTATAAAAAGAAGAGCAACCAGGTATCAGAATTTTACACCAGAAAAGCATGAAGACAAATGCAGATTTTGTCCCTCAGGGGAACTCACCGCAGGAGCAGCCGAAGGTGGGTCTGCACTTTCCATGTGGCTTCCAGGGGCTTCAGGAGCTGAGATGCTGTAGCTTCTTCCAGGAGCAGGAATCAGTGAAGACAGTAATGGACCGAATCGCCTGCTCTTCCACTCCAAGAGCGGTGTCCGACGTCACAAGCACGCGCCCGCGCTCCCCACGTACTCCCTGGCTCCGCCCCCTCCAGCAATCCCAGGAACTGAGCACTAACTGCGGCTCACGCCTCCCGATCAGCGTGCAGCGTCCCGCTCTCTTTCTCCGGTCTGCTTCCTCACTCAAGGGAAGGAAGACCATGCGGTAAGGAGTGAAAACAGGCCCCCCCGCTTTCAGGGACGAGAATCAACTCCTGTATTTAGCAGCCGCTGCAGGAGGGCAGAGGTGAAGGAAGGAAGGCAACCCCCGTTCCTTAATAAAAAAAAAACACTGCACCTACAGAGGTCAAGGGGTCAATCTCATGTGTAGCCGTCATGGTGGACGAAATGGAAAATATTCAAATTTTTAGTCCACTCCAAGGGGTGGCTTAATAGTCCCATCAACAGGTAGACATGCACCTTTTCAGAAACTGACTTTTTATATCCAATATACAACTTTTTCAATGCACTTTTGCACCTAATTAGTCATCCGACCAACAAGTAGTGTAATTGCACATGATCCACCTGCGCCCTGACGAATACAAAGATGCATGCTGTAGGACGCAATGGACGGCCACTGGCCGCGTGAATCTGGTATTGCGGCGCGGACCCATAATTTACGCCAAAAGATAGCACACTTCCGAGTGCTTCCGGGGGCTTCAGATCCGTGTCTCTGCTTTGCATCTTGCGGACCCATTCAAGTCAACGGAATTCACACGGCCGATTCCCGTATATTGCGGACCCGCCATTCACAGTCTGCAATACAGGCATGGACGACTTACGGTTGTGTGAATGAGCCCTAAGGCCTCGTTTACATTTCGGTTTCTCACTGACGTGTGTTGTCCGTTTGCAGCACACGTACACATTAATATTAATGCGTCTGTTCACACATCAGTATTTTTGTACTGACCGTTAGTCAATGAAAAAGAAAAAAAAATGAAAAATCTGAGATGTGCACTACTTTGGCCATGATAGTCTAGCGCATTGTTTCCCAACCAATGTGCCTCCAGCTGTTGCAAAACTACAACTCCCAGCATGCCCGCACAACCAAAGGCTGTCCGGGCATGCTGGGAGTTGTAGTTTTGCAACAGCTGGAGGCACCCTGGTTGGGAAACACTGGTCTAGCGGTCCATGAAAAAACACAGATAGCATCGGTGAGGCGTCTGTGGTTGGTCCGTTTTTCTCACTGACCACTAATAGGTGCAGTGTCTGTAGAATATGGATGGCACAGGGAGGGCAAAAAAAAGACACATGGACATCTTCACAGATAAAACACGCACAGAGTTTTTCACAGACACTGAAATGTGAACAAGGCCTAATAAAACAGACTAGCATGATAAATGAGCCCAGCTGTGTTATTGGCCCCGGCGGGACTCCGATAATAGTTCCTGTTTCTTCAGAGTCTCGGTCCTCATTTCTGTATTACCTTTTTCACACGTCCGTGATTTCCATCAGTGACTGTGAGCCAAAACCAGGATTGGAGCTAAAAAAGACATAAGGTAGAAGGGAAAGATCTGCACCTGTTCTGTGTTTAGAGCCGCACCTGGTTTTGGCTCAAAATCACTGACCGAAAACTGACGTGTGAATAAGGCCTCATGCACATGACCGTTGTTTTGGTCCGCATCCGAGCAGCAGTTTTTGCAGCTCCGATGCGGACCCCATTCACTTCAATGGGGCTGCGAAAGATGCTCCTATTCTTGTCCGTGAATTAGCCCCAGTGAAGTAAATGGTTCCGAATACAGGCCACAAAAAAAATAAAAAAATTAAGTAAGTTTGTGCGCATGAGACCTAAAATACACCTTCTCCAACTGAACAACTCAGTAATTATGAAGCTTGACGACTGAGCTGACAGTCTTCGGGTTCTAGTTTCCTATGGCAGCAGGGTGCCCACAATAACCACACCACTTACATCACTGCCATCTAGGGTTGGTTCTGCGGAGTGATGGGAATTCCTGGCATCACCTAGTTTGTAAGGTTGGGAAAAAAAAAAAAAAGGAATCCATCCAGTTCAGTCTGTTATCCTACAAACTTGGAGGGCAAAAAATCCCAATGAGGTAAAAGCCAATTTTCCCCATGTACTCCACTTGCCGGAATTACACGCCGGATCCGGAAAAACGCAAGTGTACTGAAAGCATTTGAAGACGGATCAGTCTTCAAAATGCTTTCAGTGTTACTATGGCAGCCAGGACGCTATTAAAGTCCTTGTTGCCATAGTAGGAGCGGGGAGCGGTATACTTACAGTCCGTGCGGCTCCCGGGGCACTCCAGAATGACGTCAGAGCGCCCCATGCGCATGGATGACGTGCCAAGCGATCACGTGATCCATGCGCCTGGGGCGCCCTGACGTCACTCTGAAGCGCCCCGGGAGCCGCACGGACGGTAAGTATACTGCTCCCCCGCTCCCCACTACACTTTACCATGGCTGCCAGGACTTTAGCGTCCCGGCAGCCATGGTAACCATTCAGAAAAAGCTAAAGGTTGGATCCAGCAATGCGCCAAAACGACGTTTAGCTTAAGGCCGGATCCGGATCAATGCCTTTCAATGGGCAATAATTCCGGATCCGGCCTTGCGGCAAGTGTTCAGGATTTTTGGCCGAAGCAAAAAGCGCAGCATGCTGCGGTATTTTCTCCGGCCAAAAAACGTTCCGTTCCGGAACTGAAGACATCCTGATGCATCCTGAACGGATTTCTCTCCATTCAGAATGCATTAGGATAAAACTGATCAGGATTCTTCCGGCATAGAGCCCCGACGACGGAACTCTATGCCGGAAGAAAAGAACGCAGGTGTGAAAGAGCCCTAAAGCCTCATTCACACGTCAGCGTTTCACGGACAGCACACGTCCCCATTCATTTTAATGTGTGTATTCACACATGAGTGTTTTAGCATGGTCCGTGGATCCGTGTTTTTAGCACGGATGCATGCTCTATTTTGTCCGTTGTTCACTGATCCGTCACGCCTATTATAGTCTATGGGTCTGTGAAAACCGCGGATGCCATTTGTGTTTCACGGATCATTAAGAGATGCTTTGAAAATTATTTTTCAGCTGTTCAGTGTCAGTGAAACACGGATGCAACACAGACAGCAAAAAACTGACACACAGATCCTTCACGGATGCATCACTGAGCACCTGCTCACGGATTTGAGCACGGACACGAACGTGTGAATGAGGCTTAAGGCTACTTTCACATTAGAGTTTTCAATTTCGCTATTGAGATCCGCCATCGGCGCTTCAACTATGTGACATCAGTGGAGCAAGGAGGAGATTCGGAGGATGCGGACGGTGCTGGGCGCCTTCAGCGTCGGCGTGGCTGGGCTCCTGAAACGTTAGTACAGCCCCTTGGGCTCCTTACTTGCCTCATTTACATATATATGACTGAATAAAAGCACTCACAGTTATGGGGAACGTATATTGTGGACGTGATAGGGGCGATCTAGCAGCGCATGTCCGCAGCTCTATAGGCTCAAACTAGCTGTCGGAATTCCTTTAATACACTGGTCCTCAAGTTACAGTATTATTAATGGGATCCAGGACGACTATTGTATGTTAAAACCATTGTAACCTGAGTGCACAACTATGGAAAACTGGAAATTGGTTCCAAAGCCCCAACATGTCTTCCCAAGATAAGAAAAATAAGCAGATAACTACTACAGATAAAGCGAGTCCTTCCACGTGACCATCAGGAGTGGAAATCACCTTCTATGGTGAGGGCAGGAGCTTCTTCAGGACCCTGTATAGCACAGCGTACCGGAAAATAAAATGGAGCCGTCCGCACCTGACCACCAAAGGAGCAGCTCATCCTGGCAGAGGGCAGTACAGAACATGTAGTACCGCCCTGTACTGTAAAGAGGCGCTACTGAGATAACAAATACAAGTGTATTACCAGAGAAAGGGTCATGTAGGTTGGTTGGCCTGAGGCATTGTATGTGGTCTAGTCCATGACCCTGACTGGAGTCATTTTTTCACCAAAATGTACACGTTTCCAGGCATAAATGTTAGTAACTTTGCTGAGGGCCGCCGTCACTCCCAAATAAAACAAAGGGTCTTGTAATAACCCTAATTTTGATAATCTTTCTGGCATCTGTAGTCCCCCCATTCCAGTTATTACTTAGTTGCCCTCCTCTGGACCCTCTCCAGCTCTGCTATGTCTGCCTTGTGCACAGGAGCCCAGAATTAGGGCTCATTCACACAACCGTATTTTCATTCCGTGGCCATTCCGAGTTTTTTGCAGCCCGTATGCTGAAACATTCACTTCAATGGGTCCGCAAAAAAACAGAAATGGCTCAGTGTGCATCCCGTTTCCATATGTTCGCAAGTAAAAAAAAAAAGAAAAAAAAAAAAAAAGAACTTTTCCTATTCTTGTCCGTTTTGCGGACAAGGACAGGCATTGTTACAACGGATTTGTATTTTCTGGACCGCAAAATACATATGGTGGTGTGCATGAGCCCTTACACCCAGTACTCCATGTGCGGTTTGACTACAGATTTATAAAGCGCAGGGCTACGCTGCAGGAACCAACAGCGCGTGAAACCGACCTGCAGAACGCGAGAAGTGTCGCCTGCTGTTCTGCAGAACGTCGCACCTGTTGTCAGACACCAGCCCCATCAACATATAGAAAACCTCAGATAAAACCGCCTTCAGAGTGACTTTACACCTGACAGTGCCGCACATCTCACCCTGTGGCCCCTGGCTCCGCCAGCCATCATCTGCCCGGGTACTGCGTAATGTCAGGGCCTCGCCTGCATAAGATTATCATCACCCTCCATGATGAGCTCACTATGGCGCCGCGTGGCCACACGTGTGCCGCCACCTCTCTGCTGTGGAGTTAGTGGGTCTGGCATGGGGGTCATATGTGGGGTCCCCATAACATGCCAGCAATAAAGAGTGCCACAAACGACCCCGATTTCCCAGCGGCCGGACATATTATGCTTGGGAAGGGGCCTGCCCACTGCAATATGGCAGACAGAAAAATAACGAGGCAGTGAACAAACACATCCTAAATTAAAGGGGCTGTCCAGGATTAGTAAAACAGCGCCTCCCCTGTCCCTGGTCAGTGACCGGTACTGCAGCTCATCTCCACTGACAGGAGAGAGGATGCGCTGTAATACCACATGCCACCTGTGGACAGGCGCGGCGCTGCTCTTGAAAAAGGGGCAGGTTTACTAACTGTGAAGGAGCCCTTTAACCCTGTACTTCCCTCTCATCGCCCAGTTCTACAGCAGGTAAGTAGTTTAACAGGGACCACATACGGAAGCCTCTGCAAGGACTACGTGGGCATACTCCTCCCAGGTAAAAGCCGCAGCGGTAACGCTGGAGGAAGTTGTCAGGTGCTGTCATGGTGTGTCCAAGGTGTCACCGCAGCTCATCTCACCTTGTCCCCTTCTCCCGGGCCGCACAGCTCGGAGGGGTCACTCATGTCGGTGCCCGGTATAGCCCGTGCTCTCCGCCACTTGTACGGCCGGTCACCGCAGAGATTCCCGCAGCTCCACTCGCCAGGTAATCCCGAACCCAGGAAGCGGCAACAACACCTCACAGCTCCCAACTCCTCCCACTCCCGGATCCGCCTTCCCGTCATCCACCGCGTTCAGCTGTAAGAGGCGGAGAAGCCGAACCGCTGCGCAGGAAAAGACGGAAGTGGAAGAGCAGAGAAGGGCGGAAGCGTCGAAGCTGTCAGGCTCCCTTTGCCAGCTTGTCGTCAATTCCTTTGGCGGCGTGACGTCAACTTCCGGTGGCTGGACTAGAGTCACGAGTGTAGGGGCGGGCCGAGAATTAGTGTTGCGTTGTCCTGGAGAGAGAAGTTTGTGTCACGTGACGTTCATGGCTTTTGGAGTGGGTTGCGTAATCACCGGAACTGTGTGATGTGTACTGGGTGACGTCATATCCGGCACGGAGCTGTAGCTGGAGGCTAGAGCGGAAGTGACGCGTTTGTGCGGCCGGTGTGATGGCTGGAGACGGAGGAGGAGGCCGGAGTTGTTGAAGTGGGGAGCGTCAGCTGTGTGCGGAGACAATGCGGTGAGGGACGGCCGGCTCTGGCTTCTCGGCCTGGCTGCAGTGTACGCGGAAGTGACTGCTAGCGCTAGAGAGCTGCGACTTGAGTGCATTTCCCAATTCTCTCCCCCTTTTTTTTTAAAATCTGCTTTAGTGAAAAGGTTCCGAAATTGTGTAGGAATGTCTGAGACACTAAGGCTGCTGTGCTGCCACCCATGCTTTACACTGCATCTCTTCTTTACCTGTCAGGACATGGAGAGCTTCTCCAGGACTAGCAAAAGAGACAAGTTTGATTAGTGGGGAGTCATGAGTTCCCCTTTAATGTGGATTGTTCTGTCTCCTGCAGTGTCGCGTTAGATGTCTCTTACACATCTGTCTCCGTGGTGACATCCGTGACACAATAGTCCGTGGTTCATCCGTGAAGCATCAGTGTTTGCAGGTTTTGCCAGTCTGTCACCCAAAGTATGAAGTTCAGAACACCGTCATCCGAAGTACGAGCTGGCCTGTGTTGCTATGGCCCTCATCGGTCATTTTTTTACAATATAATCTTTACAAAGCCTTCAAATGCAAACACTGCCCCAAAATCACTTCAGCAGATTTTGTCAGTCTGTCACCCAAAGTATGAAGTGCAGAACACCGTCATCCGATGGATGCTGAAGTGATTTTGGGGCAGTGTTTGCAGTTGAAGGCTTTGTAAAGATTATATTGTTAAAAAATGACCGATGAGGGCCATAGCAACACAGTTCTTTATAGGGGATTATCTAGGAATTCGATATTGATGACCTATCCTCAGGAGGGTGGAGGGGTCCGACTTTTGGCAGCCCTGCCGATCAGCTGTTTGAGGGCCATGTTATGTCACGGTGATCGGTCATGCGACCTAGGCGCAACTCCGCAGCCCTGGTATAAATGTTTCATACATGTATATACTGGTAAAACATCTTACATCTTGTATAATGAAAGGTTCAGATATTCTCACTGTTTCAAGATCTGTTTGCTGTCCGAGGATGGCATTTTTCTTTTTCACCTATGACAGCACCCCTGGAGAGACCACCTCCTCAGGACAGGAACCAGAACCGCCTTTTAAAGAAAGGATCATCCCCTCTATCTCCAGTTCTGTTTCCTATCCTAAGGGGCAGGAGAGAATCGGATCTGCTGGATATCAAGAAAAGAGCTGCAGGGGCCCCGGCTATAAAATAGTGTGTGGAGGGTTACACCGTGCAGCGTTAGTTTCCTCTTGGAGCCGCTGCAGAAGTCTGGGCTCCCTTCTCTGTCCTTAGCCCTTCCTGGTTCCTGGGAGGGTCTTGGCCCTCCTGGGCTCCTGTGAACCTCTGCGGCCGTGTTCGCATGTTCGGCCACCGGCCCGCGCGATGATCTGCATGTACTTCCGCGTTGCGGCAGTGGGAGGAAGCGAACGCTGAGGACCGAAAGGGGAGGGATGCTGGCTAGCGCGCGCCGAGGAGAAAAGCCCAGCCGGCTCACTGTCATGCTGGGTGAAGAAACGTGGCAGTTCCTCCATTCACGCTGTTTGCTGTATGAAACATGGAGCAGGCTGCACGTGCTGATCCCACCAATGATACATCGGTGCCACAGTGGGGTAAGAGAGGTTATACCCCAGCATATATTATTTATCTTAATGCTAATGAGGTCATTTTCTGTTGCCTAGGTTTCAAAGGAGTCTTCTAGGAAGACTTCCAGAGTAAGGCCTCATGCACACGACTGTTCCGTTTTTTTGCGGTCCGCAAATTGCTAATCCGCCAAACACGGAAGCCGCCCGTGTGCCTTCCGCAATTTGCGGAATGGAACATTCGGCCCATTGTAGAAATGCCTATTCTTGTCAGCAAAACGGACAAGAATAGGGCATGTTATATATATTTTTTTTTTTTGCGGGGTCACGGAACGGAGCAACGAATTCGGACAGCACACGGAGTGCGGTCTGCATCTTTTGTGGCCCTATTGAAGTGAATGAGTCCGCATCCGAGCCGCCAAAACTGCGGCTCGGATGCGGACCAGAACAACGGTCGTGTGCATGAGGCCTAAAGGAGAAGGGATCTAGTGTATGTAAGAAGAAGCCTACTTCTGCCTGAGCAAAACCCCTATGTCAGGGGAGTATCAGCAGATTAATGGAAGAGGAAGCTCCATCTTTTATGGGCAGCATAAAACAGATGAAGAGGTCAGGGAGTCGGTTAGCGGTCTGAGAAATCACCGCCCCAGTACTTCCACAGCTGCTCCAAAACCCTCCAGTGATAGTGAGATACTTTCTGGTCTGGAAGAAGGAGAGTGGGGATCAACAGACAAGTCTTCTGAGGATGAGGCCGCTACTAACTCCCTAGTAAAGGCGTTTCGGGCGACTATGGGGTTGGACTCTGTTTGAAGGGTTAGCTCCCAAGAAGAGGAATGTGTTTGTGCATAAGAACATTCAAGATGTGATTGCCAGAGAATGGAAAAGGCCGGATAGGCAGTTTTTCGTCCCTTCTTCGGTGAAGCGGAAGTATCTGTTTGAAGAGGAGTTGTCTGCCCCCTGGGATAGGGCCCCAAAGCTTGATGCCCCAGTAGCAAAAATGTCCAAAAAAGCTGCACTTCTCTTTGAGGACATGGGTTCGCTCAAGGACCTGATGGATAGGAGAGCAGAGGTTTATATAAAAAAAAAATTGGGAAGCCTCTGTGGCGGCTTTTAAACCTTCTATTGCCGCTACATCTGTTGCCAGATCACTGAAAGTGTGGATGGGGGAGTTAGTCTCACATTAAAGGGGGTACTCGTAGGGAGCAGTTATTGTCTCCCTTCCCTGTTATAAGTAATGTCTTGGGTTTCTTAGCTGACGCTTCTGCGAATACCTTAAGATTTTCCACTAGGGCTTCCGACTTATCCAACTCTGCCCGGCAGGCTATTTGGTTGAAAAGCTGGAATGGGGACGCTGGCTCCAAGGCAAAACTTTGTTCTATCCCTTGTCAAAGAGGGTTTTTGTTTGGGCCCGTCCTGGATGACTTACTAGACAAAACCTCAGGGAGAAAGAAGGGCTTGCCCTCTGTTAATCAGGCACCCAGGAAGTCTTTCTGTCCAAGATTTAATAAGGGGAGCTTTAGGGGCAAAACAATTTGCAGGTCCAAATAAGAAAAGTAAGGGATTTCTTTTTTCCAGGTCAAACACCACAAAAAAGCAGTCCCAATGACGCCAGAGCACCTGTCCGAGGTAGTCTGTTTCTTTTTGCACCTCGGTGGCAGAAGATCTCTAACAGCCCTTGGATACGTTCTGTGATGGGGGAGGGCCTAAAATGAAAATTTCTGAGTTTTCCCAGTCGAGGCATTTGTAATTACAGATTACCGTTCAGATCCCGCAAAACAATCTGCCATTGTTGCAGAAATTTTTCCCTGATAGAAAAAAGGGTGCTGGTAAGAGTCCCAGAACAGGAATTTACAGTGTGGTTTTATTTAACTCCTTTTCTGGTAAAAAAAAAAAAAAAAAAAAAAATGGCTAATTTCGGACTATAATAAACTTGAAGTGTTTGAACCAATTTTTGCAGTACAAGAGATTTCGTATGGAGACCATCAAGTCAGCAGTGAACAATCTCTTCCCGTTTTGCTTTATGAGCACAGTAGACCTGAGGGATGCGTACTATCATGTCCCCATTCATCCCAGCCACCAGAGGTTCCTGAGGGTAGCAGTTCGGTTAGAAAGGGAGACTCTGCATCTTCAATTCTGAGCATTACCCATCGGCCTTGCTCAAGCTCCGGGATTTTTTCAAAAAGATCGTTTCGGAAATGATGGCCGACGTCATGGAGAAGTAGATCATCATTATACCTTACCTAGATGATTTTCTGCTAGATAAACCTAGAAAAATCCAGCTTATGCCCAAGCGAGGGATGCAGTTTCCTAGGAATGATTTTGGACTCCAGTTCCCAGAAGTGCCTGCTGCTACCTCTGCAAAAATCTTTACTTATCAGATCAAGAGTTCAGCTGTTTCTCTCGTCTGCATCAGTCACTATAAGAGAGACCATGTCAGTACTGGGTCTCATGACAGCTACTATTCCAGGGGTGAAATGGGCCCAGTACCATTCAGGGCTTCTTCAGCTTCAGATCCTGCGAGATTGGGACAGAAGTCTCCCCTCTCTGGACTCGGAGAGATATCGCTATCCTCCCAGACCTTAGATTCCTTAGAGTGGTTAATGGATCTAAAAAATCTAGAGAGAGTTCCTTGTACCAGGGAGGCAGTTCTCCCCTTAACCACAGATGCAAGCCCATCCGGTTGGGGAGCCCATGTGGGGTCCCTGCTATTGCAGGAGATTTGGGACAGCAAATCTCTGTCCCATTCGCACAATTTCAGGGAATTGGGTGCAGTCAGAATAGCCTTAGTACAGAGTCTCCTGACCATCAGAGGCAGGAATGTAAGGGTCTATTCGGACAACGCAACAGCAGTGGCCTATATCAACCGGCAGGGAGGTACAAGAGCTCAGGGCCTAATGTCTCTCCCATTAGATTTTCAGCCTAGCAGAAGTTTCTCTATGATCTCTTTCTGCAGTATATCTGAGGGGTTCGGACAAAGTGAAAGCGGACTTCCTTAGTCATCCTCAACTATTCCAGGGATAGTGGTCCTTAGATCAGGAGGTTTTCAATCAGGTGGCAGCATTATGGAGTACTCCAGAGATAGATCTCTTTGCCACCAGGACAAACAGGAAGGTAGAAGTCTTCTTTTCCCTTTCTCCGGTGGAGCATCCGAGATCTGTGGATGCGCTGGCTCAATCTTGGAGGTAGGGCCTTCTGTATGCCTTTCCCCCACTAAAAATGCTACCAAGAGTCCTCAAGATAATCAGAGAGGAGGAGGCCACGGTAATAGTTATAGCTCAATTTTGAGTGTGGTTTTCCTGGCTCCGCCAGATGTCGATGGCGGCACCATGGATGCTTCCAGAGTCTCAGGAGCTTCTGTCCCAGCGTCCAGATTCTGCACCTGACTGCCTGGGGGGAGATTTTAAAGAAAAGAGCTCTCTCCGAGGATGTAGTTGGCACTCTCTTGGCCAGTCAGGAGGTCACTTCTGAGATCTACCTTAGGGTTTGGAGACACTTTTTTGTATTCGCCAAGAAACCCGTGGATGTGCTAGAAGCTCCTGACATCCCGCTAGTATTAGATTTCCTACAGGAAGGACGGAACAAAAAACGTAGGCCCGTCCTTCCTGTAGCCCTGTGTGAAATGCATCCGTATGTCTCCTGTATCAGTTCCATTTTTTGGCGGAACCATCTATTGTAAATGTTATGCCTAGCCCAATTTGTTTAATGTAATTACTGTATATGCCGAACGGAAAAACGGAACCGAAATAGAAACAAAAAACGGAACAACGGATCCGTGAAAAACGGACCGCAAAACACTGAAATAGCCATACGGTAGTGTGAAAGAGGCCTAAGTGAGATCTTGGGCAGAGAGTGCTTCTGCCTCTATAGAGCAGATTTGTCAGGCAGCTACCTGGAGCTCCCCACATATGTTTAGGCACTATAGACTACAGTTACCTTCTAATGTAGTCGTAAGGTACTTCAGGCTGTGGTCCCACCGTAGACAAATTCTTGCCTATTCTCCTGGGGTGCTTTCATGGGTGATGAAGAAATATTGGATTACACTTACCGGTAATCGGTTTTCTTTGAACCTATGACAGCAATTTTGTAAAATTTGTATAGAGATGTGTGTGTGTGTGTATATATTAGGTGGTTAAGATGTTATCATTCTTAGTTCTTGGAGATAGAGGGGATGATCGCTCTTTTAAAAGGCGGTTCTGGTTCCTGTCCTGAGGAGAAGCAGGTGGTCTCTCCAGAGGTGCTTTCATAGGTTCAAGTAAAACCGATTACCGGTAAGTGTAATCCAATAGGAAAACTTATACAGACCTAAGATTTATCACATCTAGGGGTTTGCTGCAGTTGTGTCCTGTGTAGATAATACTTTGAAGTAAACAGGCTGCACTGTAGGCGGAGATGCTTTACCTGCAGTGACACATTGTAGCAGACTGTTA
Organism: Bufo gargarizans; assembly: GCF_014858855.1. Classification (NCBI taxonomy): domain Eukaryota; kingdom Metazoa; phylum Chordata; class Amphibia; order Anura; family Bufonidae; genus Bufo; species Bufo gargarizans. The sequence goes on from NC_058083.1 coordinate 480,365,581, forward strand.
CTATAACAGGGAATGAGTGAGTCTCACAGATTAACTCGAGTGGCTACAATTGTATCAAACTCAGTCGTAGGAGGTTTCTATGAGTTTCAGCATCTGGATGGGTGTAAACAAGCTGACAGCAAACAGATCTTTACATTTAAACATTTAAAAGTATGTTGCAAAGAAATATGCCTTTTCACTATTCAGTGATTGTAGGTAATTTTATTATTATTTTTTGTCTTTTTATGGTTCATTATTTTTGTTTTGTTTTTAGGCCTCTTACATATCTTCCAGTTTCTTTAGCAAGAGGAAGTTAATACCAGGTGAGAAACCTCTCCTTTCATTTACTACAGTGTAAAGTCTATCTCCTGAGATGCTGTGTCATTGACAGTACTGCATGTAAATACACACTTAGGGTACAGCCCCTGGCTTATATAATAAGTTTCCATGCACAGCTGGTTTCCTTAAAGGGTGTCGTCTCACTTCAGCAAATGGCATTTATCATGTAGCGAAAGTTGCCACAATGCACTTAATCGTGTATTTTTATTGTCCATGTTGCTTCCTTTGCTGGTTGGATCCATTTTTCCATCACATTCCAGGAGTTACGACCACCGCTGCAGGTCAGGATGGGAGCTGCTACTCATGTGTGCCTATGTAGGCTCCCACTGTCCTGTCCACCGGAGAGGCTGACTATTTTCCTATAGTGTGCAAGCACGGCCACCGCTGCTGGATTGCGGTAAGGAGGGAATATAAACAATTACGTTAGTAAGTGCTTTGTACTAAAGGGTATAAATATTTCAGATGACCCTCTGTACCCAGGAGGTCAAAATTGGTTTTTCAATAGTCGGCGACTATAAATTCCTGTTTCTGGTCTTATCATTTAAAATATAACTTTTATTCTTTCCTTATTAAACAATACATTGCCACGAAAACAAAGTGAAATGTTAAAAATACACTAAAGGGGTCACTGATTTTCGACTAATCTGATACTGATGACCTGTCCAGACGATGGCTCATCTTAAAAAAAAAAAAAAAAAAAAAAAAAAAAGTGTCAGAAAACCCCCTTAGGGGTGCAGTTCTTTTGTCTGTCTAAAAGAACAGGTCCTTGACGGAAATGGCTCATACGGATGCTAAATGTGCATGAATGATGCACAAGATCATAATAATTTTTTATTTTTTTTATTTTTTATACAAGATCCGTTTTTTCTGCTCTTCTGGTAGATCAGAAGAATGAAAAATAAAAAAACTGATGTGAACTCACCCTTACTTTGTTTACATGATGCATGCCATTATAGTGAAATGAGATATAACCCCTTTAACCCACTAAGGAAGAGTGCTAAACTGGAACCCACTCAAAAGCTCCAATGTCCATGTCGGCGGACACTTAACCCCTCAGATGCCGCGGTGAATTGTGAACACTGCATTTGAGAGCTTTGCCCCGTGGCGCTGTGCTCACAGGGCCCAAACGATCGAGGGAGCCGCTCAGTTGCTGTGGCAGCCTTGGGCCTTCGACGGGTTCCAAGGCCTACCACAGAGAGATGCAGCAGGGCTCCATAGGGACATAGCTATTCTCTCATAGACTGCAATGTTAATTAATTGCAGTCTATGGGAGATTTGATCAGACAATATCATGTTACAGTCCCCTAGGACTTAAAATAAAATAAAAATGTTTTTAAAAATTTACACTCCTCAACATTGAAATTGCAGCACTAAGAAGGAAAGTCTCGTAATTACGGAAATCATCTGAATTTGTTCAATATTGAGTATGAGTGCAATAGGCAGGAGTACACTCAATTACACATTTTGGCATGCTATCAGTGAGGTTATTAAAGGGTATGACTGTCGTATAACCCCTTTAATGATTGTCTGAGGAATGTTTTGCCACCCCAAATGCAGTTGGGCACACCAACAGTAAAAGAGTGGGCCAGACCTGCCAACCCAGTGTGGAGATGATGCTCACCTGAACCCTGCCACTGGATTCGTTCTCCCACATGCACTGAGGACAACATCCATTTAATGGTTGTCTGAGGTATGTTCTGCCATGCTGAATGCAGTTGGGTATGGAAATCATCAAGATTCACTGCTGGCTGCTCCCTTTGCAATTGCTGACCTATGACGTTCCATATGTGCTGGATGGGAGACAATTCCAGAGAAGCCGCATTTCATGTTAGCACTTTTTGGCCACACAGGCTGCTCACAGTAGCACAAGCAACATGCAGCCTGGCATTGCCCTGTTAAAAAAACGACTCCTGGAACACGGAAGAAATGGCCGTACCACTGGTTCCACGACCAAATCAATGTAACGCCAAACTGTTATTGTACCTGAAATGAAGGCTAAAGGACTCTCCGGCAAACATTATGACACTTCACACCATAATCCTGGTAGTAGCATCGGTGTGATGTTCCTTTGTGAATGAAGGCCTCTTAATGCCGTTGCCCTTGTGATCTCCAGACCAATCTCTGGCTATCATTGTGTCTGAGACAAAAGCGGGACTCCATTGCCATCTTGATAGTCTTTGAGGTCAGTGGAACACCTGTAGCTGGACATCTGGCTCCTAGCCTAGTGTCATGCAGATGCATTCTGATGATTGGGGTAGACCCTGTTGCTGCCCTAGGCTTGGGATGTGACGTCCCATTTCACTTGCAGTACAGTATGGATCCCTACACGTCATTCTTCTAATCAGACGATCCGTTGTGCAGGGGTTCGCCTCTGTGCGCGTCTTGTTCTACCAATCACTGGGACATGCAGTGTGGACCAGTGCTGACATCTTTGCCTTGGCGTGTAGCTGTCTGCTGGAGTGCTAAACCAAGGTCTCTCAGTTCAAGGATTCTGTCCCTCTCAGTATGGGACATGTGGCGATAACTGGCACATTGCCGAACAGGAGGCATCGCACAATTACCCCGTACGACTTGCTTTAATTTTTGAGGTTTCATGTGGCTTAAAATGTTTTACTTTTAATCCAGCTTTTTATGCTCCTCTCACATGCCACAGATTGGAGCTAGGTGCTTGAAAGTTTGATCATCTGCAGATCTTAACACCACCTGCTACTTCCTCGATTTGTATAACCTTATGGCTTGTCCGTCTTGGTGTTGCAATTTCAACATTGAGGAGTGTATAAATATATTTAAAAAAAAAACCTTTTTCCCCACATAAAAAATATAGATCATAGGTATTGGTGCTTCCCAAATCCCCAAACTATTAAAATTGTAATGTTTGTGAAGCAGCAGAAGATCCATTTGTGCAAACGCTAAATCGGCTCAGTAACTTGGTGCCTGCGCAGTGAATCAAAGATGCATTCTGGCAACTATTCATTTTTCTCAGCATGATAAACCCCATCGTTCAATATGCCTGAGTTCATGCTGACTCTCTTTAAAAATGCTATATGTATATTAAACTGAAAATGAAATAAGTTGTCAGAGTTTGAAATAAGAAAGGAAAGCAGCAAGTGGTCTTAAAGGGTAACATGTTTTCATCAAAAAATCTATTTTAACATATGTTACTGCTGCAGCAGCATTATGAATAAAGCAATCTTTAGTTTCTTCACATACCACTGTTTTCCTTGAGTTTTTCCCTTAGTTACGGCTGTTTAAACATTTACAATATGAGGACCTTCTCAAGATGGCTCCTGTGCCAGTTCTCTGAGGCCAAAACTGCTTTCCCTCACTTCCCATACACACTTGCTGTAGCCAGCAGCTCCCTGCCAGCCAATCAGATTGGATTACTGAGAGACACGCCTCCTCACTCTGAAGCCTAATGCAGGCATGCAGTGTGAAGGATCGCCCCTCTGTCTTCTTAGCTGGAGACAGACAAGCCATAGCAACTGTCTTTTAAGGGAGCAGTGGAAAGGGACAGAGGACAATAATGAAAGCTGTTATATAAGGTAATTACAGATCTTTTGGCAATCATTGACAGACTAACTCAGGTATGCATGCCTAGCTGTAATAAACTAGCAAATAAAAAAAAAATATAACCGTTACCCTTTTAATAACAGAAATCAGTGCAGTCCAGGTCAGGCCTAAAGGCAGTCCTGCTGGTTTTTGTTTACAGGCTACCAGTGATGACACGATTTACCAGCATGCGAGAGCTGCAGCATTTCGGTGGCCTCAGCAGTCATGTGCCATAGTTACTGACATCACTGCAGAGCTAATTAATGTTCCAGCACAGCACGCCGTTGCTGGCAGCCTATAAACTGCACTGGATTGGCTGGGGTTTGAAGAGGTGAGCGCATGGCATACCAAAAGCACAGCTCCTCTGTGTCTCGTTATCCTTTCTTCATGTGTCTTCCATTCATTTACTTTTAATCCAGCTCCACACTTTTTGCGGACTGCAAAATACATATTGTCTGCTGCATCTGTATTTTTTTTGTGTGGACCCATTGACTTCAATGTGGCCATGGTTTGCCTATTGCTGCCAAGTATAGGACATGTTCTATCTCTTTGTGCAACTGACATGTGGATTTGGAAAGCACACAGATCCGGTCCTCAAAAAAGATCGAACATGTCTGCAAAAAGTGGACCATGGACCCGTGAAAGTTGATAAGTCGGCAAAACAAAAAAACAAATGCAGTCAGCGCACGGACAGTATATGTAAAATAGATACGGTCATTTGCACAAGGCCTTATCCAATAAATATATTGTTTTTTACACGATCTGATGCTTCTTTCTATCCTATTCAGCAATAATTTTTCTGAGGTCCGCATCCGTGTCGTAGCTGAAGCCAGTACCATGAGAATGGCCGGACAGTTCCGAAGCTACGTGTGGGATCCCGTCCTGATCATTTCTCAGATAGCATTAATGCAGTTCATCTACTACGGCTGCCTGGGCCTCTGGATCGCATTGCTGGACGCCTTGATTCACTACAGTCCTTCTCTCGACCAGTTATTTAATTGTGAACTCCTGGGATTTTCTTCTGTACACGGGAGGATCTCCATGATGGCTTTCATCTTAAACTCTTTAACCTGCGCCTTGGGACTTCTCCACTTTATCCGCAGGGGAAAGCAGTGCCTGGATTTCACTGTGACGGTCCATCTGTTTCATATGGTGGGATGTTGGATATATAACGCTCACTTCCCTAGCACAATCACCTGGTGGCTACTGATGTTTGTATGCATTGGCCTAATGGCAGTGACTGGCGAGTATCTGTGTCTGCGGACTGAACTCAACGAGATCCCCCTCAACTCTGCACCCAAGTCTAATGTGTAAACTGTTTTTACCCAGCATACCTCTCCTGTTTCTTATACTTCAGTATTTATCCTCCACACTGTTAGATCCGCTAATGGTTACTGGAGTTTGGTTAAAACGACTTCTAGAATTTAAGCTACGGAATGACGAGATCATGGAGTATACAAGCTGTGAGCGAGTATGTCTGTGTAACCTTTCAGCACTTGCATTACACACTCAAGGTTTTGGTTGTTTTTACGGATTGGTAATAATTACGTCCACCTTGACCTTCTTGTAGATTCTTTGTCATCTTAAACTTGCAGGAAGTTTTTTGGAAGAGAATGAAAGTTTTTCCGCATCATTATTTTCTCAAAAAGGTCCATTTGCAAGTGGCGGGCAAAGAAAAAAGCAAATGGATAGAGATGCCAATAAAAAGAACATGGTATAGATACTATTCTGGTATAGTACACAAGAGCGTAATTGACATTGACATTCTTAGTATGGTTCTATTTCAACAAGGGGAGGGCAGAAGACAGGGTTGTAAAGGAGGTGGGATATATGTAGGCCCATTGGTTTTCCCTTCTCTAAAGAGGTCTTGCCCTGTCCTTTGTTAGTTGGTGTCACAAGAAGAGAAGACACAATATGAGGGTGGTTATACACTGTTCCTATGACTTGGGCTTTGTCCAGGGCTTGATGAGGGTTTAGGCATAGATTCTACCATGTTCGTACCCCATCTGCATGCAGATTAAAGGGAACCTGTCATCAACTTTATGCTGATCTCACTGAGGGCAACATAAAATGGTGACAGACGCACTGATCTCAGCGGTGTGTCATTCATGAGCTAAAAGTAAGAGGTTGCTGAGAACCAGCATCATAATCATTACAGCACAGGCCTTGAAAAAAGTCAAATCTACTTGAGAAGAGTCATGGTTATTCATAATTTCTGCTGATTATTGGCAAGTCTCCTAGAGAGAAAGGGAGAAAACTAGGTAGAAGACTGTCAGCCATCAGTAGGTGGGCAGGAGAGCAGGAAGTCATGAATAACCAGGACTCTTCTCAGGTGGCCGGGACTCTTTTCCGGGCCCAGTCTGCAATGACTTATGTTGGTTCTTGGCAACCACTTACTTTAACTTTGCACACGATCGTATCAGTTTTTGAGGGCTGCAAATTACGGACCCGCAAATCATGGATATGGACCTTCTGCACTCCGCATTTTGCAGATCGGAATGTCCGGCCTTATAGAAATGCATAATCTTGTCTGCAAAACGGACAAGAATAGGACATGTTCTATTTTTTTTTTTATTTTTTTTTGCCGGGCCGCGGAATGTAAATGAATGGGTCCTCATCCGATCTGAACTGAAAATACGGTCGTGTGCATGAGGCCTAATGCTGTGCGCTCCTGTCAGTGGAAGGGAGATCAGAACGAGACCTCCCACTGATGCCAGCTGCGAGTGTATCACATTGAACCCGCTCATGTGTCTGGCCTTATGGCCACCGCTGCAGAAATCAGGATCTGCTTTAGTCTTTGAAAAGTTGGATTTGCCTGTAGCAAATCATGAATAGAGGAGTTCTCTAGTTTCAATTATATATATATATATATATATATATATATATATAATTTATTTATTTTTACTCCCCCCCCCCCCCCCCCCCCATCCTGGCAAGATATTTAAATGAAAACCTTCCTGTAGTATTTTTTAAACAAACTCAGATTTTCTCCATGTAGCTAATATATAGAAGAGAGGCGTGGGGAGTGTGACTACTGAAAAGAGAACAGCATATCAAGTCCTGAGAAGCATTACAGAGCAAAGCATGCTGGGTTTGGTTAGAAAACCCAGCAGGAAGCTGATAAAAACAGGAAGTTCTGCTTGTAAACCTCCTAGCAGAATGCAGTGATTCTGAGAGCAGGAAAGGGAGGTGATCACATGAAAAACTGGTATATGGGCCAAAAAATATATAGTAGGGGTACTCTGGAAATAAAAAACTCATTGTAAAATCGGAGAACCCCCTTGAAACCAAGGGCTGCACTGTGGTACATTGTCACCTGCAAATTGCTCTAAAAGTGCAGGAAAATGTATTAAAGGGATTGTTCATCTTTGTGGAGCTTTTCTACAGACCATGGCATGACCCACTTCATCATTCTTACACAATCCTTACTACTGGGTTCCAGTTTAATCTCTGCCCCGCTGGCTCTGCAGGTTACTGGTCTCCCCATATCAACATTTGGTTTGATGCCGCGTCAAGTGACCGCGTCAGCCAGTCACTTCACTTCACGTCAATGGGTCACATGACTCATGCGTGTCACGGCTATGACTAGTCATTGGCTTCAGCTGTCACGTGACCAGTAGTCAAACCGGATGTTGACGCTGGGAGACCTGGGACCTGCAGGGCCGGAGCTCAGCGGCAGGGATCAGGTAATTACCACCGTGGGTCTGTAGAAAAGCTCCACAAAGATGAACAATTACTTTTAAAGGGGTTGTGCAAGTGATTTCAAAATTTGCCCCATGCCAGTGAATGCTGTCAAATAGCAGCTCTGGTTCTCCTCCTGGTGTTTGTATGCAAGGTGTAGAGCCATATGGCACAAGAATGCTGAGGCCAGTGATTGGCTGCAATGATCACATGACCATGCACCACAAGGAGGACTGAAGCAGCACAGATAATGGTGGAGATGAATCCAGTGAGTATATGGTTATTTTATAGCATTTACAGTCATGTGGGGAACTTTAAAATAAGCCTGACAGCCAGTTCTCCAGTTTCAAGAAGAAACCAGACAAATCAGGGGCTGTAATAAAGAATAGATGATTATTTAGCCTGTGCAGCAGTGACGTCAGGTTCACGACTTGTGACCGCTATAGTCAATCGATGGTCTCAGTGGTGCACTGAAGAGGCCAGTGATTGGCTGCAGCGGTTACATGTTGTTAACATGACATCACTGCTGCAGCTCGGAAAACTGAGCCCTGCCAGGAGAATCTCAGCTCAAGATCTGTCAGGTAAGTAATCATCTATTCTTTTTCCCCTGAGTTGTCTGGTTTCCTTATGAAACTGGACAACCTCTTTAACGTTGAGCTCTAGTTTTTATTCAAGGATAAGAAATGTAGCTCAGGTCTGGCATGGTGATGCCCCAAGACACAGCAAACTAGAAGCATGTTGGTTTTTTATTTGTTTTGTTTTCAATGGTTCTCCTCAAGCAAACTCGGTGAAGGTCTAATTTTATTCTAGGGCAGGCGCTAGAAAATGTAGGTTTTCACACATTGAATGACGTATCTTCTGTGGGCTTAGTGTTCAAGTATCCTAGCAATGTGACTACTTTACATTAATCTTTAGAATATAAGACCTCCAAAATGTGTAACTTCCCAAAACCATAAAGCTGCCAACACTGCCAGTTGGTCTTTCTCTTACTACTGATGGTACTTGGGCGAACCCGATAACATTGGAAAGTACTGTGGGTATTATTGCTGTGAACTACTGACCATATATCTGCCTGTGTGTAAACTGGGTGATGACCAGTATCACAACTTCCATATGTGTTGTCAGTGACTGGCTGGTTAGACGGTACTCGAGATCTGTCATTGCTTTAGGCCTCACGCACACAAACGTTCTTTGGGTCTGCATCTGAGTCACATTATTTAGCAGCTCGCATGAGGACTCCTATAGCTCAACGGCGCCGCAATACATGTGGACAGCACTCTGTGTGCTGTCCGTGCTGCATCCCACCAAAAATAAATAAAAAAATAGGACATTTCCTATCCTTGTCCGCATCATGGACAAGGATAGGGCTGGTCTATTGAGGGACAGACTTTCTGTTCTGCAAAATGCGGAACGCACACGGCTGGTATCTTCATTTTGTGGATGGCAAAATGCTGTATGGCCATGTACATGAGGCCTTAAAGGGAACCTGTCACCTGGATTTTGGGTATAGAGCTGAGGACATGGGTTGCTAGATCACCGCTAGCACATCTGTAATATCCAGTCCCCATAGCTCTGTGTGCTTTTATTGTGTAAAAAAAAACTATTTGATAGATATGCAAATTAACCTGAGATGAGTCAGAGCTTGAAAATATGACTTTTCTGGTCACACAAGATATGACTCTTATGTTAATTTGCATATGTACCAAATCGTGTTTTTTTTTTTTTGTTGTTGTTTTTTACTCAATAGCACACAGAGCTATGGGGACTGGATATTGCGGATGTGCTAGTGGCCATCTAGCAACCCATGTCCTCAGCTCTATACCCAAAATCCCGGTGAAAGGTTCCTTTTAATTAGACAAATCGACTGTTTAGGGAACAGTGAAAGCCCCACTGCAGTGTTATGCCACATCCGTATCCGTGATATCAGTGACAAGGATCCATGTTTTGTCCATTTTTTATTTTTTTGCCCTCCATGTGTCTTATTCCACAGACGCTGCTCAGCTGAAAATTAATTTCAAGAGCATCTCCTACCAATAATCTGTGAAACACGGATACCGTTTTTTTTTTTTTCACAAACTCGTAGACTATAATGGACAGACAAAAATAGGACATGCTTCAATGTTTTAACCCCAGAGTGTGGTAAATTAAAATCAGTGGGTACATGGAGAACACAGAGAGCCCACGTAGGTGATTGACCAATGTCTGAATAAAGCCTTATACAGTACCAGGTAAGTAGATGGGATTTTAAAAATCTTATCTACATGACGTGGAACTTTTTTTTTTTGCACATAAAATAATCTGTGGTGTGGATATTGAAATTCACAGCATGTCAATCTGTTGTGCAAATTTTCATTGCAGATTTCATACAAATCAGCTACATAATATCCATGTAACACACGCAAATTTCGCTTCATTACAGAATCATAGCAAAAAAAGCAAAATCTATGAAAAATACATTGCTGTGTGCATGTGAGTTTACTGTTGATATTGTATTGCAGTTTAATAGACCTTGGTCCCATGCCAGTGAACAGTACGGAGCTGCAACACCGGGCACAGTCGCTGCTAAAAGTAAGGGGATGCAGCGGGTGCCTCTGTTTGTTCAGAGTCGGCCCTCACTGATCTTACTTTGATAGCCTAGCCTATGGATCCATTTTAAAGAACCGGATTAGTCCTGGTCAGAAATGCTCTTTTAGCACCTAACAAAAGGCATTATAAAATCTATTAAGCACAATTCTTATATATACAGACGTGGACAAAATTGTTGGTACCCTTTGGTCAATGAAAGAAAAAGTCACAATGGTCACAGAAATAACTTTAATCTGACAAAAGTAATAATAAATTAAAATTCTATAAATGTTAACCAATGAAAGTCAGACATTGTTTTTCAACCATGCTTCAACAGAATTATGTAAAAAAATAAACTCATGAAACAGGCATGGACAAAAATGATTGTACCCCTAACTTAATATTTTGTTGCGCAACCTTTTGAGGCAATCACTGCAATCAAACGCTTCCTGTAACTGTCAATGAGACATCTGCACCTCTCAGCAGGTATTTTGGCCCACTCCTCATGAGCAAACTGCTCCAGTTGTGTCCGGTTTGAAGGGTGCCTTTTCCAGACTGCATGTTTCAGCTCCTTCCAAAGATGCTCAATAGGATTGAGGTCAGGGCTCATAGAAGGCCACTTTAGAATAGTCCAATTTTTTCCTCTTAGCCATTCTTGGGTGTTTTTAGCGGTGTGTTTTGGGTCATTGTCCTGTTGCAAGACCCATGACCTGCGACTGAGACCAAGCTTTCTGACACTGGCTAGTACATTTCTCTCTAGAATTCCTTGATAGTCTTGAGATTTCATTGTACCCTGCACAGATTCAAGACACCCTGTGCCAGACGCAGCAAAGCAGCCCCAGAACATAACAGAGCCTCCTCCATGTTTCACAGTAGGGACAGTGTTCTTTTCTTGATATGCTTCATTTTTTCGTCTGTGAACATACAGCTGATGTGCCTTGGCAAAAACTTCGATTTTTGTCTCATCTGTCCACAGGACATTCTCCCAGAAGCTTTGTGGCTTGTCAACATGTAGTTTGGCATATTCCAGTCTTGCTTTTTTATGATTCGTTTTCAACAATGGTGTCCTCCTTGGTCGTCTCCCATGTAGTCCACTTTGGCTCAAACAACGACGGATGGTGCGATCTGACACTGATGTTCCTTGAGCATGAAGTTCACCTTGAATCTCTTTAGAAGTCTTTCTAGGCTCTTTTGTTACCATTCGGATTATCCGTCTCTTAGATTTGTCATCAATTTTCCTCCTGCGGCCACGTCCAGGGAGGTTGGCTACAGTCCCATGGATCTTAAACTTATGAATAATATGTGCAACTGTACTCACAGGAACATCTAGTTGCTTGGAGATGGTCTTATAGCCTTTACCTTTAACATGCTTGTCTATAATTTTCTTTCTGATCTCTTGAGACAGCTCTTTCCTTTGCTTCCTCTGGTCCATGTCGAGTGTGGTACACACCATATCACCAAACAACACAGTGATTACCTGGAGCCATATATATAGGCCCAATGGCTGATTACAAGGTTGTAGACACCTGTGATGCTAATTAGTGGACACACCTTGAATTAACATGTCCCTTTGGTCACATTATGTTCTGTGTTTTCTAGGGGTACCATCATTTTTGTCCATGCCTGTTTCATGAGTTTATTTTTTTACATAATTCTGTTGAAGCATGGTTGAAAAACAATGTCTGACTTTCATTGGTTAACATTTATAGAATTTTAATTTATTATTACTTTTGTCAGATTAAAGTTATTTCTGTGACCATTGTGACTTTTTCTTTCATTGACCAAAGGGTACCAACAATTTTGTCCACGTCTGTATATATATATATATATATATATATATATAGTTAATAAAATTTTTAAAGGAAGTCTAACCGTCTAAAACTGCTGACGGCATTAGTTAGGGTTGGGGATTGCAGGACAAATATGTTTTCTTTCATTATCAGGAGTAGTGTTAATAGGAAGTTTTCTGATGGATTCGGGTCCTGCAAGTGCCCAGGAGGCGGGGCTTCACTGTGAGGTACCCTCTGCATTAAGCTGCTTCACAACCCCTCCTCTGAGTGACAACTGTAACAAACCGGTACAGCTGTCATGTAGAGGGATGGGGCTGCGAAGCTCCGCTTCCTGGACATTGCATTACATTTTTCCCCAGGAAAGGTGGTTTATTATATCTGGTCACATGAACTATAAAATTATAATGTTATTTAACCTGAAAGGTGAGCAATGTAAAAAAAAAATGCTAGGATTGCTGTTTTTTTTGTTTTGTTTACCTGGTCTCCAAAAGAAAACTTTTATGTACCCCAAAATGGTGCAATGAAACTCATTCTGCAAAAAAAGCAACCCTATAGCTCTATCAATGAAAAAATAAAGTTATGGCTCTCAGAATGTGATGACAAAGGATTTTTCTTTTACTAGTAAAAACATAAAAATTAGCTTATAGAAATAGGGTATTGCTGTAATCATACTTACCCACAGAATAAAGTTGTTATCCCACATGGTGGATGCCAAAGAACCCAAATACAGTCCTAGCGAGATACCAAGGTGATGACATATCTTCGCGATGGCCATCACTTTGAGATGAGAATATCCCTTTTAACCGCTAACAATTTAAAGAGCTTGGGCAGCAGGGTGAGTTGGGAAGGGCTACTTTAAGCCTTCATATCTTAGGACTGGTCTTGTTTGAAATGTAGATGGCAATCTAAGCTTTAAAACAAGACCAGAATCACAACATTATCTCATCTTCATCGATATACAATTACCAGCTAAATATAACCGTTAGAAATCGGGTAGAGAGTGACAGCAGCTGAAAGTAAAAGCTGGCTTCACTCCCAACCTATACCCCCCACCAATCAGCGGTTAGGAGAGAAAGCAGCACATGAGTGTTGCCTTCTCTTTACTGTTAATCTGCTCGCCGTCACTACCGCTGGCTCCTTCCTGTTCAAGTGAATAAGGACATAGCGGAGCTCTAATTACACTGCTTACCGCTGCAATGTTAGTGGCGAGCAGGTAAACAGAAAAGAGAAGGCAGCACTTGTATGAGCGCTGCTTTTTCTTCCACCAGCCAACTGCCAGCACCCACATTGATTTGATATTAGTGACCTATCCTGAGGATAGCTCATCAATAAAAAATAAAAAGGCTAAATTAGTGATGTCACTAAGAGGGTTAAATGCCCTTCAGTCACCTGAGTTGTGCACCAATTATATTTACTTCAGACATAAATTCAAAATCTACAATAAAAAGTGACATTTTTAAGGAGGATTTTTCCAATGTTACTGTGACTGTTGGGGGTTAATATACAGATCTGACTGCGAGCCATCTAATTGATTTAAGGCCAGGTGTGGGATGTTGGCTTAAAGGGTTTTTTTTTTTTTTTTTTAATGTAATTGGATTGGTCTGAGTAAGTTTACCTTAGTTCCCTAGTTAATACTTTTGTATAGGTATTGAATTACCTAGTAATTGCAGCATGTCCTTTCCTCCCCCAGGCATTTCAGTGGTGCGGCTAAAACAGCGTTGCTAGGTGTCCTCCGTCTCCTATCTTCTATATACAGAAGACGGAGGACGTAGTATTGGGCAGTCCCGAACGCTGTATGCACGCTCCTGTCGGACCGGGATAGTGCCGATATTCGCAATAAAATTTTGTGTGTCCTTTCTTGAAGGATAGAACTGAGCATGTGCTTCCATCTCAGTGAGCAGGATGGAGACATTAGAAATGAGCTAACAGCAGGTGGCGCTATACAGCTATTTTATTGAATAACTCCGTGGCTATACTACATTTTTAATTACATACAATTGCAAAAGTATTCAGATCCAGGTGCTGGTTTGAAAAATGTAGAATATTTTTCATGGGACAACCTGTTTAAGTGGGCACGAAGAAATCCTTTTCGTTGTTACTGTGATTGACAATTGTACTGAGGTTGGAGGTTCATCTAATACAATTTCATAACTGAGAGGAGAGTTTACAGGCGTCTTATTTCTACGTTTGGTGACCAGGAGACCCATACAGACTTTATGCTTCAGCTTCCATCGTTTCGCCCTCCAGCCGTGAACGTCAGCCGCTTTTCTTGTGGTTTATTTCTATTCTTCTGGCGTGTTGTGTGAGAAGGCTCAGATCGTCACCATGCCCTGTCTGGTATTTCAGTAACGCACAATGTCATTTAATAAATGAGACGAAGCAAGAAAGAGTGAAAATTTTGTCCTCGTTATTTTCTGCATGCTTTATTTAAAGCAACTTCAAAAGTATAAAAAATATTTAAAGAGGCCCCTTCATCAGTTTATCCCTAGTCTAATTATGGTCTTACCTTATAGGATGGCCCCCACTGGTGCCATGGCACTTTTTTTTTTTTTTTTTTGCGAGGGAGGAGCTCATTCTCCCAGGCTAAGAGTGGTGTGCTCTGATTGGATGCGCTCACAGCCATGCAGAAGAGAACCGCCCCCAGTGAAACTGCGAGTCTCCGCCTAGTATAACCGAGTCGGCTCATAATATAAGGCGCCAAAATCAATGGTGCCAACAGCGGACGAAAGGGGGGGGGGGGGGGGGGGGTTCAGTCTTTAGAAAAAAAAAAAGTGCCATGGCATCAGTGGGGGCCACCCTATAAGGTAAGACTATAATTAGACTAGGGCTAAACTGCTGAAAGGTCCTCTTCAAAAAAAAAAAAAAAAAAACGGGGACCAGTCTATACATAAAATGCTTAAACTGGCGAATGACGTCTCTCCTTTTGACTATTTGTTCCTTTGCTGTGCATTGGAAAAACCCTCTAGGAGGCGAGCTCCACATCTCTGGTTAGTGGTATTGGATGTGTACGCCGTGGAGATATCCCATATTACCCTAGTACCTCATTCACACAGCGCCATGTTCACCAGATGTGTAATAGGGCTTCTATGGGGAGGCATACAGAATCTCCATGCGTAATATGTGATACTTACCCATTTAATTTTACAGCAAAAATCACAAGAACAAATTCGGGCATGCTGCAGATTAATATGGCCTGTGGAATGGTGCTCATCAAATCCCTGTATTGGTCATGTGACACTTGGAGACGTATGACTGCTGAGGCCAGTCATTGCCTGCAGTGGTGCATGTGGCTGCAGTTTGGCTAAAAGTAAACAAACCTGGGACTAGAAAATTGACGAACACCCCCCAGTGTGCAGGCCTGGAGTGGAAGGGACTAGTGTTGAGAAAACTTGTGTTTTCAAGTTCGGCGTACAAGATTCGAGTTATTGAAGAATCCCATTATGGATTCCGCTACCACAGACCATAACGGAATTCTATGACTGCATGCACCACGGAAGCCTATAAGGCCTCGTTCACACTTCAGTGTTTGGTCAGTGATTTCCATCAGTGATTTGTGAGCCAAAACCAGACGTGGAGCCTCCACAGACATGAGGTAGAAGGGAAAGATCTGCTCCTGTTCTGTGTTTAGAGTTGCACCTAGTTTTGGCTCACAAATCACTGATGGAAATCACTGACCAAACACTGAAGTGTGAACGAGGCCTAAGGCTGAGTTCACGCGGGCGTGACGGATTAGGTCCGGATGCGTTCAGGGTGCGTTCAGTGAAACTCGCACCATTTTGCAAGCAAGTTCAGTCAGTTTTGTCTCCGATTGCGTTCAGTTTTTTCTGCGCGAGTGCAATGCGGTTTGATGCGTTTTTCACGCGCGTGGTAAAAAACTGAAGGTTTACAAACAACATCTCCTAGCAACCATCAGTGAAAAACGCATCGCACTTGCTTGCGGATGCAATGCATTTTTCACGCAGCCCCATTCACTTCTATGGGGCCAGGGCTGCGTGAAAAACGCAGAATATAGAACATGCTGTGATTTTTCACGCAACGCAGAACTGATGCGTGAAAAACAACGCTCATGTACACAGACCCATTGAAATGTGGTTCAGTGCGGGTGCAATGCGTTCACCTCCCGCATTGTACCCGCGCGGAAATCTCGCCCGTGTGAACTCAGCCTAAGGCATTCGGTATTGCATTCCGTCATAATAGAAGTCTATGGCCAGCATAGACTTCTATTATGACGGAGTGCCAATATAAGAAAAAGGCAATTCTGTACAAATAATGGATCTAAAGCCTCATGCACACGTCCGTGAAACACGGACCATGTGATACCGGCCTGGATTTCTTCTGAGTGCAGGAGCGCACGGCGTCATGGTAATCCATACCAGTGTAATACCGTACTGTGGCGGCAGCAGGAAGCGCACGGCGTCATAGCAACAAATGATGCCGTGCGCTCCTGCACTCAGAAGAAATCCAGGCCGGTATCACACAGTCTGTGTTTTACAGACATGTGCATGAGGCTTAAAAGACCCATGATTGTTCAGAATACCAAAAAAAATTAAAAATTATTTTGTAGGCTCAAATATGATATTCAAAATCATAAAGTAAAAAAAAAAAATATATATAAAAAATATAAAGGTTTAAATAGCTCCCCTTTCTGTATAATAAAAAAATAAATACATTATGGGCATCACCGCATCTGAAAACACCCATACTATTAAAATATAAAAATATTTTTCCAATATGGCGTAACAGAAAAAGGGCCAAAATGGCCAATTTGCCATTTTCTTTTCATTGCTTCTCTTATACAAAAAATGTGATCAAAAAGTCACCCACACTCCAAAATGGTATCAATAAAAACTACAGATTGTCCTGCAAAAAAGGAGCCCTCCAAACAGCTCAGAAGATATAACTTAAAAAAAAAAGTTATGGGGGTCAGAATATGGTGATGTAAAATAAAAAAATTTTTTTTTTCAGTTTACATTTATTTTTACACTATTTAGACATATAAAAACTATACATATGCGGTATCCTTGTAATCGTACTGACCCAGAGACTGAAGAGCACAGGTCCGTTTTGCCGCAAAGGAAACTCCATGGGAACTATACCTGTGAAACGGTGGAGGTATTACTTTTTTTTATTTTTTTTATTCTTCAATTCCACCCATTTTGAATTTTTTTTCTCACTACATTGTATGCCATATAAAATGGTGGCATTATAAAGTACAACTTGTCCCGCAAACAATAAGCCCTCATAAAGCTATGGGAACAGAAAAATAAAAAGGTTGCTTTAGTTTTCATTTTAACTGCAATAACACAATGCAAAAAAATTGGTTGCAAAGTGAACCTTTCCTTTTAAATAGACAGAATAGGACAACCCACTGATCTAAAGAAATGCCATGAGTCACGGAGTTGTACCTTTACACAGAACATGTCGGCATGGTTTCTCGGCTGACTGATGTGTTATGAAGTGACTCACGCTTTGCCAGTCAGAGCAGTTACTGTAATATTCAGATTATTCTAGAAAGAAGAGGTGCGATCATCACTCCCACAGGATTGTCACACTGACTTTTTTTTTTATTCCTTTCATGGGCGGATTGGCCCTAGACCGTACAGGAAAATTTCCCGGTGGACCAATTCCCAGAGCGCCGCTCAAGCCGCCAGCCGGGTACATAAACATCTGAAGCTCTCAGCATTAATTCATGTAGAAGAAGCTACTTACACACCTGGCTGACAGCCGTAGGTGCCCTCCTGAATTCAAGTATATTGATCTCCTCAGGACAATGATACAGTTTCATACTGTGGTGTAGGGTGGCAGTATTTTGTGCTGTACTGCGGTATTTGGTTCTGCGGGGGCGGTATCTTGTGCTGCACAGTGTTATTGCTGGCCCCGCCTACTTGTGTTGCCAGCCTTCTGTCAATTTAGACCTGCTTACACTACGGGGATACTTTAAGTTCCCAGTCCAACTCTGATTCCTTTACTTAGGGTGGGTTCACACACAGGTCTTTAGTGGCGTTATTGGACTTCCAGATATTAGAGTATGCTGGGAGTTGTAGTTTTGCAACAGCTGGTAGGCTGCAGTTTGAGCATCTCTGGTCTATGGAAAATACACTCATTGACAAATAAAAATAACGCATCCAGATGAAAATGCCGGATTGCTGCAAAATGTAGCATGCAGTTATGTCTCAGGCAGATATGTAAATGATTACAGGTGTGGTTCTGCACTGGGTCTTGCCACAGGAGAGCACTTTACACAAGAGAAGCAGGATGGTCGTTTTAATGAATTGCCCGCCATCTAGGCTGTTCTGACCTGCCTGTTAGGAAGTGGTGGTTGCATGAGGACACGCACACATGGCGAACATGCTCTGGAACACCCAGACAGACCACTAGTAGAAAGGATCCACCGAAGAGAACGAGCAGCTCCCACGGTTTAGTTGTCTATCATCTAGACACAGATGCCACCTTTATTACTGTCCTCTGTCTGTCTGTTCCAGGCACTTAGCAGAAGGAGATTTGGTGTCACAGCGCCCATTACATGTCCTGTTATTGACAGCCAGCCACCATCACTTTCGTTAGTGTTCCTCTCATGGCAGGGCTTCCAGCTGGCATCTTTCAAAAGGTATTGCATTCCGTCATAGATAATGCTCTTCCAGACACAGCAATGGTTTCCCAGGACTCTGTCCACCAGATTACAACACTTCCTTGGTCTGCCCAGTCACCAGATTTATGGCCAATCAAGCATGGGTCCAGCTGTAACATCGGTGGGCAGATGTGCCACAGGATACCATACAGAACCTGTATTCCTCCATGTCCAACCATATCTCATCTTATATCCAGGCTAGAGGCGGCCAAACAAGGAACTAGTGCCTCCATTCCGTCGTACAGTTTTCTCCAATAAACTTATCCTTTCAGGGTGCTGCCACGGGTGCAGACTTTTTGATGTAGCTTTTGAAGCCCAAATCAGGTGTAGATTGATTATAACAGGAGAGAAAGTACTGAGGGCAGAGACTTCTCCACTTTTTTCAATCCAATCCTGTTTTTTGCTTAAAAAACTGCCCAAAAAAATCAGCAACCTCACTTTATTTTATTTTTTTGTCAGTGAGTGTTTAGTGCTACTGCCACTTTTGTTAATTACGATAGGTGGCATTTTTTGGGTATCGATCTTTATTTTTATTTTTTACGCAGCATGTTGGAGGTTTAAGCGTTTTTTTTTTTTTCCTGCTGTTTTCACATCAGCTCCTCTGCAGGGGAAAAATGCCATAAAAATGAGGTTTAAAAGAGTTGTTTAGAAAAAAAAACGCCATAAAAACCACAAACAGTGCCTATGGTGTCAACTCAGTGAACTAAAAAACACCAGTGCAGAATCACGTGTGATCATTGCGACCACTTAAGCCCCTGGCTCCATATCTTAATCTGAGAGAAGTGGAGGAGGACAGAAAATGGGACAGTGTATTGTACTGCACAGTGGTATATGGCTCTGATGGGATGGTATTTTGTACTATGATATTACTGGCCCCGCCTATTTGTGCTGCCCCGCCTTCTGTCAATTTGGACCTCCCTACAACATGGAGCCACATTTAGGATTTTTTTTTTCAAGGGCCACTTTAAGTTCCCAATCCGTCCCAGGATGGGACCCACACAATCACAAAAATTAGGTGCCAGAGTCCCCAGAGTGAATGGAATGACTATCACGCATACGCTCTGCTGCTCCATTCAGCTCTATGGTACTACCTCTAGGCTCCATTAAAGTGAATGGGTCTGAGCTTAAGCAATGCCATAAACCAGGCATGCTCATCCTGCGGGCCCTCCAGCTGTTGTAAAACTACAACTCCCACAATGCCCTGCTGTAGGCTGATAGCTGTAGGCTGTTTGGGCATGCTGGGAGTTGTAGTTTTGCAACAGCTGGAGGGACGCAGGTTCAGTATGCCTGCCATAAACAATCTGAGTGAGAACAGATGTGGTGCTGATTTTGGCAGAAAGCAGCCATTCTCTTCTAATTCTGGACATACTTCTTAATTTTGTTTAAAAGGAAAATAACCAGTGACCACCAATTCTCCATTGTGTGGACCCTGTCGCGCAGCTCCCCATATTTCAAGTATATGCATGGTAATGAAGGAGGAATGCAGTTATATCTTTACTTTCAGGTTTTCAGTTCAGTTTGTATGTAGCGCTGCAATGTTGTTGGAGGACAGCTTGCCTTTTTACACTAGTGAGAACATTATGGTGACAGTCTGTGTGTAGTGCTCCATGATTACTGTAGGTGGCAGCACTCTACTGTGACATCCAATAGCTGTATTAAAGACATTTCTGTCCAGGCAGGAGCATAGCTATAGGAGGTGCAGAAATCGTAGTCGCTACCAGGCCCAGGAACCTGAGGGGGGCCAAAAACTCCTCTGCCACGTCATAAGAAGACCCCAAAGCACATGGTATGTGGGGGAAGGGGTCCTCTTACAGAGTTTGCCCTGGGGCCCAGGTTAAATCACTGCGTCCTCGTAAGCAATGTTGCAGCAATCATATTATGATAAGGGGTTTTTATCGAAGACAGGGTCAAGTGCAAAAAATTCCACCCCACCAGCCCGAAATACCATAACGCAGCACACAATACATTCCCCCCCGCTGCAGTATTCGACTGTATTACCGTCCTGAGGATGGCGATACAGTGGAATGTAGGGGGGTACCTGTGGCTGTCAGCCAGGTGCATAAGTACCAGATGCTCCTAGCATTAATTAATGTTGAGAGCATCAGAGCTCGGGCTCCCCCCTGGGTTTTGGCCCACAGGGAAATTTCTCTGGAGGGTCTATGGCAAGATCGGCCCTGTCTGCAGAAACATCATGTGGTATTGCTGCAATTGAGGGGGTTAAAGACCGCCAGTGTGCTCATGAGCTAATAACGGCCTCTTATTGACAGTCAGGGATCTTAGCGCAGGCTGCTTCACAGACAGGTTCAGAGGTAGCTGTTAACCCTTTACTCAAGCCGCAGTCCATACCGCAGCATGATCAAAGGGGACTTCCCCCAGCAATCGGGTCACCGTGTTTCCCAGTGACCCAATTGGAGACTGGGGGAGTCATTGTGGCCAACCCTGAGGATTTATGTAGGACTAGGGTTGCCATAACAGCAGCCTGTGTCATACTGACACAGAGCATAATAAATTACCATACAGGGGTATACTAATCTCTTATATATATATAAGACGTTCTTTATGCGCGACCAAAAGACTGGACCAATCTTCACCAAATTTGGCACACAGGTACATCAGGTGCCCGGGAAGGTTTTAGACCGGGTCTCAGCTCTCTAGGACGTACCGTTTCTGAGAAATTCCCCAAAAATGACCCACATTAGCCAATACAAGCCTACAAAACTGCCATAAAGACAGTTTTACTCCAGGTTTCCATAACAACCCAGCCATTTTTCTTTACTGCTTAAACGGGCGGTCACTGTAAAAGTCACTGTTAAGGGGCGATCACTGTGAAAGTCACTGTTAAAGGGGCGGTCACTGTGAAAGTCACTGTTAAAGGGGCGGTCAATGTGAAAGTCACTGTTAAAGGGGAGGTCACTGTGAAAGTCACTGTTAAAGGGGCGGTCACTGTGAAAGTCACTGTTAAAGGGGCGGTCACTGTGAAAGTCACTGTTAAAGGGGCGGTCACTTTAAAAGTCACTGTTAAAGGGGCGGTCACTGTGAAAGTCACTGTTAAAGGGGCGGTCACTGTAAAAGTCACTGTTAAAGGGGCGGTCAATGTGAAAGTCACTGTTAAAGGGGAGGTCACTGTTAAAGGGGCGGTCACTGTTAAAGAAGTGGTCACTGTAAAAGTCACTGTTAAAGTGGCAGTCACTGTGAAAGTCACTTTTAAAGGGGCGGGCACAGTGCAAGTCACTGTTAAAGGGGCTGGCACTGTGAAGGTCACTGTTAAAGGGGCGGCAACTATGAAGGCCACTGTTAAAGGGGTGGTCAATGCTAAAGGGGCGATCGCTGTTAAAGGGTTGGGCACTGTGGATGGCACTGTTAAAGGGACAGCCACTGTGGGGGTTGATGTTAAAGGGGTGGCCACTGTGGAGGTCAATGTTAAATGGGTGGGCACTGTGGAGGTCAATGTTAAAGGGGCGGGCACTGTGGAGGTCATTGTTAAAGGGCCGGGTACTGTAGAGGTCACTGTTGTGGGGAAAACCGGTCAATATCTTTTTACGACACACAGAAACATAAAATGAAATACAGATGTAGCAGGGGTAACACACACACTCTTAACTCAAATTTCTTAACTCATCGCGTTATCTTGAAACAAAAGCCATTGAAAAGCAATTGCTTAACGCATTTAGTTGCATTTAGTTTAGATAACATGTCTCATAAAGCATGTGTGTTAACCCTGCTACATCCGTAGATGAAATATACCCGTGCGAAGCCGGGTCCTTATGCTAGTACATTATAAATATGAAATAAAGGGATAATATAGTAATCACATAATGGAATAAAAAATAATAATAATAATAATCAAATGGTGTAAAAAAAATCACAATCCCCCCGATCCCTGAAAAAAATTCTCCATTATTTAGTGTAATATACATTTATTGTGGGCACATTAAATGAAAATAAAAAAATGCACATATCAGATATCCACATGACAGTAATAACCAGGAAAATGTAATTATCAGGTAATTTTGTGTGAAGCATAAACGGCCTAAAAAAAATATTTAAAAAAATAAATTACACTTTTTTTTGCTTTCTATATTACCGCAGCAAAAAATATTATATAAGTTACACCGTAATTTATATGCCCCCTCGGACAACGCCAAAAAATAAAAACATTTCTCAAACATAAAACAAGGCCTCAGAGTGCCACGTCAGTAATAAAATAAAAATTTTATAGTGTCACGGCTGTGTCTCTGTTGTTGTAGTTCGCCGTGACACGTCTGCCGTGCATGCAGTTGCCTGGGGCAACGTGTTGTTATGCATGTTTGGGCACTGCTCCCTTTAACTCTGTTCCTTCTCAGTCTGGTGTGTGTGGGGTTAAGGTGTAGATCTAGGTGTGTACTGGGTGTGGCCTCATGGCTCTACTTATTCTGGTGCTGTGAGCTTGAGGTCAGTGGTTTCCTGCCTTGGTTGGTGATGGAGCTTTACTCCTGTCTGGATATTCCATCTGTCCAGTGTGAGGGCCACTTAGTTAAACATCAATGTCTCTCCTATTTCTTCCCCTTGTTTCTATGTCCTTTACCCATTCTCACCAGTTTTTTTTGTTAGGTGTGGTTTATGTTCAGGGTGTGTTATGTCAAGTTTGGTGTTCCATGACTGGTCTGTTTGGTGTTTGCAGTCCAGCATGGTTGCTAGACATTTCCCGTGTCTGTGCCTTCGGTGAGAGGCTTACTGGGTTCCCCGGAGGGAAAACTACAAGTCAGTGAGCAGCTCTGCCTGGTGCCGCCATACATCCTGTCCGCATGGGGGTCCAGGTAGTTATTGGTGTTGGTGTTCCACCCTGTTGCTGCGGCAGGTAAGTTCTTGTTGTTCTGGTGTGTTGTTGTATCACTGGGTTCTTACCTGCCGATCCAGTTGCTGTACAATGTCTTCCCCTAGCTATGCTGCTAGGCCTGTGGAGACTCCTGTTCATCCGTGTTGTGGGACAGGTCGTCTAAAGTTGACCTTCATCTCAAGGATCATCAGGGCGACTCGGGGTCTGAGGTTCCTGTGTATGAGCCCTCCTATCATCTGGATCCGCTCATATGGTTAGGAGTCAGGGCGAGGTTTAGGAATGCATTAGGAGGTTCCCGACTCCCTTATCCCGGTATCCAGGCCATTAGTGTTCCGTGTGGAGTTCCCCCACTCCACACTGTGACATATGGTCTCTGAAATGCAAAGAGGCAAAAATGAAAAAGTTAGTCATTAAAGTGTCTTGGTCACCCAGATCAACTCTAACCCACCAGGCATATAGCCTGGTAAGGTTGATGACGCTGACATAAACGATATCTTTCTTTCTTCTGTAGTTGTTCTGGTGGTAGAGAATTTTTTTTTTTTTTATAAATATGCAAATGAAGTATTCAAGCACTTGAAGGCAGGCCTATGCCATCCGAGCACTGCTTCAGCAATGGCACCGTTGCTTAATAATGAGGCCCCTCACCTGTTGACCATGCCCCCATGCCTTTAGATTGACAGCGCTAGACATTCCGGTTTAGCTATGAGATCCCCGCGCCTACGCACTCACATCCAGAACAGCCCGGGTTCAGTGACGTTCAGGCTCATTCCCGTTGCAGCCTTCTATCCGAACGACGGGGAGTGGTGGCCGTGCCAGCATCAGGAGCAATGTGGGGGAGGAAGGTAAGTACAACCTCTGTGAGGGGCCCGGGCATATAGGGGGCATTATAGGTCTTGGATAACCCATTTAAAGTAACAATTCTAGACAATTCTCATTACTGGTTTTATTTCTATTTCTCAAATCCTATGCATAGCAGATATACAGATTTACTAATGTGTCTGTCCCTAAAATCTGTCTGAGGAGTGGCACCATTTTGGTGCAATTTGGCACAACCAGGGTTTTTATACAGAGCGAGGCCTAATATAAAGGGGCATGCTTTAAGATGCGCCAAAATTGCACCACAATTCTGGCATAAAATTCTGTCACAAAGTAAGCCAACCAATAGTTGGTATAGTGTCAGTGAAAAGGGCCTATTACTTCACTACATTTAATATCCAGCCTGAGCCCCTGTGATAAATGTGGTGCAGCTCTGGATAGCCTAAGTTTATGCCATTTACAGGTTTAGTAAATCTGGGCCAGTGTCCATAAAGAGCATCTCTCAGCAGGATCAGCCCTTTTAAAAAATGCATAATGCCTGATAGGGTTAACCCTGCTGAGTAAAATTATTCCTTGCTCCATTCTGAAGAACCCCTCGCAGTACCAGAGCTTCTCCAGCCTTACAGCCAGTTCCCCATCGCCTTGATTGACAGGGACAGGCATTTTGCCTGCCCTGTAATCTCACCTACCCACTCTGAACGCTTGCGCAGTAGTTATCTGCTGAGGAGCCAGAAGCAAATGCACTGCACATGCGCTGATAGGGGAAACTACGGTACAGGCATGAGATTACAGGGCAGGCAAGATACCTGTCCCTCAAAGGGATGGAGAGAGTGGTTGTATGAGAGGGGTGAGGAGCTCTGAAGACGTAAATAACTTTTTTTTATAAAATATACATTTTCCCTAGGAACAGTGCAATGGAATATCATAAGACAGGTATTGTTTTACTTAGCAGGATAAACCCTACTGGGCATTATGCTTGGTTAAAAAGATTCTGTCATCAGATTTGTGCCCTATAAGCTAAACATATGGCCATGTCGGTGCTAATCACATGAATCCTAAACTGCCCTTATTAAACCTGCTTGTGGCTCTATTAGCCCAAAAAACAGGTTTTTATAAGCTGTCACTCACCTACCTAAGGTGCCCAAGGGGTTTTACGTTAATCCAGGATGCCCGCCTGCACCCCTCGCCGTCTGCTGCCCAGCGCCGCCTTCCTCACCTCAGCGCCGCCTCCTCAATCCACCCGTCCCTCTGCCAGATCCTGCGCTTGCGCACTAGGGCTCAGCCTGATGCGCCGCGGACTCCTGGCAGCGGCTTCATCCCTTTTTAAACGTGGTCGGGTTGTTGAACTGCATAAGCAGGGTCTCTCACAGCGCGCCATAGCTGCTGAGGTGGAACGCAGTAAGACAGTTATTTGGAATTTAAATGATCCTGAAGGTTATGGAACAAAAAACGTCTTCAAAGACCTCGTCTCCTTGAACGCCACAGAACTGCTCGTTTGGACTTTGCAAGAGAGCACCAAACATGGGACATTCAAAGGTGGAAGAAAGTTTTATTCTCTGATGAGAAAAAAATTTAACCTTAAAGGTCCTGATGGTTTCCAACGTTACTGCCATGACAAGCAGATCCCACCTGAGATGTTTTCTACGCGCCACAGTGGAGGGGGAGCCATAATGGTCTGGGGTGCTTTTTGAAGCAAATTTTTGAAGTGATAAACAATAACGGCGGAGCTCATGTTTGGAAGTTGGATTTCTGTTTTGGGGGGGTTTATTTTTAGTTTTTTGGAGGTGTGGTCCTAAACTTTTGATCAGCTGAAAAAGAGCCTGTTTCAGTTTATTCGTTATTTTCATTAAATTGAATGCTCAATTTTTTTTTGTCTCACTCCCATTTCTTCTTGTTGCATGTTAAAGCTCTACTTGGAACCTTGTTAAGATCCAGCCATGCTAAATATGATTTTTTAAACTTTTAAACAGGACTGTACGTCCTATCTGCACATGCCCCATGCAGATAGCATGTATATACACATGCAGGCAGCGTTAATCCCAGGTCTGGGATTAAGGCTGGGTTCACACCTGAGCGTTTTACAGCGCGTTCCTACGCGCTGTAAAACGCTCAACAAGGAGAAACCAATGATTCCCTATGGGAATGGTTCACACTTGGGCGTTTTACAGCGCGTACGATCGCGCTGTAAAACGCCCGACGCTCCAAAAAGTACATGAGCGACTTTTGGGGCGTTTGTGGCCATAGGACACTGTAGTGAATCACACAAACGCGTGTTTACTATTACAAAAACGCGCATAAAAATGCGCGTCAAAAACGCGCGTAAAACGCGCGTTTGCGCAACGCTCAAGTGTGAACCCAGCCTTAAGCTCCTGCTCCTGGAATCTAGCAGGAGCAGGTCGGGTCCTGGCTGACAGACACAGCAGGGACCCTGAGGAGAAGACAGGAGCGGTTTATTACCGTTTCTGCCCTCTCCTGTGCCAGCAGGAGAGCGCTGAACGAGAGCCTGGTTTAGTGTCTGGAGCAGGGGCAGGAGCAGAGCTGCAGGGTCTAAGGAGACTGATCAGCTCTGCCTGTGTGTCATGCCCCCACAGGGGGCTGTTTTCTCCTGTAACTGGGGCTCCTGTGGATGCTCCAGTTACGTTGGAAACTGAAAGAAAAAGTAAAAAAAAAAAAGTCAGTGCCCTCCAGAGGTTTTTTAATGACCTCCTGGGGGACATATTATGTGCCAAAAATAAATTAAAGTATAAGTAAAAATAATACTAATAATAAAAAATACAAATACAAAATGCAGTCGCTAACAGAAACCATCACCATAGTCGCCCTGTTCTCTCAAACCTATATATGTTATATATGAAAACGGTCATCACAAAAGAGGGGACCCATTGCAATAATACATTTTTGTGTCAGTTTTAATATTTTAGAAAAAAAAAAGCTATAATTAAAACATCAGAACTGATCTGAGTAGAGCGGGGAGGTTCCTGGGAGATTTGCAGCTCACATTTTGTTTGTTATGGTAGTGGGAGAATACATGTTTGCACGCCCTGATCAATATTTGCTCATTTGCACTGCTTAATAAAGTGTAAATATTTGTCCTCTTGCACACGAACGTTGTGTGCCCGTGGCCGTATTGCGGCCTGAATACGGCGGGTCAGAAATACACGGGCACCGGCCCATGTGCACTCCGCATCACAGATGCGGACCCGTTCACTTGAATGGGTCCGCAATCACGGAGATGCGGAATGGAAGCACGGATCGTAACCCCACGGAAGCACTACAGAGTTTCTGACCGTGCCTCCGCACCCCTAAAAAATAGAACTTGTTCTGTTTTTTTGCGGTGCGGAGAGATCACGGACCCATTCAAGTTGAATGGGTCCCGATCCATCCCGGCCACCGCCCGGACGTTGCCTGTGCATTGGGGACAGCAAATTGTTCACACCAGCTCCCACTGCTGATTCTGTGCATGCAGGCTGGTTTTCTCGTCTCGGCTGGTTTTCTCGTCAAACGGTTGAACCCCGGTGACCCCACCATATTCCAGTGGTGCTCATTGGGCGCTGTGGGTGTACACTGTGCAACAGGTCCGACACAGCGCTGTGGCTTCTGTTACAAAGGGAAACCCAATGCAGATGTGAACAGAGGCGATCATAAGGCTTAATAGTATTCACAAAACCTTCGAGAGTTTTATTATTTTTATAGTTTTATTATTTAACAACTTTAAAGCAACCCTCCAGTTCAGTTTAAAACATTAAGATTAACAGGAGAATGAACAGAAAACTTACATGGTGCCCTCCTTTTCATCTGCAGATCCGCAGACTCCTGGGCTCCTTTTCTGCCATCGAAGATGGCGGCACGTCTTCTCAGGCTACCTGGAGCTCAATGTTCATTTAGTAGCACAGGGCACTTCCTGTTTGTCCAGCCCTGCTCTTGGATTGGCCAGCACTGCTCACATGAACAGTGCTGGCCAATCCGAGGGAAGCAGGAAGTGTCTTGGGTACTAAATGTACAGTGTGCGCCAGGTAGTCTGAGAAGATGTGCGGCCATCTTGGACGGCAGAAGAGGAGTCTGAGAACTGGCGTATCTGCAACTAAAAAGATGAAAAGGTAAGAGTTCTGTTCATTCCTCAGTTAATGGTAATTTTGTTCTTGAACTGAAGGGTTGCATTAAATGATGGTTTCTTTTTTACATGAATCAACAGAAGAATAGATGACAACGTGCACAGTTACACACCATTCATTACCACTAATAGGCCCTCTACATGGAATGACTTTTCTAGACACTGATTGAGAATAGGTAACAAAAAGTCATTCCCAACAATCTGAACATCAGGATGATCCTCAAAGTCAACAGGGGAAAACTCTTTGTTAATAGCAGCACAATATGTGACATTTACACAGGGCATTGCTGTCTGGTGTGTAAGCCCTCACTTCTTGCCAGCCCAACGAAGGGCGTTGTGATTGTGCCCCATGTAATTGTAGATGTCCCTATTCATTTTGTGCCTGAGGTGGTCATATTTAAGACACATAAGCCCCACAGGATATGCCATAAATGTCTGATAGGTGGAGGTCCCACCTTTGGGACCCACATGTATTACAAGAACAGAGCTCTGCATGCCCGGCCACCTCTCCACCCGTAGTGGCTGTGCATGTGTACTTGGCTCAGTGGTTAGCACTGGTGCCTTGCAGTGCTGGGGTCCTAGGTTTGAATTCAACCAAGGACAACATCTGCATAGAGTCTCCCCAAGTTGTGTGTGGGTTTCCTCCAGGGTTCTCCGGTGTCCTCCAACATTATTAACGGTACACACTCAAATTGGGTCAGTAGTGGGGTACCTCAGGGGTCAGTATTGGGCTCTATTCTCTTCAATATATTTATTAATGATCTTGTAGAATGCTTGCATAGTAAAGTATCAATTTTCGCAGATGACACTAAACTGTGTAAAGTAATTAACACTGATGAGGACAGTATACTGCTACAGAGCGATCTGGATAGACTGGAGGCTTGGGCAGATAAGTGGCAGATGAGGTTTAACACTGACAAATGTAAAGTTATGCACATGGGAAGGAATAATGCAAGTCACCAGTACATACTAAATGGTAAAACACTCGGTAACACTGACATTGAATAGGATCTAAGGATTTTAATAAACAGCAAACTAAGCTGCAAAAACCAGTGTCAGGCAGCTGCTGCCAAGGCCAATAAGATAATGGGTTGCATCAAAAGGGGCAAGAACCGTGGCCACAACGTCCGCAAGACAGGGCCCTGTTTTGGAGAGGTGTAGGTCCCAAGTATATGCTGATGGACAGTGGCGTAACTAGAAATGACTGGGCCCCACACCAAATTTTTTAACCCCCTCCTCCCCATTCCTAGCAACTTCTTCGCAACCCCCTTCTCCAGTGCAAGCCATATTCCTGCTAAAGATTGCTCTCTTAGACCAGGCCTAGCAGCCGCTCCGTCCGTTTTCTACAGTGTCTCTGTATATAATGTCATTGTATAATACTGTTGGGGGGGGCCCTGACAAAATCTTTTAGTCCTCCTCCTGGATGGGCCCCTTCTGAGTTTGGGTCCCAAAGCAGCCGCTTCCCCTCCAGCTACGCCCCTGCCGATGGGAATGCGCGCACCACTACCTCTGCATTCTCACATGGGACAGCTTTGCTTGCTGAGGTCTGGACTCTGCAAATCCCCACTCAGCTCCAGACATAGCACCCGGGGCTGTGACTCCCTGTCATTATTCCCCATGGAGAAGAAGCCAAGAGGGAATCCACCATCAGCCAGCACATAGTAGAACAAAAACTAACACACAAAGTAAACATTATTTACACTAAGCTCATTATAACCGCTCAATATTCACACAACACACAGTGCAGCAACACAGCTGTAATGGTATAAAGACACAGTAACATTAAAGGGACACTGACAGGCAAATTCAGCATATTGTGTTATATATCTGACATTACAGGTCTTATACAGTCTATTAAAAGCATGTAAGTATCCCCCCTGTCCACCTTCTAAATACCGAAATATAAAGTTTTATAACTTGCCTGTCTCCTCACCAATCTGCCCAAGGGGCGGCGTTTCATCTGAAAATGCGCCCAGCCAGCTGCTCCCAACTGCCGTTCTGTAGCCCCGCCCAGCTCATCAATATTCACTTCGCTGGGCGGGGCTACAACTCTCCCCAGTCACGATCCTGCGTATGGTTGATAGAATCCTCTTGGCAGCGTCCGTCTAATTCTCTGCGCCTGCGCCCCGCCGTGGTTAGATCGCGCCTGCTGTACACACCCTGCCTGCGTTCCCAGAGGCAGCTGCAGCCTCTGCCTCATGCGCATGCCCCAGGCACTGTTCAAAGCAGCGCTTCAGAGCGCTGCTCACTCACATCTCCAAAGGGGTTAATGATAGTGCGGAGAATTGTAGCCCCGCCCAGCGAAGTGAATATTGATGAGCTGGGCGGGGCTACAGAACGGCAGTTGGGAGCAGCTGGCTGGGCGCATTTTCAGATGAAACGCCGCCCCTTGGGCAGATTGGGGAGGAGACAGGCAGGTTATAAAACTTTATATTTCGGTATTTAGAAGGTGGACAGGGGGGATACTTACATGCTTTTAATAGACTGTATAAGACCTGTAATGTCAGATATATAACACAATATGCTGAATTTGCCTGTCAGTGTCCCTTTAAACAGTTTTTATATCAATTATTGCAACTAGAGAGAAAAATACATTCCCGATTTTTACTTGGTACCATCTATTTTTAATAGGAGCCAAGATTTGTATACTAGAATGCCTCTATAAGCCGCTCTCAGACGAGCGAGTGTTACGTTCCGGACTCGCAGAGCAGCTCCCGTACTGAACTTCCAGCACTGCCAGGGGTCGCATAGTATTATATTGATTTATGATGCTATGTAACCCTTACAGTTCTGAAATATATTGTATAACACTGACAGCATTATGATGGAAGGGTGCTGCACTGCGAGTCCGGAGCGTGACACTCGCGCGTCTGAAAGTGGTCTAAAGGATCTGCTGCTAACATCTTGGTGCCAGATACCACAGGACACCTTCAGAGGTTTCATGGAGTCCATGTCTCCAGGGGTCAAAGCTGTTTCGATGCACAAGATGAACCTGTATTACTGTACAGCAGCGGCGAGACGAAGCACATGGCATCATAGCTACCAATGACGCCGTGCGCTCCTGCACTAAGCAGGATGCCAGTCCGGTATCTCACAGACCATGTTCCACAGACGTGTGAATTAGGCTTTAGAGTTTTGAGGAGAGGACATTTGATGGAATGATGGAAGGCTCAGGAGATGAGACCGCTCCATGCAAGGGGGATGACGGCTGTGTAATACCTGTCCACAGTGACTGAGATTGGAGAGAACTCAGATCCCAATCATTTAACTCCTCAGATGCAGCAATCAGTAGCGACCACAGCATCTGAGTGGTTAGTCAGAGGGAGCGGGCTAGCTTTGACCTCTGATCACCCCCAACTCCCTCCCCTCTGTGGCTAACTTGTGAGGTGCTGATCAGTTGCTATGGAAGCCTGGGGCCTGGTTATGTCTTTCAGGTCTGCCATTGTAAACTGCCTATTACAGCAAAATACCCAAAGGCTGCAATAGTAAACTACTGCAGTCTATAGTATAAGCAATTAAATGAGCTCATGTTCAAGTCCCCTAGGGGGATAAACATTATTAAAGAAAAAAAGTTAGAAAGTTTTAAAAAAAATTTAATTAAAATAACCCATCTTTTCCAATTTTGTATATAAAGATAAATAAACAATATAAAATAAAAATAATCGGCATCGCTGTGCCCGCAAATGTCTAAACTCTAAAGATATAAAAGTATTTATCCTGCACAGTGAACGCCATTACGGGAGGAAAAAATGCTTGAATCTCTGTTTTTTGGTCACCTAATCCCAGCAAAGTAATAACTTTGGCTCAGCAGAGCCAATACATTTTAATACTGTACGGAGCGCTCGCTCTATACTGTATTGAAACAAAGTTTTATGCGAATCGACTTCGGATGTTTCATCCGAAGTCGGTTCTCTCATCCCTAGTAGTGACATTCATAGAGAAGCTTATACCTATTTTAGCACCTCCTGTAGTAGAATTGGTCTATATTTCTATCTACAGAAGTCCCAGAGGAAGTAAGTTTGTGAGCTCATTGCACAAGGGATGGGGACACAATTCTGCTGCCACATCATCCACGGCTACAAGCCACGTTATCTGTAATCCTTGAGAAATGTCAAAAGTCTGAAATATATTGAGCTTCCCGGAGTGAAGTATTAGGATTGTGCAAGAAGAGAACATCATCCATATACCTACACACCTGATAGTTGATCTTGAAACCAATGAGGTCAAATCCCCAGATATAGATCGTCAGCAAGCAAGGAGGAGAGCAGGCAACTCTGCTTAGTGTCTCCCCAGGATAAATGTCTCCAAGTCTATGGGTGGTAGTATAGGAGTGGCACCCACTTCAAGAAATTAGGGGTGATGGCAAAGCCTTTCAAAACATCAAAGAAGTAACTGCAGCTTTAGAGAAAGCAGAAGACTATGTAGAACATGCCACGCTCTGGACCAGGGACAAGACAAGTTGTCTTGGTGCTCAAGGGTAAAGGCTCATAAACCCCTCCCTTGAGGTTCAGTAGGGATAGCCAATGCCCCTGCACTCAGATTACCTACATGTGCAGTTTTTAATACATTTTAATCAGCTACTCTCCTCTATAACTAAAGGTGCCTGGGGCAGGACTGTTGGTGTCCAAGACGGTGGTTTTAGCAATCACTCCTTCAGGGGCAGACTGGGAACTTAAAGTGGTCCTGGAAAAAAACTAAAAGTTGTCTATGTTGTAGGTGGGGCCAAATTTACAGAAGGCAGGCAACACAAGTAGGCAATGAGAACACATGCAGGCGGGGACAAGAAAAGTAGGTGGGGCCAGCAATACCATAGTGCATCATAGAATACCGCCCCAGCAGAACCAAATACCACAGTGCAGCACAAAATACTGCTGACCTCACCACAGTATTCAACAGTTGAATTCAGGAGGACACTTGTGGACACCAGCCAGATGCATAAGTACCTGATGCTCCTATCATTAATGCTGAGAGCATCTGATCGTTATGTACCCGGCTGGTGGTCATGAGCATTAGCCCTCCAGGAAACTTCCCTGTAGGGTCTAAGGCCAGGTGTCACGGCTGAGGATGGGGAAAATCCTCAGCCGTGCGATGCCAGAAGATATTACGCGCTGCTTGACCAGGACGACAGTATTAGGGAGCAGGTCACCTCCTATCGCGTCCCTAAACTGACCCTGACTCCTATCCATATGAGTCAACCCTGAAGGTGGGAGGACTCATACACCAGATGCCTTGGGGTCCCTACTAGCCCTCAGGATTGCCCTGGAACAAGGAGCAGGGTAAGATGACCTGTTCTTTCTGGACACAAATGAACAGGAGTCTCACTGGCCAAGCTGCAGGGAAAGAAACATAAAACAGCCTATGGATATGGCAGGAGGCAGGAAAGCACTTTCACACCTACCTGCCACAGACACTCAGACTGGATCCCGTGCAAGACAGCAAGTGTCCACACCCAAACACAAATGGACACTGCACACACACAAACACACAGGAAGCCAGATCCATAGGTGCATAACATAACAAAGGAAAACATCAAATGGACATCAACATAAACTTGAGTCACAGTTAGTTTGTTTATGACCACAAGGGTGGCCCCCACTGGCAGATGGAATGCACAGGAGGCTGGTCCAGCTAAGCATGGCTGAAGCAACCCACTGAGACATGCCAAACACAGAGGCTTTATAGGCCTAAGTGGCCACACCCACACAGACACACCCAGTGTCTCACACACACAGAAAGGGAGTTAACCCTTCCATCACCAGGGAAGGGAAAACACCACTTAAAGGGGAAGTGCACACAATACATAAAACACAGTGCACTCTTCATGTCCTGCCTCTGGTCTGGACTTTTCTTACTATAGTTGGTCCTATACAAGCTTATTCCC
Source organism: Bufo gargarizans (assembly GCF_014858855.1). Classification (NCBI taxonomy): domain Eukaryota; kingdom Metazoa; phylum Chordata; class Amphibia; order Anura; family Bufonidae; genus Bufo; species Bufo gargarizans. The sequence continues at coordinate 480,399,736 of NC_058083.1, forward strand.
ATTCACTAATCTTCTGAGGAACAGAACATGTAGGAGTTTTCTTGAGAGTGCATCTGATCATCTGGGACTTATTCCAGATAGAGGTGTCCCCGACTGACTAGCGGTCCACAGGGGACACCGACCTCAGGTTTCCTTGTATTCAAATTCACCAGCTTAATTGATGCAGTTCATATTGCTGGGCTCTGGGTTTGTCGGGGAGCCAGGCACCATGCAATGTTGAGCTAAATGCCCAATGATGTGCTCCTGTCTGACCAGCCTTGAGGCTCTATTAGCAATCATCTGGCAGTGTTATACTGAATGTTTAACACATTTAAAAATACTCTTCTGCCGGCGAACAATGAGACAGTATAGGGACGAGCGATGCATTCGCAATCACTCATTCCTGTAGTGAGGAGGAGATTGATGCAGGTAATGGCAGTAGTCTCCTCCTCTAGTGAGCAGGCAATTAACTGGAGGGAACGCTTCCCTCCCCACAATCGCCTGGCCGATCTGTCAGTGTAAGGCCTCATGCACACAGCCGTTGTTTGGGTCTGCATCCGAGCCACCATTTTGGCGGCTCGGATGAGGACTCATTCACTTCAATGGAGCCGCAAAAGATATGGACAGCACTCCGTGTGCTGTCCCCATCCGTTGCTCCGTTCCATGGCCCTGAAAAACTGCAAAAATAAATAGAACATGTCCTATTCTTGTCCGTTTTGCGGACAAGAATAGGCATTTCTACAATGGGCCGCCCGTTCCGCGAACTGCGGAAGGCACACGGGCGGCTTCCGTTTTTTGCGGATCCGCGGTTTGCGGACCGCAAAAAACGGAACGGCCGTGTGAATGAGGCACAATAGTATTTTTAGTTCAGAAAACCCAGCGTGCAGACAACTTTTGATAAGACTCATGTGTCAGCTATGCACCCTGTCATCACACCCTGTGATTTGCGGTATTTTACGGACTGGGTTGCTTGGGAGTTGTATCGTGTTTACTTGAAATGGTAGGCGTGTAAAAGCAAAACCAAAAGCTCCTCACTAATTCTTTAATTGAGCATTAGGCACATAATCTGGCTCCACCTGATATAATCACTACTTAAGTGTTATCTTTTATATACTATGGTGTATTGTACTGTCAGCTACAGAGTATCTCACTGCTGTATTATGGCTGTGTCTGCTCATTACTGTCATAGATTTGTACACTTGAAAAAAAACATCTGGACTATACTTATGGAACAATCCAGTCAAAATCAGTAATCACATGATGCCATCTCCATGACTGAAAGGGGTATTTTGATTTTAAATGATTCCCTAGCCACAGGGGCCCCTAATAATGAATGGAACAGCAGGTCGGGCATGCACACTATCACTCCATTCATCTCTATGGGACCTGCCGGTAATAGCAGATTATTGTATTCGGCTATATCTGGCGGTCCCATAGAGATGAATGGGGTGGCAGTGCGCATGCCCGATCTGCTGTTCCATTAATTACAAGGTGCCATGTGGGGTACAGGTTCTTATAATTAGTTGGGGTCCCAGCGGTACAACCACCACCAAACTAATAGTTCTCCCCAATCCTGTGAATAGGGAATAACTAGTGATGAGTGAAGTGAGTTTCGTATGTTATAACTAAGTTCGGTTCCTAGTTTTAAAGTGGTTTTCCAATGTGAAAATCAACTACCGAAGTTATTCAACGAAGTCACACGCGACTTTGCAAATAACTAACTTCGGCTTATCGGAGCCTATACATTTTAATACTGTACAGAGACGAAGCTCCGTACAGTATTAATCCAAAGTTTTGAACGAAGTGACTTCAGATGGAACATCCGAAGCTCACTTCGCTCATCACTAGGAATAACAAACAGTCACTATACTTTCACACAATTTTATTTCATTTAAGGCTACTTTCACACTCGCGTTTGGTGCGGATCCGTCATGGATCTGCACAAACGCTTCCGTTCAGATAATACAACTGTCTGCATCCATTCAGAACGGATCCGTTTGTATTATCTGTAACATAGCCAAAACGGATCCGTCATGAACTCCATTGAAAGTCAATGGGGGACGGATCAGTTTTCTATTGTGCCAGATTGTGTCAGTGAAAACGGATTCGTCCCCATTGACTTACATTGTGTGTCAGGTCGGATCCGTTTGCCTCCGCATCGTCAGGCGGACACCAAAATGCTGCAAGCAGCGTTTTGGTGTCCGCCTCTAGAGCGGAATGGAGACGGAACGGAGGCAAACTGATGCAGTCTAAGCGGATCCTTATCCATTCAGAATGCATTAAGGGCAAAACTGATCCATTTTGGACCGCTTGTGAGAGCCCTGAACGGATCTCACAAACGGAAAGCCAAAACGCCAGTGTGAAAGTAGCCTAATAGAGAATGGTGTAATTAGCAAATTTCTAAATAATTTTTATTTAAAAAAATCTGCCTGCATCCACCTGAAAAAAGCTATAAAGTCATAGCCACTAGGGTCTCTCTCCCACCTAATTAACAGTCCACTGCCTGTTGCCAGGCAAGATCTGTAACAGAGACTGAGGAGTCAGCCAAGAGGAAGTTGGGGGTGTCAGAGCTAGCTGAGATTGTGAGCCTGATAAAAGAGCTGCTTCTACACAACTTCTGAACATCACAGGAGCCTCCTGCCTTTCTGTGTGACTCATCCATCCTTTTCAGCTTTCTGAGCTCCCTATAGTGGGAAGTAAGGGAAGTCAGGTCACTGCATACAGTACTGGCAGAAGCAACCCCTGCTTATGAGAGAAATGCATCTAGCTGTACATATGAAACAGGGAATAATATGACTCAGAGTCTTTAGGGAAGACCAAAAAACACTTTGTACAATCATAACACAGATATGACTGCACAAAGAAGCACAGCCGTTATACAAACTTTGTTTTGAAAACTCAGATGCGCTTTAAAATATTAAGAATACCCCTTTAATTTTCTTCTGTCCAGTAAGGGCACGTTCACAAAATGGATTTTTGCTGTGTATTTCCGCTCATGTTCAAGAAGGGGAGCTACAGTAGTTTAGGTATCTATGAACAAGCTAACATAATGAACACCCCCCCCCCCCCCCAACCCTAAAAAGTAAATTGTTGTAAGGTGAGATCAGTGAGATCACAGCACTACACATGCTCAAGGTGACGGTTCATGGTGCTGCTTATGACCACATCACTGCCGAAGAGTGGCTGGAGTGGTGCATGTGACCATGCCCATGCCCCACCCAATGTAAACAACGGGGACCGGAAGATGAAGGCAGTGGAGGACCTGAGTAGTGTGGAGCAAGTATGAATCTTCTTTTTCAGGAGGCAGGCTGGAGGCATTACGTAAAATGTAATTATTACTGGAAAACCACTTTAAAGGTGTATTTTAGCTTTTAGATATTGATGACCTATCTTCTGAACAGGTCATCAGTAACAGATTGGTAGTAGTCCGACATCCAGTACCCAACACAGCCACTACACAACTGAAAGGTCATCAATATCTAAATGCTGCAATACCATTTAATTTCAATATGTAATCCTGGGCAATGAACACAATAAATATTGGATATTTCCAATAAAAAATATCCCATATGTTTTTGAATTAGCCGAATACAGAAATATTATTAACCCACTGAAACAGAATCTAACTGGTTATCCTTACTGTGTTAAGCCAGCTATGTTCCCGATAAAAGACCTTAATATCATTCAGTCTAATAGGGTCTCAAGCCACAAATTCATGTATAGTCTAACACCAGAAAAGTCTTCTTATCTGCCGGCAAGATAAAGGTTTGAATACAAGATGCCCAATCCTTGTTTCCTACAAAATTGGCCACGAGGAAAGTTGGGTAGCCGCCATACATAAAAAACTGTTGGTAGAACCCATTAACAATATTCTGATATCAATGGGCAGCTTTAGATTATGAAAGGGAGCGGACTGGCTATCGACCCTACAGTAAAATTTCTCGGTGGGCAGATGCCCAGTGTGTGTGGCCCAAGCCCTATTAATGGCTGCTAGCCAGGTACATAATGATCTGATGCTCTCAGCATTAATTAATGTAGGAGTATCCGGCACTTTTGCACCTGACCACAAGTCCCAGGTGTCTCTCTGAATTTAACTGTATCGCTATCCTCAGGACAATGATACAGTTGAATACTGCAGTGGGGGGCAGTATTTTGTGCTGCACTGTGGTATGGCTGGCCCCATCTACTTCCGTTGTCGCTGCCTACTTATGCTTGCCCTGTCTACTTTTGTTGCCCAACCTTCTATCAATTTTAATCCGCCTACAACATGAGGCCACTATCATATGTTTTCCAGGGCCACTTTAAGATCCAACCCTCTTTCACATGACTGGTCCTACCATGATGTGGTAATGGTGGGGGACCTCCTCCTGATCACTATGCCAACCTCTTTTTGATCATCTATTATTGATGGGGGGGGGAGTGGCCAGTAATGCAGCATTACACAGTCCAACCATGCCATGTACAGAGACAATGGCTCCTCCAGAAAGAGAGACGGTCTTTGTAGCAGTTCTCCTCTCTGGATAACAGAGGAAGGTTCAGAGTGGGGTCCCCCCAATTACCTTCATATTCCAATTGGTTGTCTAAGGCAGACAACCCCTTTAAGCTGACTGTCCCAACTACTGCAGCCATTTAGCCCAAGTGTTTGGTGATACGTTATATGTACAGTCGTGGCCAAAAGTTTTGAGAATGACACAAATTTAGTTTTCACAAAGTTTGCTGCTAAACTGCTTTTAGATCTTTGTTTCAGTTGTTTCTGTGATGTAGTGAAATATAATTACACGCACTTCATACGTTTCAAAGGCTTTTATCGACAATTACATGACATTTATGCAAAGAGTCAGTATTTGCAGTGTTGGCCCTTGTTTTTCAGGACCTCTGCAATTCGACTAGGCATGCTCTCAATCAACTTCTGGGCCAATTCCTGACTGATAGCAACCCATTCTTTCATAATCACTTCTTGGAGTTTGTCAGAATTAGTGGGTTTTTGTTTGTCCACCCGCCTCTTGAGGATTGAGCACAAGTTCTCAATGGGATTAAGATCTGGGGAGTTTCCAGGCCATGGACCCAAAATGTCAAAGTTTTGGTCCCCGAGCCACTTAGTTATCACTTTTGCCTTATGGCACGGTGCTCCATCGTGCTGGAAAATGCATTGTTCTGCACCAAACTGTTGTTGGATTGTTGGAAGAAGTTGCTGTTGGAGGGTGTTTTGGTACCATTCTTTATTCATGGATGTGTTTTTGGGCAAAATTTTGAGTGAGCCCACTCCCCTGGATGAGAAGCAACCCCACACATGAATGGTCTCAGGATGCTTTACTGTTGGCATGACACAGGACTGATGGTAGCGCTCACCTTTTCTTCTCCGGACAAGCCTTTTTCCTGATACAATCGGAAAGAGGCTTCATCGGAGAATATGACTTTGCCCCAGTCCTCAGCAGTCCATTCACCATACTTTCTGCAGAAGATCAATCTGTTCCTGATGTTTTTTTTGGGAGAGAAGTGGCTTCTTTGCTGCCCTTCTTGACACCAGGCCATCTTCCAAAAGTCTTCGCCTCACTGTGCGTGCAGATGCGCTCACACCTGCCTGCTGCCATTCCTGAGCAAGCTCTGCACTGGTGGCACTCCGATCCCGCAGCTGAATCCTCTTTAGGAGACGATCCTGGCACTTGCTGGACTTTCTTGGATGCCCTGAAGCCTTCTTAACCACCTCAGCTCCCCTAGCTTAAACTCCCTTGATGACCAGACCACTTTTTACAATTCTGCACTACACTACTTTCACGGTTTATTGCTCGGTCATACAACTTACCACCCAAATGAATTTTACCTCCTTTTCTTCTCACTAATACAGCTTTCATTTGGTGGTATTTCATTGCTGCTGACATTTTAACTTTTTTTGTTATTAATCTAAATTTACCGAATTTTTTGCAAAAAAAAGACATTTTTCACTTTCAGTTGTAAAATTTTTCTAATAAAACTACATTTCTATATAAAGTGTATATTTATTGGTTTGCGCAAAAGTTATAGCGTTTCCAAACTATGGTACAAAAATGTGAATTTCCGCATTTTAAAGCAACTCTGACTTTCTGAGCACCTGTCATGTTTCCTGAGGTTCTACAATGCCCAGACAGTAGAAACACCCCACAAATGACCCCGTTTCAGAAAGTAGACACCCTAAGGTATTCACTGATGGGCATAGTGAGTTCATGGAAGTTTTAAATTTTTGGCACAAGTTAGCTGAAAATGATTTTTTATTATTTTGTTTCTTACAAAGTCTCATATTCCACTAACTTGTGACAAAAAATAAAATTTTACATGAACTCGCCATGCCCCTCACGAAATACCTTGGGGTGTCTTCTTTCCAAAATGGGGTCACTTGTGGGGTATTTATACTGCCCTGCCATTTTAGGGGCTCTAATGCGTGAGAAGTAGTTTGAAATCCAAACGTGTAAAAAATGCCCTGTGAAATCCTAAAGGTGCTCTTTAGAATTTGGGCCCCTTTGCGCACCTAGGCTGCAAAAAAGTGTCACACATGTGGTATCGCCGTACTCAGGAGAAGTAGGGCAATGTGTTTTTGGGTGTCTTTTTACATATACCCATGCTGGGTGAGAGAAATATCTCTCTAAAAGACTACTAAAAAAAACTTTTCCCATTTTTTTATACAAAGTTGTCATTTGACAGAGATATTTCTCTCACTCAGCATGGGTATATGTAAAAAGACACCACAAAACACATTTCCCAACTTCTCCTGAGTACGGCGATACCACATGTGTGACACTTTTTTGCAGCCTAGGTGCGCAAAGGGGCCCAAATTCTAAAGAGCACCTTTAGGATTTCACAGGGCATTTTTTACACGTTTGGATTTCAAACTACTTCTCACGCATTAGAGCCCCTAAAATGGCAGGGCAGTATAAATACCCCACAAGTGACCCCATTTTGGAAAGAAGACACCCCAAGGTATTCCGTGAGGGGCATGGCGAGTTCCTCTTTTTTTGGGGGGGGGGCCCAAGTTAGCGGAAATTGATTCCTTTTTTTTTTTTTCTCACAAAGTCTCCCTTTCCGCTAACTTGGGACAAAAAGTTCAATCTTTCATGGACTCAATATGCCCCTCAGCGAATACCTTGGGGTGTCTTCTTTCCAAAATGGGGTCATTTGTGGGGTGTTTGTACTGCCCTGGCATTTGAGGGTCTCCACAATCATTACATGTAAGGCCAGTATTAGGAGTTTCTGCTATTCTCCTTATACTGAGCATACGGGTAATGAGATTTTTTTTTTCCGTTCAGCCTCTGGGCTGAAAGAAAAAATGAATGGCACAGATTTCATTCGCATCGATCAATGTGGATGAAAAAATCTTTGCCAAAAAAAAAAAGGAGGGGAAAGGCGTCTGCCAGGACATAGGAGCTCTGCCCAACATCCAAACTCACTCAGCTCGTATGCCCTGGCAAACCCGATTTCTCCATTCACATTAATCGATGTGGATGAATAAATCATTGCCAGGATTTTTTTTTATTTTTTTTTATATACAAAGTATTTGCCAAAGCATATGAACACAGCCCCTCAGCTCATAAGCCTCGGCAGACGTATCTTTTTTACTGCAGAGGAGAAATCTCGTCTTGCAGCGCCGCATACACCAACTTTTGTGTAATCTGACAGCAGCGCAATGCTTCTGTCAGAATGCACATCAGTGCTGCAGCTGGTTCATCGGTTTGTCCACCTAGAAGGTAAAAAAAACTAAACAAAAAAAAAAACAGGCCGCAACGCAATAAATTTATTAACATTAACTTTATATAACATTTGAACAGAACATTAACTTTTATAAACTTTATAGAACTTTTGGAACAGAACATTAACTTTTTTGCTTACAGGTGATTTATTTATTTTAATTTTTTTAAACTTTTATAGGACAAACCTCTCCTTCCCCATGGGACAATGTGCAAAGCGCAATTCGCCAAGAGATGTGGCGAAGTACATTATGCACTTTGTCCCAGGTGAAAGGAGAGGTTTGCAGCAGCTGTGAGTGAAAGGGCCCTAAGAGCCCTGTGTGCCTGTACTGTGTTACGCAATCCCTATGCTATTATTGTACCTGTGTGTGGTACTTCTGGAAACACTCCCCTAAGCATAGGGCAGGGTGGTCAGGGCAGTCAGGACAGAAATAGCGAGTGTCACGCCTTAATCCACTCCTGCTACAGACACGGCATCTTTTTCGGGGTGGCGCTTGGGTTGAGGTACCAGCAACGACATTGGGGAAATGTCGCTCGTATAGATGGCTCACTACACTGGTGGATGGGGCCATGGAACCTCCTGGATACAGGAGGTTCTCGATGATCTCTTCCTGAAATTTGAGGAAGGATCCTGTTCTCCCAGCCTTACTGTAGAGAACAAAACTATTGTACATAGCCAATTGAATTAAATATACAGACACCTTCTTATACCAGCGTCTGGTGCGGCGGGACACTAAATAAGGAGCCAACATCTGTCATTGAAGTCCACCCCTCCCATGAGCAAATTATAGTCGTGGACCGAGAGGGGCTTTTCAATTACACTGGTTGCTCGTTTAATTTGTATTGTCGTGTCTGCGTGAATGGAGGAGAGCATGTAAACGTCACGCTTGTCTCTCCATTTCACCGCGAGCAGTTCTTCGTTACACCAGGCAGCCCTCTCCCCCCTTGCAAGACGGGTGGTAACGAGCCGCTGGGGAAAGCCCCGGCGACTAGGTCGCGCGGTGCCACAGCAGCCAATCTGTTCTATAAACAAATGCCTGAAGAGGGGCACACTTGTGTAGAAATTGTCCACATAAAGATGGTACCCCTTGCCAAATAAGGGTGACACCAAGTCCCAGACTGTCTTCCCACTGCTCCCCAGGTAGTCAGGGCAACCGACCGGCTCCAGGGTCTGATCTTTACCCTCATAGACTCGAAATTTGTGCGTATAGCCTGTGGCCCTTTCACAGAGCTTATATAATTTGACCCCATACCGTGCGCGCTTGCTTGGGATGTATTGTTTGAAGCCAAGGCGCCCAGTAAAATGTATTAGGGACTCGTCTATGCAGATGTTTTGCTCAGGGGTAAACAAATCTGCAAATTTGGTGTTAAGGTGGTCTATGAGGGGCCGAATTTTGTGGAGCCGGTCAAAAGCTGGGTGGCCTATGGGACGTGAGGTGCTGTTGTCACTAAAGTGCAGGAAACGCAGGATGGTCTCAAATCGTTTCCTGGACACGGCAGCAGAGAACATGGGCATGTGATGAATTGGGTTCATGGACCAATATGACCGCAATTCATGCTTTTTTGTCAGGCCCATGTTGAGAAGGCCCAGAAAAGTTTTAAATTCGGAAACTTGGACGGGTTTCCACTGGAAAGACTGGGCATAAAATCTTCCCGGGTTGGCAGCTATAAATTGAGTGGCATACCGATTTGTTTTTGCCACGACTAAGTCCAAGAGCTCCGCAGTCAAGAACAGCTAAAAAAAAAAAAACAGTGTCGATCCGATCTGAGCTGTCTCAACCCGAACTCCAGACTGGGCGGTGAAAGGGGGAACTACTGGTGCGGCTGAAGTTGGGGGCTGCCAATCAGGGTTTGCCAGCACCTCAGGGACTCTAGGGGCTTTACAGGCCTGTCTGTGCGGTGGCTGCGACGGGGGAACTAATGCATGTGCCACCGTACCAGCTACAACTGCCCTTCTGGTGCTCGCCACTTCACCATGTTCTACGGCAGTGCTGGTACTAGGTCCAGGATAGGCTGCGCTGCTGGTGTATGCCACACCACATAATCCGACAGCGCCAGCCCCACTCTGCTGCCCTTGAAGCAGATCCTGCACAACCTGTAGTCTAGCAACACGGGGCCGGGTACGCCTGGTGCTATCAGGGATCTCAACCTCATCGTCCGAACTTTTGTCAGACTGCCACTGATTTCTACAGGTTCGTATTCTGACCCGCTGGATTCATCAGATGAGGGTTCCCATTCCTCATCCGACTGGGTCAGAAGTCTGTAGGCCTCTTCAGAAGAATACCCCTTACTTGCTATTTGGTCAACTAAATTTAGGGGGTATTCCCTGAGACTACCCAAGAAAAAAAGCAAGCCTGTCTTACAAATGGGAGGCTAGCGAAGTACCGGAAGCCGACTGATTTTTTTTTTTATCGCCGCAGCGCTTGTAAAGTGTTTGTGCAGTGATTAAAAAAAAAATATTTTGGTCATTGTGGCGGGGCAGGCGTGGGTGAACGCACGTTTGGGCGACCGATCAGGCCTGATCGGGCAAACACTGCGTTTTGGGTGGAGGGCGAACTAAGGTGACACTAATACTATTATAGATCTGACTGTGATCAGTTCTGATCACTTACAGATACTATAAAAGTACCAATGCTGATTAGCGATACGCTAATCAGCGAATCAGTGACTGCAGTGCGGTGGGCTGGGTGCTAACCGATGCTAACTACCTACCAAAGGAGCCTAAACTATCCTAAAACCTAACCGTCAATACTGGTAAAAAAAAAGGTGACAGTTTACACTTTTTTCCCTTTCACCAGTGATTGACAGGGGTGATCAAGGGGTTAATTGGAGTGATGGGGGGTGATCTGGGGCTAAATGAATGTGTTGTGTCTTGTGTACTTACAGTGATCTGTGCTCCTCTGCTGGGACCAACCGATGAAAAGGACCAGCAGCGGAGCACAGAAGCCATTTAACACATTATATTTATAAATATAATGTGTTAACTGGCTTGTGATTCGATTTTTTGAAAATCACCAGCCTGCCAGTGATGATCATTGGCTGGCAGGCTGGTGACGAACTCCTCCTTTAACTTTTGCCGGCCCGCAATGCGCATGCGCGGGCCGGCTATGCGCGCAATCTTGCGTCTCGCGAGATGACGCGCCGAATCGTGAAGGAGAAATTAATCGACCGCCTCCGGAACGCAATCCTGCGTTAGGCGGTCCGGAGGCGGTTAACAAGAATTGAACCTCTTTCCTTGAAGTTCTTGATGATCCTATAAATTGTTGATTGAGGTGCAATCTTAGTAGCCACAATATCCTTTCCTGTGAAGCCATTTTTATGCAACGCAATGATGGCTGCACGCGTTTCTTTGCAGGTCACCATGGTTAACAATGGAAGAACAATGATTTCAAGCATCACCCTCCTTTTAACAGGTCAAGTCTGGCATTTTAACCCAATCAGCCTGACATAATGATCTCCAGCCTTGTGCTCGTCAACATTCTCACCTGAGTTAACAAGACGATTACTGAAATGATCTCAGCAGGTCCTTTAATGACAGCAATGAAATGAAGTGGAAAGGTTTTTTGGGGATTAAGTTAATTTTCATGGCAAAGAAGGACTATGCAATTCATCTGATCACTCTTCATAACATTCTGGAGTATATGCAATTTGCTATTATAAAAACTTAAGCAGCAACTTTTCCAATTTCCAATATTTATGTAATTCTCAAAACTTTTGGCCACGACTGTAGGTAGTAAAATCAGACACACACCTTATATTTGAGAAGAGGTTCCCCCACAACAGGCAAAGAATACATCCATGTTTATAATTAGAAACTGGGGAAGAATGTTTTGTACTAGCAAAGTATTGGGTGGATTTGCAGAAGAGTAGAAGATTATCCTAGGATTAATTGAAGAGCATGAGAAGACACTGAATCACAAAAACAATGGATAATCCTGGCACCAGCATTTGGGTAGATTGTAAAAGTGAGAAGCAGAGAATAGAAGATTACTGTAATTAAAGGACAAGACGACTGTTTTTGTTTATAGCTTCTGAGCAGCACAAACAGACCCATGATGAAAAATGTGCCAACAAACAATTAAAGAGCAGCTGTCAGCAAAATCAACCTTTTAAAAAAAAAAAAAGCATACTGCTTGGTAGGGTTGATCCTGCAGGTTGAAATGGTACATGTCTTGTGAAAAGCAGTTCCTTGGTGCATCTCACATTACCATTTATGACCACTGAAGCTCTCAATGGTATTTTTCTCAGGAACAACGCAAACAAATTTCACAAGTTAAATATCAAGATCAACCCTAGCAAGCAGTATACCTGATTTAACAGGATTGGTCCTGCTGACAGGTGTTCTTTTAGTTTTGAAGCCTTTAATGGGTTTTCCAGCATTACTGTGGTTTTTAACAGATCTGCTCATGTAGTTGCCGAATATTTCTTCAATTTAGACTCTCCTGGCCCATTTTCACGATGAAAACCAATCCCTCTGGTTTGTTTCCATCCTGTATGTAGTACTTCATGTTGTTGTCTCTAACCAAACCCATGGTGAGGAGGTCCCAAACTCTGGAACAAAAGGTCAGAAGTGCTAGCTTAATGCATGTGCTCCTTCAGCTTTTCCTGCCTTTTTGGCTCTTATGGGAAAGAGAAGGTTACTAGTGTACAGACCACCAGGGGTGGATTGGCCATAGACCCTACAGGGAAATTTCGCAGTGGGCCAATGCTGACCAGGTACATAATGAGATCTCAGGGGAAATTAACGCTGTACTCATGTACCCAGCCAGCGACCGCACATGCCCTCCTGAATTCAACTGCTGTGGTCCGCACCTCACCTGCTAAGCCCCCTGCTCCATAGACAACTGGAGGAGGAGGACAGAAGATGGTAGCCATTGATGGACACCACAGAGTGCCAGCTTTTGGGGCAGTATATTGTGCTACACTGTGTTATTTGGTTCTGCTAGGATAGTATTTTGCACTATGGTATTGTTGACTCTGCCTACTTGTGTTGACCCTTCTGTTAATTTGGACCTGCCTACAAAATGGGGCCACTTTAAGTTCTCAGTCCACCCCTGTAAACCACAGACTTTGTATGGACCAAAACGAACAAAAGTGAAGAGGTACAGCTCTCAATTTCATTGCTTCTGTCCCTTCCTTTCATCGATCATCGTGACGTGTCCTAGGTTTACAGGAGATAACATTGACAATTAAAAGTCCACAGACCTGTTACGTTCTGAATCTATTCAACATGTTTGCAAAATACAAAATTATCAAACCCACACACATTAGAAGAAACTGGCTGATGATATTATGTGTAGGGGGCCATTCGATGGCAGATGTTGCTGTAAAGAAGGATCGGGCTTGTTGGATTTTAACATGAAGGGGCACATTTACTCTAGAGTCTGCGCCTGTTTTTAGTCTAAAAATGCTGTTTTAGACAGTCTTATTTTTTTTTAGATATAAACAGATATGTAGAAAAATCAGGCGGCACTCACCAAGAAGGTGAAGTAGTATTTCTTTATTCCACGGATAAAAATATGACAGATATTGGGCGGACCACACACTGCAGGCAAACACTTGTGGCGACGGCCATTTCGCGCCGCAGAGCTTCCTCAGGTCACTAACACGATGACGCTCGTGCGTCACCTCTTATGCGCCGGGTCAACTAGGCGGGATTAACGAATACCGACGTAGGTGAGTCGGATATCTATAATCCATGCAAATTACAAAACAAGCAATATAACCAAAAATAAATAAAAACCAAAAGCATAACAATTACATTGTTTACAAGAACACGCTCATATTGTTTTTATCATTCATGCCTAAAGGGCCCATTGCTCCTGACCGTATAATCCAGCTAGCTTCTTTTCTCCATAATAAGCAGTGTCGATCACCTTCTTGTGGGGGATTTTGGACAATTTCAATACCTGCAAAGCTCAATGCCTTGCTATCTCCATTATGAATTGACCTTACATGTTCTATGAGTCTAGGGCACCCCTTTCCTGTCACTATGGAATTGACATGTTCCCTATACCTGTCACACAAGCATCTAATAGTTTTACCTATGTAAAAGCGGCCGCAATTACATTGTATGAGATGGACTACAAACTTACTTTTACATGTGATTAGAGAATTGACTCTATGCTGTAACCCTCCAAAGGTTAACACATCCCATTGGGGGTTAAACCTGCAGTAGGAGCAATGCCCACATCTACGATTCCCTTTTGGGGTCCAATTCCCTAACCACAAAAGTTATACAGCTGGCGGAAAAAGAGGTCCGTTTATTTTGGACGGTCAGCTCCTTAAGATCATATAAAGAAAGCAACCGTGTCCCGAGGGGGTTAAGGATTTAAGAAGATATAGAAGGTGCCGAATTTACAGCGGAATGGCATTCACTGCACTTAGAGTTCTCTACCCGGATTCTTGAAACAGTATTGAAAAGGAATGAGAAAAAATATGAAAAAACTAAAGAGGAATTGTCCCGGGCTAAGGTGGAGTTACAAACAAGACTCTCAGAGAACCAGTTACAGGCCTTCAATAAAAGGACAGATAAGAAATTAATAGTCACTCAGGCAGATATAAAAGAGAAAAAGAAAGACAAATTTTTGAGAGATAAACAAGACTATGTGTTCGACCAGAACAGTAAAAAACAAAGAAGCGAAGACGCGGAGTGACTATTGGACTACGGATTCGGACTTTAGAATCTTGGATGATCCCTCTACTAGCTGGACCGCAGCAGAGACTGCTTTGAGTGGTCAAAAAGCCCCTTTAGGAGAAACATCAGAAGGTGTAGAGGAAAAAAAGAAAATAAGTACAAAACAAAGCTACAAAAGAAAGCAGGTTTCTTGGAGACGATAGTAGAGGAAGATGAGGAGCAGGGGGAACATGTTATTTTAGTGAATCTAACTGGGCACGAACTGCCACCGGATTGTGTAAAAGTCCTTGAGAAGGGACTAAACTACAGCCTGGTGGAACAGTTCGACCCAGTTACCTTTGAGGTAGATCTGTTCAAAGTAGTCAAAAAACTCAATCTTAGGCCTCATGCACATGACCGTTGTTTCATTCCGTGTCTGTTGTTCCGTTTTTCATGATTTTCAATGGGTCCGTTGAAAACTCGTCTAATGCACCGTTTGTCATCCGCGTCCGTGATCCTTGGTTTCAGTCCGTCCCAAAAATATAACCTGTCCTATTTTTTTCACGGAAAACGGTTCGCGGACCTATTTAAGTCAATAAGACCGTGAAAAAACGCGGAGGCACACAAGATTGTCATTCTCGTCCGCGCGTCCGTGTCAGTTTTTTTTTCTATCATTTGCATGGCAAACTTGACTTAGACTTTTTTTTACTTTCCTTCATGTCTGGTGATCCTCTAAAAATAAAGGAAGACGCACGGAAACAAAAACGGAAACAGATCACGGAACAACGGAACCCAATTTTGCGGAACGGAACCCAACAACGGTCGTGTGCATGAGGCCTTAATAGACTCTTTAATAATATACCAGAAACAAATGCAGATAGAAGGGAAAGAAAAGAGTGTGAAGTTCCAGATAGCATAGGCCCCTTGGGTTTTAGTACATCAGCAGGGTTTAATGAGACAGAAGCATCATGTTTGGAATTGATGACAGGCTTTGAGTTATCAAAAGCTCCTCCAATTGTACCCACAACTGAGTTTGTGGAAGGGGTCGGGTCCACTTATTGTCCCCCCTTGCCCACCGGGAGTAGCATTGACATTTTTTACAATAAAATGCTGGAGGGAATAAAGGCCCAAATGTATCCAAAAATACATAAGAACATCGATAGAGGGGAAGAAAAGGCTTTAAAATGGCTACAATACCGTGATGATATAATAGTGAAACTGGCAGACAAGGGGGGAATGTGGTCTTGATGACCAGAGATTATTATGTAATGGAGGCAGAGAGGCAATTGGGTGACAGTTCTGTTTACGAGGTTTTGATAAGTGATCCTACTGCGAGAATTCAGTCTTGCTTGAGAAGCTGCATAAATACGTAGAGTGTAATATGTTGTCCAAAAGCAAAGCAGAAAAGTTGTTGCCATTGTTTCCTTTCAGGCCCTCGTGGTATTTCTTACCGAAGATCCACAAGTCCCTGACCCACCTTCCTGGGAGACCTATTCTCTCGGGGGTTGGGTCAGTGACTGAACCACTATCCAAATATGTTGACTGGCTGCTCAGGCCTGTCCTAAAATATATACCTTCTTATCTTAAGGATGCGGGGGATCTACTCCTGGCGCTGAGATCCTTCAAGTGGCAGGAGGGATTCCATCTGGTATCACTGGATGTAGAAAGCCTTTACACCAGAATTTCCCAAGATGAAGGCATTGAGGCAATAAATGAGGTGCTTATGTGCACTGAAAAAAAGTGAAGTATTTAGGGACTTTATAAAGGAAGCCCTGGACGTGGTCCTGAAAAACAATGCCTTCAGATTCGGAAACTGGTGGTACAGGCAAAAGTTTGGTATAACCATGGGTACACCAGTCGCATGTACTTTTGCAAATATGTTTTTGGCTAGGTTTGAGGACAAGTTAATTTACTCTGTCGATAATCCTTTTGTTTCCTGTATTCGACTGTACCTGAGATTTGTAGATGATGTGTTTATTTTTTGGTCCGGTTCTGAACATCAGTTCACGGACTTTGTAGACTATCTGAATACAGGTAACAAGATGAACATGAGATTCACTCATCAGTTTGGAGGCCTCAGGGTGGAGTTTCTAGATGTATTGGTGATGGAGAGGGGGCACAGGTTGGTGACGGGGGGCTATCGTAAGCCCACCGCCACCAACTCGCTTCTCCACTACTCCAGTTACCATCCCCACAGCGTTAAAAGGTCTGTGCCATATGTCCAATTTATTAGGCTGAGAAGGTTATCCTTTGGATTTGGATTTTGGAAAGAGGAGACAAGGAATAAAGCCTTCTCCATGTATCAGTATACTTCAAATGTCTTGCAGAAGGCTAGGAATTAAAACTTAACTTTTATTTACTATGAATAGAAAATCACTTCATATCGCTATACAACATATTAGAAAAACATAGACCAAACCACCACCAATGACATACAAAAACATATAGGGGGAATGGCAGGTTCAATAACGTTGGGGAGAGTATACCCTACTCTATCCCTAACTAATACCTCAATCCACAGGTGGGTGGCCTGTGGTCACGTGCCTGCCACGTCTAACCCTTTAATTGCCCTACAAAATCCCAACGCGTTTCCCCAATCCTTGGTTCATCAGGGGAAAGATGGGGCAAAGAAAAACGTGATAGATATAAATTGGTCCACACAAAACTGCTATAAAAAAAGGTAGTACATCTGATTGTAAAGATCTGAGACCTTATTGGTGCTATCTACGTGTGATTTGACAACAATTAACAAAAAAAACACACTGATACAGTTATCAATTCACTCGAGCATCTACATCGAGACGGAACACATCGTGATCGCCATGGCAATTTATCAGTCATTATTCACGTGAGAAACATACACTACGTGCAGAATTATTAGGCAAATGAGTATTTTGACCACATCATCCTCTTTATGCATGTGGTCTTACTCCAAGCTGTATAGGCTCGAAAGCCTACTACCAATTAAGCATATTAGGTGATGTGCATCTCTGTAATGAGAAGGGGTGTGGTCTAATGACATCAACACCCTATATCAGGTGTGCATAATTATTAGGCAACTTCCTTTCCTTTGGCAAAATGGGTCAAAAGAAGGACTTGACAGGCTCAGAAAAGTCAAAAATAGTGAGATATCTTGCAGAGGGATGCAGCACTCTTAAAATTGCAAAGCTTCTGAAGCGTGATCATCGAACAATCAAGCGTTTCATTCAAAATAGTCAACAGGGTCGCAAGAAGCGTGTGGAAAAACCAAGGCGCAAAATAACTGCCCATGAACTGAGAAAAGTCAAGCGTGCAGCTGCCAAGATGCCACTTGCCACCAGTTTGGCCATATTTCAGAGCTGCAACATCACTGGAGTGTAAGGTGTGCAATACTCAGAGACATGGCCAAGGTAAGAAAGGCTGAAAGACGACCACCACTGAACAAGACACACAAGCTGAAACGTCAAGACTGGGCCAAGAAATATCTCAAGACTGATTTTTCTAAGGTTTTATGGACTGATGAAATGAGAGTGAGTCTTGATGGGCCAGATGGCTGGATTGGTAAAGGGCAGAGAGCTCCAGTCCGACTCAGACGCCAGCAAGGTGGAGGTGGAGTACTGGTTTGGGCTGGTATCATCAAAGATGAGCTTGTGGGGCCTTTTTGGGTTGAGGATGGAGTCAAGCTCAACTCCCAGTCCTACTGCCAGTTTCTGGAAGACACCTTCTTCAAGCAGTGGTACAGGAAGAAGTCTGCAAGGTAAGAAAAACATGATTTTCATGCAGGACAATGCTCCATCACACGTGTCCAAGTACTCCACAACGTGGCTGGCAAGAAAGGGTATAAAAGAAGAAAATCTAATGACATGGCCTCCTTGTTCACCTGATCTGAACCCCATTGAGAACCTGTGGTCCATCATCAAATGTGAGATTTACAAGGAGGGAAAACAGTACACCTCTCTGAACAGTGTCTGGGAGGCTGTGGTTGCTGCTGCACGCAATGTTGATGGTGAACAGATCAAAACACTGACAGAATCCATGGATGGCAGACTTTTGAGTGTCCGTGCAAAGAAAGGTGGCTATATTGGTCACTGATTTGTTTTTGTTTTGTTTTTGAATGTCAGAAATGTATATTTGTGAATGTTGAGATGTTATATTGGTTTCACTGGTAAAAATAAATAATTGAAATGGGTATATATTTGTTTTTTGTTAAGTTGCCTAATAATTAGGTACAGTAATAGTCACCTGCACACACAGATATCCCCCTAAAATAGCTAAAACTAAAAACAAACTAAAAACTACTTCCAAAAATATTCAGCTTTGATATTAATAAATTTTTTGGGTTCATTGAGAACATGGTTGTTGTTCAATAATAAAATTAATCCTCAAAAATACAACTTGCCTAATAATTCTGCACTCCCTGTAGAATGTGTCGGCAGATAAGAACCATTTGGCCCATCTAGTCTGCCCAATATACTGGATACTATGAATAGCCCCTGGCCCTATCTTATATGAAGGATGGCCTTATGCCTATCCCATGCATGCTTAAACTCCTTCACTGTGTTTGCAGCTACCACTTCTGCAGGAAGGCTATTCCATGCATCCACTACTCTCTCAGTAAAGTAATACTTCCTGATTTTACTTGTAAACCTTTGCCCCTCTAATTTAAAACTATGTCCTCTTGTAGCAGTTTTTCTTCTTTTACATATTCTCTCCTCTTTTACCTTGTTGATTCCCTTTATGTATTTAAAAGTTTCTATCCCCTCTGTCTCGTCTTTCTTCCAAGCTATTCATGTTAAGGTCCTTTAATCTTTCCTGGTAAGTTTTATCCTGCAATCCATGTACTAGTTTGTAGAGAGTTCAGAGAGGAGCTACTAAAGTATCAATATCCTCCTGGAGATATGGTCTCTAGTACTTCGCACAATACTCCAAATGAGGTCTCACTAGTGCTCTGTAGAGCGGCATGAGCACCTCCCTCTTTCTACTGGTAATGCCTCTCCCTATACACCCAAGCATTCTGCTAGCATTTCCTGCTGCTCGATGACATTGTCTGCCTACCTTTAAGTCTTCTGAAATAATGACCCCTAAATCCCTTTCCTCAGATACTGAGGTTAGGACTGTATCACAGATTTTATATTCTGCTCTTGGGTTTTTACGCCCCAGGTGCATTATCTTGCACTTATCAACATAAAATTTTAGTTGCCAGATTTTTGACCATTCCTCTAGTTTTCCTAAATCCTTTTCCATTTGGTGTATCCCTCCAGGAACATCAACCCTGTTACAAATCTTTGTGTCATCAGCAAAAAGACACACCTTACCATTGAGGCCTTCTGCAATTTCGCTGATAAAGATATTAAACAATATGGGTCCCAGAACATATCCCTGAGGTACCCCACTGGTAACAAGACCATGGTCTGAATATACTCCATTGACTACAACCCTCTGTTGTCTGTCCCTCAGCCACTGCCTAATCCATTCAACAATTGGGAATCCAAGCCCAAAGACTGCAATTTATTGATAAGCCTTCTATGTGGGACAGTATCAAAAGCCTTACTAAAGTCTAGATAAGCGATGTCTACTGCACCTCCGCCATCTATTGTTTTAGTCACCCAATCAAAAAAATCAATAAGATTAGTTTGACATGATCTCCCTGAAGTAAACCCATACTGTTTTTCATCTTTCAATCCATGGGATTTTAGATGTTCCACAATCCTCTCCTTAAGTATGGTTTCCATTAATTTCCCCACTATTGATGTCAGGCTTACTGGCCTATAGTTGCCCGATTTCCTCCCTACTACCTTTCTTGTGAATGGGCACAACATTTGCTAATTTCCAATCTTCTGGGACGACTCCTGTTACCTAGTTCACCGCTAAGCTCTTTTATTAGCTTTGGGTGTATCCCATCAGGCCCCTGTGACTTATTTGTAATAATTTTAGACAGCTGACTTAGAACCTCTTCCTCTGTAAAGACACATGCATCAAAAGATTAATTAGTCTTCTTTCCTAACTGAGGTCCTTTTCCTTCATTTTCCTTTCTAAAAACTGAACAGAAGTTTTTATTGAGGCAGTCAGCTAGTTCTTTATCTTCTTCCATATACCTTCCTTCTTTAGTTTTTAATTTTGTAATTCCTTGTTTTAGTTTCCTTTTTTCATTTATGTATCTGAAGAATGCCTTATCGCCATTTTTCCCTGACTGAGCTAATTTCTCTTCTGCCTGTGCTTTGGAAGCTCTTATAACTTGTTTGGCCTCTCTCTGCCTAATTAGAGAGAGCATTGGGACCACTATTGATTTTCCTTTGTTTATGATCATCTTGGTATCTTCCCGCACCTCGGGCAATGTCTATCTGTATACCTTACTAACCGGAGGTGGAGGGGCTAGGTGGCTTTATTACATTACATACATGTATTGGGCTTTATTCTTATAAATATTTTGAGCTCTGACATATCTTGAGCCATTTTTATTTTTTTTCAATCTATGGTTACCGGCTTAAATACATGTATTCAGAGTTTCTATGTACCGGGCATAATTAAGTGCTATCCACAGGCCTTAATCAGTATGTGATGATATTACACAGGGAGAGATTTCATGATCTTTCATCTCTGCCTGTTCACTAGTCTACTATATACGTTCAGTCTTGAAATCTGAATTTTGAAATCCTTATATGGTCCTCTCATGTGCTTTAACTACCGGTGTATTTATAGGCATATCTATATGTGGATTCATATCAATATCTCCAATTTACATTCATTGACTATATTGTGTTATCATCAAATTAACTGATAACTGTATCAGTGTGTTTTTTTCAAAATTGTGGTCAAATCATATAACTGGAGTATACTGGAGGCAGATGGTAAAAATCTTAGGGGGATCAAGGGCACCAAACCATTGATAGCTTTCAGAAGCCATACTCTGAGAGACAGGCTAGTGAGGAGTCGTTTCACTGAGACAAAAATTAGCATATGATTAGGGAATTGGACCCCAAAAGGGAATCGTAGATGTGGGTATTGCTCCTACTGCAGGTTTAACCCCCAATGGGATGTGTTGACTTTTGGAGGGTCACAGCATAGTATATTCTCTAATCACATGTAAAAGTAAGTTTGTAGTCTCATACAATGTAATTGTGGCCACTTTTACATAGGTAAAACTATTAGATGCTTGTGTGACAGGTTTAGAGAACATGTCAATTCCATAGTGACAGGAAAGGGGTGCCCTAGACTCATAGAACATGTAAGGTCAATTCATAATGGAGATAGCAAGGCATTGAGCTTTGCAGGTATTGAAATTGTCCAAAATCCCCCACAAGGAGGTGATCGACACCGCTTATCCAGCTAGCTGGATTATATGCTCAGGAGCAATGGGCCCTTTAGGCCTGAATGATAAAATGATATGAGCGCGTTCTTGTAAACATTGTAATTGCTATGCTTTTGTTTATTTATTTTTTGTAATATATCTTGTTTTGTAATTTGCATGGATTATAGATATCTGACTCACCCACGGCGGTATTCGTTAATCCCGCCTAGTTGACTCGGCGCATAAGAGGTGACGCAAGAATGGCCCGAGGAAGCGCTGCAGCGCGAAAAGGTAGTCGCCACAAGTGTTTGGTCCGCCCAATGCCTGTCATATTTTTATCCGTGGAATAAATAAATACTACTTCACATTCTTGGTGAAAGCCGCACGATTTTTCTACATATCTGTTTAAATCTAAAAGGATTTCACCTCCTTTTCTTCTCACTAATAGAGCTTTCATTTGGTGGTATTTCATTGCTGCTGACATTTTTAGATTTTTTTATATTAATCAAAAATGACCGAAATTTTTGCAAAAAATGATATTTTTCACTTTCTGTTGTAAAATTTTTCAAATAAAACTACATTTCTATATACATTTTTCTCTAAATGTAGTGTTTTACATGTCTTTGATAAAAAAAAAAATGCAATAAGTGTATATTTATTGGTTTGGGTAAAAGTTATAGCTTTTACAAACTATGGTGCAAAAAAATTAATTTACGCACTTTGACTTCCTGAGCACCTGTCATGTTTCCTGAGGTACAATGCCCAGACAGTAGAAACACCCCACAAATGACCCTATTTCGGAAAGTAGACACCCTAAGGCAGTGTTTCCCAACCAGTGTGCCTCCAGCTGTTGCAAAACTACAACTCCCAGCACTCCTGGACAGCCTTTGGCTGTGCGGGCATGCTGGGAGTTGTAGTTTTGCAACAGCTGGAGGCACACTGGTTGGGAAACACTGCCATAAGGTATTCGCATAGTGAGTTCATGGAAGTTTTTATTTTTTGGCACAAGTTAGCGGAATTTTTTATTAATTTTTTCTTACAAAGTCTCATATTCCACTAACTTGTGACAAAAAATAAAATTTTACATGAACTCACCATACCCCTCACGGAATACCTTGGGGTGTCTTCTTTCTAAAATGGGGTCACTTGTGGGGTATTTATACTGCCCTGGCACTTTAGGGGCCCTAAAGCATGAGAAGTAGTTTCGAATCCAAATGCGTAAAAATGCCCTGTGAAATCCTAAAAGTACTCATTGGAATTTGTGCCCCTTTGCGCACCTTGGCTGCAAAAAAGTGTCACACATATGGTATCGCCGTACTCAGAAAAAGGGCAATGTGTTTTGTGGTGTATTTTTACATATACCCATGCTGGGTGAGAGAAATATCTCTGTAAAAGACAACTTTTTACATTTTTTTATACAAAGTTGTCAACTTGCAGAGATATTTCTCTCACCCAGCATGGGTATATTTGAAAATACACCCCAAACCACATTGCCCTACTTCTCCTAAGTACGGCGATACCACATGTGTGACACTCTTTTGCAGCCTAGGTGCGCAAAGGGGCCCAAATTCCAATGAGTACCTTTTAGGAGGGCATTTTTAGGCATTTGGATTCCAGACTTCTTCTCGCGCTTTAGGGCCCCTAAAATGCCAGGGCAGTATAAATACCCCACATGTGACACCATTTTGGAAAGAAGACACCCCAAGGTATTCCGTGAGGGGCATGGCGAGTTCTCACAAAGTTTCCCTTTTCCGCTAACTTGTGACAAAAAGTTCAATCTTTCATGGACTCAATATGCCCCTCAGCGAATACCTTGGGGTGTCTTCTTTCCAAAATGGGGTCATTTGTGGGGTGTTGTCACCACCAGACATCTGAGAAGCTCTGAAAGATGCCTTTCAGAACCTCCTCCTTGAGGTTCCTTTGTTTTGCTTTCATTTTCTCATCTCGTTAGCCTCTCTCAGCTGTCATGTAGTTGCACTGATTGCATCCCTTTAAATCCCTCCCCATAGTGCATCAGTTTGCGGTTTATATTACTTCCTGGAGTGTGTGCATGCTGATCCTACTTCTGAGTCTTCTACAAGATAAGTTTTGTTTATTCATTTGTGTTTTTCTGTTTGCTGGATCCCAGGTGACCCTGACTCCCTCCGTATCTAGTGTAGGGAGCCGGTGGTCGTGTCCCCTCACTATTATAGGGTGTTCAGGTGTTATACAGTCAAGGTACGAGGATATGCGATCATCTACCATTGGGATTTTCGCATAGGCTGAGCAGTAAGGGAGAGAGCCAGGTCTGATGCAGGGCTCTCCCTTTTTGTTCCTTAGTTTTGGATCCAGTCAGTCGTATATTCATTTTGTGTTTTCTTGTTTCCTGTACACCTTCCGCGACATTATAAACCGCCAAAACCGTCTCAAGCATGAATCCGGTTTCAACCTTGATTGACCTCATGCAGGATCTTTCACTAGAGGTAGCAGATCTCCGGAAAACTGTCTCTCAGTTTGAGGTGACCGTTTCTGCTTGCGTTCATGGAGTTTGTTCTGAGCCTAAGATCTCGCTCCCGGATACGTTCTCCGGGGGTAGTGAGAATTTTGTTCGGTTTAGAGAGGCTTGCAAACTCCATTTTCGCCTACTTCCCCATTCCTCTGGTGATGAGGAACGGACGGTGGGGATCATCATATCGCTGCTCAGGGATAACGCTCAGTCCTGGGCCTTTTCGCTGCCGGTGGGGGCACGGCCCCTCCGTTCAGTGGATGAATTATTTTTAGCCCTGGGTCAGATATATGATGATCCGGATCGTGTTGCTCTGGTTGAGTCTAGACTACGTCTTTTATGTCACGGTAAACAATCCGCAGAGATATACTGTTCAGAATTTCGGAGATGGGCAGCAGATACTGGTTGGAATGATGCTGCACTCCGAAGTCAATTTTGCCATGGTCTTTCAGAGGGATTGAAAGATGCATTTGCCTTTCATGAGAGACCTACCTCCTTGGACTCGGCCATGTCTCGGGCCGTTCGTATTGACAGGCATCTTAGAGAGAGAGGAGAGATCACTCCTTCCTGTCATACTCAATCCCAGGACAGTGCGGCGGTCTCATTCAGTGCACAGGGGTCTCAGTCGCTGTCAATCCCTTCTGAGCAGAAGCCCATGCAGCTGGGGTTGATTGCCTCTGACAATAGAAGATTCAGCCCTCATGGGAAGGTTTGTTTCTGTTGTGGAGGTATAAATCATTTGGCAAATGTTTGTCCCTCTAGGAGATTCAGGCAGTTTTTTGGGAGTAATAAAGAAACAAAAAGAAAAAAATCCTTTAAAAATGTTCCATCTGTTACCATTGGCAGGGTTGAGGCGGAAATTGAAGGTTTTCCGTTTGCTTGTAGTTCCCGTTTTGTCCTGCCTGCCAGGGTGGCGCTAGAGAGCAAGAACATTTTTTGTGAGATTTTTGTAGATAGCGGAGCAGCTGTCAATCTCATTGATAATCAATTTGCGATAACTTATGGTTTCCAGGTATGCACTTTGGGAAAGGATATTCCTGTTTTTGCTATTGATTCCGCTCCACTTTCTCAGAAATCATTAAAGGGCATAGTTCACAATATCCGTTTGATTGTGAGTGATGCTCATGTTGAGGATGTGTCATGTTTCGTCCTTAGCGGGTTGCCTACTCCTCTAGTGTTGGGGCTACCCTGGCTCACTAAACATAACCCCACCATTGATTGGCAAGCGAGGCAAATAAATGGTTGGAGTGACTTTTGGAGAGAGAATTGCCTCACGACATCTGTTTCTGAGGTTTCTACTAAGACTGTACCATCTTTTCTCTCTGAATTTTCGGATGTCTTCTCTGAGAGTGGTGTAAAGGACTTGCCCCCACACAGGGAGTAAGATTGCCCTATTAATCTCACCCCAGGCGCCAAGCTGCCTAAATCTCGTTTATACAATCTCTCCCAACCTGAAAGGGTCGCTATGCGTGCTTATATCTCTGAGAGTCTGAGAAAGGGACACATACGACCCTCGAAGTCACCTGTTGCCGCTGGTTTTTTCTTTGTTAAGAAAAAAGATGGTTCTTTAAGACCATGTCTGGATTTCAGGGAGCTGAACAGTATCACAATTCGTGACCCTTATCCGCTTCCTCTGATCCCGGACCTGTTTAACCAGATTGTTGGGGCTAAAGTTTTCCAAGTTAGATCTAAGAGGGGCATACAACCTGGTCAGGGTCAGAGAAGGAGACGAATGGAAGACGGCCTTCAATACCCCTGAGGGCCATTTTGAGAATTTGGTTATGCCTTTTGGTTTGATAAATGCTCCAGCCGTTTTTCAGCATTTTGTGAACAGCATTTTTTATCATTTAATGGGGAAATTTGTATTAGTGTATCTGGATGACATTTTGATTTTTTCTCCTGATTTTAAAACTCATAGGGAACACTTACGTCAGGTCTTGCTCATCCTGCGGGAGAATAAATTGTACGCTAAACTGGAGAAATGTGTGTTTGCGGTTCCAGAAATTCAATTTCTGGGGTTTCTTCTCTCCGCTTCTGGTTTTCGCATGGACCCCGAGAAGGTCCGCGCTGTGCTTGAGTGGGAGCTTCCTGAGAATCAGAAGGCGCTGATGCGTTTTTTGGGCTTTGCCAATTATTACAGGAAGTTTATTTTGAATTATTCCTCTGTTGTTAAACCACTCACTGATATGACTAGAAAGGGGGTAGATTTTTCCTCCTGGTCGGTAGAGGCGCGTAAGGCCTTTTCTAATATCAAGGAGAGTTTTGCTTCCGCTCCCATCTTGGTACAACCTGATATTTCTCTACCCTTCATAGTTGAGGTTGATGCTTCTGAGGTGGGTGTGGGTGCGGTCTTGTCTCAGGGTCCCTCTCCTGCCAAATGGCGACCGTGTGCCTTTTTCTCGAAGAAACTCTCCTCCGCAGAGAGAAATTACGATGTGGGAGATAGGGAGTTGTTGGCCATCAAGTTGGCTTTTGAGGAATGGCGCCATTGGCTAGAGGGAGCCAGACACCCTCTTACCGTGTTTACTGACCATAAAAATCTGGCCTACTTGGAGTCAGCCAAGCGTCTGAACCCGAGACAGGCCAGATGGTCTTTGTTCTTTTCAAGGTTTAATTTTGTTGTCACGTTCCGCCCTGGGGTTAAGAATGTGAAGGCGGATGCCCTGTCACGTTGTTTTCCGGGAGGTGGAAATTTTGAAGACCTGGGTCCCATTTTGGCTGAAGGTGTGGTGGTCTCTGCTCTTTATCCTGAATTGGAGGCAGGGGTTCAGGTAGCCCAGTCAGAGGCTCCTGATCTTTGTCCTCCTGGGAGGTTGTTTGTGCCTCTCGCTTTAAGACACAAGATTTTTAAGGAACACCATGATACTGTCCTTGCTGGGCACCCGGGGGCAAGAGCCACAGTGGATACTCATCGGTCGGAGATTCTGGTGGCCGGCGCTTCGTAAGTCGGTTGAGGGTTTTGTGGCAGCCTGCGAGACCTGCGCTCATGCCAAAGTCCCTCATTCACGGCCATCAGGTCCTCTCCTTCCCTTACCCATTCCTTCCCTTCCTTGAACACATCTGTCCATGGACTTCATAATGGACCTGCCTCGTTCCTCGGGGAAGACTGTGATTCTGGTGGTGGTGGACCGTTTTAGCAAAATGGTGCATTTCATCCCTTTTCCTGGCTTGCCCAATGCTAAGACGCTGGCGCAGGCATTTATTGATCACATTGTCAAATTGCATGGTATTCCTTCAGACATAGTCTCTGATAGGGGCACGCAGTTTGTTTCCAGATTCTGGAAGGCTTTCTGTTCTCGCTTGGGGGTTCGGTTGTCATTCTCTTCTGCTTTCCACCCGCAGTCGAATAGCCAGACAGAGCGCGTCAATCAGAATCTGGAGACATATCTGCGCTGTTTTGTGGCGGAGAATCAGGAGGATTGGTGTTCTTTTTTGTCCCTTGCTGAGTTTGCTTTAAATAACCATCGTCAGGAGTCCTGTGATAAGTCACCATTTTTTGGTGCATATGGGTTTCATCTGCAGTTTGGGACATTCTCTGGAGAGGGGTCTTCTGGTTTACCTGATGAGGACAGGTTCTCCTCGTCTTTGTCATCTATTTGGCAAAAGATTCAGGATAATCTAAAGAGCATGAGTGAGAGATATAAGCGTGTGGCAGATAAGAGACGTGTGCCTGGTCCGGACCTGAATGTTGGTGATCTGGTGTGGTTGTCTACTAAGAATATCAAATTGAAGGTTCCCTCCTGGAAGTTGGGTCCTAAGTTTATTGGGCCTTACAAAATCTTGTCTGTCATCAATCCTGTTGCCTACCGTCTTGATCTTCCTCAGACTTGGAAGATCCATAATGTTTTTCATAAGTCCTTATTAAAACCTTATGTCCAACCCATTGTACCCTCGTCTTTGCCTCCTCCTCCGATTGTGGTTGATGGTAATCTTGAATTTCAGGTCTCTAGGATTGTGGATTCTCGTGTTGTCCGCGGTTCTCTTCAGGACCTCGTTCATTGGGAGGGTTATGGCCCTGAGGAGAGGATGTGGGTCCCAGTGACGGACATTAAGGCCACTCGTCTCATCAGAGCTTTCCATAGGTCCCATCCTGAGAAGGTGGGTTCTGAGTGTCCGGAGTCCACTCGTAGAAGGAGGGGTACTGTCATTTTGTGTTTTCTTGTTTCCTGTACACCTTCCGCGACAGGTGTTTGTACTGCCCTGGCATTTCAGAGTATCCGCAATCATTACATGTATGGCCAGCATTAGGAGTTTCTGCTATTCTCTGCCAAAAAATGTGCAAAAAAAAGAGGGGAAAGGCGTCTGCCAGGACATAGGAGCTCCGCCCAACATCCAAACCCACTTAGCTCGTATGCCCTGGCAAACCTGATTTCTCCATTCACATCAATCGATGTGGATGAATAAATCATTGCCGGAATTTTATTTGATTTTTTTATATACAAAGTGTTTGCCAAAGCATATGAACACCGCCCCTTAGCTCATAAGTCTCGGCAAACGTATCTTTTTTACTGCAGAGGAGAAATCTCGTCTTGCAGCGCCGCATACACCGACTTTTGTGTAATCTGACAGCAGCGCAATGCTTCTGTCAGAATGCACATCAGTGCTGCAGCTGGTTGATCGATTGGTCCACCTGGAAGGTAAAAAAAAAAAAAATTAAGTACAGGAAGCCGCTGCAATTGATAGAAAAATATCAAAACTGATTTTTTTATCGTCGCAGCGCTTGTGTAGTGATTGTGCAGTGCTAAAAAATAAATACATTTTTTGTCACTGCGGCGGGGCGGGCGTGGGTGAACGCACGTGTGGGCGACCGATCAGGCTTGATCGGGCAAACACTGCGTTTTGGGTGGAGAGCGAGCTAAGGTGACACTAATACTATTATAGATCTGACTGTGATCAGTTCTGATCACTTAAAGATACTATAAAAGTACCAATGCTGATTAGCAATTCAGCGAATCAGTGACTGCGGTGCAGTGGGCTGGGCGCTAACCAACGCTAACTACCTACCAAAGGGGCCTAAACTAACCTAAACCTAACAGTCAATACTGGTAAAAAAAAAAAAGTGACAGTTTACACTGATCACTTTTTTCCCTTTCACTAGTGATTGACAGGGGTGATCAAGGGGTTAATTGGGGTGATCTGGGGCTAAATATGTAGTGCTTGGTGTATTCACTATGATGTGTGCTCTCTGCTGGGACCAACCGACAAAAAGGACCCAGCAGAGAGCACAGAAGCCATTTAACACCTTATATTTATAAATATAATGTGTTATATGGCTGGTGGTTCGTTATTTTAAAAGTCACCAACCTGCCAGCGCTGATCATTGGCTGGCAGGCTGGTGACTCCTTGTGCGCCTTTTGCCGACCCGCACTGCGCATGTGCGGGCCGGATATGCGCGTCATCCCTGCGTTAGGCGGTCGGGAGGTGGTTAATAAATACTTGGCAAAAGAAAGACAGCCGAATGAAATACACCAGTCTAGTTTTATGGCCAAAAACAGATGAGCTTGATAATTGGAGTTGGGAGAAATAACTGTCTGTGGAATAACAGCTCGACTGACAGGGGTTTTCTGGAAGTTCAATATTGATTGCCAATCCTCAAGTTAAGTTATCAATATCGTATCTGTGGGGGTCCAACTCCTGGCACCCCCACTGCTCAGATGTTTGAAGAGGCTATGGTCTACTCACAGCCTATCAAACACAGCGCCTTACACCGTATAATGGCTGTGCTTGGTATTACAGCCCAGGTCTAGTCAGTTGAAGGGGACTTAGCTGCAAACAAGTCATATGGCCAATGAATGTCACGTCACTGGCCTAGGGCAAGCGCTGCGACCTCTTCAAATAGCTGATCGGTGAAGGTGCCGGGAGCTGGACTCCCCACGATCAGATACTGATAGGCCATCAATACTAAACTCCTGACCCCTTTAACGTTATATAGGCAGCAAAAAACCATATCACCTGTCTGATCAAATGACGCACACTGCAAATGTGACAACGCAATAAAAAATATTTCACAATCCCAGAGATACACCTGGATTTTTATCTATTTACACAGCACGTATTCAATGTTCTCCAAGGATCACCCCCATTTTCAGTGTTTTTATTTTTCAGAATAGACTTTGTGGAATCGCTGTCAGAATTCTTAACAAATTACAAAAAAAAACAGCAACATCGTCTCAACACTTGTGAGTCAATACAAAAATTTAGAAAGCATGAAAATCACATTCCTCAACCAGAACGACTAGCCAAGTATATCCAAAATATCTATAAATATTCTCAGTACATGAGATGCTTAGTATGCACAGGTGTACATTCAACTTGTGATTTTTCTTTTTTGTATCCTAAAAAAGGGAAAATATTGCTTGCCGATCTAACGCTACGTACAATGGATAATAAAGCAACAAAGGAAGCGTCATAAAGGTGTAGACAACATACTGTGCAAACAAACAATCTACATTCTATGCAAATACCCTGACGATAGAGAATATATCATTGTGCTATGCTAATTCACTTCAGTGCAAAAACAATGACTTCACACAAAACCTCCTTTATTTGTATGAACGCTGACTTTTTTTTTGCATTTAAGTTAATAGAATGAAGCGCAACTACCCTGAAAATCGTGAGAAATGCACTAGTGTGTGCCGTGGCTGACGAGCATGGAAGAAGTGAGTGACAACTGGGTGACGATGACATGATCATGACGCAATGGTGATGAAACAATGGCAAATGTTTTGTTAATGGGAGGAGGGCTTGATTTTAAATTAAGATGTAAACTTTTTAAAATAATGGGAAAATGTGTGAACACATAGGTATATGTTTTTTCATTAAAATTAAATTAAAATTTACATATGACTGCAGTCAAAGGGGCTGTCCCATCTAGTCGACATCTTCTCTAGCCAGGGACCCTCTGATGATCGGGTTGTGATCACCAAGGAAAGCTGTGAGTGTCTACACGTCTCTCCTATGGCGGCCACTGCAGGAGAAAAGCGGTATTACACATATGAATGGCGAGCTGAGCAATACAAGGTCACGCTAAGTCCTCCAGAGCAGTGCACACAACAACTCTTTGTCTAGCTAATAAGGGGGGCGTACTAAGTGAAGCGTGTCTTATAAGGATAATTTAGGATGAATGGAGATATATTTTACATTGTAATACTGTAGTGTATATGGCTGGGACAACATGAACAAGTCAGTAATCTGTACCTGCCCACCCTGGAGGCAGATGCTTGGTAGGCTGTTGTATTTGCAGCATATAAGTAATCTCGGAACATAGAGCATAGAAGTAGAGGGGAAATGAAAAGCTTAGAAATATTGCTTAAAGGCGTTGTCCAAGTTCGATAAGATCTTGTGAAATAACAAATTAAGTCAAACCCCTTTTCTCACCTTCGCTGATGTCATCTTCCCGGCTGCAGGGGTGACGTACCGTGCAGCCAATCACTGGCCTCAGCAGTACACAGGACATAACTGCTGCAGCCAGGAAAACAAACATGACCGGAGTGTAGTGCTGGATGTGGCAGGGAAGGAAAGGGGCGAGTATCTCTTCTTTTGTCCTTTTTAGCACATCTAAAAAGGCTACCCGAGTTTTTATTGAACTCAGACAACCCCTTTAAGACTAGAAATGGGCTGAATAATGTCTGACCCAGCAGTAGAAAATCTGTATGCATGTCGAGCTATCTGTCTATGAGTCAGGAATAAATACTGGCCCTATACTTGCTGCCACTTCTGGTGCATGTCCCCCCCGGTGTGTATACTGTACATGCAGGCAGCACAATATTTATGACCTGTATTCAGCAGCCAGTGATTAGTGCAAGGGGATCTTGGGTAATCAAAACTTGAACTGGAAAATGGAAAAAATAAAAAAAATAGTTTTTTTTTTTCTTTTTTGTTCTGTTCCATTTTTGCGTTCACATCTGGATACTGAATTACAGTTTAGTCACTTCCTTGCCATTATATTATTATGATAATGCAGCCTGTTGGTTTGCTAGAGCATTTTTACATTGCTACGACAAATGTATTCATATCTTGCTCTTGAGGACCTTTCACCTCTTCTGACATGTCTGTCCCCCATGTAATAACAATTCTTTAGCATCTATTCTAATGCCTCAGTAATGTCCCTGTATTTATAATTTTTTTTGTTTAAAATTATTTTATTATTCCTGCAAAAAGTTATGAATGAATTGCTAGCAGTTTACAACGAAGGTCTGGCTGGTTGTTACCAGTTTGGGGGGGGGGGGGGTGTCTCTGCACTCAAAATAGGTAGCACTGATTGGATAGTGTCGGACTGTACCCCCTTCCCAACTAGTGACACCCATCTGGACCTTCACTGCAAACTGCTAGTAATTCATTTATAACTTCTAGAAATAATAATAAATATACATAATATATATAAAAAATATATGCGCCAGAATTCTTAGTTACTAAACAGACAAGTCAGTAGGTGCAAACTCTGTAAGTAGGTGCACTGGGACTCCAAAAACACAGATTTTTCTTTTTTTTTTGCGGCATAGGTATGGAAATTTGTTGATTTGGCTCTCTACGGTCCAATATTCCTATTTTAATAGTTCAAAGACTGAGAGCAGAGCCAGGAAGTGTTGTCTTGGACATAGGTACCGAAGCTGTCATCATAGATGATTGCAGCTTCAATCACCAGTAACATATTTTTCAGATTTAAGGTTATTTAATATGGATAGTAAGTTTCCAGCTCTAGGGAAATGCAAATTCATATTTCCAATCTAACAGTTTGCTGCAATGTAAGAAAAAAAACCTATATAACAATCCAAATGTGAGATACATCTTTACTCAACATTCACAAGAACAGTGTTCCCGTTACTGACTGGCTTTATTGTGGGCACCATGAATGGGTAAGTATGAAGACGATGCACAGATGAGAGATGACCTCCTAAACGCCATTTCATCCTATTACGCCAAGTAAAAATAAAAAAGTTACAAATAATGAAAAATAAAATTGAAGAAAAAAATGAGCTGCTGCGTTATGAAAAGATTATTCCAAGCCAATAAATTTTGATTTTACAGACAGCCACCTCTGATATGGCAAAAACAGAATGGCCGACGGTGGCTCCGTTAGTCCTGCAGTCCCACAGAAATCACTGCAGAGGGAGTGAAGGCTGTCTCCTCACGTGCTGGAGGTTCGCTCTCAGTCCACTGCTGACATTAGACTCTTCCCAAAAGATCAACCAAGTTTAGTAAGCTGAAGGTCTCCAGTGATCTTAACAGTGTCAATAGAAGAAAGTAGTTCAACACGATGGTAAAAGTCAAAAAGCTGGTGTCCATCAACAAATAGCCTGAAACGAGGATGCTCGCAGAGAATCTCTACCTACAATGAAAAACAGATACAGGAGTTAAAACATGGTGCCGTAAAATTGAAAATTGCTTAATGGGGAACCAAGTCAAAACTATTTTCTAATATATCATAGACAGACTATACAACCCTTAAAGGGGTTTTACTGTTACACAAAAATTTAATTACACCTGCATTCAACCATACGGCATTATATACAGCAAGTCAGATGCATTTTGCGGGCCGCAGCACGACCACGGGCCACACACGCCAGTGTGAAAGAGGCCTAAGTCAGATGCATTTTGACTCCTCCGGCGTGATTGCGGTCTGTGACCTACACCCTGTGTTTACGTCCCAGCTCAAGACTCACGGGGAGAGTCTGTAGCATAAGGTACAGTCCTGATCAAAAGTTTAAGACCACTTAAAAAATTGCAAAAAATCTTATTTTACATTGTTGGATCTTAACAAGGTTCCAAGTAGAGCTTCAACGTGCAACAAGAAGAAATGGGAGTGAGACAAAACATTTTTTGAGCATTCAATTTAATGAAAACAACGAATAAACTGAAACAGGCTGTTTTTCAGCTGATCCAAATTTTAGGACCACATGCCTTTCAAAGGCCAAATCTGTGCAAAGATGTGGATTCATTGTCATTTTCTGTCAGGTAGTCACACGTTGTGATGGCAAAGGCAGAAAAACTCTCCCTTTTTGAACGTGGTCGGGTTGTTGAACTGCATAAGCAGGGTCTCTCACAGCGCGCCATCGCTGCTGAGGTGGGACGCAGTAAGTCAGTCATTTGGAATTTCTTAAATGATCCTGAGGGTTATGGAACAAAAAATTCAAGTGGAAGACCCCAAAAAATTTCATCAGCACTGAGCCGGAGGATCCAATTGGCTGTCCGTCAAGACACTGGACGAGCCTCGACCCAAATTAAGGCCCTTACTGGTGCTGACTGCAGCCCCATAACCATCAGACGGCATCTGAGACTGAAGGGCTTCAAAAACAAAAAATGTCTTCAAAGACCTCGTCTCCTTGAACGCCACAGAACTGCTCGTTTGGACTTTGCAAGAGAGCACCAAACATGGGACATTCAAAGGTGGAAGAAAGTTTTATTCTCTGATGAGAAAAAATTTAACCTAGATGGTCCTGATGGTTTCCAACGTTACTGGCATGACAAGCAGATCCCACCTGAGATGTTTTCTACGCGCCACAGTGAAGGTGCCATAATGGTCTGGGGTGCTTTTTCCTTCAGTGGAAGCTTCGGAAGTGCAGGGGCGTCAAACGGCCACTGGCTATGTCTAGATGTTGCAGAGAGCATTCTTCATGACTGAGGGCCCTCGTCTGTGTGGTAACGACTTTGTTTTTTTAACAGGACAACGGTACAGTACACAATGCCCGCAGGAAAAGGGACTTCTTCCAGGAGAATAACATCACTCTTTTCGCCCATCCTGCGTGTTCCCCTGATCTAAATCCAATTGAGAACCTTTGCGGATAGATGGCAAGGAAAGTTTACAAAAATGGACAACAGTTCCAGCCAGTAGATGGCCTTCATGCGGCCGTCTTCACCACTTGGAGAAATGTTCCCACTCACCTCATGGAAACATAGAAACATAGAATGTGTCGGCAGATAAGAACCATTTGGCCCATCTAGTCTGCCCAATATATCTGAATCCTATGAATAGTCCCTGGCCCTATCTTATATGAAGGATAGCCTTATGCCTATCCCATGCATGCTTAAACTCCTTCACTGTATTTGCAGCTACCACTTCTGCAGGAAGGCTATTCCATGCATCCACTACTCTCTCAGTAAAGTAATACTTCCTTATATTACTTTTAAACCTTTGCCCCTCTAATTTAAAACTGTGTCCTCTTGTGGTAGTTTTTCTTCTTTTAAATATGTTCTCCTCCGTTACCGAGTTGATTCCCTTTATGTATTTAAAAGTTTCTATCATATCCCCTCTGTCTCTTCTTTCTTCCAAGCTATACATATTAAGGTCTTTTAACCTTTCCTGGTAAGTTTTATCCTGCAATCCATGTACTAGTTTAGTAGCTCTTCTCTGAACTCTCTCTAGAGTATCTATATCCTTCTGGAGATATGGCCTCCAGTACTGCGCACAATACTCCAAGTGAGGTCTCACCAGTGATCTGTACAGCGGCATAAGCACTTCACTCTTTCTACTGCTTATACCTCTCCCTATACATCCAAGCATTCTGCTGGCATTTCGTGCTGCTCTATTACATTGTCTTCCCACCTTTAAGTCTTCTGAAATAATTACTCCTAAATCCCTTTCCTCAGATACTGAGGTCAGGACTGTGTCAAATATTCTATATTCTGCCCTTGGGTTTTTACGCCCCAGGTGCATTATCTTGCACTTATCCACATTAAATTTCAGTTGCCAGAGTTCTGACCATTCTTTTAGTTTTCCTAAATCCTTTTCCATTTGGCGTTTCCCTCCAGGAACATCAACCCTGTTACATATCTTTGTGTCATCAGCAAAAAGACAAACCTTACCATCGAGGCCTTTTGCAATATCACTTATGAAGATATTAAACAAAATTGGTCCCAGTACAGATCCCTGTGGAACCCCACTGGTAACATGACCTTGTTTTGAATGTTCTCCATTGACTACAACCCTCTGTTGTCTGTCATTCAGCCACTGCCTAATCCACTCAACAATATGGGAGTCCATGCTCAATGACTGCAGTTTATTGATAAGTCTTCTATGTGGGACAGTGTCAAAAGCCTTACTAAAATCTAGATATGCGATGTCTACTGCACCTCCACCGTCTATTATTTTAGTCACCCAGTCAAAAAAATCTATAAGATTTGTTTGACATGATCTTCCTGAAGTAAACCCATGTTGTTTTTCATCTTGCAATCCATGGGATTTTAGATGTTCCACAATCCTATCCTTTAATAGGGTTTCCATTAATTTGCCTACTATTGATGTCAGACTCACTGGTCTATAGTTGCTCGATTCCTCCCTACTACCTTTCTTGTGAATGGGCACAACATTTGCCAATTTCCAATCTTCCGGGACGACTCCTGTTACTAATGATTGGTTAAATAAATCTGTTAACGGTTTTGCCAGCTCACCACTAAGCTATTTTAATAATTTTGGGTGTATCTCATCAGGCCCCTGTGACTTATTTGTCTTCACTTTAGACAGCAAACTTAGAACATCTTCCTCTGTAAAGACACATGCATCAAACGATTTATTAGTCATCCTTTCTAGTGGAGGTCCTTCTTCTTTTTCTTTTGTAAAAACTGAACTGAAGTATTCATTAAGGCAGTCGGCTAGCCCTTTATTCTCTTCTACATACCTTCTGTCCTTTGTTTTTAATTTAGTTATTCCTTGTTTTAATTTCCTTTTTTCATTTATATATCTGAAGAATGTCTTATCCCCTTTTTTCATAGACTGAGCTAGTTTTTCTTCTGCCTGAGCTTTAGAAGTTCTTATAACTTGCTTGGCCTCTTTCTGCCTAATCTTGTAGATTTCCTTATCTTCATTGCTCTGGGTTTTTTTATAATTACAAAATGCTAGCTTTTTATTTTTAATGATTTGGGCCACTTCTGCTGAGTACCACAGTGGTCTCTTCCTTTTTTTGCTTTTACTGACAAGTCTAATGCAATTTTCTGTTGCCTTCAATAATGCACCTTTTAAGTAGTCCCATTTCTCCTGGACTCCATGTAATCCGTTCCAGTCTGATAAGGACTCATTTATGACTAATTTCATTTTTGAAAAGTCTGTTTTTCTAAAATCTAACGCTTGCTTGCATCAAGCATGCCGAAACGAATTTTTTAAGTGATAAACAATAACGGCGGAGCTACTCATTGCTGAGTTCATGTTTGGAAGTTGGATTTCTGTTTTGGGGGGCTTTATTTTTTTTTTTGGAGGTGTGGTCCTAAACTTTTGATCAGCGGAAAAACAGCCTGTTTCAGTTTATTCGTTGTTTTCATTAAATTGAATGCTCAAAAAATGTTTTGTCTCACTCCCATTTCTTCTTGTTGCATGTTGAAGCTCTACTTGGAACCTTGTTAAGATCCAGCCATGCTAGATATGATTTTTTGCCATTTTTCAAGTATACTGTGTCTGTATATTATGTCATTGTATAATACTGTTGAGGGGGTCCTGACAAAGTCTTCTATTTCTCCTCCTGGGTCGGCCCCTTCTGAGTTCAGGCCCCAAAGCAGCCGATCCCCCTATAGCTAAGCCCCTGCTTGCAGCCTTTTAAAGCCACTTTTCTGGAGCAAGGGAGATAATAAATCTCCCCCCTATAGGCCTCTATAGAGGCGTAGCTTCTCTTCTCGGTATATGTCAGGCAATACTTCTGATACATCCAATGGAAGGCTCTAACATGATGTGAACAGGGCCCTAGCTTTGTGCATGTGCAGATAAACTGCCGACAACTAAAAAGTGCTAACACCTGGGCTATACCTGGCCCCGCAGTATAAGGCCTCATGCACACAAGGCGCAGCAAAGATCTGTCCCATCATGGGTGTCCTTGTTTATGTGAGGATCCACTTTTCCTTTAGAACCTCTGAAATTACGGAGAATATGGGCCAATGTATGACATCCATTGAAGCATGATGTGCTGTACACGACCCTACTGGAATACACTAACACCATTAGTGATCCAAGTGGTATGATATGGTTATGATCACAGACCGAAAAATACAAAAAACACACATAAAACGTGTTGATTAGTAACAAATGAATTAGAAAACCTATTTAGTATTAGTAAGGCTATATTCACATGACAGTGATGAAAAAACAGCCGTTACAAACGGCAAAAAGGTACGTTTTTTTACAGCTGTTTTTCCACAGATGCCTTTCTGAAAAAGAGTCCCTTGAATTGCATTGGGGCTGTGAAAATAGACAAAATTGGACATGTCATATTGTGTGACAGCCAGTATTCATGGTCCGTTAAAAAAACCGGACATGTAAGTATACTCTAACATTTTTTAGTCGTGTGAATAAGACCTAAGCACGAGCACTGTTGTGGAGTACAGGGGAGGTTACTAGGTGGTATAAATTACAAAAATAAAGTGCTGAAGAGGCAAACCTTCATCTCTGTACCATTCTGGCGCTGCCGGCGAGAGATGTATTCACTGCAGGAGAAAAGGCTCTTAATTCAGTCTAATTTGTGTGCGAAGTGCGTTCACTTCACACGATGTAACCGCTCTCACAGAGAGAGAGGAACCTACTGAAAACGCCATGAAACCTCCAGCTATCACTTATAATAACCCCAGTGTTCAAACATGTATGTATACAGAACAGATATACGACAGCACATACACTGTACAACACAGCACATACGCTGTACAACACAGCACATACACTATACAACACAGCACATACACTGTACAACACAGTACATACACTGTACAACACAGCACATACGCTGTACAACACAGCACATACGCTGTACAACACAGCACATACGCTATACAACACAGCACATACACTATACAACACAGCACATACGCTGTACAACACAGCACATACGCTATACAACACAGCACATACGCTGTACAACACAGCACATACGCTGTACAACACAGCACATACGCTGTACAACACAGCACATACGCTGTACAACACAGCACATACACTATACAACACAGCACATACACTGTACAGCACAGATATACAACACAGCACATACACCTCACAACACAGCACATACACCTCACAACACAGCACATACACTGTACAACACAGATATACAGCACATACACTGTACAACACAGCACATACACTGTACAACACAGCACATACACAGCACAGATATACAACACAGCACATACACCTCACAACACAGCACATACACTGTACAACACAGATATACAGCACATACACTGTACAACACAGCACATACACTGTACAACACAGCACATACACTGTACAACACAGCACATACACTGTACAACACAGCA
Source organism: Bufo gargarizans (assembly GCF_014858855.1). NCBI lineage: Eukaryota > Metazoa > Chordata > Amphibia > Anura > Bufonidae > Bufo > Bufo gargarizans. Next base: position 480,439,029 of record NC_058083.1, read on the forward strand.
CATACACTGTACAGCACAGATATACAACACAGCACATACACTATACAGCACAGATATACAACACAGCACATACACTGTACAGCACAGATATACAACACAGCACATACACTGTACAGCACAGATATACAACACAGCACATACACTGTACAGCACAGATATACAACACAGCACATCCACTGTACAGCACAGATATACAACACAGCACATCCACTATACAGCACAGATATACAACACAGCACATCCACTATACAGCACAGATATACAACACAGCACATCCACTGTACAGCACAGATATACAACACAGCACATACACTGTACAGCACAGATATACAACACAGCACATACACTGTACAGCACAGATATACAACACAGCACATACACTGTACAGCACAGATATACAACACAGCACATACACTATACAGCACAGATATACAACACAGCACATACACTATACAGCACAGATATACAACACAGCACATCCACTATACAGCACAGATATACAACACAGCACATACACTATACAGCACAGATATACAACACAGCACATACACTATACAGCACAGATATACAACACATACACTGTACAACACAGCACATACACTGTACCACACAGCACATACACTGTACCACACAGCACATACACTGTACCACACAGCACATACGCTGTACCACACAGCACATACGCTGTACAACACAGCACATACGCTGTACAACACAGCACATACGCTGTACAACACAGCACATACGCTGTACAACACAGCACATACGCTGTACAACACAGCACATACGCTGTACAACACAGAACATACGCTGTACAACACAGCACATACGCTGTACAACACAGCACATACGCTGTACAACACAGCACATACGCTGTACAACACAGCACATACACTGTACCACACAGCACATACACTGTACCACACAGCACAGATACTCCACCGTATGGTAGAATGAGGAGAAAGAAATGCTCACAGAGCGCTGTAGATGGACTCTATAGTACGTCTATGAAGAGGAGAGACAACGCTCTCTGGGAGTGCTTCTATCTCCTTGTTTCAGCGATTGGCGGGGGGTCTCACAACTTGGACCCCCACCAATCAAAACCTTTCACATGTTGCCATAAGTACAGGTACACTGTAAAAGGTTTGGCTGATTTCCTATACTGATGACCTAACGTCAGGATAGGTCATCAATATCAGATTGGCGGGGGTCCGACACCTGGCACTCCTGCCGATCAGCCGAATTGAGCGGAGTGTAAGGGTGGGTTCACATCACCGTGATGGATTCTGTCATTGTTTTCCGTTATAACATGGTTATAACGGAAAATAACGGAATCCATAAGACGGAAGTCAAAACGGAAGCCTTTAAGAGGCATTCAGTTTTGATCCTTCATAAAACAAGTCCACGGGCAGCAGAACGGATCCGTCCTGGTTTCCAATATTCTGGAGTCCAGTCCTGCATAACGGAAACGGGACGGATCCGTTTTGCTGCCCATAGACTTGTATTATGACGGAATGCAAAACGGAAGCCTTTAAAAGGCATTCCGTCATAATAGAAGTCTATGGGAACCATAACGGATCCGTCTGGTTCCCGTTATGCAAGACGGAAAACTAAGTTCTGTTGACTTGGTAACGGAATCCATAACGCAATTCACATTTTACCACCAAACGAAGTGTGAACGAATTTCATAAGCGGAAATCTCTAGTTATGACCATTTTATAATGGAAAACAATGACGGAATCCATAACAGTGATGTGAACCCGTCCTTACCACAACTGCTTCCCCCCATTCAAATGAATAAGACGGCGTAGTTGTAATTACACTGCTCGCCGCTGCGGGGGTCCTGGACAACCCTATTAACACCGCACTGCCAGTTTTTTCCTTTATTTCCCTTCTCTCTAGGCCGGTCTTATAGCTGACCTAATCTTATAATGCTGACAAATCCGCACAAAAGGAGCTTACATGACACCTGTCATATGCCTCCTACACATATAAGTGGACCAGGCAGTATACTGGCCCTTTGCCATCACTTTATATTATGGGAAAACCTCCGAAATCTTTGAGGTGCTCAAAGCCTTACTATCAGGTCAATTTTCATTGGATGCTGAATGAAAGGAGCTGTTCTTCTCTAAATCCAGGCTTGTCGGGCAGAACACTTCCATAATAAGATGCCATATGGAGGCACTATATGATGGAACACAAGGAAGAGATTTATCATGAGGGGCATTTATTTAAGCCCGTTCTGTAGGAGTCTGTGTTAACGTAATTTGTAACAAATTTATCAAATGTTGTACAATAAATTTGGTGCATCTTTAAGTCTAACGCTTCTGTCCTGAGATGTTACTCAATATTCTAGGCCACCCCTTTACTGGAGTAAGACTGAAATACGGAGTAAGACTTTACAGTTGATAAATCTTGTCTTAAAGGGGTTGTCCAGGTTCAGAGCTGAACCTGGACATACCTCCATTTTCACCCCGGCAGCCCCCCTGACATGAGCATCGGAGCAGTTCATGCTCCGATGCTCTCCTTTGCCCTGCGCTAAATTGCACAGGGCAAAGGCATTTTTCTGAGTTCCGGTGACGTACCGGGGCGCTCTATGGGGCTGACAGGAACCCCGGTGACGTCACCGGCACTGATGGGCGGGATTTGGCTCTGCCCTAGCCAGTAAAACGGCTAGGGCAGAGCTAAAGCCCGCCCCTCAGAGCCGGTGACGTCACCGAACACACTGCTGGGCGGAAGTTACCGCCCGGCAGTGTGTTATTGAAAACACAAGAGCCTGTGCCCTGAGCGATCTAGCGCAGGGCACTGGAGCGCATCGGAGCATGAGATGCTCCGATGCTAGGCTCAGGGGGGCTGCCGGGGTGAAAATAAGGGTATGTCCGGGTTCAGCTCTGAACCTGGACAACCCCTTTAAGGCCTCATGCACACGACCGTATGTGCTTTGCGGTCCGCCCCCAAAAAAAGGATGACGTCTGGAATCCGTTTTTTTTTTTGCGGCTCCGTTATTTCTGCGGATCCATTGTAATAATGCCTATCCTTGTCCGCAAACTAGAAAAAAATAGGACATGCACTATTTTTTTTGCGGGGCTACGGAACAGATATACTGATGCGGACAGCACATGGTGTGCTGTCCGCATTTTTGGCAGACCCATTGAAATGAATGGGTCCGCATCCTATCAGCAAAAAAAACGGAACGGACAAGGAAACAAAATACGGTCGTGTGCATGAGGCCTAAAGGGGTTCTCTCACTTCAGCAAATGGCATTTATCATGTAGATAAAGTTAATACAAGGCACTTACTAATGTATTGTGATTGTCCATATTGCCTCCTTTGCTGGCTTCATTCTTTTTTCCATCACATAGTACACTGCTCGTATTCAGGGGTTATGACCACCCTGCAATCCAGCAGCGGTGGTCGTGCTTGCAGACTATAGAAAAAAGGCGCCAACCTCTCTGGTGGCCAGGACCGTGGGAGTGCACATAGGCTGGTGCTTTTTCCTATAGTGTGCAAAATGCAAATGCAAAATGTCACAAAACTGTTGCACTACAGAGACCAAAAAGTTGCAAAAGTTCTGTTTTGCGACTTTTTAAATCCAGAATTCTGGAGCGCAGGGCTTGATAAATTCTCCCCAAACTGCTTGCTGCTCTGTAGTACCGAACCATATGGCCTAAGTACAGAATATACTGGTGGCAAGTTATAGCCATCCATAGGAGCCTATATAGCAATATTTGGAAAATATTACCCAATATTTTACAGGTGTTGCCACTAAGGCTATGCTGGGAGGATCCAATTCCGCCAGATGTGAGCAAAATATCAGACGCTTTTAGCATCTATCGTACACTGGATATTGCAGAGGACGGAGGTTTTTATTTATAATTGACATAGAAGTAAAGAGAAACTTTTTTTTGTATTTTTATTTTCTATCCTTTTGGTTCTACTTGCTTGTTCTGCACTGTTGAAACCCCGCTGACTGCAATTTCCACCAATCACCATAAATAATATGTTCACTATAATGTACAGGTTATAATGATTACAGGGATGTGAAATACTGTTTTGTAATATTTAATAAAACAAAACAGTAATACCATAAAAATCCCATCTTTACAGCAGAGCTTTTCTATGGAGGAGTGGATAAAGTGCTAACTGTACTGAAGGTCTGAGATTCAAATCTCACCGAGACCTGTAAAATAACATCTTTATAGTAAAAGTTATGGCAGAAAAAGATAATTTTTACTTTCCAGCTTTATTATTTTACATCAAAAGTTACAATTCGGCAAAGTTGTTGTTACAAATAAATTTAGTTTTTGTAACATACTTAGTACGAAATATCACAAACAGTATTTGCTATGCTTGTAATCATAATAACCCGTACAATATAGCGAACACATCATTTATGGTGATTGGTAAATGGTGCCATTTTTTCGATTCATTTCAGCGAAATGCTATTTATTTAGTGTTATTACTGTGAAGAAAAAAAGCCTTTTAAGCACAGAAAATGCTTCTCTTCCCACTGAGTAGGTCTGTAGTTTAATGGTGACTCCTCTGCTTACCATACAGAAGGTCTGGGGTTCAAACCCTCATGTATGTGCTGGAAGAGGGCCAATCCTCCAACCCATAACCAACACAGCTTCATTAGTATTCCTCGCACTGAAGTGAGCACTAATGAGGCTCCGGCCCGGCTTTCTTGGATCTATGATGCTCCGGCTGGGAAGGGAAGGAGAGGCAGAGACCTGATGCTTCAGACTCTCCCCGTGAGTCTTGCTCTGGGATGTAAACACAGGGTGTAGGTCTCACAACGCAAATACGCCGGAGGAGTCAAAATGTACTTAACATGCACTTCATTATCTGACTTATATAATGCAGTGAGGGTGAATGCTGGTGCTATTTATTTTTTTTTTTTGTTCAACAGGAAAACTCCTTTAGGCTACTTTCACACTTACGTTCTGAGCAGATTCGTATGGGGTCTGCACAGACGGATCCGCTCATATAATGCAGACGATGGGATCCGTTCAGAACGGATCCGTCTGCATTATATTTTAGAAAAAATTCTAAGTGTGAAAGTAGCTCAGACGGATCCGTCCAGACTTTACATTGAAAGTCAATGGGGGACGAATCCGTTTGAAAATTGAGCCATATAGTGTCAACTTCAAACGGATCCGTCCCCATTGACTTTCATTGTAAGTCTGGACGGATCCGTTTGCCTCCGCACGGCCAGGCGGACACCCGAACGCTGCAAGTAGCGTTCAGGTGTCCGCCTGCTGAGCGGAGCGGAGCCCAAACGCTGCCAGACTGATGCATCCTGAGCGGATCCGCGTCCACTCAGAATGCATTGGGGCTGGACGGATCCATTCGGGGCCGCTTGTGAGAGCCTTTAAACGGAACTCACAAGCGGAGCCCCGAACGCAAATGTGAAAGTAGCCTTAAATGGTTGGATAGGCAACTTATAATCAAAGGCCTTATGGCTTACCAATACACGCAGTTGTGATACTGCTAATACAGAAGGCAGTGATGTAATATATGATAACATTTATGATAATTCTTCTATATGAATAGTGTTGCTAATTAGAATTGCTTGCAGAGGTAATTTACTACTCAGCTGCTCGACTCCGGAAGTGAAGAGAAGAAGAGAATAAGCCTCTGGGCAAAGAAATTCTCTGTAAAAGCTATTTGTTTCAGCAATATTTTTATTTTATTTTTTTAAAATTGTGTCGGGTAATTCACTGGAAAGATTTATTTCTCTTGCAGAGATGTGAGTGATAGCACAATCCTCAGAAATACTGCTAGGACACTTGTCAATTTACATTAAAGGAGTTATACGGTAATTTATATTGATGACCTATCCTCTATCCTCTGGTCCGACACCAGGACCCCATGATCAACTGTTAGAAGAGGGTGGCACTCTTCCTAGGCCACGTGACGTCACCGCACATCGGTCACATGGCCATAGAAGTAAATGGGGCTGAGCTACAATACCAAGCACAGCCGCTATACTATGTATGGCGCTGTATTTGGAGAGCTGCTGGGAGCCTACAGCACTCACCAGAGCTACGGCGCCTCCCTGAAACAGCTGATCGGGGGTGCCAGCACTCGGACCCCCGTCAATGTGATAATGATGGCCTATCCTGAGGAAAGGTCATCATTACCTTTACCTGGATAACATCACACTTCGTACTTGCAGTCCTATGTGCAGGCAGCATGTTATAGAGCAGGAGGAGCTGAGCAGATTGATGTATAGTTTTGAGAGAAAAGATTCAGTATAAGGTTCCATTCACACGTCCGTAGTGTATTGCGGATCCGCAATACACCCGGCCGGCACCCCTATAGAACTGCTTATTCTTGTCCGCAATTGCAGACAAGAATAGAACATGTTCTATTATTTTCGGAAGCTGCAGACCGGAAGATCGAGGCCACGCACCGGAAATGCGGATAGCACACTGTGTGCATGTCCGCATCTCTTCCGGCCCCATATAGAATTAATGGGTCCGGATTCGTTCCGCAACGTTGCGGAACAGATCCGGACCCATTCTACGGACATGTGAATGGACCCTAACTGTATTTTTTCCATTCCCGCTCATTAGGAGTCCAGTGGGCGGTCTTATCAGTGATTGACAGCCGTTCTTGTATCATTGTGCAGGCAGAGGTCTCTGCCAATGACTGACCAGACCGTCCACTGGACTTCTAAGCTCAGAATGAGCATTGATCTAAATGAAAAACTGAAATTATATCCATCTGCTCAGCTTCTCCTGCTCTGTAACCTGCTGCCTGCAGATTGGACAGCATTGTGGCACATTTTGATTTATGAATTATTTATAACAATATACATGGACTACCGAGACTTAGTATTATCGACGATGCATGAAGTTGACGTGACCAAAATTAGTCTTTGCACAATAAACGTCAGAACTTTAGATTTCTGCTGCAGGGGTTGTACTATGAACGCCTAAGATCCAACCATGGACACCCGCTATGGTTTTACGTGTAGTTTGCGTGGACACAGTTTTGAAATTCATGTGGAAAAAAAACAGAGGTTGTGTGAACGTTAGCATTGACTCCCACTGAAGACAATTGGTAAAGGAGTTGTACACATCAAAATCTGTGTGGAAAATCCGCCAAGTGAATGTTCACTTAGGGTATGTTCAAATGGCTGAAAAAAAATCCATTATTATGCAAAATTGTAGAAGAATTTTCCCCACTGCACTGAAAGTGTTAAACTCAGAAGTGCATTGCAAGTGAAGCTGCACTTTACATGTACCAAATGTTATTGTAACGCTTGTAGATAGGGACAGACGCGGACAGTGAGCCCTGACCTGGAACCCAGCACGCTTTCCCTACCTACTAGCAGTTCGAGCCCTAGGTAGCTAGACCGCAACTGGTCGATGGTCCCTATGCTACTAAGGTGCAGAGACAGACAAACACCAAGAGACAAAAACAAAACAAAGGGATAGTCTTAAAAATATGAGTCAGAACCAGGCAGACAATGCAGTACAGAAACAAGAGACAGAGAGTGGTCAAAAGACAAGCCGAGGTCAAAAACACAAACAAATCCAAATGAATCCAAGAACCTACCTACTGCCAGTTCAAGCCCTAGGTAGCTAGACCGCAACTGGTCGACGGACCCTATGCTACTAAGGTGTAGAGACAGACAAACACCAAAAGACAAAAACAAAACAAAGGAATAGTCGTACGAAAATGGGTCAGAACCAGGCAGACAACACAGTACAAAAGCGAAAGACAGAAAAACCCAAATATATCCAAATTAATCCAAGAACCAGGAACCTAGCTAGTGAGCCCAAACCAGACTATCACTGGCACTGGTATATGGCCAGGAAGGGGTTTAAAAACAGCACTGAGTAATAGAGCACACACAGTCCGAGCCACACAGGAATAGAGCAGCTGAGGAATCGGTCCACCTCTAATCTCCCCCAGCACACACCTGCTGCAGGGAGAAACAGAGCATTACATCCTGTTGCTAAGGACGCTATCACGTCACTAAGGGGAGCGGCTTAGCAGTGCGTCTCTCCCGATGCGGTTGTGCCGAAGCTGGAGATCTTGCCGCTGGAGCCTTTACAAATGGAAGTGAGTCAAATAACACAGAACAGCAGCAGCAGTGGGAAAAGCAAATATCAGACACCTTGGGCACCTTTTCTGGCACCTGAGAAATGTGAATGGCCTGAGCAGAACTGATATCTGTCAGCACATATTAATGGGCATCTGTCCGCAGATTTGTACCTATGACACGTGCGCTTGGCAGCTGAAGGCATCTGTGTTGGTCCCATGTTCCTATGTTCCTGCATTGCAAGTTTTAATATATGCAAATGAGCCTCTAGGAGCAAAGGGGGCGTTGCCATTACACCTTGAGGCTCTGCTCTCTCTGCTACTGCCGCGGCCTCTCCCCTTTGATTGACAGTGCCGAGTAGTGTAAATGTCATCACACCTGGCCCTGTCAATAAAGTGGAGAGGGTGCGTGAGCTGGAAAGAGAGCGGAGCCTCTAGGTGTAATGGCAACACCCCCGTTGCTCCTAAAGGATCATTTGCATATATTAAAATTTCATTTTTCTCAGCAATGCAGGCACATATGAAAATGGGACCAAGACAGATGCCTTCAGCTACCGAGCGCACATGTAACAGGTCAGCCAGTGTCATAGGTACAAATCTGCTGACAGATGCTCTTTAAAGCCAATCAGTTAAGACTGCCATAAAAAACACTAAATGTTTGTCATAATGTTAATATGCTGGCACTTTTATGGGAAAGCAGGCAGCTGTATGGCCACTTGTAAAAATTCCCGCACTATTCATATACGGTCTTATCACTCACCCTGAATGGCTGATCAGCAATAAATGGAAAATAAGGGATTGCAGACTCCTCTTCTCCCCACTCTCCCGATACACAGGAGTTCCTGAGCAGTTGCTTATCGGTGAATTCTGCTTTCATCTCAATGGCCACATCCGCTGGTGGATATTCTGAGTCTCCACATGTCAACTGGATTTCGAAACTGAAAAAAAAAAAAATGTCTCAAATGTTTGAGGAAATGAACATTAAAGGGGTTGTCCGACCCCATGACATATTCTGCAAACCGCTTACAATGGTAAGAAATAATAAAAGAAGTAAAGTTCTGACCCCTCCCTGGTCTCCCTCCGGTCTTTGTTCACTGGGCTCCAGCAATGATGTGGCATGTTGACATGTGATCACTGCAGCCAATCAAGGGCTGTAGTAGAGATTTGTCGACACCACTGAGGTTACCGCTGTGGCCAGTAATCGTCTCCAGTGGTCTCATGTTGTGTCGACACATCATCGCTGGAGGACTAGCGGGAGACAAGGGACGTGTTAGCACCGCAGCAGCAGGGGAGTGGTAAGGTGAGCATTACTTTATACCATTGTAAGCTGGGATCATGGGGTTGAACAATCCATTTAAGGCCTCTCACACGGCCGTAGTGCCCCAGCCCGCATACGGCGGTTCCGCAATACACGGGGCACCAGTCGTGTGCATTCCGCATCACGGATGCGGACCCATTAATTTTTACTATTTTCATAGGCCTGACATATACGGAGGATTTGGACTACCTCTCTAAAATAAATGGCTTTAGGCTATATGCGCACTAGAGAAGCCGTGCTCAGGTTTCATAATGTGATTTGCTCTTCATGCGTTGCAAATAAGGGGCCTGTGTTGCGGAGTGCAAATTGCAGTCCGTAATGCACAGGCACCGACCATAGGGCTGCCGTATGCGGACGCGGACCCATTTACTTTTGAAGTGCGGAGGCACGGAGGGAAGCCCCACTGAAGCACACCATAGTGTTGGGCTCGTATATTGCGGACCCACTGTTTTCAGGCCGCAATAAGGGCCTAGTCGGCATACGTTCATGTGCATGAGCCCTAAGTAAATGAAGTGGCATATACAGTAACAGTATAAGGAATTCCCAGAGCACGGCTGCTTCTATCCCATCAGCAGTATCTTACAGTCCCACAGTTCACAGATACAGCCGGGGCACATCAGACTCACCTCTCTGGGTTCATGCCGACGATTCCCATTATGAGGATCTTCTTCCCTGGTCTCAGGCCGCCTTTTATGTGACCACAGAAAGGAACTGTCTGAAATAATAATCAGTTTGGTTAAAGAAGATATATATAACTGATACACACAGGAGCACTACATCATATTTATCATACTGTTCAAATCCTAGAAATATTGAAACTCCTTTTATACCTTTAAGGGGCTGTCCAGCCCTGCATCAATTTTTAATCCCTACAGCGGTGACGTGTCCCCACAAGCAGCACATCACTGGTCACATGCCCCTTGGGGGACCCATCACTGCTGGGGCCAGTCATTGGCTGCAGCAGCCCATGGGATCCCTGTCCATACCTGATGTTGACATGCAGAGCTGGAAGACACGATCAGTGGAAGCGAGGGTCGGGAGTAGCTAAGTATGCCTCATCTGACCGGCACTGCAAGGTGGGGGAGTGGGGTTAAAAATTCACATGGGTCAAAATTCATTCCCATAATTCAGTGCAGGAATCTAGTTGCATGTCTCTTTTAGGGCCCTTTCAGACGAGAGACATTTCCATTTGGGTGCTGTCTGAGCACCCGGACTGAACACTAACCCATTCAATGAAATGGGTGTCCTCACATGACCATCACCCCGTGTCAGGAACATCACAGCATGAGAGTATGAATGGGTCTGCAGGAAAAAACGGGTGCAGTCCTCTAAAATGCATCTGAGTGTCCATTCTGCGGAAAAGAATAGGCATTTGTAACATAGTGCAGGACCTGTAGAAGGGGAAAATGCAGATGCACACAGACGGTATCCGTGTCTTGCGGATCAGAGATTTGTGGACCGCAAAAATGGATACGGTCATGTGTATGAGACCTCAAAGAAATCAAACAACATTTGAAAAGGATAGCCACACGTCATGTGAACAGGCGGTAATTCATACCCTAATAAACCACAGTGTGCAGCGGCAACAATCAGGTCTTGAATCCTCACAGTGTAGCCTATAGTAAATACAGCATGGGCAGAGCACAACCGGTCTACTGCACCGCACTAAGCATAAATTGAGTATAAGGGCCGTTCCGGAATAACCAGAGCACCGTCCGCTTATAATTACAGGTGTACGACAGGTATAATTATCTATGTAGATGTTTCAAGACAGGACTTCATCCTGAGGTTTTTCATCTTTTTAAGAGCTGTGGGGACTCGCTCTGGTAGACAGGATTAGCGGACGCAGTATAGAGGCAACAACAAGTTTGTTGGATCAAACAGTTCAGTGTTTTATTCACACTTCAGGCAAGTGACAAAACAAGCAGTCATAAAGTCACCTTGTGGTGTTGGTAATTCACACCATGCTGATAGCAGCACCAACCTGTTTTCACGCCAAACAGGTAACAAGCCTTAATCCAGACACAAGGTTCCGATATCCCAACACAGAGACACAGCTTCTGAGCCCAGCTGCCTATTTAAGGACAACCAGGTGCTGCCAAAACCCAAACCGGCACTTAAAATCCGGTCCGGTATTTGACCTTACCTGGCTGCAAATCAGCCCATCAGCACATGCTGGGAGGAAAATACCTGTTTTCCCAGACAAAACCTCTGTGTCACAGAGCACATACATGGAAGAAAGCTGCTGCTTGTCTATATGTTTTATGGAATGCATTACTGTAATGATATGCTGATATTGGGCTAGGTTACCCTAGACCCTAGAGCAGGGGTGGTGAACCTATGGCACATATGCCAGAGAGGCCACGCACAACCCTCTCTGTGGGCAGGACCAGATTATAGACAAGCAGGCCTGGACTGACAATCTGGTGGCTGGCCAGTCCGCTCTTTAAATGTGAGGCGTGGCGATGCGTCCTGGCTGTCGGTGCGCCCGCTCGCCACCAGCTCTGTGTGGGCTGTCGGAAACACGTGCGCTGGAAGGAGTGCTGACGTCAGACACTCTGCTGCACTTCCAGCTCCTGCCCTCCTCTCTGCAGCCTCAGCGTGTGGTGGACTCCCATACAGTATGGGACCCCTGGGTCGAAGTAGGTAGGCCTGTATATGGACTCCATATTATGGAAGTCCTCCATTGGATAATGTTTTTAACTAGATGATGAGCTATGTATTATACTTATATATTTATATAGATTATGTAAGTAGATTATGTAAGTAGATGATGAGCTATGTAATATACTGCCTTGTATAAGGATGATGTATATATGGATGTTGTAAGGAGGTCATGAGCTATGTATTATATTGCCCTGTATATGGAATCCATAAACAGGGCAGTATAATACATAGGACATTGTCACGGCCCAAATCGCTGTGCAGCCATGTTATGCTTGGGGGCTAATGAGGTTTGCGTGCCAGGGCTGGCCATGTTAATGTATGAGTTGTTTTTGCTAAACTAAAATATCAGTATTTAGGTAAAATTTAGGTTAAATTGCTGTGTTGGCACTTTGCAATAAATAAGTGGGTTTTGGGTTGCAGTTTGGTCAGTCGGTCTCTAAGTTGAGGAGGTGAACTCGGAGCTTGCTTCACTGGGTTTATATTCAGCCCCAAATTCAACTAAAGGGCTCATGCACACAGCCATAGTTTTAGTCCGATCCCTGATTTTTGCAGGTTGGATGCAGGCCCATTCATATCAATGGGGCTGTAATAATATGTGACGAATACCGTACCTCCCGACTCCCCTGACGCCAACCACATTGAGCTCACGAGATACGGTATAGTCACTGGTTACAAAGACATGATGTTACGCCGTCCTGGGAGTACGTAAGGTCCGCTTGGTACAGTTTACACAAACGCCTCCTGTCCACGCGGGCACAGAGAGGCCACAAGCTGAGAGAGTCTTTTCATTGCCCCAGTGAAACAGCGCTTCCTCAGCCCGGGTAGACTGCCACCAGTTTCTCGTTTGATATAAGCCCGGTCCGCTAACAGGATTATATAGGGTGAGAAACCAACCCGCAGTAGCGTTTAACTATGCCGAAACACAGATGTGGGATTTCGTGGATCGAGACACCAGAACAGCATATATATTTAATTGCCTTTAGGGCGCACTAGATAAACACTATACACACAGAGAATATATACAGTGGTCTGAGGTTACAAATACAGATGATGTGGTACAAACAGGGTTAAACAGAAAAGGGTCAGTTACCAGTAGTCCTTTGGGTGTTGATGAATAAGGTGTTGCTGTAAGGCTTGGCTGTAGTCACATAGGGGCACGTTACACGACGTGACCCCCCTCCAGAGAAAGACGCTGGACACTGCTTGCCTCATTTTCAACTGTAGTCGGCCCCTCCCCTCCCTGACTCTGGGAGGGTTCCCCCCTCCGTGCTGGTCCTGGCAGCCCAACGACCTGTGGGGAGATCTGTGTATCTCCCCTTCCTGGCACCCTACTACCAACCTACGACCAAGGGCATGTCTGTCGTGGCCCCAGGGTCGCAGATATATAACTGACTTATGCCTGTGATGGACGGGCGATTCATAATTCCTTATGAATCGCCGGTTCCATGATGTCTGAGGGATCTGATTGATCTGGGCAATGGTTGAGACCACCTACAGAGAGGTTTTTCCTGTTAAATTAGCTGGGTTCCTGGCTGGCTGGGTGAAGGTGTGAAATGTACGCAAGTGGCCTGCTTTCCAGGACCCCCTGCTGAGTTCTCTGCTATCTGACAGCAGATGGCTGCATTTCGTTACCCTGTATTTATACCTGTTTACTGACAATAACGTTGAATCAAATCAAATCAAAATCATGGCTGACATTAAATCATAATTTCCATATTCCTCACAGGGGCCACAAAAGATGTGGACAGCACACCCGTGTGCTGTCCGCATCCATAAGTCCGTTCTGCGGCCCCGCAAAAAAAAGGAACATTTCCCATTCTTGTCTGTTTCGCAGACAAAAGTAGGTCATTTCTGCAGGAGTAAAAAAAAAAAAGAGCGGCATGCACTTGGCCAATATCCGTGTTTTGCGGATCCACGATTTGCAGACGGCAGAACGCTTACGGCCATGTGCATGAGCCTAAATCCTGAAATCCGGAGTACTCACTAGGATGGAAACTAATCCGCATGGCAGAAAAATTTAATTGTTGTGGTGATGATGGTGATCCTTACAGGAAATATTTGAAGCGCGCTGAATCATTCTATAGTTCAATGGATCCTATAATCCTGAGCATTTACGAGCAGCAATGATTGCCACATTCTGCAATTTTCACTGAGATCATCGCAAAAATCTATCTCTAAACACACGGTAGAGGCCATGTCCACATTTGCCACAATTTCTTTTTTTTTGCTTCAATGCATAGAAAAATAATAAAGGAACTTTGCACATGGTCTTGTTTTACATATGGACCATTCTGTGTTTACAGCTCCTATGCATTATCGAGTGTTTCCATGGTTACAGACTACCAACCCACTGTGTAGTCTGATCCTGCAGTCATACTTCCTTCCCTCTGTCTGTTCCATGCTTCTTGCTATCTTGATGAACATAAGTTAGCAAGAAAAAGGGGTACAGATTAATGTATGACTGCCGGATAAGACCACTCAGGGATGTTTAGAAATCATGAAGACACACTAGTCTGCATATGAGTTGTATACACAAGACGGGAGGATATTTTTAATTAAAGGGGTTTTCCGATATTTTTATCCTCAGGGGGTCCGACACCTGGGGCCTCTGCCGATCAGCTGTTTAAGAAGGCACCGGAACTCCTTAGCCTTCTCTTCGCTTTTCCTAGGCCAGTGACGAGACGTTCATTGATCACATGGCCCAGGAGCAGCTCTGCCCCATTCAAGTGAATGGGGCTGAGTGCAATACCAAGCATAGCCACTATATAATGTACAGCGCTGTGCTTGGTAAGCTGCGAGAAGTCAGCAGTGCTGGCAGAAGCACCGGTGCCTTCTCAAACAGCCGATCGGCAGAGGTCTCAGATGTCCAACCCCCACCGATCAGATACTGATGACAGACTCACTCTATCCAATCAGTGCTGCCATTTTCACATTTTGCAGGTACACCCCCCCAACTGGTTACCTCCCCTCTGTACCCTTACTGAAGGCTAATAGCAATTCAATCACAACTTCTAGTGCAAATAATAAAGGAATTGAACTTGATAAACTTGTGCCTTTTTAACCCATATAGCGGTATTTTTTCTACCATAGACTTTTTTGCAGTATATGAAACAAACCCTAAGTTCTCCTTAGCTGCCACGGGAAACACCAAAGTTTCTTATTTTTTTCCGTATAATGAACCAGAACATGTTTTTGAAGTGAATGCAGATGATTTGCAGAGTGTAATTTGTCTCCCCACAAACATCATTCATGCTGCATTATATATTCTTCTGATCTTTGCACGCTCAGAATCTACTTAGCATTCAGTCCAATGACAAGTCTAAGTGAGTCATTCCTGCACACGAGACAGATTTACCATCCTGGACCTGTGCGGTCTACACAGCGTAAAGCTCTGTTCACATTAAATTCTGCCATTTATCTGATCCATACATTTAATTTTTTTTTAAGTTGTTCGTCTATATTCAGTCTGATCTTCACATTGTCGTCATATCACATTTTTTGTTGTGAGCTTCATGTAACTGCAGCAGCATTTTTGAGAAAATTGTGATTTGCTCATGACCTGTGAAGGCACCTTTAAAGGGTTATTCCATGAATCATTTTCATAACAAAATTTCTAAAATGATGTTAAGGTCATTTTCAGTGTTTCTAGTGTAATGTGTCCCCCATAGTAATACTGGGGGTGGGATCTGGACAGAATCTGCCTCCTTCTCCCTCTGGCAACTGACAATATAGTCCCTTTATACCAGCCCTGGGGTGTTCTCAGCTATACTGCTGTGCTACTGCAGATGCTCTGCTCCCTCCCTGACAAGCAGGGAAAAAAGCAATTTTTGATGGGTGGTAAATCTTTCTCGCGGGTAGTCTCTGGACAGAATCAATCTCCTTCCCCCTCTGGCGGATGACAATATAGTCCTTTCTTTTTTGCCCTGAAGTCTTCTCAGCTATACCGCCATGCTACTGCAGATGCTCTGCTCCTTTCCTGACAAGCAAGGAAGAAAGCAATTTCTGATGGATGGTAAATCTTTCTCGCGGCTGGTCTCTGGACAGAATCAATCTCCTTCCCCCTCTGGCAGATGACAATATAGTCCCTTCTTACTTGCTCTGGAGCCTTCTTAACTATGCTGCCGAGCTACTGCAGATACTCTGCTCCTTCCCTGACAAGCAGGGAAGAAAGCAATTTCTGATGGATGGTAAATCTTTCTCGCGGCTGGTCTCTGGACAGAATCAATCTCCTTCCCCCTCTGGCAGATGACAATATAGTCCCTTCTTACTTGCTCTGGAGCCTTCTTAACTATACTGCCGAGCTACTGCAGATACTCTGCTCCTTCCCTGACAAGCAGGGAAGAAAGCAATTTCTGATGGATGGTAAATCTTTCTCGCGGCTGGTCTCTGGACAGAATCAATCTCCTTCCCCCTCTGGCAGTTGACAATATTGTCCCGTCATATCTGCCCTGGAGTCTTCGCAGCTATACCACCATGCTACTGCAGGGGCTCTTTTCCTACCTTGACAAGTGTGGCAGAAAGCAATTTCTATTCTATCTACCATTGGCTTTCTGCAGTGAACAAAGCATTGAGGGTGACTACCAGCACTCAGCTCAGTTGGGTACACATTAAACACCAGGTGGCGCCATACTACATAAGCAGTTGTCATATCATCACTAGAACAACAAAGAAAAACATGGCAGAATTTTTCAAAAACAGCCTTACCCTTGTCCTCAGATTGTGTGTGGTATTGCAGCTCTGCCCCATTGACTCCAATAGAGACGAGCTGCGATACAAGACACAACACATGGACAGAGGTGGTGCACTTTTTTCAAGAAAGCAGCCATCTTTTCTAATCCAGAACAACCCCTTTAAGAGCATGTACATGGCAAACATATCCTACGATCTATACAATAAATATGATATTGTCTGCTAAAGAAAGCTCTGACTTACCAGTCGCGGGAAGATGACCTCCGCTTGCACCGGTGACCCTAAGGGGCTGCTTAGTCGTCTGCTGTCCATCTGCTGCAGAGAAAACACATTACAGACATCATTATAATCTACATCTATTATAACGCCCATGATATATGGCACATATCAGCCATGCACTAGTGAAAGAGAATACGCTTTTATGTTTTTTCCTGTTTGAATGCTTGACCTTCATCGTCACAGAGCCGGCCTCCAGGGGTGATAACAGGCATTACCGCCTTTGCACCTGTTCTAATAGATTACGGCGCTTGGAATATGATCCCTGAAGAAAGTAAGTGACCCTCCGCAGTCCGCCGAGGACAGTCTCATGAATTTGTAAGTGAAAGCTGAGAACTCATGCGGAAGTCAGCACCACTAGTGCAACAGGGGGGTGTTGCCTCGTAAAGGGAATTTCTGGGGTTAGTGAATAAGGCCAAATTATTGTTATTCTGAGGGTATGCACTTTAGGTGGAGGGGGGTCATCTTACTAAATATAAGTGCTGGAGAACCCTGGCTTAATTTGCACCCAAAAAGTGGCATACACCACATTTTTTCTGTGTTTCTGAGACTTTTTGTGGACTGTCTGATGGTAAGGTGGGCTTAACGGTACAAAGTGTGGCTTAAAGGGGTTTTCCAACTTCAAAGTGTTCTTTAAACTAACCCCCTACAAGCAGGACCTGTTAAAAGAAGCACACTTACCTTCTCCCCAATGCTCAATTCCGCCCCCATGGTTCAAGTCATGTCTTCACTTCGCTTTGGTCCTCGCATGTAAACTCCTGGAACGGACGGGTGTCACCTGCGCCACTGCAGCCAATGACTGGTCACAACGGTGTTGTATCCCCCAAGCTGCACATGATCGCAGTGAAGCGCTGTCCAGGGATATTTCACCTCGGCAGCAAGTCATTGGCTACAGTGCTGCTCATCGTCTGTGCCGGGAGTTTATATACGGGGCCCGAAACGCAGTGAAGACAGCGGTGCACCATCGGCGCCGGAACCGAGCGCCGGAGAGCAGGTAACTATTCTGCCCTTGCCAGGCCCCACTGAGTGGAAAATACTTTAAAGATGTGCCAACAAGTGCCAAAATTCTGTTGCACATTATATCAACCAACAAGTGGGGTAAACTTAGACAGAAGACCCTAAAAATATTCCAAATGTATCATCCAGCATCAGCACCTTCAATAAATTTGGCATATCTTCAGACTGCCCGGCTCAGTTTCTACGTCTATCTAACACGATTAGTAAATGTGACCCTTTATGTAGCTATTTCTCATGGTTTTTAGGTTGCGTTTGCTTGTTCATGGGGTAATAGGCAGCACTGTAAGGCTCCATTCACACGTCCGCAACGTGTTTTGCGGATCCACGGAGGCGCAAAACACGGAAAGCGGCAATGTGCGTTCCGCATTTTGCGGACCGCACATCGCCGGCACTAATAGAATATACCTGTTCTTGTCCGCAATGTTCTATTTTTTTGCGGACCCGGAAATGCAGATCCGCAATTCCATGTCCGGGCAGCACATTGTGCTGCCCCATAGGAATGAATGGGTACGCAATTCCGTTACGCAAAATGCGGAACGAAATTGTGGACGTGTGAATGGAGCTTTACACAGGAAGATCATCGCTAACAAGCGTTCCTACAAACACTTGTTAGCAATGATCTAGCCGACCATCTGCAGGTCTAATACAGGCCTTAGTAAATTAAAAAAAAATTAAAAAACACTCGCTGATGGAAAATCCGACTAATTTATTTAGAGATGCACAACTCTTAAATACTATGTACAGCTTTGGGGGGTGCATTTTTTTTATTTGTTTTTGCATTGTACTCATTTTGAGCTAAAAATTATTTTTTTAATTGGTCCTTATTAAAAATATGGCATACAGAGCTGACATGCTGTAGTAGCACCCCTTGGATTTTCTGTCTTTTCCGTCATTTGGGGAAAAGACTGACTCCTTATCTCTGCTCTCTGACATTATAAACACTCATTATAGCTCAGTTTTTATGTTAGTGATAAGAATGCGGCTTAAATAAGTGTTTATGACCTCTCAGTAGTTTAAAGATGAGGGTTATTAGATGACCGGCACAAAGTGAAAGTGAAAGTACCAGTCACACAGCTAGACAAACAGTTAACCCTTTGTGACATAATAGCTCAATATTTTTAATAAAGGCCAATTTGAAAAAATTATTTTTAGCCAAAAATGGGTAACATACAATCATAAACAAAAATTGTCTCCTCAGGTGTACATAGCCTTTAAATAAACTGTGGATGGAGTAAATTTCCGGTGTAACGCGCACTGGTATTCTACATAAATGAGTCAGGTGCGGAGCTCCCACCCGATACCTCTTGAGAATTTCTAGGAAATGGAAGGAAGGAAAAATTAATTTTATTCCCTAAAATACCTTTTTAGCCAGAATAAGTTATGCCAGTGAACAGTCTGTTTTAACACTTTTGTGTTAAAGGGGTTTTCTAGGCTTTTAATATTAATGACCTATCTTCAGGATATGTCATCAATATCAGATCAGTGGGGGTCCTACACCCGGCACCGCCGCCGATCAGCTGTATGAAGAGAAGGCTCGCGCCGTGCGCATGTGCCGTCTCCTGTCTCTCTTCCTGCTCACTGTAGATATAGCAGTGGCGAGCAGGAAGAGAGACAGGAGACGGCACATGTGCACGGTGCATGCCTTCTCTTCATACAGCTGATCGGCAACGGTGCCGGGTGTAGGACCCCCACTGATCTGATATTGATGACATATCCTGAAGATAGGTCATTAATATTAAAAGCCTGGAGAACCTCTTTAAAAAAGACAAAAGTATTGTAGCAGTGATACCTTTATTGGCTAACCAAAAAGACTTCTGTTTGCCAGCTTTCAGAGCACAGAGGCTCCTTCATCAGGCGGTTTACAAAAAAAACACAGAGAAAGAATGCACCAAACAGATGTAACACTGACTATGCTGGCAAGACACAAATAAAGGTATGAAATAAAGGTATTATTTACAAAAAAAAACTTTTAATACAACTGAAATTTTTAACACAAGTATTTAACATCACATACACTTTTCTGTCAGGCATCCCGCGATTTTGGCCAGTGAACAGTCGTGTTCTGCACCAGATGGGTGGTTGTCTAGTAGAGGTCAGTTTTATAGACCATATTCGCGTCACATTTCACTAGATGGCAAATCCTATTACAGTATGGGCACAGAACCTCAGACATCATATTCTCCTCCTGACCGCTCGTTCTTTGGAGTCCATAAGCCTATTTAGTCCCTAAGGCCTCATGTACACGACCGTTGTTTGGGTCCGTTTTTTGGCGTCTCGGATGCGGATCCATTCACTTCAATGGGGCCGCAAAAGATGCGGACAGCACTCCGTGTGCTGTCCGCATCCGTTGCTCCGTTCCGTGGGCCCGCAAAAAAAAACTGAATATGTCCTATTCTAGTCCGTTTTGCGGACAAAAATAGGCATTTCTACAATGGGCTGCTCGTTCCGCAAATTGCAGAAAGCACACGGGCGGCTTCCGTTTTTTGCAGATCCACGGTTTGCAAAAAACGGAACAGTCGTGTGCATGAAGCTTAAAACTGATCCTGATACTGGACCGTCTCATCGTGTGGACTGCAGAAGAGACTGCTTTTTGCATATTACACTACATGTAGCCAATAATAAAGTAATGACCCCAGATTATTACAATACTGTCAGCACAAGTTTCCAAAAATAGGGTCTTTGCCGCATACACACTGATAGACTATCCTTAGGATAGGCCTTCATCATGTAATGGTTGGAGATCATACAACCGGAAACCCTACCAAGCAGCAGGATCAAGGGGCTGCCATGTTGGGAGTGGTCCAGTGCCGGGGCGCCTATCCTGTCAATGTGTATACAGTATATATATTATCTGCTTGTGATCTGTCTCTCTACCAGGACCTCTGTCATATAAATTTCCACTGGCATGAGAAAATATTTCCTACAGAGCAGATCACTTTATAAAATAAAAATCGGATAACCCCACCACAACCTATTTGACACAAGCCTTCAAGGCTTCGGGCCCGAGGCCTCGATGACTTTGGAGAAGGTGAATTAGCAAAGCGTGGATTGACCTATACAGTTCTGGATAACGTTTCAAGTATCTTAGCATGCAAGGAATTTTCAGCATAGAAGAGCGAGGGTCAGCTATCTTCACCCGGCCGGATCACAGCTCCACACACCCTCCAACTTTCAGAGGGACGTAATATGGCATCTAAAGAGGCGTATGGGCTAAAACTGGAACTCTGAGGCACAAGGAAGCATAAAAGACTTATTTTCCTGATCCCATACAAATATACCAGAAAATACATTTAGGCAATACTCCACCAGACACCAGAGATGTTCTACAGGAGAATATCTCCATAATCTGGTGCCATACGGAGTGTCTCCATACAGGCAAAAATGAATTAAAATCAAGCTAGAAGATTGATGGAACTATTACAGAAAGGAGCAGGGTTAGGAGCAGGCACAAAGAAGTGATTGCAATAATTGCCCAACCCACAGCAGTGCAGGTGCAGATACAGGACCAGTTTTTGGAACTCAGGATTTACGCCCATTGCTTTAAGCCTAAACAGTATGGCCGCAGCCGAGCAGCACTGAACGGCTTATACTGGAAGCTGCTTTAAATTCAGAAAGCGTTAAATCCCTCAAACAAGCCATGATAAAGCCCAGATTTCTCCTCACAAATGCTGGCCACAATTTTCCTTCTGATCTCTCATGGACAACACCGACATTTTACTAGTCACCACTTCTACAGGCTGCTCAGATGGACCGGGTCACAACTGGTACCTTATCTATAAAATGTTTAAAGGACATCTGTCAGCAGATTTGTTCCTATGACACTGGCTGACCTGTTACATGTGCGCTTGGCAGCTGAAGGCATCTGTGTTGGTCCCATGTTCCTCTGTGCCCGCATTGCTGAGAAAAATAAAGTTTTGATATATGCAAATGAACTTCTAGGAGCAATGGAGGTGTTGCCATTACACCTAAGGAATCTGCTCTCTGTACAACTGCCACACCCTCTCCATCTTGATTGACAGGGCTGAGCAGTAAAAATGTCATCACACCTGGCCCTGTCAGTCAAAATGTAGAACCCCCTAGGTGTAATGACAACACCCCCGTTGCTCCTAGAGGCTCATTTGCATATATTAAAACTTTATTTTTCTCAGCAATGCGGGCTCATATGAACAGGGGAGCTTTAGATGAAAATATTAAAGGGGTTCTCTAGGAATTTGATATTGATGGCCTATCCTCGGGATAGGTCAGCAATATCAGACTAGAGAGGGTCCGACTTCCGGCACTCCTGAAGATCAGCTGTTCGAAATGGCTGTGGTGGTCAGTGAGTGCTAAGGCCTATTATTAGGCCAATGATGTCACTATACATCGGTCACATGGCCTAGTTTGGACTCTCACCATTTTAAACCAATCCCTCTGGTTTCCATCCTGTACGTAGCACTTCCTCTTGCTGTATCCAACCAAACCCATGATGCACTGCCCGTCTCATTTATAGCTCCTCCCACCCAGCCATTTACATAGACACTCCCCTATCACTGCCCCACCCATGGACATGACATCACAGGAAACAGCTGCATGGACATGGTCATGTCACCACAGCCCAGAACGGGGGATAGGAGCAAAAAAGGTAAAAGAAATACATGACAAATTTATAGTGACTTTCTTAAATTATTATTCTAGAGGATGTTGAAGTAAACCGGAAAACCCCTTTAAGGGTACTTTCACACTTGCGGCAGGACGGATCAGACAGGCTGTTCACCATGTCGAATCCGTCCTGCGGCTATTTCGCCGTGCCGCCGCTCCGTCCCCATTGACTATAATGGGGACGGGGGCGGGGCTCCGGCGCAGCACGGCGAAAGCCCGCCGGACTAAAATTACTGCATGTCAGGCTTTTTAGTCCGGCGGCTTTCTCTGTGCACCGCCGTGCTGCGCCGGAGCTCCGCACCATCCCCATTATAGTCAATGGGGACGGAGCGGCGGCCCGGCGAAATAGCCGCAGGACGGATCCGACATGGTGAACAGCCTGTCGGATCCGTCCTGCCGCAAGTGTGAAAGTAGCCTTAGTGTAGCGTGTAATGTATTCACCGACACAGATCGGAAAAGGAAAGCTTCCAGAAATCAGTATCACAGGGAAAAACCGACACATAAAAGAACCATCATCTGTAGGTGCTGGGGGTTGTAGTAATAAATCTGCCCCGATGTCTCCCACTCAGTCACATATACCGTAGACACAGAAATCCCGTCTCTGTCCTGTATATGATGCAAATACATTCCCTGTTGTACTAATCAGGGCACTTTAATTATTGATGTATTTTCGGGAGCCGGCCCCAGGGGGGAGACTGATTTAATTACTACGGTTTAATTACACAAGAAGGATAGAGATGAGTTTGATCATTTATGAGGCACATAAACTACGAGTGGCTCGATATGACGGTAAAGATGGCCTGGTGACAGTGGGTTATGCCACCACAATACCTTCCTTCAGCAGGAGTACAAGGTCGAATTGGCTGCCATATAAAATTAGAGGCAGAAGACCCTGGGCCTCGTGTATCATGGCGTCCTTGACAAAAAAAATTGGGGCAAGTATGTCATTAGACATTGGGCTCAGATCTTTTGTCCCATTCATGCAGGTAGATTTCCCCCTCATATAGTCTGGAGAACAAGTCGCAGCATCATCCTATGGCTATGTTCACACAAAAAAATCTAGTGCAAAATCCCATGCAGAAAAAATTGAGGCTGACATGCTGGGTTCTTCCCCGGATTCACGATCCACACGTAAATCCGCATTTAATGGGTTTGATCCGTAAGTGGCTACCTGTGGCAGTTTCTGCACCAAAAGTCCAGCAAGAATAGATATATCAAATACATACATGGGAAAATCTGCGCTGTATAAACTACCACGTGGACGTATATATTCAAAGGGGTTTCCCGCCTCAACCTCTGTGACATATCGCTAGATGTTAGATAGGTGAGGGTGCCACCTCTAGGACCTACTCCTAAATAGAGAACAGGGCCTTGAGGTAAAGGGCAGTGCACTGCGCATGCGCAATATCCTCTCCATTCACTACTATTGGACAGCGCCCAACTATTTTCCGAAATCCTTTAGAGGTTGAATGAAGGGCGGCCGCACATGCACGGCTGCCCTCTCTTTAATTCGGGGGCCCCAATCTGGAGATGTGAACGGGTCTCAGTGGTGTGGCCCGCCCCTAACGAAATGTCACAAGTGTTGAGATGGGAAATCCCCTTTAAAGGCACATGCACACGAACGTGTCCCGGCCGATCCGTGCATTGGGACTGCAATTTATGGTCCACAGTGAGCGGGCACCATCCATGCGGCTGCCGCAAGACTGATGCAGACCCATTCAACTCGAATGCGTCCGTGATCGGTCCGCACGGCAAGAGGCATGGACCGAAATCCCCCGGAAACACTCCATGGTGCTTCTCTGGGGTCTCGTGCCTCTTTTCCGCACGGCCCCTTCCAGATTGCGGACCTATTCAAGTGAATGGGTCCGCATCCGAGATACGGTGAGCACACAGCCAGTGCCCGTATAGTGCGGACCCGCTGTTTGTCAATAGGACACTTATTTTACGTCTGTTTTGGTGAAATCCATGAAAAAGACGTTGTGTGACCATACCCTCCGTGTACCAGATCGGTTGTGCCGCGATATCACACAAATACCATGATATGACCACAATCACCCAAATTTTTGTCCTATCCCTTTTATGCGAACGTTCTAGAAATTTGTCACTGACAGTAAAATGTCAGTGATTCCAAAGGGAAGTATATCTGGGCTTTGCTAACAGAGGCGAGTCTCAAGTACGGGGCAGCCCCTCTATTTCTCCGTAGTGGAGGTTTTCGCCCTTTTTTGCCATTTCTGTGTAATATACGTTGTATACAATGTTGTGACAACTGACAATATGTCAATCAAAACCTTCAGAAGGGCTCCATCACACGGTCGCATTTTCTCGTGAGTTTTTAGCGACATTTTTTATTTAGTGTCATTTTTATATACATTTTCGTGGTGTTTTTAGGTCCTGTAGAAAAGCCTAATGCCCCTTTCACATGAGCGAGTTTTCTGTGACGTGACGTGAACGCACAGCACCCGCACTGAATCCTGAACCATTCATTTCAATGGGTCGGTGCACATGAGCGTTTTTACACATCAGTTCTCCATTGCGTAAGAATCGCGGCACGTTCTATATTCTGCGTTTTTCACGCAGCCCTGGCCCCAGGACTTCAGACGCAATGTGTTTTCCACTGTTGGTTGCTAGGAGATGTTGTTTGTAAGGCTACTTTCACACTTGCGACAGAGGATTCCGGCAGGCAGTTCCATCGCCGGAACTGCCTGCAGGATCCGGCAATCCTGACGCAAACGGATGACATTTGTCAGTGCATTGAAATACCGGATCCATCTCTATGGTGTCATCCAGAAAAAACGGATACAGTATATTATTTTTTGGGCACTTTTAAAGGTCTGCGCATGCGTATACCGCAAAACCGGAACCTTTTTGCCGGAACACTTAATGCCGGATCAAATACATTTCAATGGAAATTGATGTCGGATCCGGCATTCCGGCAAGTGTTCAGGATTTTTGGCCGGAGAGAAAAATACAGCATGCTGCTGTATTTTCTCCGGCCAAAAAACATAAGAGGGACTGAACTGATGCATTAGGATAAGGGTCCATTCACACATCCGTGTGTGTTTTGCGGATCCACGAATCCGCAAAACACGGACAGCGGCAATGTGCGTTCCACATTTTGCGGACCGCACATTGCCGGCACTAATAGAATATGCCTATTCTTGTCCGCTATTGCAGACAAGAATAGGACATGTTCTATTTTTTTCAGGATCGGAATTGCGGACCCGGAAGTGCGGGTCCGCAATTCCGGATCGGAACCGCACATCATTCGGCCCCATAGAAATGAATAAGTCCACAATTCCGTTCCGCAAAATGCGGAATGGAATTGCGGATGTGTGAATGGAGCCTAAAACTGATCAGTTTTTCCCAGTATTGAGCCCCTAGGACGGAACTCAATACCGGAAAACAAAAACGCTAGTGTGAAAGTAGCCTAAACCTTGTTTTTTCACGCACATGAAAAACGCATCAAAACTGATTGCACCCGCGCGGAAAAAAAACTGAAACACTAAACGCAAATGCGGACAAAACTGACTCAATTTGCTTGTGAAATGGTGCGAGTATCACTGAACGCACCCTGATACAATCCCTATCATTCGTGTGAAAGGAGCCTGAGGGAAAAAAAACACCTAGCAAATGCTGCGGTTTATATAAAAAATGTCGTTAACCCAAAAATCCCAGCAAAATAACTTAAAATTGACAGTGCATTTTTTTTTTAACACAGACTTAAAAGTAAGGCTACTTTCACATTAACGTTTTCAATTCCGCTATTGAGATCCGTCATAGGATCTCAATACCGGAAGAAAACGCTTCTGTTTTGTCCCCATTCATTGTCAATGGTGACAAAACTGAACTGAATGAAACGGAGTGCGCCAGAATGCATTCCATTCCGTTTGGTTGCGTCGCAAGCAGCATTTTTCTGTCCGCGATATGGTGCGGAGCAAGACGGATCCGTCCTGGCACACAATGTAAGTCAATGGGGACGGATCCGTTTTCTCTGACAAAAGAAAACGGATCCGTTCCCCATTGACTTTCAATGGTGTTCAAGACAGATTTGTCATGGCTATAAAAGACATAATACAACCGGATCCGTTCATGTATGTATGCGGTTATGTTATTGTAACGGAAGCGTTTTTGCAGATCCATGACGGATCCGAAAAAAACGCTAATGTGAAAGTAGCCTAACTTCTGAATGCAAAAGATAAACATTAAAAAAAACTCATGAAAATGTCTGAAACCAGCCTTTGGCCTCATGCACACGACCGTTGTTTCATTCCGTGTCTGTTGTTCAGTTTTTCGTGATCTTCTGCGGACCCATTGACTTTCAATGGGTCCGTTAAAAACTCGGCTAATGCACCGTTTGTCATCCGCGTCCGTGATCTGTGGTTCCAGTCCGTCCAAAAAATATAACCTGTCCTATTTTTTTCATGGAAAACGGTTCGCGGACCCATTCAAGTCAATGGGTCAGTGAAAAAACGCGGAGGCACACAAGATTGTCATCCACGTCCGTGTCCGTTTTTTTCCTATCATTTGCACGGCAAACTTGACTTAGACTTTTTTTTACTTTCCTTCATGTCTGGTGATCCTCCAAAAATAAAGGAAGACACACGGAAACGGAAACGGATCACGGAACAACGGAACCCCATTTTTCGGAACGGAGCACAACAACGGTCGTGTGCATGAGGCCTTTTTAAGTGTTTTGCTGTCCGTTTTTCACTGATCCGTTGTTCCGTTTTTTGTTTCCATTTCCGTTCCGTTTTTCCGTTCCGTTTTTACGTATGGCATATACAGTATACAGTAATTACATAGAAAAAATTGTGCTGGGCATAAAATTTTCAATAGATGGTTCTGCAAAAACGGAACAGATACGGAAGACATATGGATGCATTTCCGTATGTGTTCCGTTTTTTTTGCGGACCTATTGACTTGAATGGAGCCACGGAACGTGATTTGTGGGCAATAATAGGACATGTTCTATCTTTCAACGGAAAGGAAAAACGGAAACGGAATGCATACGGAGTAAATTCCGTAGTTTTTTTTGCGGAACCATTGAAATGAATGGTTCCATACACGGACTATATATGGAACGCAAAAAACGCCCCGTAAACGGGGGAAAAAAAAGTGGTCGTGTGAAAGAGGCCTTGGGATATGTTCACAAGACAGCGTCAAATTCTGCCTCGTATTCTGCGACAGAAGCCGCAGTTTCTCACTTTCAATGCTGATTAGCCGGTTTAGCCGCATTGAATGGCGCTATACTCTGAGTGGACACCACCAGCTGCAGCTTCCAGGGGCGTCTGTCCGGACACCGCGCCAAGAAGGGACATGTGCAGCGCTGCCTCTTACCGCAAACAACAGAAAGAGGACACCGCACAGCCGCCTGCGGAATTTTTTTTTGTGGAGTCTGTGCAAAATTGAGATGGCAAATTTCACTGTGTGAACCAGCCCTTAGGGGTTAGTGGTGTTTTTTGCACCTGCGTTAAAGGCCAGCTCCAGAGGCTAGATGAAAGTTTACAGGAAACATGAAATTCTGGGTTTTGCCGTAAAAACCGCATGTGGTATGCAAAAAAATAAAAATAAAAGCGGTTTCTATGGCGTGAACAAAAGATGTCAGAACAAATCGGGTACGAAAAGCAGATCTGTAAACAGCAACAACATAAGTGACATTCTCCGCATAGTCAGACGGGCGGACAGGGATTTGCCAGCAGCAAATAAACCAAGTATTTGGTGGCACCCACGCGTTTTATACATTTGGTGCACACTATGGAAAACTCGGATACGAGGGAAGCAGCGCGTTATGGTCCGGCAGTGTTGGCGAATATATTGCAGCTACTTGAACACACTGTGCCCAGCACGCTGCACCAGAACAGCGGTGTAAAAACGTAAAAATACCCCCTCTCCTTTTTTTTCTGCCACCCAAGAAAATTCCATTAGTATCGGGAAAGGAGGATGGGCGCGATACATGTGGCGTCCATATCCACAGTCAGCGCTTATTTCTCCATTACATCTGAACGCTGATGTCACTGATGAATCCCCCCATAGGACTACAACTACCGTAATAATGGTCAGCGAAGAACACGAGTCTATGGTAATTCTCCGCAATTTATCCATCGCAGCAATACACAAAACACACAATATGGCGCATGTACAGCGGGTGTCTTGTGTCTGAGGTTCAGCTATTGCAAATAGTCATATCGCAGGTGACTGCGCCGAGATATCACGAGAGACCGCCAAATGTCACAAGCGATATGTCACCGAGGAAGGAAACCTGTAATAAGAGGGGCCGTGCGGGTCAGAAACGCGTCAGTCACTTGTGTGTGAACCAGGCCTCAGGGAGAACTGAATGGGATAGATAGATAGATAGATAGATAGATAGATAGATAGATAGATAGATATGAGAGAGAGAGAGAGAGAGAGAGAGAGAGAGATATGAGATAAATAGATGGATAGATAGATATGAGATAAATAGATGGATAGATAGATATGAAATAAAGAGATAATAGATAGATAGATAGATAGATAGATAGATAGATAGATAGATAGATAGATAGATATGAAATAAATAGATCGATAGATAGATAGATAGATATGAGAGCTGCTCTGATCGCTGCCTCTCGCTAGCTAGCTCGCTCGCTCGCGCTCGCTCGCTCTCGCTCGCTCGCTGCTCGCTCTCGCTCGCGCTCGCTCGCTCGCTCGCTCGCTCGCTCTCGCTCGCTCCTCGCTCGCTCGCTCGCTCGCTCGCTCTCCGCTCTTCGCTCGTCGCTCGCTCGCTCTCGCTCCTCTTCGCTCTCGCTCGCTCTCTCTTCGCTCGCTCGCTCGCTCGCTCGCTCCTCGCTCTCGCGCGCGCGCGCGCGCGCGCGCGCGCGCGCTCGCCGCTCCCTCGCTGGCTCGCTCGCTATGCGCTCCCCCTGCTCGCTCGCTCTGCCCTCCCGCTCCTCGCTCGCTCTCGCTCGCTCGCTCTCGCTCTGCCCTCCCTCGCTCGCTCGCTCGCTCGCTCGCTCGCTCTCGCTGCTCGCTCGCTGGCTCGCCCGCTCGCTCGCTCGCTCGCTCGCTCGCTCGCTCGCTCGCTCTGCGCTCGCTCTGCCCTCTCGCTCCTAGATAGATAGATAGATAGATAGATAGATAGATAGATAGATATGAGATAGATAGATAGATAGATAGATAGATAATGAGATAGATAGATATGAGATAGATAGATAGATAGATAGATAGATAGATAGATAGATAGATAGATATTAGATAGATAGATAGATAGATAGATAGATAGATATTAGATAGATAGATAGATAGATAGATATTAGATAGATAGATAGATAGATAGATAGATATTAGATAGATAGATAGATAGATATTAGATAGATAGATAGATAGATAGATAGATAGATAGATATTAGATAGATAGATATTAGATAGATAGATAGATAGATAGATAGATAGATAGATAGATAGATAGGACATAGATAGATAGTATGACAGGGCGGCACACTACACACATGTACAGGCAGATGTCATGGATGTGCGGCTCCCATTCCTCCACTGGTGACAGGTTACTGGTGAGGACGTGGTGCTCTTGGCAGCGGATAAATGGGCAGAAGATGACAGGCTGGCGGCAGAGCTGGCAGTAGGCTGCAGGCAGGGCACCACCCCGGTACCTACCTACACCCCGTCTTGTTCTGCACCCCTCAGGAAGGCACTTACCATAGTCTCCCTTTCTACCAGGGACCCCGCCATTTTGCTGTGGGTGCAGTGGTGCGGGCTGCGGAGGGACTGGATCAGCTGGAGCCCGGCGGGGAGGCGGCGGCTGCGGGCACAGGAGGGCAGGTCTGACTCTGAGCCCGGCTGAGCTCGGATCACACCACAAGGAAGGATCCGGGGCTGACCTGGCAGACTGGAAAAGCTGACAGGAGGGAGGCGGTGATGGCGGAGGAGGAGCCCTGCACAAGTGGCTGCTTCTCCCTATATCTCCAATGTGTGTGCTGTGGCCGGGCATGTGTGAGGTGGGCACCTCTACTGCCAACACTGCTCACAGGTGAAGCTACAGGCCTGGCATGTGTGAGGAGGGCACCTATACTACCAACACTGCCCACACAGGTGAAGATACAGGCCAGGCAGGTGTGAGGAGGGCACCTCTACTGCCAACACTGCCCACACAGGTGAAGCTACAGGCCTGGGCATGTGTGAGGAGGGCACCTCTACTGCCAACACTGCCCATACAGGTGAAGCTACAGGCCCGGCATGTGTGAGGAGGGCACCTCTACTGCCAACACTGCCCACACAGGTGAAGCTACAGGCCCGGCATGTGTGAGGAGGGCACCTCTACTGCCAACACTGCTCACAGGTGAAGCTACAGGCCGGGCATGTGTGAGGAGGGCACCTCTACTGCCAACACTGCCCACAGGTGAAGCTACAGGCCGGGCATGTGTGAGGAGGGCACCTCTACTACCAACACTGCCCACACAGGTGAAGATACAGGTCGGGCATGTGTGAGGAGGGCACCTCTACTACCAACACTGCCCACACAGGTGAAGCTACAGGCCGGGCATGTGTGAGGAGGGCACCTCTACTGCCAACACTGCCCACAGGTGATGCTACAGGCCGGGCATGTGTGAGGAGGGCACCTCTACTGCCAACACTGCCCACACAGGTGAAGCTACAGGCCCGCCATGTGTGAGGTGGGCACCTCTACTGCCAACACTGCCCACACAGGTAAAGCTACGAGCCGGGCATGTGTGAGGAGGGCACCTCTACTGCCAACACTGCCCACACAGGTGAAGCTACAGGCCGGATATGTGTGAGGAGGGCACCTCTACTGCCAACACTGCCCACAGGTGAAGCTACAGGCCGGGCATCTGTGAGGAGGGCACCTCTACTGCCAACACTGCCCACACAGGTAAAGCTACAGGCCGGGCATGTGTGAGGAGGGCACCTCTACTGCCAACACTGCCCACACAGGTGAAGCTACAGGCCCGCCATGTGTGAGGTGGGCACCTCTACTGCCAACACTGCCTACACAGGTAAAGCTACAGGCCGGGCATGTGTGAGGAGGGCACCTCTACTGCCAACACTGCCCACACAGGTGAAGCTACAGGCCGGGCATGTGTGAGGAGGGCACCTCTACTGCCAACACTGCCCACACAGGTGAAGCTACAGGCCGGGCATGTGTGAGGAGGGCACCTCTACTGCCAACACTGCCCACACAGGTGAAGCTACAGGCCGGGCATGTGTGAGGGGGGCACCTCTACTGCCCACACAGGTGAAGCTACAGGCCGGGCATGTGTGAGGAGGGCACCTCTACTGCCCACACAGGTGAAGCTACAGGCCGGACATGTGTGAGGAGGGCACCTCTACTGCCAACACTGCCCACAGGTGAAGCTACAGGCCGGGCATGTGTGAGGAGGGCACCTCTACTGCCAACACTGCCCACACAGGTGAAGCTACAGGCCGGGCATGTGTGAGGAGGGCACCTCTACTGCCCACACAGGTGAAGCTACAGGCCGGGCATGTGTGAGGAGGGCACCTCTACTGCCAACACTGCCCACACAGGTGAAGCTACAGGCCGGACATGTGTGAGGAGGGCACCTCTACTGCCAACACTGCCCACAGGTGAAGCTACAGGCCAGGCATCTGTGAGGAGGGCACCTCTACTGCCAACACTGCCCACACAGGTAAAGCTACAGGCCGGGCATGTGTGAGGAGGGCACCTCTACTGCCCACACAGGTGAAGTTACAGGCCCGCCATGTGTGAGGTGGGCACCTCTACTGCCAACACTGCCCACACAGGTAAAGCTACAGGCCGGGCATGTGTGAGGAGGGCACCTTTACTGCCAACACTGCCCACACAGGTGAAGCTACAGGCCGGGCATGTGTGAGGAGGGCACCTCTACTGCCAACACTGCCCACACAGGTGAAGCTACAGGCCGGGCATGTGTGAGGAGGGCACCTCTACTGCCCACACAGGTGAAGCTACAGGCCGGGCATGTGTGAGGAGGGCACCTCTACTGCCAACACTGCCCACACAGGTGAAGCTACAGGCCGGGCATGTGTGAGGAGGGCACCTCTACTGCCAACACTGCCCACACAGGTGAAGCTACAGGCCGGGCATGTGTGAGGAGGGCACCTCTACTGCCCACACAGGTGAAGCTACAGGCCGGGCATGTGTGAGGAGGGCACCTCTACTGCCAACACTGCCCACACAGGTGAAGCTACAGGCCGGGCATGTGTGAGGAGGGCACCTCTACTACCAACACTGCCCACACAGGTGAAGCTACAGGCCGGGCATGTGTGAGGAGGGCACCTCTACTACCAACACTGCCCACACAGGTGAAGCTACAGGCCGGGCATGTGTGAGGAGGGCACCTCTACTACCAACACTGCCCACACAGGTGAAGATACAGGTCGGGCATGTGTGAGGAGGGCACCTCTACTACCAACACTGCCCACACAGGTGAAGCTACAGGCCGGGCATGTGTGAGGAGGGCACCTCTACTGCCAACACTGCCCACAGGTGATGCTACAGGCCGGGCATGTGTGAGGAGGGCACCTCTACTGCCAACACTGCCCACACAAGTAAAGCTACAGACCGGGCATGTGTGAGGAGGGCACCTCTACTACCAACACTGCCCACACAGATGAAGCTACAGGTCGGGCATGTGTGAGGAGGGCACCTCTACTGCCAACACTGCCCACACAGGTGAAGCTACAGGCCGGGAATATGTGAGGAGGGCATCTCTACTGCCAACACTGCCCACACAGGTGAAGCTACAGGCCGCGCATGTGTGAGGAGGGCACCTCTACTGCCAACACTGCTCACAGGTGAAGCTACAGGCCGGGCATCTGTGAGGAGGGCACCTCTACTGCCAACACTGCCCACACAGGTAAAGCTACAGGCCGGGCATGTGTGAGGAGGGCACCTCTACTGCCAACACTGCCCACATAGGTGAAGCTACAGGCCCGCCATGTGTGAGGTGGGCACCTCTACTGCCAACACTGCCTACACAGGTAAAGCTACAGGCCGGGCATGTGTGAGGAGGGCACCTCTACTGCCAACACTGCCCACACAGGTGAAGCTACAGGCCGGGCATGTGTGAGGAAGGCACCTCTACTGCCAACACTGCCCACACAGGTGAAGCTACAGGCCGGGCATGTGTGAGGAGGGCACCTCTACTGCCAACACTGCCCACACAGGTGAAGCTACAGGCCGGGCATGTGTGAGGAGGGCACCTCTACTGCCCACACAGGTGAAGCTACAGGCCGGGCATGTGTGAGGAGGGCACCTCTACTGCCAACACTGCCCACACAGGTGAAGCTACAGGCCGGACATGTGTGAGGAGGGCACCTCTACTGCCAACACTGCCCACAGGTGAAGCTACAGGTCGGGCATGTGTGAGGAGGGCACCTCTACTGCCAACACTGCCCACACAGGTGAAGCTACAGGCCGGGCATGTGTGAGGAGGGCACCTCTACTGCCCACACAGGTGAAGCTACAGGCCGGGCATGTGTGAGGAGGGCACCTCTACTGCCAACACTGCCCACACAGGTGAAGCTACAGGCCGGACATGTGTGAGGAGGGCACCTCTACTGCCAACACTGCCCACAGGTGAAGCTACAGGCCAGGCATCTGTGAGGAGGGCACCTCTACTGCCAACACTGCCCACACAGGTAAAGCTACAGGCCCGCCATGTGTGAGGTGGGCACCTCTACTGCCAACACTGCCCACACAGGTAAAGCTACAGGCCGGGCATGTGTGAGGAGGGCACCTGTACTGCCAACACTGCCCACACAGGTGAAGCTACAGGCCGGGCATGTGTGAGGAGGGCACCTCTACTGCCAACACTGCCCACACAGGTGAAGCTACAGGCCGGGCATGTGTGAGGAGGGCACCTCTACTGCCCACACAGGTGAAGCTACAGGCCGGGCATGTGTGAGGAGGGCACCTCTACTGCCAACACTGCCCACACAGGTGAAGCTACAGGCCGGGCATGTGTGAGGAGGGCACCTCTACTACCAACACTGCCCACACAGGTGAAGCTACAGGCCGGGCATGTGTGAGGAGGGCACCTCTACTACCAACACTGCCCACACAGGTGAAGCTACAGGCCGGGCATGTGTGAGGAGGGCACCTCTACTACCAACACTGCCCACACAGGTGAAGATACAGGTCGGGCATGTGTGAGGAGGGCACCTCTACTACCAACACTGCCCACACAGGTGAAGCTACAGGCCGGGCATGTGTGAGGAGGGCACCTCTACTGCCAACACTGCCCACAGGTAATGCTACAGGCCGGGCATGTGTGAGGAGGGCACCTCTACTACCAACACTGCCCACACAGGTGAAGCTACAGGCCGGGCATGTGTGAGGTGGGCACCTCTACTGCCAACACTGCCCACACAGGTGAAGCTACAGGTCGGGCATGTGTGAGGAGGGCACCTCTACTGCCAACACTGCCCACACAGGTGAAGCTACAGGCCGGGCATGTGTGAGGTGGGCACCTCTTCTGCCAACGCTGCCCACACAGGTGAAGCTACAGGCCGGGCATGTGTGAGGAGGGCACCTCTACTGCTACCATATCCCACACAGGTGAAGATACAGGTCGGGCATGTGTGAGGAGGGCACCTCTACTGCCAACACTGCCCACACAGGTGAAGCTACAGGCCGGGCATGTGTGAGGAGGGCACCTCTACTGCTACCATATCCCACACAGGTGAAGCTACAGGCCGTGCATGTGTGAGGAGGGCACCTCTACTGCCACCATATCCCACACAGGTAAAGATACAGGCCAGGCATGTATGAGGAGGGCACCTCTACTGCCACCGCTGCCCAAACAGGTGAAGATACAGGCTGGGCACCATCCATCCTTGAAGAGAATATACTTGCAAATGCCATCTTCATCCCTCAGGCCTCTTTCACATGACCGGTTTTTTTCCGTTTACGGGCCGTTTTTTGCGTTCCGTATATGGAACCATTCATTTCAATGGTTCCGCAAAAAAAAAAAAAAAAGATTGTACTCTGTATGCATTCCGTTCCGTTGAAAGATAGAACATGTCCTATTATTGCCCGCAAATCACATTCCGTGGCTCCATTCAAGTCAATGGGTACGCAAAAAAATGGAACATATACGGAAATGCATCCGTATGTCTTCCTTATCCGTTCCGTTTTTGCCAAACCATTTATTAAAAATGTTATGCCCAGCACAATTTTTCCATTATGCCATACGGAAAAACGGAACAGAAACGTAAACACAACGGGAAAAAAAAAAAGAACAACGGATCCGTGAAAAACAGACCGCAAAACACTGAAAAAGCCATACAGTCGCGTGAAAGAGGCCTTAAGGCTTAAGCTGTCGAAACTCCCACAATTTCTAACCAGGGTCACAGGGCCCCCAGGACAGACAGCTAGAGTGCCCTGATAAGAATAGCCACAGTGCCTCCATGACAGTGCCAATCATAGTCCCCATTGTGACAGCCGCAGTGCCCCATGTTATATTATAATGACAGCC
This sequence comes from Bufo gargarizans, assembly GCF_014858855.1. Lineage (NCBI taxonomy): Eukaryota > Metazoa > Chordata > Amphibia > Anura > Bufonidae > Bufo > Bufo gargarizans. Next base: position 480,475,176 of record NC_058083.1, read on the forward strand.
ACAACACAGTCTTTATCAGTGCCAATCGAAGTGTCCTCATAACAGAGCGTCAGTGTCCCCATAAGAGAAGCAGCCCCAAGAAAGTGCAGTCATTGCTGGCAGTGTGAAAATAAAAGGGTCTGTCTGAGATAAATGATAACTCAGTACATGTGATAAAATACTCCTTTTCTCCCTTGCTGCTCCCAGTGCATCACTCTGGTCTTCTCCGCTGGTGTTTTCTTTCCTGGCTGCAGCGGTGACGTCCCTTATACTGCTGAGGTCAGCGATTGGCTGCACAGTGACCTGGTGTGTACGGGTCTGCAGGACCGGAGCATGGCGCTGGGAGCAGCATTGCAGTAGGACCTCTGTACGTTATATTTACTGCTGCTGAAGCTTTTATTTATCTCAGACAATCTCTTTAACCCCTTTTTGACGGAGATCTGTACATGTATGGCATGGGATTAAAGTTCCTGCAGTCTAGCGATATACAGTTGTGTTCAAAATAATAGCAGTGTATTTAAAAAATTGAATAAAGCTCAAAATCGCTTCTGTTTCCATTCACACAAATGCATTGGGAAAACTACACATTCTATTCTAAATCAAAACATGAAAAATATATCAAATTTGTGTTGTTCCTCTAAAAACAAAAAATTGAAGAAAAGTGAATATTAGACTGTTTAAAAAAATAGCAGTGTTTGTATTCTTCTTTACAAACTCAAACATTCACTATATAAACTAAAAAGTGTTTGAAGATTTTGCTTTCCTTTGAATCACTTTACTAATACTTAGTTGTATAACCGCTGTCTCTGAGAACTGCTGGACGTCTGTGCTGCTCGGAGTCAACCAACTTCTGGCCCCTGTGATCGTATTCCGGCCCAGGATGATTGGATTACATTCCACAGTTCTTCTCTATTTCTTGGTTTTACCTCAGAAACTGCATTTTTGATGTCACCCCACAAGTTTTCTATTGGATTAAGATCCGGGGATTGGGCTGGCCGCTCCATAACGTCAATCTTGTTGGTCTGGAACCAAGATGTTACACGTTTACTGGTGTGTTTGGGGTCGTTGTCTTGTTGGAACACCCATTTCAAGGGCATTTCCTCTTCAGCATTAGGCAGCATGACCTCTTCAAGTATTCTGATGTATTCAAACTGATCCATGATCCCTGGTATGCGATAAATAGGCCCAACACCGTAGTATGAGAAACATCCCCATATCATGATGCCTGCGCCACCATGCTTCACTGTCTTCACAGTGTACTGTGGCGTGAATTCAGTGTTTGGGGGTCATCTGACAAACTGTCTCCGGCCACTAGACCCAAAAAGAACAATCTTACTTTCATCAGTCCACAAAATGTCTCTTTAGGCCAGTCAATGTGCTCTTTGACAAATTGTAACCTCTTCAGCACATGTCTTTTTTCGACAGTGGGACTTTGCGGGGGCTTCTTGCAGATAGCTTGGCTTCACATAGGCATCTTCTAATTGTAACAGTACTCACAGGTAACGCAAGACCTTCTTTGATCTTCCTAGAGCTGATTGTTGGCCGAGTCCTTGCCATTTTGGCTATTCTTTTATCCATTTGAATGGTAGTTTTTTGCTTTCTTCCACGTCTTTCAGGTTTTGGTTGCCATTTTAAAGCATTTGCGATCATTTTAGCTGAGCAGCCTATCACTTTCTGCACTTCTTTATATGTTTTCCCCTCTCCAATCAACTTTTTAATCAAGGTACGCTGTTCTTCTGAACAATTTCTGGAAATACCAATTTTCCTCTGAATTTCTGAGAAATGCACTGTAACCAGCATGTACAACATTTGCTGCCTTCCTTCCTTAAAGGGAACCTGTCACCAGGATTTTTTGCATAGAGCTGGGGACATGGGCTGCTAGATGGCCACTAGCACATCTGCAATATCCAGTCCCCATAACTCTCTGTGCTTTTATTGTGTTAAAAAAACGTTTTGATCGATATGCAAATGAACCTGATATGAGTCCTGTATCAGGAGATGAGTCCAGCGGAAAGGAGCCCAGCACCGCCCCGCGTCCTCCAAATCTCCTCCTTGCTGGCTGACGTCACAGAGCTGGAGCGTCAAAACCTCGCGATGCGCGAGCTAGCGCATGCGCAGTGTCGGCATCATGTTCATTCCCTGTGCTGGCATCAGCACAGGGAACGAACTACGCATGCGCTAGCTCGCACATCGCGAGATTTCGGCGCTCCAGCTCTGTGACGTCAGCCAGCAAGGAGGAGATTCGGAGGACGCGGGGCGGTGCTGGGCTCCTTTCCGCTGGACTCATCTCCTGATACAGGACTCATATCAGGTTCATTTGCATATCGATCAAAACGTTTTTTTAACACAAAAAAAGCACAGAGAGCTATGGGACCTGGGTACTGCAGATGTGCTAGTGGCCATCTAGCAGCCCATGTCCCCAGCTCTATGTGCAAAATCCTGGGGACAGGTTCCTTTTAAATAAGGGCAATAATTGCCACCTGTTTTTCAAAGAATGAATGACCTCACTCATTGAACTCCACACTGCTATTATTTTGAACTTGCCCCTTTCAATTAGTGATTGAATTACACAGAATCAGCAGCAAGCATGTGATGACTGTTGGGTCTGTTGGAATTCTATTACTCTACTACACCTGCTAGTAAATTATTTGCCATGTAGAAATATCATTTCTACCAAAAACAGTGATTGATCAGGTTAGTGATGTCTGACTGCTATTATTTTGAACGCAACTGTACCATCAGTGTCCCAAATCGGTCAATGCCTTTAATTTTTTTCACGGTGCCATACAAATGTCATGTTAAAGGTGTTGTCCGGGCTTTTTTATATTGATGACCTATCCTCAGGATAGGACATTAATATCAGATTGGCGGGGTCCGACACCCTCTCCGATCAGCTGTGCAGTGTGCATGTGCCATCTCCCTTCTCTCTTCCTACTCTCCGCTGTATGTCTAAGGGACAGCAGCAGGCAGGAAGACAGACGAGAGATGTCACATGCCCACAGCGCATGCCGTCTCCTCATACAGCTGATCAGCCGGGGTGCCAGGTGTCTGACCCCGCCAATCTGATTATGATGACCTATCCTGAGGATAGGTCATCAATAGTAAAAGCCTGGAGAACCCCTTTAACTTTTTCACTTTTCATGTTTTACTGATTTTCTACGATAAATCATTTGTTTTTGTGTTGCCAAACTCTGCCAAATTTGTTGAGGGGTACGAGCTGTAGCTGCTCGTACCATTTTGTGTTACATACAACTATAGCTCGCTTTATTATTCCATTTTACTTTTTAGGCAAGATGAATTCTTGCACAGTTTTTTAGGTTTTCTTACTGTTTTCACAAGCAATACCACATTTTTATAGTTTTATATATTTTTATATTTTACTAATTCTGTGCAATAAAAAAACACTGGCCCAGGTTTACTAATATTTCTGTGTTAAAAATGAGTCTACTGAGTTCACATCTAGGGTTTCTACGCTTTTTTCCTACATGCTCAACAAGGAGCGAGGCTTAGCAGAAAGAGGCAGAGCTTCCTGGGAAGGAGTTGGGCCCTAAGATGCACCAAAATTCTGGCATAAAAATCTGTCTCAAAATAAGCCAACCAATATTTGTTACAGAGTCAAACAAAAGTGTCTCTCCCATTGGTCATCCGGCCGCAGCCCCTGTGATAAATCCGGTCTAGGGCTAGACAGCCGGTCTAAGTTTATGCCATCTTCAGACTTATTAAATCTGGGCCACTGTAGGGTTGTTAAGATAATTTTGATTAGATTTCAATACCATAAAAAAGTATTGTGATACTCGATATCACGCAAAAAAAAAAAAAAAAAAGCTGCGTGCATTCCGAATTTAATGGAACATCATTAAAAAAAATATATATATATGTGATTCACCATTTTTTAGTCACCTTGTCCCCCCCAAAAATAGGATCGGACTGCTCTATTATGGGCCGCATTTTTGGGGGGGGGGGGACAAGGTGACAAAAAAATGGTGAATCACATAGTTTTTTTTTTTTTCTGTTACTGTTTGCACTTTTTGGACGTGGTGATATGAAATATGTTTAATTTTATTGTTTATGTATCTTTTATATAAAATTGGGAAAGGGGGCAATTTAAACTTAATATTTTGGTGTTTGTTTGTTTTTTAACTTTTTTTTTTACTTCTTATTTAATAACTATTTCCCTCTTAGGGGCTAGAACCTGGGCTCTTTCATCCCCTGTCCTATTCACTGTAATAGAGCTCTATTAGAGTGAATAAGACCTCACACTCTCCCTGCTGCCCTGTGCATAGTACACACAGCAGCAGGGAGATTACCATGGCAGCCAGGGATTCAGTAGCGGGATGTCACGCTGTCAAAGACTTATAAAAGTTATATGTTACAATTAACCCCTTAATGACCAGGACATTTTCCTTTTTTTTTTTTTTTCATTTTTGTTTTTTACTCCCATCCTTCTCAAAGCCATAACTTTTTTTATTTTTCCATTTACATAGCCATGTGAGGGCTCGCTTTCAGATGCCAACAAAAAACACATTTGTGTGCCTGAGCCCTAACACAAAGGAAGATTTTCACCAAAGCCTGGAGAACCCCTTTAACTGGTATTTAGAACATGGTATCAGTGAGATAGTTCCAATCCTTGCTGCTAAGCGTCTGTCTCAGTAGGCCTGAAATATACTTACAAAAATAATAATGCTTCAAGATGGAAATGTTGGATTGCTGCAAAACTCAGCACACATTTATGTATCAGGCAGATATGTAACTGATTACAGATGTGGTCTGATTAGACACTGGATCTTTCCACTGCAGGGTGCAAAAGTGCTTCATGCACTGCCCTATAACAAAGGGTCTCAGAGGCTACTTTTGGGTGGTGTACCACTTGGTGAGAGATTGTTGACTGCTAGACAGGTGTGGCGTCCCCCCGTGACGCTAGGCGAGCAAGTCACCGTTGCGGCCTGCTTTTGGCTGCACACCCCGTCGCCAGATGTTGTGATCTGCACGATGGGGAGCTGCAGCGGTGGCTGTGTAGGGACGGAGGCGTTGGGGACCAGATAAATAGGTTTTGTATGTCGGACCCAGGCATTTCAAGCGGTGTTTACAGGACCGGATAATCCCTTAAAATGTACATTGATAGATGTTTAATATGAAATCCTTTTCCTTTATTAAAAAATGGCGGGAGCGTCCATGAATCACCTTTAGAAAATAGCCTCTTATTAGAGATTTTAATTGGAAATGATACAAGTAAGGTTGCATAATGTCTTTAATATCTTGTTATTTCCCCATAGCATGTCTGGCATTACACTGTCATTTTAATATATAACATCTGATAATTATATTCTCCACCAAATGCTGACATTTGTATAAGTGCGGCTTTGGAACTTTTTAGTGGCACACCTTGATGAATATTCATAATAGTATTTACAATCTTTCCAAAAACTGAATTTTAGGGTCACTTTAAGGTACATTGTCAAGTGGTATTAAAGTAGGCGTATCGCGTTTTGTGGCGCCTAGAGTGCCGTCCTTAGTGGTAGATCTTGATGACAAACATTTATAACTAACATAAAACGTATGGCAGCACACCATTACACATGCAAACTAGGGATTAGGGATTATTCTGGATTAAAGTGGTACTATACCGACTATACGGCACATGAAAAATGGAAGCTCTTTGAGCACATTTTTGGCCAAACATGAAAAAGGTTTGGTCAATTCGGCAGGCAATTTATACAGGTTTGGAGATTCTTCTCTCTTAGTCCTCTTTCACACGGGCGTCACGTTTTGGCTCCGGAGGCGTCCCGGGTGCAATGCGGCCAACCCGCGCGAGTAGCTACGCGATTGCAGTCAGTTTTGACTGCGATTGCGTTCCGTTCAGTTTTTATTGCGTGGGTATCACAGAAGTTCAGTTTTGGTTTCAAGGTTGTGTAGATTGTATTATTTTCCCTTATAACATGGTTATAAGGGAAAATAATAGCATTCTGAATACAGAATGCATAGTACAATAGGGCTGGAGGGGTTAAAAAATATAAAAAATAATTTAACTCACCTTAATCCACTTGTTCGCGCAGCCGGCATCTCTTCTGTCTTCATCTGTGAGGTCAAAGTAAACTTATATATGGATTATTTACATATAATCACTCACATGAATCTTTGAAATCGTATTTTAGTGATCTGGATGAATTAAAACTTAGCTTTTATTATAGCTCTTATAAGATAAATGAGATTTTGTTCCTCAAGGTGAAAATAAAGAGGTAGGTAATCATAGATTGCTCGCAGTGACCCACGATATAACGGGACTTGTACTGAGGGCAATACTGAAATGTCCACAAAGGCAAAATGTGAAATGACTGATGTATTCCAAACGTGATGTTTCAAGGTCTAGACAATTAGGGTGGTACACATCAGTGTTCAGGCCGCAAGTGGTCAGGTTTGGTACACACAGGCGCCAATATCTGACACGTCAAGGTGGACATATAACAAGTATTAAACAACAAAAAATCTATATGCACAACGACAAACACAACACAAATAATGACATGGATGTATGTATATATCCGTGTTACATATTGCACACTCACACATCCACAGCATATAGGTGCACGGCTTGAAAAAAAGACACACCACCAGGTGTCCTACCGTACAGGTTTGATGTACTCCAGGCACCTGTGTTCTTTATGTCTTTATCAGGCAGGGTGGTCCTTTTCGGCAGTTGGAAGGTATTTGAAGGGAATAAAGACGATGATTTTTCTTTTCTATCCCTAATTGGCCCTCACAGCCCTACAATAAACCTCCAAAACTCGCCACGGGGTGTCCCACTAGTTGGGCCCCCGTCCGGAACCTAGCCCTGGAATTGTGGTCCCTAAAAAGGCCCTACAAGGATCCCTACATGCACGTTTCTGGGGTAGGGGAATGAACCCCTCCCCTCATCAGGGGATATAATTTCTAAGGGCCGGAAAATACAGAAAGAGGGTCACCAGAAATGGTGGCTCTCCTATAGAGTAAGGCGCACAGGTGGGTGTGCAACCGGCAACGGGAATGAAGGAGAGGAGACAGGTAAAGTAAAGTTTCCTCCCTTCTGTCACTAAAGTGGAGCGCACGGATAGGTGCACAGCCGCAGTGTAAAGTGGAGCGCACAGATAGGTGCACAGCCGCAATGAAGATAGAGAAGGGGGACAGATGAAAGCGCCCCTTGTCCTCTTGTGGTGCACAGGTTGGTGCCGCAGGCATATGTCTTACCTGGTCTGGAGGAGTACGCGTCCGCTCTTTTAAAGGTTCGCGCCGGGATATCGGCACGTCGCACGCCATGATGACGTCAGCCCTTCCCTTAGTGCGGCGGCAGGCGGTGATGACGTTTTGCCCTTACTTTGCGTCTCATGCCCATACGCCGAATGGGCGCTGGGCATGCGCAATAGTGTGCGTACATTATATTTCCAATATCATTGCATTAGTGCCTGAAATGATGTATCCAGGCCATAATGCACAAGGATAATTATTGGATTCCAGTATACAGCCTCCATAGGTCAATATTTATATTTATATTATACCAGCAAACCATCGTACTGGTAACTTCACTCCCATAATGGGGCTGCATTCAAAAAGGTGCTGTTGTTTTATTTATATGTCGTTAATCAGATGCTGCTATTAGCGACATGCGAAAGAATAAGAAAGATAGAGTATACATCGGGCGCCGGACAGATTAGTATATGTTGTGCAGGCGCACAGTATAGACCTACAAATATAGAAATATGGACAAAGCATAGATATATGTATTTTCTTGTCCGTATGTACGGGCGTATTGATATATAAGCTCCGTATAGGGGTGGATCTGTGGGCAGCGGAACACGTGTCCAACAGATTCACTCAAAAACCCTGATATGGGTATACAACATGAATTATTTAGTGGTATTTATTGCGGTCTTGTTGATTTCATTTTTTAACAGTAGTCGGCAAACAATGACACCAAGCAATTAATGGGTATTACATCCCATGTCTCCCATGCAGCCGAAGTTTAATAAGGCAGGGTGAGGCAGTTTTAGGTATATATTTAATTAAATCTGTATGAAAAACAGATTGAAGGGGTATTCTTAAAGGAAGCAACCAAAGTGGAGGGACTCATTCAAACCTTTGGGGGATACCGTGTCCAGTTGGAAGGTCCAACGTGCTTCTCTTTGAAGTAGGAGACGGTCCCAATCACCGCCACGTATTGGTGGTGGGATTTTATCAATTCCAATGGCTTGGATGCAGTTCGAGTCTCCACCATGGTGTTCATTAACATGTCGGGCCACTGGGGTGTCGCGTTCGTTCGTGATATCGCCCAGGTGTTCTCCTAGACGTCTACGCAACTCCCTCTTGGTTTTGCCGATGTATTCGAGTCCGCACACGCATGTGATCTTGTATATGACACCGCGTGTGCGGCAATTGATAAAATCCTTGATAATGAAGGACTTTTCTAAATTTGAGCTATGGAAGGTCTTACTGCTCTGTAGAATTTTGCAAGCTACACAGCCACTACACCTATAGCAGCCGTTGATCTTGCGATCCAGCCATGTCGCTGCTTGGGTCGCCGGGGTGTAGTGGCTGTGCACCAGCATATCTTTTAGGCTGCTCCCTCTCCTGAAGGTGATTTGTGGGTAATTAAAAATGACTTTGTTGATCTCAGGGTCCATCAGTAGGACAGGCCAGTGTTTTCGGAGGACATCCCTAATTTGTCCTGACGCGTCATCGTAGGTCGCAATAAGGCGGATCTTCTTTTCCGTCTCCTCCTTTCTGATTTTAGGTACTAGGAGGTCGGGGCGACTTGCTGTTAATGCAGTTTGATAGGCTTGTTTAAGGACCTTATTGGGATATCCCCTGTCTAAAAACCGATTCTGTAAGGCCTTAGCCTGGTCGACGAACTCTGACCTGCTGGAACAGTTGCGTCTGAGGCGCAAATACTGACTCTTTGGGATCCCTCTTTTTTGGGAGAAGGGATGGCCACTGTTCCAGTGCAGGACAGAGTTCGTCGACGTCGGCTTCCTATATATAGTGGTGTCGAGTTCGTTAGAGCCCCCCCTGGATATCTTAATGTCCAGGAATGCCAAACTATCACAGTTAGCCTCAGAGGTAAAGTGTAACCCCACCGTGTTGGTGTTAAGTCCACGGACAAATTCAAAAAAGGAATCTTTCGTGTCATTCCAAATGACAAAGATGTCGTCTATGTACCGTGCCCACATAAGTATGGGCCCGGTACATGACGACATCGCGTCCCCAAAAACTGTGGTTTCTTCCCACCAGCCCAGGAGCAAATTGGCGTAGGACGGCGCACAGGAACATCCCATCGCCGTGCCCCTGAGCTGGTGGTAGATCCTGCCATTGAAGAGGAAAAAGTTGTGTGTCAACAGGAATTCCAGTATTCTGAGCACAAATCGACTATGGGCCCTGTACTGTATACCTCTTGTATTCAGATAGTACTCAACCGCCTTAAGTCCTTCCTCGTGCGGGATCGAGGAATACAGGGCCTCAACGTCTATGCTACCCAGAATACTCTCATCCGACCTCCTAGTACCTAAAATCAGAAAGGAGGAGACGGAAAAGAAGATCCGCCTTATTGCGACCTACGATGACGCGTCAGGACAAATTAGGGATGTCCTCCGAAAACACTGGCCTGTCCTACTGATGGACCCTGAGATCAACAAAGTCATTTTTAATTACCCACAAATCACCTTCAGGAGAGGGAGCAGCCTAAAAGATATGCTGGTGCACAGCCACTACACCCCGGCGACCCAAGCAGCGACATGGCTGGATCGCAAGATCAACGGCTGCTATAGGTGTAGTGGCTGTGTAGCTTGCAAAATTCTACAGAGCAGTAAGACCTTCCATAGCTCAAATTTAGAAAAGTCCTTCATTATCAAGGATTTTATCAATTGCCGCACACGCGGTGTCATATACAAGATCACATGCGTGTGCGGACTCGAATACATCGGCAAAACCAAGAGGGAGTTGCGTAGACGTCTAGGAGAACACCTGGGCGATATCACGAACGAACGCGACACCCCAGTGGCCCGACATGTTAATGAACACCATGGTGGAGACTCGAACTGCATCCAAGCCATTGGAATTGATAAAATCCCACCACCAATACGTGGCGGTGATTGGGACCGTCTCCTACTTCAAAGAGAAGCACGTTGGACCTTCCAACTGGACACGGTATCCCCCAAAGGTTTGAATGAGTCCCTCCACTTTGGTTGCTTCCTTTAAGAATACCCCTTCAATCTGTTTTTCATACAGATTTAATTAAATATATACCTAAAACTGCCTCACCCTGCCTTATTAAACTTCGGCTGCATGGGAGACATGGGATGTAATACCCATTAATTGCTTGGTGTCATTGTTTGCCGACTACTGTTAAAAAATGAAATCAACAAGACCGCAATAAATACCACTAAATAATTCATGTTGTATACCCATATCAGGGTTTTTGAGTGAATCTGTTGGACACGTGTTCCGCTGCCCACAGATCCACCCCTATACGGAGCTTATATATCAATACGCCCGTACATACGGACAAGAAAATACATATATCTATGCTTTGTCCATATTTCTATATTTGTAGGTCTATACTGTGCGCCTGCACAACATATACTAATCTGTCCGGCGCCCGATGTATACTCTATCTTTCTTATTCTTTCGCATGTCGCTAATAGCAGCATCTGATTAAGCACATATAAATAAAACAACAGCACCTTTTTGAATGCAGCCCCATTATGGGAGTGAAGTTACCAGTACGATGGTTTGCTGGTATAATATAAATATAAATATTGACCTATGGAGGCTGTATACTGGAATCCAATAATTATCCTTGTGCATTATGGCCTGGATACATCATTTCAGGCACTAATGCGATGATATTGGAAATATAATGTACGCACACTATTGCGCATGCCCAGCGCCCATTCGGCGTATGGGCATGAGACGCAAAGTAAGGGCAAAACGTCATCACCGCCTGCCGCCGCACTAAGGGAAGGGCTGACGTCATCATGGCGTGCGACGTGCCGATATCCCGGCGCGAACCTTTAAAAGAGCGGACGCGTACTCCTCCAGACCAGGTAAGACATATGCCTGCGGCACCAACCTGTGCACCACAAGAGGACAAGGGGCGCTTTCATCTGTCCCCCTTCTCTATCTTCATTGCGGCTGTGCACCTATCCGTGCGCTCCACTTTAGTGACAGAAGGGAGGAAACTTTACTTTACCTGTCTCCTCTCCTTCATTCCCGTTGCCGGTTGCACACCCACCTGTGCGCCTTACTCTATAGGAGAGCCACCATTTCTGGTGACCCTCTTTCTGTATTTTCCGGCCCTTAGAAATTATATCCCCTGATGAGGGGAGGGGTTCATTCCCCTACCCCAGAAACGTGCATGTAGGGATCCTTGTAGGGCCTTTTTAGGGACCACAATTCCAGGGCTAGGTTCCGGACGGGGGCCCAACTAGTGGGACACCCCGTGGCTAGTTTTGGAGGTTTACTGTAGGGCTGTGAGGGCCAATTAGGGATAGAAAAGAAAAATCATCGTCTTTATTCCCTTCAAATACCTTCCAACTGCCGAAAAGGACCACCCTGCCTGATAAAGACATAAAGAACACAGGTGCCTGGAGTACATCAAACCTGTACGGTAGGACACCTGGTGGTGTGTCTTTTTTTCAAGCCGTGCCGCCGTGCACCTATATGCTGTGGATGTATGAGTGTGCAATATGTAACACGGATATATACATACATCCATGTCATTATTTGTGTTGTGTTTGTCGTTGTGCATATAGATTTTTTGTTGTTTAATACTTGTTATATGTCCACCTTGACGTGTCAGATATTGGCGCCTGTGTGTACCAAACCTGACCACTTGCGGCCTGAACACTGATGTGTACCACCCTAATTGTCTAGACCTTGAAACATCACGTTTGGAATACATCAGTCATTTCACATTTTGCCTTTGTGGACATTTCAGTATTGCCCTCAGTACAAGTCCCGTTATATCGTGGGTCACTGCGAGCAATCTATGATTACCTACCTCTTTATTTTCACCTTGAGGAACAAAATCTCATTTATTTTATAAGAGCTATAATAAAAGCTAAGTTTTACTTCATCTGTGAGGAAAAGGACCTTTGATGAAGTCACTACACTCATCACATGGTCCATCACCATGGTGATGGATCATGTGATGGACCATGCGATGAGCGCAGTGACGTCACCACAGGTCCTTTTCCTCATACATGAAGACAGAAGAGATGCCGGCTGCGCGAACAAGTGGATTAAGGTGAGTTAAATTATTCAAATTTTTTTTTAACCCCTCGAGCCCTATTTTACTATGCATTCCGTATTCAGAATGCTATTATTTTCCCTTATAAACATGTTATAAGGGAATATAATAATGATCGGGTCCCCATCCCGATCGTCTCCTGGCAACCGTGCGTGAAAATCGCACTGCATCCGATTTTCACGCAGCCCCATTAATTTCTGTAGGGCCTGCGTTACGTGAAAAACGCACAAAGAGGAGCATGCTGCGATTTTCACGCAACGCACAAGTGATGCGTGAAAATCACCGCTCATGTGCACAGCCCTATAGAAATGAATAGGTCCAGATTCAGTGCGGGTGCAATGCGTTCACCCTTACGCATTGCACCTGCGCGGAAACCTCACCCGTCTTAAAGGGGCCTTAGGGAGCCTTCACACGTGGCAGATTTTGTGGCAGAAAATCAGTTCCATGCACCTTAATTGGGCCTGCAGAAATCCATCTGCTTGCCTCCCCAATCAAATGGATGGAGCTGATTTTCAGTCGCGGAATTTTCTGCCACAAAATCTGCCACGTGTGAAGGCACCCCTAGTTTTCTATGAAAGAATGTAGCTGGGCTGTGATTATTCCTTTTTAGCCATGATCTTTGATGTGTAGTTTTAATGTAGGTCGCTTGTGTTTCGGGTCATTTATCAACGGGACCCAGTTTTCGTTGTTAGAGTGGGATCAGAGAAATACCTTCTGTAAAAAGAAGGATTTTAATTTTAATTTCAAATTTTACATTTTTAAAGATTCTTTTGTATATCTCTTTAAATAAATACTTGTGAGAACATTTTAAGAAAGATCTGGGTAATTAACCATACTGGAGTGAGATGTATCCGGTTGTATTATCTCTAAAATAACAATGACGGATCCAGCACTAAAACCATTGTAAGTCAAGGCGGGACGGATCGGTTTTTCTTTTGTGTCCGAGACAACGGATCCGTCTCCATTGACTTACATAGTTTTTTATGCCGGATCCCTCTTGCTTCGTATCCCATGACGCACTCAATAAAGCTGCTTGCAACGCTTTTGTGTGTGTAAGATTGAGAAACAGCTCCCATTTTTTGAACACTGTGTGTGGATTAAATTAAATGTTCTGGACGGACGTTCTGCTGTTTGGCCACAAGAGGCTGCTGTTTCTTAGGCACAGCTGACTGACTGCATATATATTTCCATATTCATAAGAGGTGTGAATTTCTCAGAGCATGGAGAAGGAGCAGCCATCTTAGGAGCGAGCTGAGAGCTGAGTAACTGTGTGTGAGCAGAGAAGCTAATGGATCCAGGAGTGAGAGGACCTCCTCTGTGACCACAGCTGCAGCTGAGTGAAGCTGATCGTTGTCCAAGACCTAGATCCTGTGCGGGAAAAGGAGGATTGTTTCCAGGAAGGCTGACAAGAGCTAAGGAACAAGCTGCATACTCTGTGGGACCTCATGTTTGCCGGAGAGACTGGTTGTTCGGTTCAGAGACATCAGTGGATAAAGAGTAGACCCGGGTCGGTAAGATCGTGCACGCATCACACTGCAGTGTTGGCGCCTAGAGACTTAGACCAGGCCTGTAGTTAGATAGTCAGGGTCTCTGCTTTGTGTCAGGTCTAAAAAGTTGCTACTGGTACTACAAGGACTCCATTACTAAAAGGGACATTGCACATTTGGGAGCTGATAAACACCCCCACAAACTCCATCCAGTTCAGTGTTTTGCTCAGGAGTAATAATCAGGCACGTGCTACCGGACTAGTTATGGGAGGGGGAATAATATAGAGCACGGTAAGATTGTGAACTGTTGTGTTGCACCGCATGGCAGCCCGTACTAAGCACTCAACCAATTGTTTGTGTTTGTTTCAGGGTAGTAATAGGTACAGTGAGGCAGTTTTAGTTGTGCCCGTCAGTAGGTAAATCACAGCAAAATCTCCGCTGACATCCATCAGGGGGCATCGTGCTGTGCAACACAGGGATCTCAGCCTTCTGGCTGGGTGTATGTAAATTTATTTTATGTTCTCAGCTTTTGTGGTGGTGTTTATTATCACGTGTTTTTGCAAAAGCTGGTGTCAGAGTTGCTTTCCTCGTTCGTGACTTCGCTGTATCCTAGGGAGCCCACCCCGGTACACCGCTTACATGTGTGTCATGGGAACACAACCAAACGGAACAGACTGCATTCTGGCGCACTCCATTCCATTCAGTTCAGTTTTGTCCCCATTGACAACGAATGGGGACAAAACTGAATTCGTTTCCTCCAGTATTTAGACCCTTTGACGGATCTCAATACCGTAAAAGAAAACGCAGATGTGAAAGTAGCCTTAATCGGATTTGTGTATAAATACTGTTTCCTGGCAATGGATTGTAAGCCCCAGGGGAAGCTGAATTGCAAGTGAAACTTGAGTCGGGCAGATTGCTGTTTGTCAAGTGATTTGTAGTTTGTACTACAGTTTCAAAGTGCTCATTTGTGAGCTCATTCTTGAACTGTCCTCAAGTGTAGGTCTCCTTTTTCTTGTCTTACTGAAAAATTGAGGCATGGAAAGGAACAACTGGTGGGCGGAGTGTTGGCTGGGACAGACGCCTAGCAGCAAGGATTGGAAACTATTCTTGGGACCCACTGAGGGTACTTTCACACTTGCGGCAGAGGATTCCGGAAGGCAGTTCCGTCGCCGGAACTGCCTGCCGGATCAGGCAATCTGGACGCAAACGGATGCATTTGTAAGATGGATCCGGATGCGTATCCATATCACAAATGCATTGCAATACCGGATCTGTCTTTCCGGTTGTCATCCAGAAAAACGGATCCGGTATTTTTTCACCCCACAGATTTAATGATCTGCGCATGCGCGGACGGAAAGAACGGATCCGTTTTGCCGGAACACTTGCTGCAGTATTTTCTCCGGCCCAAAAATGTAAGAGGGACTGAACTGATGTATCCTGAACGGAATGCTCTCCATTCAGAATGCATTAGGATAAAACTGTTCAGTTTTTCCGGTATTGAGCCCCTAGGACGGAGCTCAATACCGGAAAACAAAAACGCTAGTGTGAAATAGGATTGTTTTGGGTATTGAATTTTCGATACCCAATTGATACTTTTGGATTTGCCTTTTATCGATACTAGGCTGTGCTACTGCACAGCCTAGTATCAGAAAATATGGATCGCGCTACTCTCAGAGCGACCATGTTCCCTCAGCAGCATGGGGAGAAGGAAGCAGTCTCTCCCTCCCCCCTGTGCCACTGCCACCAATGGGAACGAAGAGGAAGGGAGGGCGCACTGCGCCACCAATGATAACTAATGTTTACTACATTACAAATACAGGCAGCATCCGACCTCTGACAGTGTGCCCCCCTTCCCAGTATTAAAAACATTGGTGGCGCAGTGCGCCCTCCCCCTTCCCCAGTACTAAAATCATTGGTGGCGCAGTGCGCCCTCCCCTGTATTAAAATAATTGGTGGCAGTGGCCACAGGATCCCCTCCCCTCCTCCTCATTGGTGGTGCAGTGGCAGGTTCTGATCGGAGCCCCAGCAGTGTAATCCTGGGGCTCCGATCGGTTACCATGGCAGCCAGGACGCTACTGAAGCCCTCGCTGCCATGGTAATCTCCCTGCTGCTGTGTGCACTATGCACAGGGCAGCAGGGAGAGTGTGAGATCCTATTCACCCTAATAGAGCTCTATTACAGTGAATAGGACAAGGGATTAAAAGATCCCAGGTATAGCCCCTAAGGGGGGAAATAGTTATTAAATAAAAAGTAAAAAAAAACACACCAAAATATTAAATATAAATCACCCCCTTTCCCAATTTTACATATAAAATATATAAACAATAAATAAATAAACAATACAAATCGCCACATCTGAAAAGTCCAAACTATTCAAATATTTTTAAAATCTCCTATGCGGTGAACGCCAAAAAAATAAAAACGCAGGATTCACCATTTTTTTTTGTCACCATGCCCCCCCAAAAAATAGGATAGGACTTTTCGATTATAGGCCAGACGTTCCATAAAATGCGGAATGCACGCGGCTTTTTTTTTGTTTTACTTATTTTTGCATGATATCGAATGGTATTAAGTATCACAATACTTTTTTATGGTATTGAAACCGAATCAAATATTTGGTATCGAAACGGCCCTAGTGTACCCTGACACCATGTATTGAATACCGATTGAGTGCAACAAATATTACCGATGGAAGAATCCTCAAAGAAACCCTATGCTTAATTGTTAATGCATCTGTTATTTCTTGTATGTTATGTGGGTGGACTGATGTATTTTATATAATTTTTACTGCATACACATTGTCGTTTTTATCAGTAGTATCTTTATGTACGTACAACTTTTTGGTCACTTTATTGGTCAACTTTATTTATCTTTAACTTATTTATTTATGTATAACTTTATCAACTTTATTTTTTGGTCAACTTTATTACATTTTTTGCTTGTTTTATGGCTTTCATTGTGTGGGTTAAATACTGTAGCTGAGTTTTTTTTACATAAGTTTTTTTTCATTATTTTTATATACTTTTGATTAGGGAGAGACCTATCAGAGCATTGAGAAGTCAGTGGGGACCCACCTGCGTTATTCTTCTCTCGAACCCGGGTCGTTTTAAAACTTTCTGAAACCCCACCTTTTTTTCACAGTTAGGCCTCATGCATACGACCGTTGTGGGCATTCGCGTCCATTTCGTCATTTTTCACAGTTTGGCGGAGGTCCCATTCATTTCTATGGAGCTGTGAAAAAAACTGATAGTCCTTGTTTTTTTCTTTGCGTCTGTGATCCGTGATTCCAGTTCGTCCAAAAAATATAACCTGTCCTATTCTTGTCAGTGGAAAATGGAGGACGGACCCATTTAAGTCAATGGGTCAGTCAAAAAAAACGGATGCACAACTGGTATGTCATCCGTGTCCACGTCCGTGTCCATTTTTTTCTACAAGACCTTGGTGCAATAAAATTACACTTTTCATTGACCTTCCTTTTTTCCCCCTGCCAGACAAAAAAAAAAGGAAGACACAAGGAAACACAACTAAAGCCAAATTGGACACGGACCACTGAAGCCAAATCAGCTTTGGACTGGCCCACCAGAGCACCAGAGGATCTTCTGGTGGACCCAGGCTCTGATACCCTAATCGGTCACAAAGGTCCAGGAGAATAAAAGAAGTTGCCAATAAGGTTTATTTCTTTGAATCAAAACCTACTAGCCTTATGGTGGTTGGGCCCTGAGAATAATTTTCTCTAGTGGGCCTAAGGAATCCCAGTCCGACCCAGTGGTGTCACTGGATGAAGAATTATTAGGCCTTGTCACAGTCCTTAACTCTATCATGAATATAAACTTGTATTGCTTGCTTTTTTTTTTTATATAAGGATGCTGACATAATGGTATCTAGAAAACGTACATTCCCGCCCTGTTGCTAATTAACTACGAAAAGTTTGTATAATGACGTGTTTAACATAGCCCTGTAGGCAGGGATGGTTAGTGGTACGCCTAGTTTCTGGCAAAGCTTGCTTTACTTGCCAAGCACTGAACAGGTTAATATAGCAACATGATCACAATGTTCTCTGAGGTATGGCAAGACTTTCCACTTTATGTACAAAAGGATCCAGCCCCTGCTTCTGTTGGGCTCACACGTAGGACATGTCGTTTGCATTTTTTTTATCCATGCCAATTATATTTTAGGAGCCAGACTACAATAATTGCAGCGGTGTGTGGCTTCTGAACGAAAACTTGTAGTTGTTACATAAGGCAAGAAACTTACATAAAGCTATCAGAAAACTAACCATGACTAGTAAAGTATTCTGCCAAAATAGCTCTTAGAAAAGAACCATGTAACATGTAAGTTTTCTGACACGAACGAGCGAAACAGATTGAAAGAGAACACAAATACCCATCTTATTGGGAATATTTAATATGGTCTAAGGGTAGATTAGCTAAAGGCTCACCTGGAGGAGTAGATAATCGTCCAGGTGATTGACTGACCGACCGACAGCAGCGGGGGGCTTTGCTTGCATAAGGAAAACGCGCCGGCCTCTCTGGTGGCTGGGATCGTGGGAGCGTGCATAAGCTGGCGATCTTTCTTATAATGTGCAAGGATGACCACCACTGCTAGATTACAGGGTGGTCGTAACATGGAAATGAGCAGTGTATAATGTGATGGAAAAATGAATCTCGCCATCAAAGGAAGCAATATGGACAATCACAATATATTAGTAAGTGGCTTGTATTAAAGGGGTTCTGCAGTTTGTTTAAACTGATGATCTAGCCTCTGGATAGATCATCAGTTTAAACAAACTGCAGAACCCCTTTCACCACTACAGGACCGCCGCACGCAGGATCTCGTGAGACGCAAGATTTTCTGTGAACGCGCGCACATAGGCGCGCGCGTTCACAGGATCAGAAGGTAAGCGAGTGGATCTACAGCCTGCCAGCGGCGATCATTCGCTGGCAGGCTGTAGATGTGATTTTTTTAACCCCTAACATGTATATTAGACGCTGTTTTGATAACAGTGTCTAATATACCTGCTACCTGGTCCTCTGGTGGTCCCTTTTGCTTGGATCGACCACCAGAGGACACGGGTAGCTCAGTAAAGTAGCACCAAACACCACTACACTACACCCCCCCTGTCACTTATTAACCCCTGATCACCCCATATAGACTCCCTGATTACCCCCCTGTCATTGATCACCCCCCTGTAAGGCTCTATTCAGACGTCCGTATGTGTTTTGCGGATCCGCAAAACACATACAGACGTCTGAATGGAGCTTTACAGGGGGGTGATCACCCCATATAGACTCCCTGATCACCCCCCTGTCATTGATCACCCCCCTGTAGGGCTCCATTCAGACGTCCGTATGTGTTTTGCGGATCTGCAAAACACATACGGATGTCTGAATGAAGCCTTACAGGGGGGTGATCAATGACAGGGGGGTGATCACCCCATATAGACTCCCTGATCACCCCCTGTCATTGATCACCCCCCTGTGAGGCTCCATTCAGACGTCCGTATGTGTTTTGCGGATCCGCGAATCCACGGATCCGCAAAACACGGACACCGGCAATGTGCTTTCCGCATTTTGCGGATCTGCACATTGCCAGAACTATATAGAAAATGCCTTTTCTTGTCCGCAATTGCGGACAAGAATAGGACATGTTCTATAGGCTCTACAAAAAACGCAGTGTTCGCCCGATCAGGCGTGATCTTGTGCGCATACTTGCGTTCAGTCCGCCCCACCGCAGTGACAGAATTTTTTTTTCTGATCACTGCAAAAACACCGTAAAATCGCTGCGGCGCTATAAAAAGATCACTTTTGAGGGGTATGGCACAAGTTAGCGTACATTTTTTTTAAATATTTTTTTCTTACAAAGTCTCATATTCCACTAACTTGTGACAAAAAATAAAATCTCACATGAACTCACCATACCCCTCACGGAATCCAAATGCGTAATTTTTTTTTGACATTTATATTCCAGACTTCTCACACTTTAGGGCCCCTAAAATGCCAGGGCAGTATAAATACCCCACAAATGACCCCATTTCGGAAAGAAAACACCCCAAGGTATTCGCTGAGGGGCAGTCCATGAAAGATTGAATTTTTTTGTCACAAGTTAGCGGAAAGGGAGACTTTGTGAGAAAAAATAATAATAATCAATTTCCGCTAACTTGTGCCCAAAAAAATAATAATTCTATGAACTCGCCATGCCCCTCACGGAATACCTCGGGTGTCTTCTTTCCAAAATGGGGTCACATGTGGGGTATTTATACTGCCCTGGCATTTTAGGGGCCCTAAAGCGTGAGAAGAAGTCTGGAATCCAAATATCTAAAAATGCCCTCCTAAAAGGAATTTGGGCCCCTTTGCGCATCTAGGCTTCCAAAAAGTGTCACACATGTGGTATCGCCATATTTAGAAGAAGTAGGGCAATGTGTTTTGGGGTGTC
Source organism: Bufo gargarizans (assembly GCF_014858855.1). Lineage (NCBI taxonomy): Eukaryota > Metazoa > Chordata > Amphibia > Anura > Bufonidae > Bufo > Bufo gargarizans. Next base: position 480,495,348 of record NC_058083.1, read on the forward strand.
ATTTTACATATAACCATGCTGGGTGAGAGAAATATCTCTCTATAATGACAACTTTGTATAAAAAAATGGGAAAAGATTACTTTTAGAGAGATATTTCTCTCACCCAGCATGGGTATATGTAAAAATACAGCCCAAAACACATTGCCCTACTTCTTCTGAGTACGGCGATACCACATGTGTGACACTTTTTTGCAGCCTAGGTGCGCAAAGGGGCCCAAATTCTAAAGATTCCAAACTACTTCTCACGCTTTAGGTCCCCTAAAATGCCAGGGCAGTATAAATACCCCACAAGTGACCCCATTTTGGAAAGAAAACACCCCAAGGTATTTCGTGATGGGCATAGTGAGTTCATGGAAGTTTTTATTTATTGTCACAAGTTAGTGGAATATGAGACTTTGCAATAAAAAAATATATATAATTTTCTGCTAACTTGTGACAAAAAATAAAAACTTCTATGAACTCACTATGCCCATCAGCGAATACCTTAGGGTGTCTACTTTCCAAAATGGGGTCATTTGTGGGGTGTTTCTACTGTCTGGGCATTGTAGAACCTCAGGAAACATGACAGGTGCTCAGAAAGTCAGAGCTAGACTCTGGCTAGCCCCGATTCATCCCAACTCTATGCTATGGTCGGGATCTCATGGCACCCTGTCCAATAGGGATCTTTTAGGACCCATGGCCTGCACTAGATCCATATGGCACCTGTGTAGTAGTCGGTTCCCTCTAGTGTCTACCCACTCCGCCATGACCTCCTTTCTATATCACCCTAACCTCCCCGCTAGTCTTACCACATCCACGACGAGACCATGGTTCCAACGAGGGGTGTTTAGATTTGCAGATATTGTAGATCCCTTCACTAGGGAGCTTTTGTCGTTTTCGATCCTCCAGAATAAATATGATCTCCCCCCCTCCTCCAATTACTTTTATATCCAGATCAGTCATTTTGCCCGGTCCATTTTCTCGGGGGTTACCGTCTCCCTTCCGACTGCCTTTGAACGCCTTTGTAGGGAAGGGGTACACGCGAAGGGTTTGATTTCTGAAATCTATTCCATGTTACTGTGCCCCTTTCCTGATCGGGTCCAACGGCATTCCTACATGGTTCGGTGGGAGGAATACCTGGGGATGACTCTGCCGAACGCACTGTGGCGCCTTGTATGGAGGAGGGCAGCGAAATCCTCACTGGCGGTTCTACACCAGGAAAACCAGTATAAAATTTTGATGCATTGGTACCACACTCCTGACCTCCTTCATAGAATGAATCCGGTAGTTCCGAGTGTATGCTGGAGGTGTGGGTTACATAGGGGTACACTGCCTCATATCTATTGGGACTGTCCCAAGATACGCCCCTACTGGATTGGAGTGGGCACCCTTCTAAGTGATATTTTTGCGGTGGATATCCAGCCTGACCCTATGTCCTTCCTGCTCAATGTGGTACCTCGTCAGATTAAAAAACACACACTTAAGTTGCTACTAATGATACTTACAGCAGCCCGTTGTCTAATCTCTCGATGTTGGAAAAGCTCCGAACCGCCCAGGGTTTCTGATTTGTACGCTAGGGTGACGGAAGTCCGAACCCTGGAATACTCTACGGCTATGTTTCAGGACAAAATTGCTCTCTTCAATGCCATATGGGATCCCTGGGACGTTTACTGGGCTACGAGACATCCTTAGAGCGCTACTGAGATTAGGGTATCTTCCCCCCTCCCCCCCCTTTTTGTGTCTTTGTTCTTGTCGTTTCCCTTGTCCTGTTATTATTCAGTGGTCCTATAATGGACTAATTAAAGATAGACGCAGTATTTTTTATTATTTTTTTCCTCTGTGCGCTTTATTGATATATTAATGATTGACATTCCTCTTTAACTTGTGGAATATTACTGAATGTTGTTACTGCCTAGGTTACTGTGAATTTGGTGCTTCGTATGTTGTGTCTCATGTCTTGTACTAATGTGCATAGATCTGTTGTGAATATGCTTTGTCATTTCTTCATTCTTTAATAAATATACAATTATAAAAAAAAAGAAAGTCAGAGCTGCTTCAAAATGTGGAAATTCACATTTTTGTACCATAGTTTGTAAACGCTATAACTTTTACCCAAACCAATAAATATACACTTATTGCATTTTTACAAATGTCAGCAGCAATGAAATACCACCAAATGAAAGCTCTATTAGTGAGAAGAAAGGGAGGTAAAATTAATTTGGGTGGTAAGTTGTATGACCGAGCAATAAATGGTGAAAGTAGTGTAGTGCAGAAGTGTAAAAAGTGGCCTGGTCATTAAGGGTGTTTCAGCTAGCGGGGTTGAAGTGGTTAATGGGAAGTTAAGTGGAAGGAAAAATTGTGGTAGAAAAAAGTGCACAAGCAGCATTGATAACTGCAGCTTTGAAAGCATTGTCAAGAAAAAGCCATTAAAGAATTTAAGGGAGATTCACAAGGAGCGGACTGCGGCTGGAGTGAGTGCTTCAAGAGCCAACACAGACAGACGTATCCAGGATATGGTTTACAACTGTCGCATTCCTTGTGTCAAGCTACTCATGACCCAGAGATAATATCAGAAGTGTCTTACCTGGGCTAAGGAGAAATAGGACTGGGCTGTTGCTTAGTGGTCCAAAGTCCTGTTTTCAGATGAAAGTAAATTTTACATTTCTTTTGGAAATCAAGGTCTCAGAGTCTGGTGGAAGAGTGAAGAGGCACACAATCAAAGTTGCTTGAGGTCCAGTGTGAGGTTTCCACAGTCAGTGATGGTTTGGGGAGCCATGTCATCTGCTGGTGTTGGTCCACTGTGTTATATCAAGTTCAAAGTCAGCACAGCTGTCTACCAGGAAATTTTAGAGCACTTCATGCTTCCCTCTGCTGACATGTTTTATGGAGATGCCTATTTCATTTTTCAACAGAACTTGGCACCTGCCCACACTGCCAAAAGTACCAATACCTAGTTTAATAACCACAGTATCACTGTGGTTGATTGGCCAGCAAACTAGCCTGACCTAAACCCCTTAGAGAATCTATGGGGTACTGTCAAGAGGAAGATGAGATTCAAGTACAACTAGCAAGACTATATAGAAAAGAGTTGCACGTCTAAATTGCCACCATGCTATGTCACATTGCTGCAGTAATTCTCGCAAAAGAAGCCCTAAATTCCACACCACTGGTGGAAAACCCTCCCACACAGCTGGTCTTATAACCGTAGTGTACTACCACTGGAACTTAGTACTAGACTTTGTGTCTTCACATTGTAAAAACCCCATTAGATCTTTAGGCCAATGTGTGGGTTCCCCCTCCCTATCCAATAGAGGAAACCCTAAGGCCTCTTTCACACGGGCGTCATGTTTTTGGCCTGGATAAGAGGCGGGTGCGTTGCAGGAAAATGCGTGATTTTTCCACATGAGTGCAAAACATTGTAATGTGTTTTGCACTCGCGTGAGAAAAATCGCCATGTTTGGTACCCAAACCCGAACTTCTTCACAGAAGTTTGGGTTTGGGATCGGGGTTGTGTAGATTGTATTATTTTCCCTTATAACATGGTTATAAGGGAAAATAATAGCATTCTTAATACAGAATGCTTAGTACAATAGGGCTGGAGGGGTTAATAATTAAAAAAATAAATTTAACTCACCTTAATCCACTTGATTCTTCTGTCTTCTTCTTTGAGGAATAGGACCTTTGATGACATCACTGCGCTCATCACATGGTCCATCACATGATCTTTTACCATGGTGATGGATCATGTGACGGACCATTTGATGAGCGTAGTGACGTCACCACAGGTCCTTTTCCTGTGCACAGCAAAGATGAAGACAGAAGAGATGCCGGCTGCGCGAACAAGTGGACTAAGGTGAGTTAAATTATTATTTATTTTTTGTAACCCCTCCAGCCCTATTGTACTATGCATTCTGTATTCATAATGCTATTATTTTCCCTTATAACCATGTTATAAGGGAAAATAATAAAATGATCGGGTCTCCATCCCGATCGTCTCCTAGCAACCGTGCGAGATTTTCACGCAGCTTCGTTCACTTCTATGGGGCCTGCGTTGCCTGGAAAACGCAGAATATAGAACATGCTGCGATTTTCACGCAACGCACAAGTGATGCGTGAAAATCACCGCTCATGTGAACAGCCCCATAGAAATGAATGGGTCAGGATTCAGTGCGGGTGCAATGCGTTCAACTCACGCATCGCATCCGCACGGAATACTCGCCCGTGTGAAAGGGGCCTTAAGGGAGGGCGAGAGTGTTCCTCCAGGATTTGAACCACAAAATGGCTTCTAACCCTCCTAACTGCGAATTCTTTAATCCCCTTATCCCCCCACCCCTCCATGTTACATCATCACCCCCCGTCTTTTGCAGCTCACATTTCATTCCTGCCAAAATGCTGTCATGTTGGCCTCCCCCAGTTCATTTATTTTGGGTAACAAGTTGAATTGTGGCTCTACACAACGGTTTCCATTATTTCTTAAAAAACAAAATAAAATGCACAGAAGTACATTCACTTTTTTCTTTACAGCTGAAATTTTATGAAGTTCGCAGCTCTGGGAACACTTGCGTCGGACTCTGGAACACAGCATAGTGTGGAGTAAAAATTTTATTTTTTATTAACAGTTGCAGTTTCTGCATTATTTTTTCATAAAGGGAGAATCATATATGTTTACCTTAAAGGGAATCTGTCACCAGCGACCCACCTATCCAGCTGTTTGCATAGAAACATAACTGTGTTTCACCTGATTAAAGCACAGTTTTTATTTTGTTGATCCAAGGATCCATTCCAGTTATGATACTTTTTCTTAATATGCAAATTAGGCCTTTGGGGCAATGAGGGCGACACTGTTGCTCTTGTTGCACCCAAGATCTGCTCCTTTCTGTGGCCAGCCCTGCCCTCTCTGCTTTGATTCACCAATTGACCAATCACGCAACGTCAAGGAAGGAGAATACCCCATTAAATCATGTCTCCTGTTACAAATAGAATTTAGAAAGTATCATTACTTTATACTGTACTATGTATAAAGTCATTACTAGCCTGTGGGTCTTCCTTAGCTGGACACCATATTGCCTAAAGGCATCAGCACGAGATCCAATTATTCAAAAGTTTGCTTCTCTGAATTCTACCCCAAAAAAATGTTTCGTGACAAATTACTTCATCACGAAGCGCATTTCTTTTCTTTGTAAGTAGTGGGTGCAATGACAGGAGCGGCGATTGCGCTGCCCCCCATCATTGTACCCCTCAAATGCCGTGTTCATACATGATCGCGGCATCTGATCCAAACAACAGAGTCAGTTCGTGGTAACGAATCGATTTAACCTGAAGTAGTGTAAAACACAAAAAAATAAATCATACCTGATCCATTTGCTTGAGACAGGCAAATCGCCGCCATCTTGCTTGAAGATATGGAGTGAAATCTTGCGCTGCCCGTGATGATATCACGCCAGCTGGTGTGGTGACATCATACGTCACCCCACACGGGATTTCGTGCAAGATCTTCAAGCAAGATGGCGACGGCCGGCTCGTCGCGAGCAAGTGGATCAGGTAAGTATGATTTTTTTATGTTTTACACTATTTAAGAATAAATCGATTTGCTACCACGAAGCATGGAGAAATTCGGCTTCGCGGCATAATAAAATGTATCCTGAAATTTGGATTGAAGTCCACTTTGTGGACTTTAATTCACTCAACACTACACGAGATCATGACCAACGGAATACTTGCCCATGATACCCTATGCCACTGCCAGTGTGATTACATGACATACACAGTTTATAAAAGCCATTCTATTACATGCTAGTACAATGATTTTCTTTATTAGGTTTTTAGGGATGTTTTAGTCATAGAACTTGAGGCACTTTTGGCCCTATAATCTGTACTCTATGCAGGCAGATGTTACAGTATCACTGAGTCCTATAATCCTTTTAATAAAATGGATTACATTAAAACAAGACATACAACCCTCATCAGGAGCACATTAGAGACAATTACCACTTACTGGGCCATAATTGTTACTAAAAACACTTTTTAAAAAAAGATCACAGTATTCAGTCATACACGTGCAGTGTGTATTTGACATAAATATACAGTATTTGCACCCTAGTAACCCTGTATTATAATTTACAGGTAATAGACACCACGGTAGGCCGATATGTAAGTAACACACTAAGGATCCTGTTCCCAACCCAGTGTGCTGAATAAACTGCAGAATAAGGCCTCATGCACGCGGCCGTTGTGTGGCTGTTCCGTGTATTGGGGACCGCAATTTCCGGTCCCCAATGCACGGACAACATCCGTGCGGCGGCCAGGACGGATCGAGACCCATTTAACTTGAATGGGTCTATGATCCGTCCGCACCGTAAAAAAATGTAGCATGTTCTACCTTTTTGCAGTGCAGAAGCAGAGACAGAAACACTCCCTAGTGCTTCAGATCCGTGCTTCCGTTCCGCACTGCACAGCATCTCCCGGATTGCATCCGTGATGCAGGGTGCACTTGGCCAGTGCCCGTGTATTGCGGACCCGCTGTATGCGGGGCGCAATACGGCCACGGCCGGGCAATGGTCGTGTGCATAAGCCCCAAAGCTGATTCCAATCTATCTTGAGGAATTTTGTAGCCTTAGGCCCAAGAAAGAGCTCCCTAGGACCGCCGTGCAGTGAAAGGCGGGCACACCCTTTCTTCCGTCAGGGCAAACACTGTATCTGGGGCTCCTGCCTGATGGTAGTTGGGGTGTTTGTATGGATGCATGACAGGGCATGTAGAGTGCAATGGCCAGACTATGGTGCAGGAGCAAGGTCAGATTTAGCAGAATAAACATCTCTCTTTACTGAAGTGCAAAATAGGAGTTGTAGTACATACAACAATAGCAAAAAAAAACTGTTCCAATTGTACACAGTGCAATTCTTCCCAGATAACAATGTATGGATTTAGACAAGAACAGGACTTTTCACCCTCTTCCCTCTCTTAAGTCTCTTCCTGCAGAATCTGTGGTGGGCAATAGTACTTTTCTCCTGGTGGATATAATGCCCACTGAGGGATACAGGGTTATAGAGATATGACTGGCCAGTTCATGTTCAGGGTGAAGGGTGTCTTAAAAGTGTCCCTGCAGTAAAGTCTTAACAGCTTTCGACAGTAGATTACCGTACTGACTTCAATGCTCGGCCATGCAGACTCTAGGTTCTTTAGTTCTCTCTTTCATCTTACCCCTTCTCTCCTTCTGTAGACCATGCAGAGATCGGTGAGTCTCTGTAGCTTTTTGGGCCTGAGAAGAGGGAGCACAGGTCACAGCTTCCTCTCTTGACAAAATTCCAGACAAACCTAAGGTTAGGGGTGGGACCAGCCCATATCTAACCTCCTACAAGAACTGAGCCAGGATTGTTAACCTCGGCTTTGCCATCCATGCATAGTTACAGTGGCATGCTGGGGGTTTGCCTCGGGTTCCAGCTGTCAGGGAGGTGCAATACAGATGCAAGCACTTATTGCTAGAGTGCCAGGGAGCTGGTGGTCTTTTCACTTACTGAACGCACAACACCCCATGCACTCCTCCAGGCCGGTCTGCTCCCTGCTTCACAATTTAGCCCTGCAGGCACAGATCGCACAGCCGGACTGTGTAGGAGCCTCCAGGCCCAGGAACCTGCCTATGCATTCATCTTACACAGTGCTGCAGTGAGATCTGTGCCTGCAGTGGAGTGCTGGGGGTGATCCTCAGGAATGGGACAAGGTGAGTAGTTGCTGTCTTTTAATTCTATTAAGGGTCCATTCACACGTCTGTAGTGTATTGTGGATCCGCAATACACCGGACGGCACCCCCATAGAACTGCTTATTCTTGTTCGCCTATTCTTGTCTATTTTTTTCCGGAGCCGCGGACCGGAAGATGTCCGCATCCATTCCTGCCCCACAGAGAATGAATGGGTCCGCACCCATTCCGCAATTTGCGGAACGGATGCGGACCTATTCTGCGGATGTGTGAATGGAGCCTAACGCTGAAGGCATAACTACTATGAAGGGGCATTACAACTGTTATGGGGGCAAAGAGCAGGCATATCTACTTTGAGGGGGACACAATGAGGGCATAACTACTGTGAGGGGAACACAATGAGGGCATAACTTCTGTGGGGGGCACACTGAGGGCAACTCTACTGTGAAGGGGCACAGAGAGGACATAGTTACTGTAAAAGGGGCACAATGAAGGGATAACTACTGTGAAGAGGCACAATGAGAGCATAACTACTGTGAGGGGGCACAATGAGGGCATTACTACTGTGAAGAGGGCACAATGGGGACATAACTACTGTGAAGGAGGAAAATGAAGGCATCACACCTGTGAGGGGGCACAATGTTTTAAATTATGGAGGGAGGGGTGCCAGAGAAAGGACCTGCCCCACGTGCCAAACACCTTAGGCACTTCATAGTGTTGTAGAAAATATTAATAGTTGTAATCAGCTCGCATCAAAGTTTGTGTAAGGAAAAAGGTAAATGCATTCTTCCATCAGCCGCAGTTAGAGAAAGACCCAGTTGTTACCATCTTGATTGAATTCCGAGCAACTCCCTCCCCTCCTTGCCCAGTCTCCGTCCTTTATTGACTAACAAAAGGTGTAAAAGGGGCTGGCCCAAGACAAGGATACAGGAAGTGATGACATACAGGAAGTGATGACATAGGAAGACAAGACACTATCATTTAGAATAACCTAGCCAGCTAACAAACACATGTATACAATAATCTAACATTACCACTGGAGCGAACTTTATCCAGCCTTGCTCAGTGATCAATGGCAGATAAAGTTACTATGATCCACATGCATGTTTATTTACAGTACAGCGTCATTATCTCCAGCGGCTGATCAGGCGCACTAGAGACAACAAACGCACGTTTCTTTACAGGACATACACGGGAAGATATCCACTCCAATGGTTTACCCTGACACTGAGAGACATGATGACAATACATAATATATTAAATACACGTCCTAATAAAATTTCCACAAAAGTCCCTCCTCTTTGTCATATGCTCCCCAGTGTCCCTTGACGAATCTCAATCTTCTTCTTTGAAAAAAAAACTGTCTTGTCTACGAAAAGTCCTGAATCCATAAAACAAAACAGATGATGGAAAACAGAACGTCAATCTTGACACGTAGCTTCTTTTCTTCGGGAGGTGACTTAGGAGGTGGCGTTTCGCGTTGGTCGCCGGCTGGTTTGGGATCCTCTGCATCTGGTCCATGGTTTGGTCTTCAGGGCGTCTTGTCTGTTCAGGCTTCGGTATATCAGTCGATTAGACATCAGGAACATCCCACCCACGCGTTCTGCATTCTTTGACTTAGTTGAGTAGCTTCTTGCAATGACCGGTGTGGATCCAGTTGTCTCGTCCCTCGAACTTCAGAGAGGTTGGCGTCATCAGCAGCACCTGGAATGGCCCAAGATATCTTGGCTCTAGTCCCGTCCTCGGATGTTTCTTTAGCACGACCCAATCACCTGGTTGACTAGAATGAACACTGGTTATTGAGTCTGGGTCCGGGAGCAACTCCCGAACCCGGTGGTGGACATCGGGTGATAACCCGTGGGGCTGCCTGGAGGCATACCTGATGGAATAAAAGGGTTACAGCGGAACATTCAGGCCATGGATCGGCCGTGATTTTTACCTTCTTTGCAAAAATCTGACCCAAGTACCAGCAAAGAAAAGGCAGTTGTAATTGATTGACATTTGAGAGGTTAGAAAGTTTGAAGATCGTTGTTTTCTGCACCACTTTCCCCCCTTCTCATCGTCCTTAAAACCAGGACGAAGAGAAGCTGGATTAAACATGGTGCATCGTCTCAAGGTTAGATGAAGAGATGACGGAGGGATGAGAGAGAGAGATAGAGAAAGAGAAAAAGAAAAGCGCTTCTCTTGGACTCTGCAGTCTTAGCGGGACGGGAGTACATGACAGTGTTAGTTCGCACTATCTGGGACTTTTGAATGTCCTGTTGCTGGAGATCGATGGATTTGTGCAGCCACAGTTCTGCTTTCTGGAGGGAACCATGGCTTTTGGGACTAGTGGGGAATTTACAGACAAACTTTTTCCCAATCCAGACCTCAAAGGTCCCTTCTTTGGGGATGGTCCACTCTGAACCTACAGTCCCTTGGTGCCAAACTTTGAGGGGCTTAACAACTCCTCCTCCATAGATGGATTTCATGTACTACTTGGCTGTCCTATAGTCAGAAGTGGTACCCTTCTGATCCCTAATTTTCCCTAAACCCATGCTCGAGCATAAATTTTCCCGCGACCTACGCAAGGAATTTTCCCGCGACCTACGCCGGACGGCTGTTAATCCCCTTTGTTCGCCTCTGAGTTGCCCTAGGGTTTCTGGCACCGACACACGGACTCCGTTCACCCTAGTTAGACCTCAGGAAAAGGATTAATCAGTGTGAGGAAAAGGGCTCTTGCCGACACACGGCGGCCCTCTGAGTCTCCTAATGAGATATACCAGCCTCGGTTTTGGCTCTGAATAGTGACCTGACCACAGGATAGGGCTTCCAATTGACCTGGAGTGGAAAAAGGGGTGCACAGAGAACACACAGTACCTTCTGTGGGGACGAGGGGTGCACAGGAAACAAACACACAGTACTCCTGTGGGGAATGGGGTTACTCACACAGCTATTGGTATGCCCAGGTGATATATATCACCTTGTCTCCTTAAAAAAATGCTCATCAACTCACTTTCCTTTGCTGATATGATTCTATATAGTCAAGCTGAACAGCACACAAAGCCCTTTTTGCAGTGACTGATCAAAAACCTCTGCTCAGCAGCAACCCTTGAATTCAGACAGTAGTTCCCACACAATATCATGAGACCTCCAGTACTCCTAACCAAATCTACAGAGAAAAGAGAGAGAGAGAAAAAAAAAGAAAAAGAGAAAAGCACCAAAATATAAAAAAAATATTTTTTTTTTATAATAGACTAAAAATAAAAATGGGTTGGTAAATAAGGAAAAACTGAAAGAGACTTCAATAAAAACCTAAAAAATAAAAATGAATTAGTAAAAGAAGAAAAATGTAAATGTAAGTTAATCAAAGAAATACCCAAACAAAAATAGACAAAAATAACTGAAAAATAGAAAAGGAAAAAAACACTTGATTACATACATTGAGCTTCAGTAAAAAGTTAATTTTAACTTAAGACCCAAAACTCAGATACAAAACCTAAACCCTTAGGAACACATACAATTGTATAGGACTGAATTAACAAATCAATGTCCTGGAGGGTTCCCCTGAAACCATACAAGAGAAATTCCTACCCACCCAGTAATTGAAATGTTAATTTGCCCAGCCCCAAACAGCTTCAGATTCATTTGACCAGAGAAGCAGGATTTAACATCACAAGGTCCCAAAACCGTTTTCTTTCACATTTTAACCGTTCATATTGTGATTTAAAATCCGCTTCATTGATAAATGACCTTAGCTGTCCCTGGGTTCTCTGCCTTTGCAAAGAAGCATGTCTGGGACCATTACCCCACCTTGCTGAATAAACCACTCTACTTCTAGGTGTGGTTCTGGGGTACTTAACAAACCTGTGTCTGTTGCCATTAGCAACGTCACAATATCGTGCAATGTGCCCGTATTCCCTGCATGCGAAACAAAGAATAGCTCGCCTCCCTGCACAAGGCGATTTGACTTGGTGCACAACATTAACCATCCTAGCATGAGTAGATCTCACACTACTATCTGTATTGAGTCCACTTACCACGGACTCATCTGAGGAATCTTCTGGCCTTGTGTTAATACGCCCAACTCTAGACACATTGTCCATCTCCATCCCTGAGTCAGATCCACCATGCGACCCACAGTCCCCAGACTTCTCCATGCTTTCAGCCCATACATTGCCTCTAATCCCAGACACATTACTCTCCAACGGTTGTTTCATCAGGCTTTCAGATAAACATTCATTCTCCTTGCACAGCTCAGTATTACCCCTCACAGTGCATTCATAATTAGCGCTAGCTTCAGCTGCCTGTTGGACAAGAGATCTCAATTTAACAATTTCCACTTTTAAATCTTCCACTTCTCCTTCCAAACTCAGCTTCAGCCTACAAGACTCCTGATATTTATCCGCTATCCACCAAGCAGCAAAAATCAGAGCATACTTGCCTTTCCTTTTGCGCCATTTTTTTGTACTGATCAGGTTTGCTACACAATTCTGGGCCTGCAGCCATGGATCAGTAGATCCCTGCATAGCCTGAAGAATGGGCGACGTGTCCTTCAACTTTGCTACTTCTTTAAAAATACTTTCCATTGTACCAGAAAACAAACACCACACTGGTTGTTACAAAAAACAAAACACTAGTACCAATTTCTAGGAGTTGTCCCAATACTTTTGGCACAGAACCTTTCTACACTGTAGTACCCGTATTAATTATGCCAAACAAGTCTACAATTCAGTGTAACAGCCACACATATACAAACATTAAGCAGAATCATCAACTATAGGACGATTTCACCACTAAACTGCCACTAATGCTCACACAATGATTCCTGTATCAGACTGGTCACTGCGCTATACCATAACCAAACAATCAACTGATATCCAGCACAAAACTTATCAAAACAAAATCAAACTGTACATAGAAAGGTTACAAAAAGACATAGAAACATAGAATGTGTCAGAAGATAAGAACCATTTGGCCCATCTAGTCTGCCCAATATACTGAATACTATGAATAGACCCTGGCCCTATCTTATATGAAGGATGGCCTTATGCCTATCCCATGCATGCTTAAACTCCTTCACTGTATTTGCAGCTACCACTTCTGCAGGAAGGCTATTCTATGCATCCACTACTCTCTCAGTAAAGTAATACTTCCTGATATTACTTTTAAACCTTTGCCCCTCTAATTTAAAACGATGTCCTCTTGTAGCAGTTTTTCTTCTTTTAAATATTCTTTCCTCTTTTACCTTGTTGATTCCCTTTATGTATTTAAAAGTTTCTATCATATCCCCTCTGTCTCGTCTTTCTTCCAAGCTATACATGCTAAGGTCCTTTAATCTTTCCTGGTAAGTTTTATCCTGCAATCCATGTACCAGTTTAGTAGCTCTTCTCTGAACTCTCTCCAAAGTATCAATATCCTTCTGGAGATATGGTCTCCAGTACTGAGCACAATACTCCAAATGAGGTCTCACTAGTGCTCTGTAGAGCGGCATGAGCGCCTCCCTCTTTCTACTAGCAATGCCTCTCCCTATACACCCAAGCATTCTGCTAGCATTTACTGCTGCTCTATGACATTGTCTGCCTACCTTTAAGTCTTCTGAAATAATGATCCCTAAATCCCTTTCCTCAGATACTGTATGACTGATTTTATATTCTGCTCTTGGGTTTTTACGTCCCAGGTGCATTATCTTGCACTTATCAGCATTAAATTTTAGTTGCCAGATTTTTGACCATTCCTCTAGTTTTCCTAAGTCCTTTTCCATTTGGTGTATCCCTCCAGGAACATCAACCCTGTTACAAATCTTTGTGTCATCAGCAAAAAGACACACCTTACCATTGAGGCCTTCTGCAATTTCGCCGATAAAGATATTAAACAATATGGGTCCCAGAACAGATCCCTGAGGTACCCCACTGGTAACAAGACCATGGTCTGAATATACTCCATTGACTACAACCCTCTGTTGCATGTCCCTCAGCCACTGCCTAATCCATTCAACAATATGGGAGTCCAAGCTCAAAGACCGCAGTTTATTGATAAGCCTTCTATGTGGGACAGTATCAAAAGCCTTACTAAAGTCTACTGCACCTCCGCCATCTATTATTTTAGTCACCCAATCAAAAAAATCTATAAGATTAGTTTGACATGATCTCCCTGAAGTAAACCCATGCTGTTTGTCATCTTTCAATCCATGGGATTTTAGATGGTCCACAATCCTCTCCTTAAGTATGGTTTCCATTAATTTCCCCACTATTGATGTCAGGCTTACTGGCCTATAGTTGCCCGATTTCCTCCCTACTACCTTTCTTGTGAATGGGCACAACATTTGCTAATTTCCAATCTTCTGGGACAACTCCCAGAAGATAACTATTCGACAAAACTAACATTTCAGGCAAAAACAATCAAATCGCTTTCCATAGCAAACTAACTAAGATGGCCGGCAAACTTAAAGATGGCCGACAAGCATGGTAAAGATGGTCGACAAGCACATGGTCATACACACACTAAAACCAATTGCTGCCTCTATAAACCTCTATAAAATCGCCTCTTACAAAATCACAGTAACATAAAAGTTAAGAAGTTACAAAAAAACACAATACCCTGTACTGCTCATCATACAATCTCTGTACAATCAACACAACGGAAAAACACTTACCTTATCATCCCTACACCCCTTGATGCAGCAGACAACAACCAGATAGGTTGTTTAAATATAATATTTTTATTTTTTCTGATACCAGCAGATTGGAGTACACAGATTTCAGTTCACAAAGAGCAAAACTTTCTCAAAAATGAGAGTAAGGAAAAGGATATTACCAGGGGTCGAGTCGAGGGGGAACGCGTGGGAACGGCGTTCCTGCACTTTTTTCATTGCAGGAACGCCGTTCCCTTTCAGGGCAAATGTGCAACAGACTGATGGGTCCTACAGGGGGTGGCCACGCTATTACAATATATAATCAAATTTTTCAAGGGTCGTACAACCTAAGCGTGGCTTGAACCACCCACTGACTAATTTTTTATTTTATGTGCATAAAACTTATATCTTTATTATTTCAATTTAAAAGTTGAACTCTAAATTTGATTAAAAGTCCTCAGAATGAGCGGTGAGACTATTGTATATGTTTATATACCCCTCTTGGTATATGTCACTGGATGGGATAGCTCCTGATACACTTCTCAGGGCTTGCCCAAATCCTTAAATTTTTATGGCAACTTTATATTTAGTTACATGTGTGTCTCTACTATGAGGGCTCAGTCCGCTCAATCTGATTATAAAATGTGAATGCTCCCGCTTCCCTACATGTTTCGCCGAGCCTTCGGCATCCTCAGGGGATATCAGGGCAAAAGGACCAGGAGGAGAAGCGGTTAAATCAGATTCACAGGGGGCGGAGCGGAGGCGAGGCCCTGCGTGACTCAGGCTAAGTGAGGAGGAGCGGCTTCAGTTGAGGAGGGAAGGAGGGGGAGCGGCTTCAATTGAGGAGGGAAGGAGGGGGAGCGGCTTCAGTTGAGGAGGGAAGGAGGGGGAGCGGCTTCAGTTGAGGAGGGAAGAGGAAGCTGTGTGCAGCGGTGCTGGGCTGGCTGCGAGTGACTCACTGACTGACTCCCCCCCCATCCCGGCTGAGAGCTCCTCTCCTCCTATCCTGAGCCTGCGACTGCCTGACTGTCTGCTGAGGTGAGCGTGGCTGGACCATCCGACCGGACCGGGGTCCTGGTGGTCCGGTCCAGACCAGTCTAAGTGTCTGTGACTGTCCCTGAGTGAGTCCCTAACCCGCCTGGTGGGAGCGCCGGTGGCCAGCAGCCCCAGACCAGACCAGTCAATACCCCCTCCTTTATCTCAGTCAGTACTCTCATCAGATGTGAATGCAGGCAGCACAGCAGCAGGCCAGAAGCGATCGATAAGCCAGGATTAATGTGCACAGCCTGGGTGGGAGGCCCCCCTTACCCTGGCCTTAGGCAAGTGACAAACTGCCCCTTCCCCCCTCCTCAATCTTAGGCAAGTGACAAACTCAGCTCTGCTACATCTACAATGAGCAACTACAACTAATGTAATGCCAAACTGCAATTCCTCTATGTGATTGTGATGCCTTGGATAGCTTCCACTGGACCCACAGCCTGTGGGTCCAGTGGAAGCTTTCCAAGGCATCACATAGAGGAACTGCAGTTTGGCATTACATTTGTTGTAGTTGCTCATTGTAGATGTAGCAGAGCTGAGTTTGTCACTTGCCTAAGAATGAGGGGGGCAGTTTGTCACTTGCCTAAGGGGAGGCCTCCCACTGTGCACATTAATCCTGGCTGATCGATCGCTGCTGCTCTCACATCTGATGAGAGATTTCCTAAGGGGGTATTGACGGGCTGGTGGATGAGGGCAGCCACCTAGTCCTGCCTATGGATCACACAGTGTGCACTTAGTTATGCCCAGGCCCCATGCCAGGGGGTCCCTGATGTATTAACTGACCAATAAGGGTACTTTCACACTTGCGGCAGGACGGATCCGACAGGCTGTTCACCATGTCGGATCCGTCCTGCGGCTATTTCGCCGTGCCCGTGGACCGCCGCTCCGTCCCCATTGACTACAATGGGGACGGGGGCAGAGCTCCGGCGCAGCACGGCGGTGCACGGAGAAAGGCCGCCGGACTAAAATTACTGCATGTCAGGCTTTTTAGTCCGGCGGCTTTCTCCGTGCACCGCCGTGCTGCGCCGGAGCTCCGCCCCCGTCCCCATTATAGTCAATTTCGCGGGCACGGCGAAACAGCCGCAGGACGGATCCGACATGGTGAACAGCCTG
The DNA here is from genome assembly GCF_014858855.1 of Bufo gargarizans. Lineage (NCBI taxonomy): Eukaryota > Metazoa > Chordata > Amphibia > Anura > Bufonidae > Bufo > Bufo gargarizans. The sequence goes on from NC_058083.1 coordinate 480,511,783, forward strand.
TCGGATCCGTCCTGCCGCAAGTGTGAAACTAGCCTAACATGGAGATCCCAGTGCCAGCTGCCTTGCAGAAGAAGTATATGTCAATCATCCACCAGCAAGGCAGCTGGCACTGGGATCTCCATGTTTATTTCATTTTAATTCTGCAGTTTGTGTAAACTGGCACTTTACAATAAATGTTTTTTTTTTGGGGGGGGTGTTGCAGTGGATCTTGGGTGAGTTCCCACACTTTTTTTCCCAGGACTTGACCCCTGGATATTACCTTATGCCGGCCTTTTTTGCTTTTTGAAAATTAAATTGTGTCTCCTTTAAGTTCTGCTGATAACAGGGAAAAAAAATTATTTCCTTCCTGAGCTCGCCATCTGTTGTAGAAAAATTAATAGTTGTAATCAGCTCGCATCAAAGTTTGTGTAAGGAAAAAGGCAAATTCACCTTCCATCAGCTGCAGTCAGAGACAGACCCAAGTGCTACCATCTTGAATGAAATTCTGAGCAACTCCCTCCCCTCCTTGCCCAGTCTCCGTCTTTTATTGACTAACAAAAGGTGTAAAAGGGGCTGGCCCAAGACAAGGATACAGGAAGTGATGACATACAGGAAGTGATGACATAGGAAGACAAGACACCATCATTTAGAATAACCTAGCCAGCTAACAAACACATGTATACAATAATCTAACATTACCACTGGAGCGAACTTTATCCAGCCTTGCTCAGTGATCAATGCCAGATAAATTTACTATGATCCACATGCATGTTTATTTACAGGACAGCGTCATTATCTCCAGCGGCTGATCAAGCGCACTAGAGACAACAAACGCACGTTCCTTTACAGGACATACACGGGAAGATATCCACTCCAATGGTTTACCCTGACACTGAGAGACATGATGACAATACACAATATATTAAATACACGTCCTAATAAAATTTCCACAACAATAGTTATGCTGAATACAATGCATAACATGACAATACATAACATCATATTACAAACCAAACAATTTGCAGACACCCCCTGCCCTGGAGTACTGCAGTAGCCCTAGGTCCTAGGAGGTCAAGTTGAATCATTTATATTGTGGCACTGGGATCTCCATGTTTATTTCATTTTAATTCTGCAGTTTGTGTAAACTGGCACTTTACAATAAATGTTTTTTTTTTGGGGGGGGTGTTGCAGTGGATCTTGGGTGAGTTCCCACACTTTTTTTCCCAGGACTTGACCCCTGGATATTACCTTATGCCGGCCTTTTTTGCTTTTTGAAAATTAAATTGTGTCTCCTTTAAGTTCTGCTGATAACAGGGAAAAAAAATTATTTCCTTCCTGAGCTCGCCATCTGTTGTAGAAAAATTAATAGTTGTAATCAGCTCGCATCAAAGTTTGTGTAAGGAAAAAGGCAAATTCACCTTCCATCAGCTGCAGTCAGAGACAGACCCAAGTGCTACCATCTTGAATGAAATTCTGAGCAACTCCCTCCCCTCCTTGCCCAGTCTCCGTCTTTTATTGACTAACAAAAGGTGTAAAAGGGGCTGGCCCAAGACAAGGATACAGGAAGTGATGACATACAGGAAGTGATGACATAGGAAGACAAGACACCATCATTTAGAATAACCTAGCCAGCTAACAAACACATGTATACAATAATCTAACATTACCACTGGAGCGAACTTTATCCAGCCTTGCTCAGTGATCAATGCCAGATAAATTTACTATGATCCACATGCATGTTTATTTACAGGACAGCGTCATTATCTCCAGCGGCTGATCAAGCGCACTAGAGACAACAAACGCACGTTCCTTTACAGGACATACACGGGAAGATATCCACTCCAATGGTTTACCCTGACACTGAGAGACATGATGACAATACACAATATATTAAATACACGTCCTAATAAAATTTCCACAACAATAGTTATGCTGAATACAATGCATAACATGACAATACATAACATCATATTACAAACCAAACAATTTGCAGACACCCCCTGCCCTGGAGTACTGCAGTAGCCCTAGGTCCTAGGAGGTCAAGTTGAATCATTTATATTGTAGATACTCAATCCTATATTCTTGGTATAAGCACTCAGCATATAGTATCAGCAAGGAAGATGGTGGCACCTGATAGCTTTCGTGGGGTCAATACTAAACTGTGATGATGTGACTGAGTATTCTAACTGCATAATAAAATAATGTTTTGTTGCAACTTCAATCCCTTCTCAACAACCCTTCCTTCATACCAGTCTCCTTATAGTATTGTTTAAGCCCCCCACCCTTCCTGTGTACGTCTGTTTTGTCAAGCTTCTGAACGTCCCTCCGTTGCACTATTTACTGTGCCTTGTGAACGATTTCACCTTCCTCCAGTCCACTGAATTTTTCTACATAATGTTTTGTTATGGGTCTTGGATGGGGACTAAGGGAGCCAAAGCAGCGCTGCAGCCCTTTCATTCACAGGGTGTTGGAGATCCAACAGCCATCACTGTATAGCACGGGAAATCCCCCTTAAAGGGGTTGTCTCACTTCAGAAAATGGGATTTATCATGTAGAGAAGGTTAATACAAGACACTTACTAATGTATTGTGATTGTCCATATTGCTTCCTTTGGTGGCATGACTAATTTTTCTATCACATCATACACTGCTCGTTTCCAGGGCTTATGGACTGCACTCATAGTTGGGGACTTCTGAAACATAAAGAGCAAGAGACTGCGTGTCTTTGGTCAATTCGGAGAGATTGCTAGGTTCTTTAGAAAGAGACTCAGGGAGGACCATCATTACAGCCACCTCCTATATACTACTCTTTGGAAAAGCCTACTTTGTGATATTCTTGCGAGCTGTGCCTACTTCTTGTAGTTTAGACTGCAACCTCCATCATTTATTCAGTAAAGAGTGACTTTATTTATTCTAACCAAGAAGGCCTGGTCACTTCCTCTATCATTCCCCGTTCCCGCACCGGCTCTCCATGTATTGCACCCTGCTACACATCCCCTTAAAATCAAGGGCACCCCAGCAACCACCAGACACCAAGGTGTGACCCAAAGGGAGGAAGGGTTGTGTCCCTCCATCCACTGTGTGCTGGAGTGGAATTAGCTACTTTGAGGACTACAACCACCCTCATTGCCACTGCCACCACTCCCATCCTCTTCAACTCCAGCCACCACTCCTCCCCTGTGGGCTGACGAGCTGCACTTGCAAACCCATCCCTCCCTCCAACACACGTTTAGAAATAAATAGGGATGCAAAAGATGGAACGAGAGAAGAATGACCATGGGTGATGATGCTTTCACACGTACTGTTTAAGGATGCCTTCATACGACCGTATAAATGGATGCGCATCCGCTCCGCAATTTTGCAGAATGGGTGCGAACCCATTCACTTCAATGGGGCCGCAAAAGATGTGGACAGCACACGGTGTGCTGTCCGCATCCGTTGTTCCGTTCCGCGTCCCCGCAAAAAATATGGAGCATGTCCTATTCTTGTCCACGGACAAGACTAGGCATTCTCTATATAGCGCCGGCCATGTGCGGACCGCAAAATACTTACGGTCGTGTGAATGCACCCTTAATGCGGTTTTTGAAGCCACTGTCAGGGGTGCATAGTAGCGAGGGGGTTGAATAGAGGAGATTCTACTTTTTAAGATCTGAATATATAGGATATATATAGTAGGATATATATAGGAAAATATAGTAATACTATTACTTATATGAGTCTTGTAACCAAGCAGTTCTTCCAGAGTATGCATGTAATAGTACTTGGGACAGTTAAACATCTCCACATAAAATCAATGAGCAAAAATAACTTGGTTCAGCTCATGGAAACATCGGAGTTGCTCATGGGGAGTGCTCATCAGTAGTTTCTACAGGAACAAGCTGTAAGCCGGATCACACAGAACATGCCAAGAGTCTGAGGCTTCATTTTCTCATGGTTTTGGTTAACGAACAGCTAAGAAAAGATGTTGGCATTGAGACGAAAAGTCAGCAAACATTTGCTGCCAACTTCCAAAAGTTCTAAAAAAAGAAAAGAACATCGTACAGATTTTCCTTTTTGTGTTTCATGAAAAGATTAGTCATTGTACGGTTTTTCATAGAAATTTCAGAAGATGGATTTTGCACCCGCAGAACATCTCCCTATACTCACAAAATAGGTGATGGAATATCATCCTATGCTTTCAAGAATCTTTCTCCACGTCATCAGCCCAGGATGCCTGGCTGTTATTTAATCCACTGAGTGGGAGGGATGATGTCACATAGGACAAACAGTGTAAATGGTTTTCAACTACCACTTTACGACAACCCCACCTCAAACATCAGGCTTTTTCTGTCATTAATCATTCAGAGAGGAGCACGGAGATGTGAATGATAAGATTTCCTTCCTGACAATGACAGAGCAGCATTAAAGGGACCATGTCATCAGAAAATGACCTTTTGTTTAAATCACGTGTTTATACTGAACATTATTTTTAAAGAATTTGTAGTGGTTGTTTTTAATTTTCCATGTCAATATCTGAATTTAAACAAAAACATAAAATCCTGCCCACTGAGCCTAATAATAGGCGCCACTTCTTGGTCTGTACAGTCAGATCATTGTACTGCAGTTACCTGCTTATCTGGCATTCTAATCCTGCCTGTAATGATATCACCTCTGTGTACAGATAAAACAGGATCCACCATTCACAATAGGTGATATCCCAGTTTATCTATTCTTTTCTTGTACATTGACCTCTGCACAGGTCACAGAGCATACCCAGAAAATTCTCCCATAGAAGTCAGTGATCATTGTGTCTACGGCCCATGTGGATGCCATGAAGCAATTTTCTTATTGATTTCTAAACTCTGTTAAGAACAGCTCAGGCAAGATGGCCGCCCCCATAATCATATTTAGGAAATAGAATAAAGAAATCTGAAATTAATTTTTTTTATTTTTTTTTTGAAAAAAAAAAAAAGGATATGTATTCCATATATAGCAAATAAGTCAATGGGCCACATTCCTCATTAAAATACACCACTTAAAAAATGCGCACATTTGCAACTTTCAATGGAATTTGTGCAAAAAGGTGCATGGTGAGGACAAGGAGGGTGCAGGGACAGCCGCCCCACCAAATGTATCATCTTCTATGCCAGTTTCCTGGCGTAGAAGAAAACCGGCAGGCTTAGATTTCACTTGAGGCGCACAGACTGCCGGATGCAGCACCTAATTTGTAATGAGGCGTACGCCTAGTCATAAATCAGACGCAGCATGCAGCAGCGCGCTTGGTTATCATAGACCGGTGTACACAACTGCATACAATGGTCCCCAATGTCTTTTCTTCTCATTACTTGAAGATAATGCATAGCAAGTCAACAGGACTTATTGTGTGGGCAGAAAGGAAAGTAAAGTTGTTTGAGGGTGACATGGCCACATGTATAGCGCCATCAAACAACTTTTTTCCGCCAGTAGAATATGGGTAGTGCTGAAGATTCCTGAAGGGAACGAAAGTAAGTTGATCATAGTTGATCAAAACCTTTCATTTCCAAAGTTGCAACACAGATGGCTCCCCCTACTGGCAACAAAGCATTGGGCATGGCTCTCAGTCTGTAAATGCAGTCTAATCTGTGCGCATCTTGTTATAGAGCGGTAGGAGCTGAGCAGAGGGAAAAAGATATAAGGCTACTTTCACATCTGCATTTTGCTGTACGGTTTTGAGATCAGGCGCAGGATCTCAAAAACTCAGTAAAACGCTTTCGTTTTCTCCCCATTCCTTTTGAATGGGGCCACAAGTGAACGAACTTGAACAGAGTGCATTAGAATGCTCTCCATTTCGTTTGGTTGCGTTCCCATGCCATACACAAAAACGTTGCAAGCAGAGTTGTGTATGGCATGGGATACTAAGCAAGACGGATCCGGCGTGAAACACAATGTAAGTCAATGGTGTTGGATCCTTTTTTTTCGGACACGAAAAAAAAAACAGATCTGGCACCCATTGACTTACAACGGTTTCAGTGCCGGATCCGTCTTGTTCATTTTGGAGACGGTTTAAGGCTACTTTCACACTAGCGTTCGTCGGTCCGCTCGTGAGCTCCGTTTGAAGGAGCTCACGAGCGGACCCGAACGCAGCCGTCCAGCCCTGATGCAGTCTGAATGGAGCGGATCCGCTCAGACTGCATCAGTCTGGCGGCGTTCAGCCTCCGCTCCGCTCGCCTCCGCACGGACAGGCGGACAGCTGAACGCTGCTTGCAGCGTTCGGGTGTCCGCCTGGCCGTGCGGAGGCGTGCGGATCCGTGCGGATCCGTCCAGACTTACAATGTAAGTCAATGGGGACGGATCCGTTTGAAGATGCCACAATATGGCTCAATCTTCAGGCGGATCCGTCCCCCATTGACTTTACATTGAAAGTCTGGACGGATCCGTACGAGGCTATTTTCACACTTAGCTGTTATATGCTAAAAATAATGCAGACGGATCCGATCGAACGCTAGTGTGAAAGTAGCCTTAACCGGATAGGTTCTGTAGCCTAATTTGTTTACTTTTCTGTAAATCTCTGCTCCTTCTGGACTTAGTAGTCCATCCAGGGTCCTACTTAGTGACTGACAGCCTTCCCTGTCACAAACAGAACTACCCACTGGACTCCTATGTCCAGAATGAGCAGAGGTTCACAGAAATAATTAAAAGTTATACTGAATCTTCTCCCACAAAACTATCTATCACTCTGCTCAGCTCCTCCTGCTCTATAACATGCTGCTGTCAGATAGGACTGCGCTTACAAGGTGGCAGGTTTTCCTTAATGTTTCAACTCAACTCAAAACACTAATTTCCCCGACTTCCCCGTGCACATGGACGCTCAGCTAGGCCAAGAGTGCATGTGCTATCAGTGGAGAGAGAAAAGAAAGTGGCTGGCGGGAGAACAAAAGGATCAGGCATTGAAATTCAACATGCCTGATCCTTCTCCAATATCATCTGTCAGGAGCTCCTTGTACACATTAGATTGTCAGCTGGTCCTGCCAAAAACAACAGGTGTTTGTGGACCTTTAGACAACACAGTTTAAGGCATCGTTCACATCTCCGTCAAGCAGATGAAGGTGCCTGATCCGTTACAAATGCCGGCTGTCGGCATGCAATGTTTTTTGAGCCGGAAAGGGGCCAGATCACTGCCAATAGCGATCCGGCGGAGATCTGTTAAATCCTGCAATAGCGGATCTGGTGAAATACTGCAGGCTGTTCTCCGCGGGAACAGCCTGCTGAATCTGCTTGGCGGAGATGTGAGCGAGGCCTAATATTGATGAGTTGACTAATCATAGCAAAAATGTGTAATGTTAATTCACTTATAGTTATTTTGGTCGGATTATTTATTATGTTCTGATGTGTACTGAACTGTTACTAGGGAGGTTCACTGTCATTACCATACAGGACAATGCACTGGGAAAGGGAGTAGACACAGCATAGAGACTAAGGTAATACTCTCATGAAATATAGATTGTAAATAAGGTAGGGTACACCCATGATCCAATATAAAGAATATATTATCTCTGCGGTTTCACAATTATCATAACATTGCATAACACAAAAAGTTATTAATTAAACCTATTAATATTTCATACCCAAAGTAGAATTGCTAATGTCTTAGATTGCCTAATGTTGGTGCGCAGTGGGTGACGTATCTGCCACGAAGCACTCGGCACCAGTAGTAGGGGATCAGGCATATCCCAGATTCGGAAATCAGTGCTTGGATGTGGTGCATTTCAGTGGCAGATCTCCACGCTGCCTGTCTCTTCTCTAATGTTGATCCCTGATGTTAAAGGGGTTATCCAACCTCTACAACGACCCCCCCAATGTCCGGATCCCTCATAGCTCTGGATCCTTGCACGGCCGCTGCTGCATCTCTCCGTCACTTGGATCAAAACATCCGGCGGTCGCCGGAGCAGCCAATATCGGGCCGCGATGGGGACGAGCCTTCCTTAGCATCGCAGGTGCAGGTGCTATTGCTATTGGCTGCTCTCCCTGTCGCTTGGATCAAAACATCCGGCGATAGGGGGGGGGGGGAGCAAATAAAACGGATTTTCTTTTCCTCCAAAAAATAGAACATTTCCTATTCTTGTCCATTTTGTAGACAAGGATAGGCATTGTTAGAATGGATCTGCAAAAAAGCTGATGCAATACAGATGTCACACGGACGTTGTCCGTATTTTTTGCGGATCCGTGTTTTGCGGACCGCAAAATATATACGGTCAAATGCATGAGCCCTTAGGCTACATTCACACGACAGTGGGGGGGGGGGGGGGGAACGATCATTAAAAACAGACACACTCAGTTTTTAACGGCCGTTTTGCATCCATTTTGCATTTGTTTTATCCATTTTTAACACCTGTTAGACAGCGCTCTGGTGTCTAAACGGCCATTAAAGGCGTTGTCCGGGTTCAGAGCTGAACCCGGACATACCCTTATTTTCACCCAGACAGCCCCCCTGAGGCTAGCATCGGAGCATCTCATGCTCCGATGTTCTCCTTTGCCCTGTGCTAGATCGCGCAGGGCACGGGCTCTTTTGTTTTCAATAACACACTGCTGGGCGGTAACTTCCGCCCGGCAGTGTGTTCGGTGACATCACCGGCTCTGAGGGGCGGGCTTTAGCTCTGCCCTAGCCGTTTTACTGGCTAGGGCAGAGCTAAATCCCGCCCATCAGTGCCAGTGACATCACCGGGGATCCTGGCAGCCCCATGGAGAGCCCCGGTACGTCACCGGATCTCCAAAAAATGCCTTTGCCCTGCGAGATTTAGCGCAGGGCAAAGGAGAGCATCGGAGCATGAACTGCTCCAATGCTCAAGTCAGGGGGGCTGCCTGGGTGAACATGGAGGGATGTCCGGGTTCAGCTCTGAACCCAGACAACCCCTTTAATAACAGGCGATTTGATTTCAATGGGGTACTTCTGGACATGAAAACGCCCAAAGATAGGACTAGCCCTATTTTTTGATAGCTGATATTCACTGGCCGTTGAAAAAATGGGCATGTGAATAGCCCCATGGACCTCTGTTGGTTCTAAAACTGCCATGTGATTGCCGTTTTCCCCTTTTATGTGTGTTCAGCTTTAAATTGCTGCCAGGCTGCTCTGCAGTGTTGTATATAGCACGGGAATGAAGGATACGGCATCTTGCAATCTCGATTTCAGACAATGCAAACTATTAAGTACAAAAAAAGCTCCATTTTCAATTACGATAGCATTCTGCTGCAGTCCCAGGCACATGTACAGTCATGCTCATGTGCCTGGATAAATGGAGAGAGAGAATTGCAAAAGTATTCCGCCCCCACCTCAATGTTTTTCCAGTTTTGTTGCATACCTTCCACTTTGAAATTGTAAAATATTTTTTTTACTGTGACGTAAATAATAATTGAGACAAAAAATAGAGAACTTTATAGGGGTATTCCCATCACAGACAATGGGGGCATATCACTAGGATATGCCCCTATTGTCTGACAGGTGCAGGTCCCACTACTGGGACCCACATCTACGCCGAGAATGGAGCGGGGAGAGTGGTGGCTGGAGGACTCCAGTCCGGCCACCGGCAAGTGCTCTCCCCATACTCCAGTCCGGTCACTACTCCCATTCATTTCTATAGGGCCTACGGAAAGCACTGGCTCGGTTATTTTTGGTTGCCCCCTATAGAAATGAATGGAGGGCGACTGCACATGCGCAGTTCGCCCTCCACCACCTTTCCAAGCTCCAGTCTCGGCGTAGGTGCGTGTGTGTCCCAGAGGTGGGACCACACCTATCAGACAGTTGGTCTACAACATGCTGTTTGATGAACGCCAAACGTACTTTCTTGTTTTTTTTTAAGCAATCTGATAATTACCCTCCTTGCCCGATCTGTTGGTGTGTGGCCTTCTCTTGTCAAGTTTGTAGTTGTGCATATTCTTGTCATCTTGTAATAATGGGTTTAAAGGGCATCTGTCAGCAGCTTTGTCCCTATGACACTGGCTGACCTGTTACATGTGTGATTGCCAGCTGAAGACATCTGTGTTGGTCCCATGTTCATATGTGCCCTCATTGCTGAGAAATATGATGTTTTAATATATGTTAGTGAGCCTCTAGTTTCCCTTACACCTAGAGGCTCTACTGTCTCTGGGCGTGCCCTCTCCATTGTGATTGACAGAGCCAGGCAGTGAAAATGTCATCACGCCTGGCCCTGTCAATCAACGTGCAGGCTTATGCAATGCACTATGTATTGTGTAGTAATATGGTCTTACAGAGAGGTTGCCTCCTTAGGCTACTTTCACAATGTAAGTCAATGGGGACGGATCCGTTTGAATATGACACACTATGGCTCAATTTTCAAACGGATCCGTCCCCCATTGACTTTCAATGTAAAGTCTGGACGGATCCGTCTGAGGCTACTTTCACACTTAGAAATTTTTTAACAATATAATGCAGACGGATCCGTTCTGAACGGAGCCACCGTCTGCATTATATGAGCGGATCCGTCTCAGACGGATCCGCTCTGAACGCAAGTGTGAAAGTAGCCTAATACAACAGTCTGCATCCGTTCAGAACGGGTCCGTTTGTATTATCTGTAACATAGCCAAGACGGATCCGTCTTGAACACCATTGAAAGTCAATAGAGGACGGATCCGTTTTCTATTGTGCCAGATTGTGTCATAGAAAACGGATCCGTCCCCATTGACTTACATTGTGTGTCAGGACGGATCCGTTTGGCTCAGTTTCATCAGACGGACACCAAAACGCTGCAAGTAGAGTTTTGGTGTCCATCTCCAAAGCGGAATGGAGACGGAACGGAGGCAAACTGATGCAATCTGAGCGGATCCTTTTCCATTCAGAACGCATTAGGCTACTTTCACACTTGCGCTTGATCGGATCCGTTCTGAACGGATCCGATCATATTAATGCAGACGGAGGCTCCGTTCAGTACGGATCCGCCTGCATTAATAACTTAGAAAAATTTCTAAGTGCGCAAGATGCCTGAGCGGATCCGTTCAGACTTTCAATGTAAAGTCAATGGGGGACGGATCAGCTTGAAGATTGAGCCATATGGTGTCATCTTCAAGCGGATCCGTTCCCATTGACTTACATTGTAAGTCTGGACGGATCCGCTCGCCTCCTCACGGCCAGGCGGATACCCGAACGCTGCAAGCAGCGTTCAGCTGTCCGCCTGGCCGTGCGGAGGCGAGCGGAGCGGAGGCTGAACGCCGCCAGACTGATGCAGTCTGAGCGGATCCGCATCCATTCAGACTGCATCAGGGCTGGACGGAAGCGTTCTGCTCCGCTCGTGAGCCCCTTCAAACGGAGCTCACGAGCGGAAAGCAGAACGCTAGTGTGAAAGTAGCCTTAGAATGTAAACTGATCTGTTTTGGACCGCATGTGAGAGCCCTGAACAGATCTCACAAACGGAAACCAAAACACGAGTGTGAAAGTAGCCTTAAAGAACATGGCTAGTGCACATGAGAAGTAATGAAAGTAAATATGGGTCATGAAATAGCTGGTCTAGATTAGCCAATGGAGTGGTCTTCTTCTATAGGTTGTCTTTTGGAGAGGTTTCACATTTTAAAATTTCCTGTATGTAAACAGCTTTGTCCCTTGTTGTAAACCCCTGTCCATATGCCCTATAAGGGCACAATGATGTGATAGAAGGGGGTCCCCCAATTTGAACAACCTGCTATGGTGGATTTGAATGGCAGCTGAAAGGCCACTATGTAATTCTGCAGTCCCTCCATAGTGGCTGCAAGAGTTGCTACTATAGTGGGCAAAGCAGTTCTGACCATGGCAAAAAATCTCATTATGTAATGTAAAAAAAAAATCCCTGATTTGACATTTTTTTACATTTATTGCAAGTATTAGAATCTACAAGGGGAAATTACTGTTCTATCATGTTCTCTCAGATAACACAAAACTACACCTAATTACAAGACCTTAGTGTAATATGCATAAAAAACTATGTGTCGTCTTAGGTTCGAATCTGACTGAGGACAACATCTGCATGGAGTTTGTATGTTCTCCCCGTATTTGTGTGGGTTTCCTCTGGATACTAGAGTTCCCTCCTACACTCCAAAGACATACTGATAGGGAACTCAGATTGTGAGCCCCATTGGGGACAGCGTGATGCTAATGTCTGTAAAGTGCAGTGGAATATGTCAGCGCCATATTAAGTGCATAAAATAAATAAATTAAAAATACCTTAGAATAATTAGCAAAGTATTGTAAGGATTGTAGGAAGGCTTTACACCACCACCTGCTGGACGTATGTAGCACTGCCCGGATCTGAGACACCAGGACCATTTGACCTCCTATTTAGGTAGGCGCAAGAATGACGGCACAGCTGTCTTCAGGTTGTCAAAAAGAGGGAAAGAGGAAGTTGAGTAACACATGACTGCGCAGGATCAGACTACATGCCATGTGTATACAGTTGTTTTCCATGGGGATGCATACGTTTTCATAAGAGCTGTAAACATAATACATTGGGACATTTTATGTTTATACAAAATTGATACATTTTGGTTATTTAGAGTTGAAACAATAAAATGGCAGAAGAAATTCACATAGCTTTTAACGAGGTTCTCCAAACTCATGTGCTTGTAGTTTACAAAAACTTTTGATATGTTATAGTGACATATGAAAGATTTTGATTGGTGGGGGTCCGAGTGTCGAGAACCCCATTGATTGCTAAAACAAGGAGCTGCTCTCTCATCACTGATAAAGACAAGCTCAATAGAAAGTCACCAGTCCACAGCGCTTCTGTGCGAGTGCTTCTGTCTCATTTTTTAAGCAATAGGGTCTCAGTATTCGGACCCCCACCAGTTCAAATCATTGATATGTCACTATAGTACACTTTAAGCTCCTACAATCCAAAGAGCAGAGGTAACGTTTCATGGCTACATCCCTCGCACTGGTGTTATTACACACATTAGGCTCCTTCTCAATTTACAATCCTGCTGGCTTTTCTGCGGCCACTACCTGGAAAGTATGTCGGAATTTGGCCAGACCTCCGTCATACCCCATTATAGTCAATGAGGGCAGCAGGCATTTCAGTAACGTCTGGCAATGCCTAATCAAGAGAACTTCTGCCGCATGTGTGAAACAGGCCTAAGACACAAAAAGTGTTAGATTGTAAAGATCCATTTACAAAGCCTAGACATTCATGATAACACCCTCGTCCTAGAGAAGAAATCACCACAACCGAAAACTAGCTGTTGGTAATATGCAATATATGTGGAACACTTACAGATGGGGATGACAATTGAGAAGTAGAAGTTACAATCGGAATTAAAAAATTTAAATGAAACTGATAAAGAACATTTTCTAATATGAGGGAAAACGTGACAAATATTTGCGCATAAGATTCAGAAATGTTCTAAATTTAAATGTTAATCTTTCAAGAGCCCAAAAAGGTTAATCTCGGTGGTTAATCTTTTTCTTGAGACCGATGGATTAACATCTTGGCCCCATCAGGAGGTTAAAAAGGTAAGCCTAACTCATAGTCCTGGTAAGGTCAATGTACAGACTGCTACGTAAGTGTCATTAGTGGTTACCTACTATAATTTGATATTAACCATTTGTGGAGCGCCAGACAGCTTTGAATGTCTGGCAGGCCTGCAGGTAGCTATTCATGGATGTGTCACGGCCACGGTTATGGCCGTGACTCCTTGGGAGCCGCATACAGTTGCCCGCGGTTTGGGTAGTTGTTTCAACCGCAGCTTGAGGCATGATCTTGTTTGCCTCAAGTGCGGTTGCCGCGGACAACAGCTATGTGTGCGGTTCCCTTGGAGTTGTGTGCATATGTGTAGGCACGTTTGTGTTGTCTGGTGTGCAATTTGACACTTTCCCTTCTCTGTGGCTGCCCGTGGCAACGTTTGGTATGTTGTACATGTGGTGGCAGTGTCCCGGCCTTCGGGCTGTCTCCCAGGACGGCTGCCACCCATGTCGTTGCCTGCGGCAACAGCCACAGTGTGATCTTTGTTTGGTCACTTCCCCTTTATGTGTGGTTTCCCTTCTGTGGTGCTGGAAGGGTTAACTCCCTTCCCAGTGTGTGTGATGTCACTGGGTGTGTCCGACTGTGGGGTGTGGCTTCTTGGCCTATATAGGCTTGGTGTTTGGCATGGCTCATAAAGATATTGTCCTTATGTTTATGTCTTTATGTGTGTGATGTTGTATGTGATGTTCTGTTGGGACCTTCCTATGTGATTTGGTGCAGTTTACGGTTCTGGATTCCTGTTTGCACAGGGATCCAGTCAGCAAGGCTGTGGCAGCTTGGTGGAACTATTAGTTCGCCTGCCATACCCGTAAAGCTGTTTGTGTTCCCCTTTTCCCAGCAGCGTGGCCATGGAGACTCCTGCTCCTCCGTGCCTAGGAGGAGTAGGTAGTCTTACCCAGCTCCTAGCTCAGGGATCTGCGGAGGGTAAGTCAGGGCTCCGAGGTTCCTGCGCATGGGTCCTCCTACCTTAAAGGTCGGCCCATGCAGGTAGGAGTTAGGGTCAGGTTAGAGGTGCTTGAGGAGGTGACCTGCTCCCTATCCTGTTCTCCTGGCCGAGCCGCCACAACATCATCTGGCATCACACGGCTGAGGGTTTCCCCCATCCTCAGCCGTGACAGGATGTTACTAAACCTCCTTGCCAAGTTACTGCAGCGGCAGCGAGGTGCAGGTGTCAGTAACAACCGGACCCAAATAGAGAAGGCAGAAACAGTTTATTACTGTCCCTGCCTTGCCCATTGCTGCATATATGACGTTCAATGATCACCATATATACAGATCAGGAAGCAGCCATGTGATTGCTAGGTTTCTGCACTAGCTGCTGGGTCTTAGCAGACCCAGATCTTCTCTGCAGTGAGGCTCCGGAGGCTGTTTTCCAGAGGCAGACTGAGAACGTAAAGTGGCCCTATGTTGTGAGCAGGTCAGAACTGACATAAAGCAGGGCCAACATAAGTAGGTGGGGCCAACAATACCATAGTGCAGCACAAAATACTGCCCCAGCAGAACCAAATACACAGTGCAGCACAAAATACTGCCACCCCTGCCGCATTCAACCCTATCAGCCTGCTGAGGACGGCAATACAGTTGAATGCAGGAGGGCACGTTCTTCTTCCAAAAAGGTGCATAAGTACCAGATGCTCCTAGCATTAATTAGTGCTGAAAGCAAACAAAAAAACGTATGGCAGCACAACATTACACATGCAAACAATAAAACTGGGGAATAGGGATTATTCTGAATTAAAGTGGTATTATACCTACTATATATGAAAAAATAGAAGCTCTTTGTGCACATTTTTGATCAAACGTGTGTTGGGCCTATCTACCAGGCGTCAAGGTGGCTTCTGCAGATGGGTACCTAACACTAACATAACTGCCTCTCCTGGTCTTGACCTAAGCCTACAATGTTCAGGGCAGTGTAGGAACCAGCTACATTTATACTCTGCTCAGAAGTCCTGGGCAGATGGGCGGGGAGTGCTCAATCTAAAGGAGGGAGCTGCCCTCAATATATACTACAAGAAAATATTAATTCCGAATAATCCCTAATCCCCAGTTTGATTGTTTGTATGTGTATATTGTGCTGCCATAAGTTTTTTTTGTTTTCTTTTTGCATGCTAGCTTTATGGATGTGCACCTGCGACTATAAATGTGCTAGTCTAAATTTTCTTGTATTAATTAATGCTGAGAGCATCAGATCGCTATATACCTGGTCATGTAGAGGGCTTGGGTGGACCTGTGAGCATTGACCCACTGGGAAATTTCCCTGTAGGGTCTATGGCCTTCTAACCCCTACACTGTAAACTGTATGCTCCCTAAATAAAAATTAAAATGACCATAATGGAAAAAGGGGACACATTTTAAAAGTATTCAAGTTGCACTTTGTGCGATAAAAAAATAATAATAAAAAAATAGGATTTTAAAAAAAAAAATACTATATTAAAATATCAGAGAAAAATAAGACCTAAACATTACTTAACTGAACAAAACAAACATGTTATTGCTTTTGAAGCAGTATGTTCTAAAAACAAATTAAAAATGTGTCCACAGTTAAAAATGACTTGGGTTACTACCATGGCATGCTAGTACGTGCCGAGGTACGAGTCAGACATTCAGGACTACAGTTTATGTTTTGCCTTTCGCACCATCAAAATGTAGTTAGCTGTATTCATGAGAAGAGTTATGGAAAATGGAGCCTTCATCCCTAAATTAACTAGGGGAAGGACAGGAGTGGTCTGTATATCTGTTTACCACTGTATATGTTCCACTATTATTTTCCTTCTTGTGTCGATGGTGTGGGTTACATATTTAAATGAGGAACGTGACATAAAGCTAAATATTCTGCGCAATGCACTACTTTTAAACCCCTCCCCAGCATAATTCACCCTTACTATACAGGTGGAAATCTTTGGAGAATCCTTCACTTACATGCAAGTAAATTTCTCAGCTTTCTTCTTCTGAAACCAATCAACCAAAACACACAACACAAAGTAGAAAATACTGAATAGAATTTATTTACAAATTTTACCATATTAATGTAGTAACAATTTTACTATATAATAATTTTAAAGCAAACGTTATTTGTGAAAATATAAAAAAATATATATATGAAAAATCATCAAATAGGATATCTGTTAAATTTGAAACCTTGGAAAAACTGTAATCGGACTATCTTTTCACTCCTCCTTCATTTAGTTTGGTCACCATAATGTTCATTGGGGTCTGTGTACTTTCAGCTGCTTCCACTCTGGTGGCCACCATGAATAGTTAGGTCTCAGATCTCTTTGGTGCCTCCAAAACAATGTCTGAACCTTTATGTAGTGTTGTTACAGTCCCTGAAAGGGGTTCTCTGGAGCTCCAGTGAGTGCTGCAGTCTTCTCGCAGCTTACCAAGCACAGTGCCATACATCGTATAGTGGCTGTGCTTGGTATTGCAGCTCAGGTCCATTCATTTGATTGGGACTGAGCTGTATCTAGGCCACGTGACCAATGTATGGTGACGGTACTGGCCTAAGAAGAGGCCTCTTCAAGTGGTTGATCGACTGGGGTGCCGGGAGCCCCTGGAGTACCCCTTTTAACTGTAGGACATATCTGTGCTCAACAAGACCTTACTATGGAGCCCATGGAGAGAGGAAGCTCAGTCCTGCTTTGTCCTAGCCCCTTTGCTAATAGGTGACAAGAGACTGTGCAAGCCTCCTCTTTACAGAAGAACTTGACAGCAAACAAGGAGAAGACAAACACAGAGCACCATTACGGGAGCCCAGTTTGATCTTTGCAATTGCCCACATTATCCCTTGCTGTGTCCATGACTGGTGCTAAGAAGATATAACTGAGAGCAGACTCATAACCATTAGGGCAAAACGAGGCAGAAATTGCACTCTGCCTGATTTTTTTTGTATCCGTTTCATTTTTTGGGTAAACCAGGGGAAAAGAGTGACTCTTGAGAATTCACAGCTTTTAGGAAGTTACAGATTCTATATATTGATATCATGTAACAACTCTGATACCCTAATCCGATAACACAGAAAGTGCATTTTAGCTTCACAACTAGTGTTAAATGGGATATTTCCATCTGGACATCTAAGGCATATCCACGGGATATGCCATAAATATCTGCTAGCTACGAGTCCCACCTCTGGGTCCCGCTCCTATTTCAAGAACAGGGCCCCATCTCTCCCTGCGGTAAATGCACAGGTGTCTGCGCATGTGCAACTCACTCCATTCACTACTATGGGACTTCCGAAAATAGCTGAGTAAGCTTGCCTGGCTTTTTTCAGAAGTCACATAGCAGAAAATGGAGAAATTGGGGTGTTGCATTGTTCAAAGAAGAATGCTTGATCACCACAAGTAACAAGAGATAAAAATAAACATAAAAAAACCCTAAATAAATCAGTTTATGGACATTTTAGAAATATTCCCTCATTACAATAATCGATAAAAAAAAACAAAAAAGAAGAAGAAGATCCAAGAAGGAGGAATTGGAGTTTTCCTGTTGCTTCTTCTCAGGAAGGAGGGATTGATAAATTTAAACTTTTATTTGCAAATATGTCCACAGTAGCTGTAGAGATGATATTCTCCTAGCAAAAACGTAAGGCTAGGTCTACACGACGACATTTGTCGCGCAAAATTTTGTTGCACTAATGTCGCGCGACAATTTTTATAATGGCAGTCTATGGTGTCGCACTGCAACATGCTGCGACTGCGACAGTCGCAGAAAAATTCATCTCGAATTGATTTTCTGCGACTGCCACGTCGCAGTCGAAGCATGTTGCATGTTGCAGTGCGACACCATAGACTGCCATTATAAAAATTGTCGCGCGACATTGGTGCAACAAAATGTTGCGCGACAAATGTCGTCGTGTAGACCTAGCCTAATGGACGGCTTTGTTTGGATCACTTTAAATTCCCTTTGTACAGCATAGCCCAAACTGAATATTTGACACAATAGTTAGATTAAGTGCAGCAAAACCTATACAAATGACCTTCATCTGAAAAACAAACATTGTCTTGGAAGTCCCCGGAAGGACTAAGGAAAAAAAATATATAACATAAGCAGTTGGTAATGGTCTATGGAATTAACCCATGTACTGTAAAGGAAGCATAGAATATACATTCAAGAGAAAGAAAGCCGTCTCAGTGGTGCCACCTACTGGAGGTAGCTTCCCTACAGGAAATGTCCAACCATTTTACAAGCCTTGCAACATAACTAAGGGTATATCAGCCAAATCATGAGACTTTACCAAAAGGAAACCCATGTGTAGACCGGTGGTTTGGGTGTTTTACCCCTTGTAAGTAAAAATCAGGCTGCTTGGTTGGCTAGGTGAGAGCCCTAGGTCACGGAAAGGGGGATAGGGGTCGTTGTAACAACAATAGGGTGGTACAATGCCATGCAATGTCTGGGAGATTAGCTCACTTCCAAGAGACAGAAATACCCGTAAAAAGGTCAGACGTGATTATAGAATAGCGACCTCCAGTAGGTGGCACTACTGGAAATGAGCTAATCTGCATATCCCAGGGAGTAGTACATAACCTAGAAGACCCCTACAGCAACTCATGTGCTCTCCACAAGGAGAACCATGGCCCCCTGAGACCCAGGGAGCAGAGATACATTCCTGCAATGGTAGGCACTGTGATGCAGAGAGAAATGTTCCAGGGATTTGAAATTGAAAACCTGACCCCCCAAGGTAGACGATTAGGTAGTTTTCTCTTTTTTTGTTGTTGCTTATATTCCCTTTACATTGCATCATAGCAGTAGTGCATGAAAAAGGAGCATTGACCAAAGTGCAAATATTGTAACTGATCTATTATTTTTGGCACCACGGTTGTTGCTTGGTTCATTAAATTCTTCTTATGCCAAAGGAAATGAGCTCTTATTTGATGCTCTTGTATAAAGTGGCTGCTTGAAGTGTCTCCATAGGACTAAAGCAAGACGTATAACGAATGCAGCACAAGCCACTGCCAGCAACACCGCTGTGAAAAGAGGAAAGAGCGGATGAATATTAGAGGAACAGTCACATGACAATGACATCTGCGTCACTCAGGAGAGAGGACAATGAGCTATTAAATGGCATCTGTCAGCAGATTTGTACCTATGACACTGGCTGACCTGTTACATGTGCACTTGGCAGCTGAAGGCATCTGTGCTGGTCCCATGTTCATATGTGCCCGCACTGCTGAGAAATATGAAGTTTTACTATTTGCAAATGAGCCTCTAGGAGCAACGGGGGCGTTACCATTACACCTACAGGCTCTGCTCTCTCTGCAACTGCCACACCCTCTGCACTTTGATTGACAGGGCCAAGCAGTGTAAACATCATCATGCATGCCTGGCCCTATCAAGGTGCAGAGGGTGCGGCAGTTGTAGAGAGAGCAGAGTCTCTAGGTGTAAAGGCAACGCCCCCGTTGCTCCTAGAGGGACATTTGAATAGATTACATAATTTTTCTCAGCAATGCGGGCACATATGAAGATGGGACCAACACAGATGCCTTCAGCTGCCAAGCGCACATCACATGCAGCAGGGAGGACGGAAGCTGCTGTGCATGCGTGCCTTTGCTCGCTTCCACTGTTCTGGCCACCAGAGAGGCCGTTGCTTTTTCCTATAGTGTGCAGGCACGGCCACCACTGCTGGATTGCAGGGAGATCGTAACCCCTGGATACCAGCAGTGTATAATATGATGGAAAAATGAATCAAGCTAGCAAAAGAAGCAATATGGACAATCACAATACATTAGTAAGTGTCTTGTAGTAACTTTCTCTACATGATAAATGCCATTGGCTGAAGTGAGACGACCGCTTTAAGTTTGAGAAAACCGGGGAACCCTGGAGGGATTATGCCTACCTTGCCACCTTAACACTGTTGCCTATTCTACAGACACGACCAAGTGCATTCCCCTCCTTCTCTATGTTTTCCTCGTCTCCCCTTGTCAGTCTGACACCCAGTTTGGTTCTTATATCTGTTGGTCCTCTATTTATGGACCCTGTTAGCATCATGTTCCCCGACTACCCTAGTTCTATAAATGTCACCAACTTCATATTGCTGGACTTTTTCCTGTAATGTGAATAGGTTATGCTTCTTTTCTTAAAGGGGAAAATTATCTATTGTTTAAATCAAGTTTTTATGTTAAACATACTGTATTTTTAAGTACTTTTTGGTGGTTAGTTTTAAAATTTTCCATGTCACTATCGATATTTTCGAAAAAAGAATCCTAAACTCATGAAGTTTTCACACTGCCCAAAAAGCCTAATAATAGGCGCCACTTTTTGGTCTGTACAGATTACTTTTCTGCAGTCATCTCATTGTCATCACAGACAGGATTAGAATGACAGATATCACCCCCCCAAAGATAACACAGGACCCATCATTCACAATTTAGGGATGCTCAACCTGCGACCCTCCAGCTGTTGCAAAACGACAACTCCCAGCCAGTCCTAACCCTGCTTTCACACCTGAGCGTTTCTCAAACGTTTTTGTAGCGCGTTTTTATGCGCGTTTTTTGTAATAGTAAACGCGCGTTTGACGCGCGTTTGTGTGATTGACTGCAGTGTCCTATGGCCACAAACGCGCGTCAAAACGCCCCAAAGAAGCTCAAGTACTTGATTATGCGTCGGGCGTTTTACAGCGCGATCGTATGCGCTGTAAAACGCCCAGGTGAGAACCATTCCCATAGGGAAGCATTGGTTTTCATGTGTTGAGCGTTTTACAGCGCGTTTGAACGCGCTGTAAAACGCTCAGTTGTGAACTTAGGGTAATGGCTGTAATCTGTCTAGATATACTGGGAAATGGAGTTTTGCAACAGCCGGGGGGGCAGCAGGTTGGGCATCCCTGCAATAGACGATATCATAGCTTATCTACTGCCTCCTGACCTCTGGTCACAGAGAATGTCTATAAAACTCTCCCACAAATGTCAGCGAGTCCCCTCCAGTCTATTGTGTCTATAGTCTATGGTGGATGCTGTAAACCATCTCTTTGAATCCAGTTAACAACAGCTCAGACAAGATGGCCTGCCCCATAGTCATGTTCAGAAAAAATAAAATAAAATAAAAATCAGTAAAATTAAAATATAATTTTATATAAAGTAGAATGAAACAATTACCTATATAAATATCATTTCTGTCAGGCTTATTTTTGTCGAAATTTTTGTCCAACGCTCCAGATAAGGCCACAATAACCACAGGGTACACAGTCAGTGTATATCGGACATACTTGTCAAATACAAAGTTTTCCAAACAGAACCTAAAGAGAAAAAACAGTAGACCTTAGAATTTTCTGTACGTGCATCCCTGTGTAGGACCTAGAGAATAATATGTGTATGAGAACAGGGCAACATTCAAAGGGTTTGTATAGGATTAGAAAACATGTTTGCTTTCTTCTGAAACATGGTGCCACACCTGCCTGCAGGTTGTATGTGGTATTGCAGCTCATCCCCATTCACTTCAATGGACCCGATTCTGCAATGCCCATGAACAGCAGAAAACACCACAATGGTCATTATATATCTAGTGCAATAACATACCATAAAACCACTTCGAAAGCCAGTATGGACAGGCAGACTGTGGTGGAGATGCTATTGGGAATGTAGTCACCGTACGTCAAAGCCACTGCAAAGTTTAGTAGACATGCAATCGTGGTCCAAGTTGCATAGACAGCTATTCCGTTATGAGCCTGTAGGACACAAAAGTTTTAAGTTTAATATGGCAAGCGCCAGATTTCTAAAAAATTTTTGTTTTTATACAATGATTTTCTTTTTTTGGGTGATTTTATTATCACAGCAAATCTGAGATAAATCTATGTTGCCCAAATGCACTGATGTCAGCTGGGATGTGGATGTTCTGGTCCTTCCCTGACGGCAGATGTTTGGGAAGATAAGATTGGGCGTGTTGAATTTCAACATGCCCGATCCTTTGTTAGGGCTCTTGCAGACGACCATATTTTCCTTCCGTGTCTGTTCAGTTTTTTGTTTGCGGACCGTATCCGGAACCATTCATTTCAATGGGTCCGCAAAAGAAATGGAAGTTACTCCGTGTGCATTCCGTTTCTGTATGTCCGTTCCGCAAAAAAAAATAAAATTGAATATGTCCTATTATTGTCCGCATTACGGACAGGGCCAGCGCAACCATATACGCAAACTAGGCGTTCGCCTAGGGCACCGGCCTGCTGGGGGCGCCCTGGTGGGCTCCCCCTGACTGGGGCTGCAGCCCTGGGCGACAGGGCCAGCAGCTCTTGAGCCACCCCCAGCGCCGTTACAGGGGGGCCAGGAGGTGGAGGTCCTTCTTAAATATGGCAGAGCAGGCATCTGCTTACCCTGATGGCAGGTGCCTGGTCTGCCAGTAAATTACCAGAGGAGATGAGGCGGGCAGCAAGGGAGGCTGTTCTAGCAGCTCCCCACTCCTCCCTTGTGCTCCCTCTGTGATGGCGGGATATGACGTCATTCCGGCCCCGGCATACTAAACGGCGCGCTGGAGAACTGAGGAGCTGCACCACACTGGACCCCAGGGAGGTGAGTGTTTGACCGAGTGAGTGTCTGCCTGTGTATTTAGGTCATTGAGTGAGTGAGTGTATGTACAGTATGTCTGTATTTCTGTCAGTAAATGTATGTGTGTCTGTCATTGAGTGTCTGTGTGTGTATGTCAGTAAGTGTGTGTATGTCAGCGAGTTTCCGTGTGTGTGTATTTCAGTGGGTAGGTGAGTGTCTGTCAGTGAGTGTATGTGTGTCTGTCAGTGAGTTTCTGTGTAAGTCATTCAGTGAGTGTCTGATTGCGTGTCTGTCTGTCAGTGTGTGTGTGTCTGTCAGTGAGTGAGTGAGTGAGTGAGTGACATGAGGGGGTGGCAAAATGGATCTTTGCCTAGGGCGGCAAAAATCCTTGCACCGGCCCCGATTACGGACAAGGATAGGACTGTTCTATTAGGGGCCAGCTGTTCTGTTCCGCAAAATACGGAATGCACATGGATATCATCCATATTTTTTGCGGACCACAAAATACATTTTTTTCTAATTTATTAAAATCACAGACAACCCCTTTACGGCTGCTTCAGAATTTTTCTTTGGCATGATCTCTCCTCTCAGTCAGCTTCAGGTCTTCTCAGCACTGAAAGCTTCTAATTTTACACAAACCAATTTGGCCCCCAAACTGAGATCTTAGGGGTCACACTGTATCTGTGTGTGCACTGGTTTACAGTCTTTGAGAATAGTCTATGAATGAATGTTGCTTAAACTATATAATGTAATTATTACTTAGATTCCTTAACTATATTATCTTTACTATATTGCAAATCAAATCCACCCCCTTCCAAGCGTGTATACAGAGGGGCAAATACAAATATAAGACCCCTTTTAGTGCCGTTTGGCTCAACCATGCCCTTTAAATAGATTTTCCAGGATTTATACATTTTTAGGATCCCCATCTGTCAGCTTAGAATTTCCTAATAAGGCTACTTTCACACTCGCGTTTGGTGTGGATCCGTCATGGATCTGCACAGACGGATCCGTTCAGATAATACAACTGCATGAATCTGTTCAGAACGGATCTGTTTGTATTATCTTTAACATAGCCAAGATGGATCCATCTTGGACACCATTGAAAGTCAATGGGGGGGGGACGTGTTTTCTATTGTGCCAGATTGTGTCATAGAAAACTGATCCGTCCCCATTAACTTACATCGTGTGTCTGGACGGATCCGTTTGGCTCAGTTTCGTCAAAACGGAATGGAGACGGAACGGAGGCAAACTGATGCATTCTGAGCGGATCCTTTTACATTCAGAATGCATTAGGGCAAAACTGATCCGTTTTGGACCGCTTGTGAGAGCCCATGATGGATCTCACAAATGGAAAGCCAAAACGCCAGTGTTAAAGTAGTCTAAGGTGTATATAAATGGATTTCCTAAACCAGACAACCCCTTTAAAGAGATATTGCAGGATTTTACTTTTGATGGCCTATCCGCACCCTTGACAATTAGCTGTTCTTGAATAACTCCGGCACCAGCAATAATCTGGAATTACACAGCGCCATCCACTGTATAGTGGACCGGGATTGGGTACTGCAGCCCTGCACTCTGGCACCAGAAATAGACATCTGGAATTACACAGCGCCCTCCACTGTAAAGTGGGCAGAGCTGGGTACTGCAGCCCTGCTACCATTGAAGTGAATAGAAGCAGCACTGTAATAACAAGCTCCATCCTCCACCCAGTGAACAGAGCTGTATAGTTCCAGGGGCAGAGCTACTCGGACACAGTTGATCGGCAGGGACGCAGGGTGTCTGACCCCCACAGATTAGATATTGATGGCCCATCCTGAGGACCAAGACCCTTATATCTAATGGCTGCATAAAAGGGACTTCCCCTTTGCCGTGATGGCTAACCTCCGGCACCCCAGCTGTGGTAAAACTACAACTCCCAACATGTACACTTGCTTGGCTGTTCTCAGAACTCCATAGAAATGAATGGAGCATGCTGGGAGTCATAGTTGGAGTGCCGGAGGTTAGCCATCACTGTATGCCAAGCACATCACAGCTAGTATGATTATCGTAGAGTCCATGGAGCTTAATGTCAGCTACCACCAATCCAGTGTGGCTATGCTGGTCTGACTGTTTAGAAACCGTGGCAATTAAAGTTCATATTCTGAAGCAAATCCTAGAATGAAAGCACAGTACCTATATGTATTGGGAACACATGGTATTGTGATTAATGGGGTATTCAAGTAATATATATTTGTGGTCACGGCTGCGGCTGCGAAGACCTTGCGTAGAAGAGGGGGACAGGCCTGCCCTGTTTACTTACCTCATACCTGGACTTAATGGCTGGTGGTGTGCCCTTAGCCATGAACGCGGGTAGGCCTATAAGGGGCATACCCTGGTAGAAGTAGAAAAATGAGGGAGGGTGGGAGGGGCGCAGATAGCTCACGGGCAAGGAGGTACGCGTGCCCTGGCTATTTAAAGGCACCTCCGCCCCTCCCACAAATGCAGGCTGACATGTCAGCCTTAACTACTTGTGGTCACGGCTGCGGCTGCGAAGACCTTGCGTAGAAGAGGGGGACAGGCCTGCCCTGTTTACTTACCTCATACCTGGACTTAATGGCTGGTGGTGTGCCCTTAGCCATGAACGCGGGTAGGCCTATAAGGGGGCAAAGAACAAGCCAGGTAGTGTGAAAAAGGGAGTTTATTGTTCATGCAAAACATCATAAAACCAGACTACAGAAGGCCTTGGATATCTCTCGGTGTGGATTCGGAATGTACCGCCCGTAGCATGCAGAGTGCCAGCGACCCATTTTTTGGATGATGTGAGCTGGGACATTATGCTTTGATGCTGCGGATGCAGCCCCAATGCGGAAGGAATGCCCCGAAATGGTTTTTGGATCATGACCTAAACCCGCCACTAGGGAACGGATGTGCGAAATGAACTGGGATGACGTGATGGATCTGACTTTGAAGGGAAGCAACGGGCTGTCTCTGGCCGGATCGCCCAACACTGCCAGGAGCTGCTGGAGGACCCGGACCGGGCACCATTCGTTGAAAGTGGGGAAGTACCTGATCCCCACTGGTGGACCGACTTGGGATGTCTTGGACGAAGCGAGGTACAGGATGAACTGATCGCCCTGCTGGACCAGCTGGCCCCTAGTTAAGCCTTTGGCTTTGGCAGAGGAGCTGGTGAATTCCCCTGGCCGCAAGAAACCATAAAAGCTGAGGTACATGGCCGCTTTGATCACGGTACTAGCAAGGAGCCCAAAAGGATTACCATCTAGGGAGGTGGATAACTTCCTGAAGAGTTCTCCTGACACCGGCTGTCTGAGAGAGCTTGGACCCCTGCTACCTTTTTGAATGCCCCTAAGGGTGGCTTTTATCGGTTGTGACAGGAAAATCGACCTACAGTCCGGATCTTCTAATGAGAGGAAATGCTGTACCCCGGCCAGGTATAGCTTTATGGAGTTGTAGGACAGTTTGAGCTCCAAATGGCAGTATGCCAAGAAAGCCATGATGTATGCAGTCTTGCCGGTATCATGTCTTGGGTGCAGGAGCATGAATTTGTGGAACACATTCCAGCCTGTTCTATAGTTCCTGGACGTGTTGACCGATAAAGAATTTCTCACAAGACTTTTTGCTGAATCAATGAACGATTTTAATCCAAAATCAGAGTTTGGAACGCAGGAGGGGATAGACCCACTTGGTCCGCCTCCGGCATTGCCTGGAAAAAATCATGAAAACGAAAACGTGACAAGGTGTCTGCGGCGATATTTTGTTTGCCCTGGATATGCCTGCAAGTGACATGAAAATTGTGACGGAGGGAAAGCCAGACCAACCTACGGACAAATGACATGATGAATGGCGATTTCGATCTGCCTTTGGCGATTATGTCTACTACCGCCTGATTATCCGTGACAAAAACTACAGATGAATTGGCCCATTGACTGCCCCAAACTTGAGCTGCTGCTACAATGGGGTACACCTCTAGTAAAGGGGAACATTTTAAAGCTTGCTGCGCAGAAGACACCTCTGGGGGCCAGGGACCAGCGAACCACTGATTCCCGCTGATTGCTGCGTAACCTGCAGAGGCCGCGGCGTCCGTGAAGATCGTAGCTGATGTGGGACCCCATAGTGGAACAAACATGGAGACACCGTTCCAGCTGGCGAGGAACGTGTCCCACATTGCTAAATCCGCAATCGCTTGGCTGTCTAGGCAGATGAGACTATCCTGCTCGGGGGCTGATGGAAGCAGCTGTAGCAACCGGGAGGTGAAAGCTCTGCCCTGCGGCATGATCCTAGTAGCAAAGTTCAACATACCCAGCAAGATTGCAACTCAATTTTAGTGAAACGCCTGGAGCCTGCTGCCTTGGAGATCTCTTCCCGGATTTTGGCAAGCTTCTCCTCCGGAAGCCTAGCTTGCATTTTAACGGAGTCCAACACAATCCCTAGAAAGGTAATTACCGTCGAAGGGCCTTCTACCTTTGAAGAGGCGACGGGAACATTGAGCTCAGAGAAGACCCGGAGAAGGGACCTGAGCTTGCTGGGTCTGTTGCCTGGGGATTCAACCAACAGGAAATCATCCAGGTAATGGATGACCAGCGGGCAATCGCAGCAGTTGACTAGAATCCAATGCAGAGCCTGCGCGAATTGGTCAAACAGCCAGGGGCTGCTCTTGGATCCGAAGGTCAGATGGCTAGCAAAATAATAAATATTTTGCCATTTAATGCCATACCACCTCCAGAGCTGCGGGTGAATGGGGAGCAATTTAAACGCGTCTGCGATATCCGCCTTGGATAGCCAAGCCCCTCTGCCTACCTGGAGAATGAGTTGTATGGCTTCATCCACTGAGGAGTACCTCATGGAGAACTCTTCGGAGGGGATCAGAGAATTTAAACTCGGGATGTTGGAACCATGAGGCGCAGAAAGGTCATAAATGAGACGTTTTTTATTTGAGAATTTTTTTGCCACAATGCCGATAGGGCTGACCCTCCAAGAATCAAAGGGGACAGTGGAAAAAGGCCCTATGAGGAATCCCTTCTCCAGCTCAGATTGTATGAGGCCTCCTACTGAGTCGGGATCCTTGGCTGCTGAGAGGAGATTGGGACCCTCCCAGGTGGACTGGGGAAGTGCGACCAGACCCGTGTGAAAACCCTCTGAAAACCCTACCGTGAGAAACTGAACAAAACGGGGATTGGGATGGTTGTGTAGGAGAGTTGCCAGGAGATGTACGTTGACTCCGACTAGTCAGGGGGTCCTGGAGGAACGCTGAGGGCATGTTGTGATGGGGTGGGCTCTAAAGCAACCAGAGCAAATGTGCAGGGCTCGACATTTATTATAATTACATATGGCCAAGTTGTAATTGTTGCACAATTGACTATTACCCAGGAAAACTATGGGGCGGCCTAATTTGTCCGTGGATGGAGTGGGTCTTTGTGCGAAACTAGAGGCGCTGGGGAGTAACCTGCCCTGGGAGACGGGAGGGAGTACGTTGGGGCACCAATCTGACGAGTGGAGAATGGAATTGCACGACGCACAAGCTGGCGCCCTGAGACCAGCAAAATGGCGACAAAAGAGCTCCATGTCCATGGATGCCCAATTGGTGGTGTGGTGGAACTGGGCCAGAGTGGCGGCCGCCTTGGCTGAAAACGAGCGATGGTAATCATAGAAGGCGTGGCCGCCATACTTGTGGCCCAGATCCGTGACCCTGTACAGGTAGGTGTCCAGTTCCTCCCGTCTTCCAGGGCAGGCGGAGCAGATGATATCCCTATATAAGCTGAAGGCCAGGACAAATTCGGGGATGGATAATTTTTTTTTGAGGCGGACGTCCCTGGCTTTTAGAATGATGGAAACGTCGCCGCACGCAATGGTCCTATTGTCGATGGTGTCATGGGTAGCAATGAGGATGCTAGCTAAATTTACGTCCCTGCCGTCTAGAATATCCCTTCTAATGTTATCTGGGACAAAGTGTGCCGGAGCTACCTCAGGTGTGAATGAAGCCCTACCTGGGGAATGGGAACATGAAGCAGTGACCAAAGGAACCGGAGGGACGGAGGGACTAGTTGACAGCCCTCTGGATTCTACCGCAACCAGTCTGGTCTGCATATCCGAGACCGAAGTGGCAATGTTATTGATCGTGGCATGCAACTGTGCCAATGATAGCTGAATAGTTGACATGGGCACTTGATCCGCTGGAGGGGCCATGGGCTCGGACACCAGGAGTCGGTATAGCTCAGCCTTCCGAGCCGACGCAGGGTAACAAATCCCTCGGCTGTTGAGCTCTTTGATTAATTTTGGAATGGTCCAACTCCTGAGTGACATGGTGCTGCCGTGGGCGGAAACGGAAGAGTCAGGGATGGATACGGAATCCTCGTGGTCTGATAGATGGGACATACTGTTGACCTGAAAAGAAAGCGACAGCTGGTGATCATGACGTGACTTAACCGTGGAGAGAGTGTACTGTGAAAAGAGGTGCGCACCGAAGTAATAATAACTAGAAGGTACCTGAAGAATGACCCTGGAAAAACAAAGGAGCAATCACAACTGGCCCCGGACCTGAAGTGTACAGGACGATGATGTTAGTACACATGAGGCTGGGAGAGAGGTACAAAAATTTTTTTTTTTTTTTTTTTTTTTTTATGCGTAAGCTTGAAAACAAACAGGCAACAGAATGATTGATCCAAAAAACGTACGCCCGCATAACGAAACAGGCAACAAAATTATGATCAGAGTTAAAAACGTAAACCTGGATGACGTGACAGGCCCCATATTAAAATAAAAACGTAAGCCCGCATAACGTGACAGGCAACAGATTGTGATCAGTTAAAAACGTAAACCTGGATGACGTGACAGGCCACATATTAAAATGAAAACGTAAGCCCGCATAACGTAACAGGCAACAGATTGTGATCAGTTAAAAACGTAAACCTGGATGACGTGACAGGCCACATATTAAAATAAAACGTAAGCCCGCATAACGTAACAGGCAACAAATTATATTCAGTTGAAAACGAAAACCTGGATGACGTGACAGGCCACATATTACAATAAAAACGTAAGCCCGCATAACGTAACAGGCAACAAATTATAATCAGTTAAAAACGTAAACCTGGATGACGTGACAGGCCACATATAAAATAAAAAAGTAAGCCCAACAACGTGGCAGGCAACCTGAATTAATTAATTAAGAAACGTAAACCTGCAGAACGTAACAGGCAAGAAATTATACTTAGTTAAAAACGTACACCTGGTTGACGTGACAGGCATCACGTTAAGTTAAAAACGCGAGGCCGGCAACGTAGCAGGCCACAGAGATTATTGAATTAAAAACGTAAACCTAACGTAACAGGCAACAAAATTATACACAGACTTATGCGTGAACCTGGATGACGTTACAGGCAGCATATTAAGTTAAACGTAAGACCGAAGACCATGGCAGGCAACAGAAAATTATCTAATTGAATACGTGAGCCTGTAGGACGTAACAGGCAACAAAAATACTCAGAGTACGTACGTAACCTGGATGACGTTACAGGCAACGTATCTGAATTAAAACGTAAGCCCGAAGACATGGCAGGCAACGGAATTAATCATAGATGAAAATATCGGAGCCGTGACCTGGACGGTCTCGCAAGCATCTGCATGAAATGCCAGTAGAAACGTATGGCCGGGAAAGAGTGACAGGCCCCAAACCTGCAGTGATAAATTAAATTTAAGAGTTGCATATACGATTTTTTATTTTTTTTTTGGAATCGAGTATTTATGAATTTATTTGTGTAACTGTTTCTTTAAGATTTTTTGAATTTATTTTACCTCCAGGTTGGGCTTTGGAAGAAACATGATTCACTTCCTAGTGAATCCTATGGTTGTCCTGACTTGCTTTTTTTTTTTTTTTTTTTTAAACTTTAACAGACAACCTAGGGTAAGCTATGGTTGTCCTGGTGGCCTTTTTTTTTTTTTTTTTTTTAACTTTATTGAGTTGTCTCCATGCTGCCCCCCTGTGGGGATGCTGAGCAGCAGCAGGAGAAGGAGGAACGAAGCCGGGCAAGCTGGCCGGGCAGAAGCAGGGAGAAGGTGCCGAAGTATCGTGGGACTTGCGGCACCTGCGCTGGAGACTGAGGGACGCAGCGATGGAGGAGACGGTCTGGTGTGAGATCCGACACCCGGCTCAGCCACAGAACCGAGGCGGGCATCGCTGAGGGAAGCCGACGGTGGCCAGGTACAGGGGGCAGTAGGCAGGGGACCGGCATGCCTGAACCAAGGAAAAAAAGGGGGGGGGGAGCAGCCATGTTACCTGTGCGTTCAGCTGCAGCGCACCGGAGCAGCCTGTCGGTTGAAGGGAGCAGCGGCCCCAGCATACTTACGGGTGGCTGGATACACGTGTGTGTTGGCGACGTGAGCTAGGCGGGAAAACAGCAGTAACTCCTCCTTGCGCAGATAGCTCACGGGCAAGGAGGTACGCGTGCCCTGGCTATTTAAAGGCACCTCCGCCCCTCCCACAAATGCAGGCTGACATGTCAGCCTTAACTACATATATAAAAAAAACTAGATTTAGATTTGTTGCACAACTTACAAAAACTCGAATAAGCCACAGGTCCACTCGTCTTTGTCTGTAAAACCATTCTCCATGAAGGTATAGCGCTCGGTAGGAAATGAAGAGTACTATGTGGTTTGTCAAAGCAATGAGACCCAGAAATACCAAGGCGGGGATCAAAAATCTATTAAAAAAACAACAACAAAAACGACATTAAACATATTAAGAAAATGAAACAGTAACCGTTAATAATAATGATTTTGTTCATGTTTGTAGGACAGGTCTCCGGGTGCAGAGAAATAGTATGAAGGCAAGCTTTGCTACAATATAGGAACCATACTGTAACATTAGAGGGGGAACAAAGCACTGAGAATGGACGGATTTACTAAACTGTCTGCGCCAAAAACCTGTCTAAAAAGTGCAGCAATTTGGTGCATTTAGAGTTACTACACTTTTTTACGACTCGTCAAGGGGGTGGGCTTAGTGGAAAGAGGTGGTGCCTAAGATGCGCCATTTTGAGCCAAACTTGTGGCACAATTCTGGTGTAAAAATCTTTATCAAAGTATGGCTACTCTCACATGTGCGCTTATTAAATATTTTTTTTTCGTTATAGGAGCCGAAGAACAAAAATAACGTAAGTGTCAGATTCGACTGAAGCACACGGAGCCTAATAGACCCCATTGTCTTTAATGGGATCTGTTAGGTTTCCGTTCAGGAGAACATTTATATAGAGGAGAAAAAAGTCCTGCATGTAGGAATTTTCTCTCCGTTATTTTTCGACAAATTCTGTGATGGAAGCCACGAACGGAGCCTCCAACGCAGGTGTGAATGTAGCCTAAGCCAAGTAGCCAACCAATAGTTGGTATAGAGTCAGTGAGCCTAGTCTATCCCTGCCCCACATTTATCATCCAGCCCGAGTCCCTGTGGTAATTCTGGTGCAGGTCTAGACAGGCGGTCTAGGCTTATGCCATTTTAGGATTAGTAAATCTTGGCCAATATGTTTAAAAAAATTATAATGCAAAGACTGCAGAATAACTGCAACAGCCTGGCACAATGTATAGACAATAGGAAGATGTGGGTCAGATTTCAATGCATTGCCTGGGTTAGATCAGCTTACCATATTACTAAAATGCATGTATATGATATCGAAGACAGTATCGTATTCTTATTGAAATTATAGTCTAGTATTATTGTAACTGTAACTTACTCCCGATCCCACAAGAAGAGCCATCCGATATTAAGAATATTGTTCAAGATCCATACAATGTAGAATGAGATTGGAAAAACATCTGGTTTCAAGTACATCCAACCAAGTTCACTTCTGCGGAAAAGAATAGAATACAAATAAGTAGTCAAATTATAAAAAATATAGGCACTCGTGTGCCGTAGTAACATTAGTAAAGAAAAAACTGATTTTGTATGTTCTCTCTTTGTTTATGGGGGATCTTCCGGCTATTCCAGTCCCCCCCACTACCACCGCTAAACATAGTAATAGATTGGCGTTCTGTAAAAAAATTGGCCCTAGAGTGTATGGGTCCTTTTAGATGGGCAGACACGGGCACCGATAACCAATAACAGCGTTTTTTGGTGCGGATATGATGCGGTTTTTCACAGATCTCACCCTTCCATTGAAAAAGATGAAATCCGCAGCTAAAAACTGCAAACATAAATGACAGGCTGCAAATTGTGAAATACGCAGCACAAAATAAATATGCAAAGTGTACATGAGACTTGGGAATCCGTGTGGAAAAACCGCATGTATTCTGCAACGTGTGCAGGTGGCCTTAGGCTCCAGGCACTGCCGCACACGATGTCCTGATGATGGCCAGGATCAGAACGATAGGAGCGGCAGCACCTGGAGCTGAAGAGGAGTTGGTCTTTCAGAGGAGGAACCAGGAGTGAAAGGAGGGGAGCGATTTTTAACCCAATTTCATTTCATCTCCGATTTCATCTGGTTTAGGCCTCATGCACACAAATGTTTTTCGGTCTCATAATATATGGGTTTCTATTTTTGGCATGAATTAAGCCTGAATTCTGGCTCATTTATCATAGTAAATCTCCACTATTGTACACTTGCTTACCGTCTGCAAATTCCCGAAAGGACATAACCAAGCCAAAGGAACTGCCAAGCAAAGATCACATTCCAGATCATAAAGGTCCATCCAGATGGTGTGAAATCAGTTCTGAATTTGTCAGATATATTTCCTACCCTCTGTAAGAATATACCTGTGGGTACAAAGAACACTCTCGTCAGTGTAATTTCTATACGTTGTTCCTATTCTGTATGAATGAGGGTGACATTCTTTACCGGCTGAGAGTCACGACATGAGGTTATGGAGTTTCAGTAACCCAATACTGGCCTGTCACAAACAATAGCTTTCATAGTGAACAATACTTCTCAGCTCTATGAAAATCCAGTGCAACCAGTACTGCACATACAAGCTACTCACATGCAGATGGTAGCGCTTACCTTTTATACAGATGTAATAGACTACTGAAGGAAAATGGAGCCTAAATGCCAGCATGCCCTAAAACCATACGGTTCATAGCCAAATGGTGTAAATGGGAGTGTTCAAACAGGTCATAGAAGTCCATGAGTCCAACTCTACCACTTTCACTGTCATATGGTGCCTTAGTGTATGTTCACACAAGGTGAGAAATCAGACTTGTATTTGCAGTGTAATCCATAGCAGAAATCTAAAGGATGACCTTGTTTTTTTTGCCACATTTACAGTTCGTAGGTTGTGGATCCACCGGTGGATTTAGCCCCATGATGAGATCGAAAGCCAGAAAAATCTGTGCCATGTAAACTGCAGTATGGATTTCCCAAGGAAAAAAAAGGCTGTGTGAACATATCCTGTTTTTTTGTTTTTTTTTAATACAGAATCTATGAAAAAAAAAGTGGTATGTTCAATTGGGTTTGGAATTCTACCTTTAGGCCTGTTTCACACTTGCGTTGTTAAAGGAATTCTGTCACCGGTTTTCACCCCTGTCAGCTAAACATATGCTGATGTTCAGGACCTCATCAGGATTCCTAATGTGGGCTTCTAAATGTGATCCGTAGCCTTTTTTGCTAAAAAACTGGTTTTACTAACCTGTCACTCAAAGAAATAAGGTGCCCAAGGGGATGTCAAGGAATGCAAGGTGATGGCCGCACCCACCGCCGTTCGTGCCCAGCGCCGCCTTTCCAGACTTCTGCACCGCCTCCTAATCCTCTGTGCCGCCTCTCGCTTTCCCTCCCCCTCCTCCTGCTGTAAGATCTTGCGCGTGCGCACAGGGCTCTGCCTGATGCGCCCGTGCGGACTTCTCAATTTGGCTTCTCAAAGCGAAGTGCGCATGCGCCAGCACTTCGCTCAACCCAGGTATGACCTGCACTCTGGCGCCAGCCTCTCAGAGCCCGCGAAGAGCTGTCAGGAGCAGCACGCCCGCCCACAGTGGAGAAGAACACAGGAGGCTTCTTCCTATTTATTTGCCATCCCATCTATCATTGTCCCCCTGGTGAGTATACTTTAGATATTACCTTTGAAATGATGGGATGGCAAATAAATAGGAAGAAGCCTCCTGTGTTCTTCTCTACTGTGGGCGGGCGTGCTGCTCCTGACAGCTCTTCGCGGGCTCTGAGAGGCTGGCGCCAGAGTGCAGGTCATACCTGGGTTGAGCGAAGTGCCGGCGCATGCGCACTTCGCTTTAAGAAGCCAAATCGAGAAGTCCGCACGGGCGCATCAGGCAGAGCCCTGTGCGCACGTGCGAGATGTTACAGCAGGAGGAGGGGGAGGGAGAGCGAGAGGCGGCACAGAGGATTAGGAGGCGGTGCAGAAGTCTGTAAAGGCGGGGGGGAGGTTAGTCATCCCAGGTGTCTTGAGCTTATCCTGGAGACGACCCCCCAGCGAAGTGAGTTGACTAATATTTCATTTTATTTAGGATTATTATTGTCTATTTTGTGTTTTTATTACCTTCCAGTATGAGATCTTTCTTCATGCCACCATACCTACCAGTTCTCATCTAGTCCCTCTCGAGGGACCACCTTCTTTGAATATTTATCTCTTCCTCTTATAGTAGTTGGGTACTATGGTAGACCCTGCCATGCTCTTCTTTTGCATCTGACACTTTTTGCAGCTTCACTTGGCACCCCTTATATTTTTACTGCTATTATTATACTGGATGAGATTCCTTTGATATACTATCCTTCTGGATTGGTTCCTTTGACACCACATCTCACCCCTTTGGGTCAGTGGCGTACATAGAGAAGTAAGGGCCCCATAGCAAGGATTAAACTAGGCCCCCACACAGGACAGAAGGGTTTCCACCTAAACCCCTTTCAGTGACCCTTGGGCCATTTTTTCCACTGCCACATTTGCTAAAAGTTGTTCCTTCAGAGGGTGAAGTCCTGACTAAGTTCCCCCCCCAGTAGAAGAGGAGATGATCCCAACTAAGACTGGGCCCCCTCTTGCCCTGGGCCCCATAGCAGTTGCCTAGTCTGCCGCTATGGTAGTTACGCCCATGCTTTGGGTGTTATCTAGCCGTTATTATTGGTTACCTTGAGAGTGGTGCTTTTTTTCTTCCCCCTTTTCCCGATCCATCATACACCAAATGTGACAGTTGGTAAATGTCCGGTGAGACGTTTGACCTCCAACTGTCATTATTTTGTTTCTCTCTACCTGTTTTCAGCCGAGCCGTCCAACAATATAATATGTATGCAGAACTCCTGATTCTCCCCCAACAGATTATGTCGGTGGAGAAAGAGATTGGGTGCTTGGAATTTAATTGCCTGATCCTTTTGTTCTCCAGGGAGATAAGCAGCTACCGGAGTTGTCTGACAGCGGATTTAAGGTCCCTTTACACTCACAAATTCAGCAGGCAATTGTCGGGAAGAAGGCCTGCTAGTCAGTGAAGGAGGCCACGTATTTACATGCAGTATTCTCCTTCACAGTATGGGGAGGAGCGATCCCTAATGACATCGCTCCTCCCTATACAGAATCATTGTTTGCCGGTAGCAGACTGGTGTTTACACAGAATGATCTGCTGCCGGCAAACAACGGGTTAGGTGCCCTACGCAAACAATCCAATTACCCGATGAATGAGTGCTTTACTTGTTCATCGGGTAATCGGAGGCACCTTTACAACGCCAGATAATCACTAACGAGTGTTCCTATGGATGCTCATTAGCGATTATCTGGTCAATTCTCGGCCCTGTAAAGGGCCATTTACTCCTCTATCTTCATGCTTGGCTGAGTCAACAGCTATTGAAGGTGTATTGGCGCCTTTGGGCTTCATGATACAGAGCCTCTAGAGACTCCATGTGTCACTATACAGACGTGTGCATGAGGCCTAAAGCCAGATTTACATGGGGTAATTATGGGGCCGATTATCGAGAATATAGTCTAGTACTAATGTTTATTCTCGATAATTGGCCCATGTAAAGGTTACCGAATGAATGAGCAAAATGCTCTTTCATCAGGTGAAATCAACATTGATTTGGAAACCTAAATAATTGTTTCTGGTCAGCAGATAGTCCTGTGTAAACAGCACTCTACTGCCCAGAAACAACGAATCTGTATGAGGATGCAGTAGCCATCACTCGTCTTCATACAGTGGAGGAGATCGCTGCCTGCAAAGGCAGCTCTTTACCTCCACTGACGAGCAGGCAGTTATCAGGAACGAACGGTCCCGTTCCGATAATAACCTGCTCAGTCAGTGTTTGTAAATGCACCTTAAGGGTCCATTCACACGTCCCCACTTTGGGTCCGGATCCATTCCGCAATTATGCAGAACGGGTGCGGACCCATTCATTTTCAATGGGGACGGAAAAGATGCGGACTGCATCCACATTTCCCGTCCGCGGCCCCGAACTTCCGGTCTGCGGCTCCGCAAAAAAATAGAACATGAATAGGCATTTCTATTAGGGTGCCAGCCCGGTGTATTGCGGATCCTCAATTTGCGGATCCGAAAAACACTGTGGACGTGAAAACGGACCCTAAGGTCCGTTAAACGTCCGTTAAAAATGGTCAAACTGTCCATTTTCAAAGGACAGTCAAACTGTAGGGGTATGCTCACAAGTTGTGACTTTTCTGTCAATTTGGTTTTGGCAATTATTATTTTCTTTTAGTACAATGATTTCCTGTCTTTTTTTGCCAAAATACTTTATGTTGAAAAATAAAAAGTTCACCCTTTGGCAAAATGTAGCAGAAGATAGAGACAGGTCTTTTTAATCCGATGCGGGGAAAGGTAAGACCCCGTGTAATAAAAAGACAGTATCCATTTTTATACCTATTAGCATATTTACCTACCCATCATTAATCCAGAGCCGGCTCCAGCATTAAAGGCCACCATAACAATGTACACAGCGACCATGAAGAAGATCAGGATTATCTTGAAAATGTTGTGTTCGTACATTTTGTAAACCTAGTGAAGAAGTAAAGATAAGATTAGATTACATGGTTTATTGATGGGAGAAAATCATGTCCTCTCCATTATTTTATCACATTCAGCTTCTGCTAGACTTGAGATAACTGCTCATAGCCACCACCCCAGGAGCCGTCTTTAACATGCCCTTTCGGGTCAGCAGGTTTGTTCCTAAGGGAGAGGGTGTAGCAGCTGCTGGACATCTGCTATACACATTAGATGGCCAACTCTCAGATGTGGTGGTGGTGGGATCAGGATTGGGCAGCCCATGTTCTAGTGGAGATAAGCCACTGCCAGCGTAGTTTGGCTGCGGCTTTCTCCTTATTCAGAATACATGCACTCTGGGCTGAAATGAGCGAGCATGCATGTGTATGGGTGGACAGTAAGCTCTCGGCTGAACAAGCATTTGGCTGAAATATAATGAATGGGCAATTTGTTCAACCTCTGTCGCCATAGTGGTCCACCAGTATCCATAGACAAAAGGTTATCTGCTGACAAAAATCTAAAGTCTACGGCCAGTGTCAGAGTGGGGTTCCTGGGGACCACCAGAGGCGATTATTCGTGAGACCCAACCCCTATATCATCATTATAGTTTAATAGGTTTTGAATTAAAAGAGATAGACCCCAGTGCCAGGTGACTGTCTCCAAAGGCAGCTCCAAATGGGGTTTTCTTTTACTAGATCTTTGGGGTCCACTATGGTATCACAGCCTGGGCCTACCGGAAGATCCTCTGGTACTCTGGTGGGCCAGTCTGACCTTGTCTATGGGTATTAAAAAGGGTTTTCCACCAGATAAGGCCTCTTTCACACGACCGTATGGCTTTTTCAGTGTTTTGCGGTCCGTTTTTCACAGATCAGTTGTTCCGTTTCTGTTCCGTTTTTCCGTATGGCATATACAGTAATTACATATAAGAAATTGGGCTGGGCATAACATTTTCAATAGATGGTTCCGCAAAAACTGAACTGTTTTTTTTGCAGACCCATTGACTTGAATGGAGCCACGGAACGTGATTTGCGGGCAATAATAGGACATGTTCTATCTTTCAACGGAACGGAAAAATGAAAATACGGAAACGGAATGCATACGGAGTACATTTCTTTTTTTTTGCGTAACCATTGAAATGAATGGTTCCGTATATATGGAACTCAAAAAAGTCCCGTAAATAAAAAATAAAATAAAAGTGATGGAATGTCGATTCCCGATCATTGGGTCTGACTGCTGGGCTCCCCAAAGATCCTCATAATATCGTGCCATGGACTTGCTGCAGATTTCACCCTATGCATTGCAATGGATGAAATCCATGCGGGATATCTTCAGCATAAATTGACACGCGGCGGATTTAAATTCAGCACTGCAGGTTATTTTACGGTGCAGATTTTTTTCCCCAGCGTGTGGATTAGATGTCATTCCCTTTGCCGATACTATAAAACAATACAAAATTTTGCTACACACAAATCCACAGTGTATCCGCCCCTGTGGACATATGGAAAATCATTGCGTTATTGCATCTAAAATCTTAAAGTAGTACTCTGGTTATAGAAAGTTATCCCCTTATCCCACAAGATAGGGAATCACTATCAGATCTGTGGGGGTACTACTGCTTGGACAACCACAGCTCACGAGAACCAGGGCCCTGTTCCCCGTGGAGCCCCCTGAAATGGACGAGAGCAGCTGGTCAGAAAAACACGCCGCTGCTCTATTAATTTCTATGGGAGTACCATGGATAGCCGAGTACAGAGCTCCTACCGCTGGAGCGATCTGATACTTATCCTCTAGCCTGTGGATAGGGGATAATGTTCTAGAACTGGAATACTCCTTTAAGGGGCCTTCACACAACTGCATCTGTTTTGTGTTCAGAAAATTGCGACTTTTGCAAAACATGGACACTGGCCGTGTGCGTTCTTCATTTTGCGGATCAGCACGTCCCACCCTTTGTTAGAAAGGCCTATTCTTGTCCACAAAAGCAGGGCTGCGGAATGGACATACGCATCTTTTGCACCCCCCCCCCCCCCTGAAATGAATAGGTCCGCATCCCATCTGCAAAAATACGTATCAAAAGCAGACCGAAAATACGGTCATGTGAATGCCCCCTTAATGAGTACATCCAGGGAGACTCTCCTGCCCAAACTGACATCAGGGATGATAAGACACAACTGCAAGCATAGGCGGAAAAAGTTGCTGAGGTTAATGTAATAAATAAATAAGTTATCGAGGAATGGAGTTGGTAGACTCCTCCGCCCACAGCATGCACACACAGCATGCACACAGAAGGATGTTATGCACTCCGTACTCACAGATAAGTTGTGCTGCTCTCTCTTTGCTCTTGTAATCCACAATGTGCAGAAAATAGGAAATGTCAAGCTTATTTAAACCACATACAACTTACACAATAGCAGGAAAGACTACAGGGACCAGTAATGAGGGAGAACAGCAACGTGAGTCACAGGGCTGGCCTCCGATTGGGCAGAAAGTGATGAATGGAGAGGCTTATGCAACTCTCAATGGGACATGTTATACAACAGAGGTAACGTGCAAAGAGGCTATAGGCGGTGGCTATGCATTGCTGTGAACCCTGTACATAGAAGGCATGAAGTGACAGAACTTTGTCTAATTTCACACATATATACACATATAATATATATAATATATTTAGTGTCTATTTTTTTTATTTTTATGAAAGCTTCTTAAGTATTGAGACGTTATAAACCATTATTCCCTTGAGTTAGGGGGGGAGGGAGGAGGGGGTCGCATGTCGTCACTGTATGAGAGAAGAACAGGATTGACACACAAAGTCTTCTGCAATAGATTTGATCAGGGAAAGGAGACCCCTATATATGTAGAAGTCCAGTATGCCAATGCAACTCTTCCATGAAATATAAGGGTAGTCATAATCTCAACATATTTTTGAGTTCCATTGATAAGGGTACATAAATTGAGCTTATAGAGGTCTGACAGGGATTTGGATTCCTAAATAAGTGGGAAAGGAGAGTGGACCTGTGCCATGTGGACAGTACGGTCAGGGAAAGCGATGTTAAAGGGGTTATCTCATCTGAGACAATGGGACTCACACCTATATCGAGAAAGAAGTCCCAAAAGTGGTGGTGGATGCACTGTGCATGTGCAGACGCCCTCCATTCATTTCAATATAGCTGGCTCGGCTATTTCCGTTGGACCAATAGAAGTGAATGGGAGCGGTGGCCGGTCATGTGCGGTGTGCTCCCATTCACTTCTATGGGGAGAGCGCTTGGTGGTGGCTAGACCGGAGTCCTCCAGCCACCACTTTACAAGCTTTATTCTTGATATAGATGCAGGTCCTAGAGATATGCGCCCATTGTCTCAGATGAGACAACCCCTTTAAGTATTTTAGATTTTGATATATTAACCTTGAAATTAGATAAAGCACCACAATCTTCCAGTTGTTTGGTAAGATATGGTAAATCTGAAATGGGATTGGATAGGAGAAATAATACAGTATATCATCCAGCAAACGCTACAAATTTAAGCTGAAGAGATCCTATCTTGAACCCAGAAATATTGGGATCTTGTCAGATTTTTTTGAAGAAGGGTTTTTGCAACTAGGATAAATAGGGAAGGGGAAGGAGTGCATACCTGTCGAGTGCCATTGGCAATGTTGAAGGGGGAAGACAGGGTGCCATTTAACTTCAGTCCAGCATGTGGTTGCACGTAAAGAGAGAGAACAGTTGTAATAAAAGAGGGAGGGAAATTAAATTTGGCTAGGGTAGCCTGCATCAATGACCAGCTAACCCAGCCAAATGCCTTCTCAGTGTCAATTCCCAAGAGGGCTAGCGAATGTTTATGCTTATGGGTGTATATATTAGTTGTCTCTACCTTCCCACCCCTGAACAAAGCCCGCCTGTTCCTTGCTAATGAGCCGAGGCAGAATAGATCAAAGCGTCACACCAGTAGCTTAGCCCAGATCTTTGGATCTATATTCAAAAGAGATATGGGGGCAATTGCTGCCACAAGACTGGTGGTCCTTGCCATATTTGGGGATCAGAGTGATGTGGTCCTCTTGAGTTTGTCTTGGCAAAGAACCACTTTGAAGGAGAGTGTAACAAACTGATAAGAGATGCAGGATTAAGATAGAGTTAAACTTTTGGTAATACAAGAGTGGGAAACTATTAGGTCCCGGGCTTTTCCCCAGAGGGAAATCTGTGAATAACAAAGTGAAGTTCCTGTGAAGTAATGGGCCCTGTAAGGGATTGGATCTCTTCAAGAGTCAAAGAGGGTAGATGAAGGGAAACCAGATGGGAGGAATGATCCATGGGTGAATCAGAATTGTTGGGGCCCTGGAGACTATAGAGGCCAGAATTAAATGAGCGGAATGTCAGCTGTATGTGAATGCAGAACACCTTGAGTGTCCTTAATAGCAGTAATAACTGGTCCTCCCAGTTTACCTCCTTTGTCTCCATGAGTGTATAGTTTACAAAATACATGTGTTGCTTCACGTGACGCAGGTCAAGGAGCTGTTAAGCTGAAAGGGGACCTTTCACCAGCTTTTACTTTATAAAAGTGATACCTCACACTGTAGCCCATGTTCCGTAGATATTATATTGCTAATTTTTTTCACAATATGCTCCTCCATTGCGCCGCTGTGCCCCTCGTTCCGTTTAAGCGCCCTGTATGCTAATTAATAGCATCGGAACAGGGAGGAGGAGACATCAGCTTTTCTCGTCTCTTCTATCTGGCTGTGGCGCTGTCCAATCACAGCGGAGCACGTCACATCTACTGAGAAAAGGCTGCTCACCTTCTCCCTGGCTCTTACGCGCTCCGCTGTGACTGGACAGCGCCACAGCCAGATAGAAGAAACGCCTACCGAGAAAAGCTGATGTCTCCTCCTCCCTGTTCCGATGCTGTTAATTAGCATACAGGGCGCCTAAACAGAACGTGGGGCACAGCGGCGCAACGGAGGAGCATATCATGAAAAAAATTTGCAACATGACATCTAGGGAACATGGGCTACAGTGTGAGGCATCGCTTTATAAAGTAAAAACTGGTGAAAGGTCCTCTTTAAGACAGAGACCCACACGTTCTTGCTGTCTGTCTGAAGAGAAAGACAATTTATTGAGTCTTTCAGCTACAGCAATTTTGGTCAACAGGATAAGGGACTTGAGGCACCACAGTAGTTGCAAAAAAAAGGAGGCCAAGTACTTCTGAAAGCTCTCTGCTGGTCTGACTGTAGGAGTTTTTTTTTTTAAGACGCCAAACCCAATCACCTAGTGGAATGTAAGAAAAAAAGTGGAAGAACACGGAGCATGGCTTGAGACCGTAATAATGCCAATATGAGCTGAGGAAAACAGAAGGAGCAATGCGGTGGAGGCAAAGATGTAATCTAGGCATTGAAAGGAGTTGTGAGGAATGGAATGAAAGGAGTAGTCTTTCGTGGATGGTGGTGGTGGCTTACAGCACCACCATACGTCAATATGTTGTAGGGTCTGTAGTTTATCTTTAAGGGTACTTTCACACTTGTGGCAGGACAGATCCGACAGGCTGTTCACCATTGACTATAATGGGGACGGGGCGGAGCTCCGGCGCAGCACGGCGGTGCACGGAGAAAGGCTGCCGGAATAAAATTACTGCATGTCAGGCTTTTTAGTCCGGCGGCTTTCTCCGTGCACCGCCGTGCTGCGCCGGAGCTCCGCCGGAGCTCCGCCCCCGTCCCCATTATAGTCAATGGGGGCGGAGCGGCGGTCCGCGGGCACGGCGAAATAGCCGCAGGACGGATCCGACATGGTGAACAGCCTGTCGGATCCGTCCTGCCGCAAGTGTGAAACTAGCCTAAGTGTATTGAGTTAGATGTATGAGATGTGGGATTTTCTAATCTATAAAAGAGGGTTAAGAGTAAGATTTAAATCAGAGCCCAATATAATGGAACCTTCTGCAAACCTCTGTAGAGTGTCTAGTGCTTTTAGTAGCCAAGGGATTTGGGCTGAGTTGGGGGGAAAAGAAATGAATGAAAGTGGACTCCACTACTGCAAAGCGCCGCCTCCCAGGGCCCTTACTGCGTCCCAGGTGTAGTAGGAATGCCGAGTGGTGTAGTGCGGCCTAAATGTCTATGTGTCACGATGCTCCAACCTGGATACTGCTGGACCCCAGGCTTTGGCTCTGAAGCAAAATAAAGGGAGAATAATTGAGGGATGAATAAACGTTCATCCAAACAATTGGCAGGCTCTGTCTTGGTTTCAGCGGGCTTTGGCACAAAACTGGAAGGCAAATTTAATAACTCTGCTTTCTCTCTTTCTCCGCTGTACTGACAGGCTTGCTGAATTACTTGGCTTGCTTTCTTTGTGCTGCACTAAACTCTGCTTAAGTCTGGTTTCTGTACTTCTGATCTGCTCTGGTATCCTTGGATAGGGTGCCCTCGGCTGTAATTCCCCTCCTGACACTCAGTAAAACTTATTTCCAGCCAAAGAACTCTTCCTCTTGCTGATTTCTCTTATTGTGGCCGAAGAACTATTCCTCGGTCCCCTATGGCTTCCAGACATCTTTCTTCATGGCCAGCAGGCACGCCTGAGTGTGTCCCACCTTGCTCTCTCCTGTCTAGCTTAGAACTAACTGGAAACTCCTGCCTCACTCTTCCAGCAGGAAGCAGGACTGGCCCACTTCTGCTCAAAGGGGGGAGAATGGAATGGCGAGTTCCATTCTATCTCACTATACCTCTGCCATTTGCACTGCCACCTGCTGGCACATTACATGTAATCAACAGTTGCATAACAAGATTAGGAATACAAAAAATGGAATTTAGGTTAGACCATTAAAGATCGTAGCAGGGTGTAGGAGTGGTAACACCACACCGGGGTGTTACACTACCATGGACCATAACTTATGGTCTGTGGTAGCCGAATCCATAACGGAATTCTTAGATAACCCGAACTGGAACCTTGTACGCCAAACTTGAAAACACAAGTTCGCTCATCCCTAT
This sequence comes from Bufo gargarizans, assembly GCF_014858855.1. NCBI lineage: Eukaryota > Metazoa > Chordata > Amphibia > Anura > Bufonidae > Bufo > Bufo gargarizans. Next base: position 480,556,539 of record NC_058083.1, read on the forward strand.
TAAGAATCATTAGTAGTGGACTTGGCTTTTATTCTCAAAGCCTTTTCACAGAATTAATGATGAACCTTATGTCTATATAGAAAATATCTACAAGAAATGCTTACATCTAATTCTCTGTTATGGACCTTATGTTCCCAATCTGCATTCCTTGCCGGTTTTCCCTCTTTTTTACTACCCGTCACGCTTACGCTTAGTAAATCAATGTTGCCAGTGTGTACCTGTATAAAATGATGAGACGCTGCAGAAGTATGCCATGTTCCCGGGTATTGTATGTCCCACACCTGTTCTCCGGTTCGCTTACATAATAGTCACAGAGGGCTCTCTACATACTGGAATGTACATACACGTAGCTTGCACTATGTACAATAAACTATTTGGATGTGCACTCCATGTAAGACTTCATATAATAAGTCTGATTTGTACTGTTCAATTTACAGTAATCATCTTTGTTTCAGACATAAAACTTACATAAAGTACATTGTACATTTCCACATTTTTAGGTGCCTTTAACCCTCTCAAGACCAGGTCATTTATTTATTTTTATTTTTATCGTTTTTTACTCCAAGCCCTCCTAAAGCCATAACATTTTTCTTTTTTTATTCATATAGAGGGCTTGATTTTTGCGGGACAAGATGTACTTTCTAATGGTACCATTTACGGTTGCATACAAAGCGGTGGGAAAACAAATTTGGTGGAACTATAAAAACAAAAAACACCATTCTGCCACTTTTTTTTTCTTTTTTTTTTACACTGTTTCCTATGCAGTAATACTGACCTGTTACTTTTATTCTCTGGGTCAGTATAAAAAAATTTAAAACTTTGCATTGCTGTATTCTGACTCCCATAACTTTTTTATTCTTATGCATATGGCGCTAATTTTTTGCTGTTCTTTTCACTGGTAGTAATCTGAGTGATTTTTTTTCGCCACTTGCCATAAATATTTTTATATTTTAATAACATGGGCATTTTCGCATGCAGCAATGTCCATGATGTTAATTTTTTTTATTTATTTATGTATTTTTAGTGAAAGGGGGGGCAATTGGAATTTTTATATTTTTTATATTCTTTTAAACTTTGTAATAATTCCCATAGAGAACTATAACAAGCAATCCTTAGATTGCTTTTCTCATAGACTTTAATGTATTAGCATTGGAGATTATGAGAATCATACTACGTTCTAATGGAGCCCTGCCACAGGCAGGCTCTCCATAGGAGCTAATGTATGGCAGCCCGATACCACTCCTGAGTACAGAGGCTGCCAAACACTTCATCCAGCTCCCCTGAACATCGCTGGGGGGAGCTGGTACATGGCCAGGAACACGCAGTCTTTAACTTCCCAAATGCCATGGTTTGACCACGGCATCTGAGGGGTTAAATGTATGTGATTGACGTCATCACCGATCGCATATTACAGTTACAAAATCAGGAATACAAATACACAATGTGCAGGACCTGGAATAAATACACATAATGACACTAAATCAACCATAGAAGATAGTGTAGGGGTGTAAAAGGTGGTAATGCACCTCTGGGGCGTTACATTCCCCAACACTTAAGAGTCAAACCATCCTCGGCTTGTGCTTAGGGTAAATATAGGTATGCTCTCAGGGTACCTGGAAAAAGTGCTGCATGAAAATACAGACATACACATAGACTAACATACAATTAATCACCAATTAGGTCATAAATTGTAACAACAACTGTTACTGGGATGCTCAAAATATTAATCTTAACTACTCTGAATGAGTAAATACACGTCCCTTAAATTTTTAAAAATATTATATCCTTTATTCAAAATAATCACAATTTAAATATGATAAGACACATATAAAACACATAGTACATTTTAGTAATAAATAAGCATTTCGTGAATGTATCCAATACAAAACACCACCTATACTCAATGTAAATATTATTCTGGCTAGGAGTAAAATATTTGTGGTAAATACTCTGCCCGACAGGGAGAAGGGTGTTGATAACCTGTGAAATGCTGAGCCTGTTGAGAGCTAAAACGCTCTGTATAAGTTGCTCAGCATGGAATCAATATCCACCCTTTTCACAATCAGCATATACAATGACAGAGTGAAAGTGCATAAGAATATTCCCCAAAAAATAGTCAGAGAATAATTAAAGTCATACCAGAGTCAGGTGTGTTTAAGGCTCCTCGACGTACGTTTCGCCGTCTGCGTCCTCAGGAGAAGTCTTGCATACGGTCAGGTCCATAAATATTGGGACATCTACACAATTCAAAATTTTTTGGCCCTTTACACCACCACAATGGATTTGAAATGAAACGAACAAGATGTGCTTTATCTGCAGACTGTCAGCTTTAATTTGCCGGTATTTACATCCAAATCAGGCGAACTGTGTAGGAATTACATCAGTTTGCATATGTGCCTCCCACTTGTTAAGGGACCAAAAGTAATGGGACCGAATAATAATCATAAATCAAACTTTCACATTTTAATACTTGGTTGCAAATCCTTTGCAGTCAATTACAGCCTGAAGTCTGGAACGCATAGACATCACCAGACACTGAGTTTCATCCCTGGTGATGCTCTGCCAGGCCTCTACTGCAACTGTCTTCAGTTCCTGCTTGTTCTTGGGGCATTTTACCTTCAGTTTTGTCTTCAGCAAGTGAAATGCATGCTCAATCTGATTCAGGTCAGGTGATTGACTTGGCCATTGCACCGTCCAATGAGTTCTGTAGCATTTGGCTGAATATGAGCAGATAATATTGCCCGAAACACTTCAGAATTCATCCTGCTGCTTTTGTCAGCAGTCATATTCATCAATAAATACAAGAGAACCAGTTCCATTGGCAGCCATACATGCCTACGTCATGATATTACCACCACCATGCTTCACTGATGAGGTGGTATGCTTAGGATCATGAGCAGTTCCTTTCCTTCTCCATATTCTTCTCTTCCCATCACTCTGGTACAAGTTGATCTTGGTCTCATCTGTCCATAGGATGTTGTTCCAGAACTGTGAAGGCTTTTTTAGATGTTGTTTGGAAAACTCTAATCTGGCCTGCCTGTTTTTGAGGCTCACCAATGGTTTACATCTTGTGGTGAACCCTCTGTATTCACTCTGGTGAAGTCTTCTCTTGAATGTTGACTTTGACACACATACACCTACCTCCTGGAGAGTGTTCTTGATCTGGCTAACTGTTGTGAAGGGTGTTTTCTTCACCAGGGAAAGAATTCTTCGATCGTCCACCACAGTTATTTTCCGTGGTCTTCCGGGTCTTTTGGTGTTGCTGAGCTCACAGGTGTGTTCCTTCTTTTTATGAATGTTCCAAACAGTTGTTTTGGCCATATTTTTGCTATCTCTCTAATGGATTTGTTTAGTTTTTTTGAGCCTAATGATGGCTTGCTTTACTGATAGTGACAGCTCTTTGGATCTCATCCTGAGAGTTGAGAGCAACAGATTCTAAATGCAAATACTACACTTGAAATAAACTCTGGACCTTTTATCTGCTCATTGTAATTGGGATAATGAGGGAATAACACACACCTGGCCATGGAACAGCTGAGAAGCCAATTGTCCCATTACTTTTGGTGCCTTAACAAGTAGGAGGCACATATGCAAACTGTTGTAATTCCTACACCGTTCACCTGATTTGGATGTAAATACCATAAAATTAAAGCTGACAGTCTGCAGTTAAAGCACATCTTGTTAGTTTCATTTCAAATCCATTGTGGTGGTGTATAGAGGCAAACATTTTACAATTGTGTCGATGTCCCAATATTTATGGACCTAAGTGTAAGACGGCTACCTATAGGTTCCTGACTGAGTATGGTGTCTTTCAATGGTTCTCCCTCTCGCAGCGAACCAACCAAATACATGTACTTCACTATATTAAGTACCACTTTACTGCACAAAGTGCTCAACACTCCATGACAACCTGGCCAAAGTCATCTGTGGAGTGCGGGGGGTGTCATGTACTGTAATCTCTCCACATTCTTTGATATGCCAGCAAACAGAAGGGTGGCTTCATCCTGTAATCCTTTCCAAGCACCAAGGTCTATAAACAGCTTTTCGCACGGTCACCTTGATGACTGACCAGGTAGCTTAAGGCAGGACCCATTGCCTTAGGACACACTAAACTAGAAGGAGGAGCCGGTTCTCTCTCCACACACAATTGCAGCAGAATTACCCTTGACGATCTTAGACTAGTTTCACACTATCGGCAAGGAACTCCGGCAGGCTGTTCCGGCGGATGAACAGCCTGTCGGATCCATGCTGCTGCTAGTGCACGTGCCCCTGGACTACCACTCCAGCCCCATTAACTATAATGGGGCGGGACATGTCGTAGTTTTATTCCGGCTGCGTCTCGGCAGGTTTGCCGTGCTGCCGCCGGAGCTCCAGCCCGACCCCATTATAGTAAATTGGGCCGGAGTGGTAGTCCGGGGGCACGCGTGCACTAGCGGCAGCACGGATCCGACAGGCTGTTCACCCATAGTTGGAGGTGCGGGCAGTCCCAGTATAAGAGGCTCTGGTTCTGGCTTTTCTTGGAACCTCAGCATTCCATCTTCTGTATCTTGCAGGCAGCCAAAACGTCCCCGAGCAGCTGGATCTTCCTGCCAGTGCGCCGGTGTGGGCACTGGGACCAGTGGCTTGGACAACAAGCTCACCCCCATAGCAAAGGGACCTTTTAGGGACCGCACAGGGGTGTACTCAACCTGTTCCCCTTTGTACAGGCTGTGGCGGGTCTGGGGCAGGTACGGCCTCTTAACGTCTATTGAATTTAAGTGTAATAAACCGGCACTCTTCACTTGATTGACCACACAGAGAGCAATATAAATGAAGTATACATTTATTTGAACATCGATCATGAAAATTATAATAAAATCACTTTAAGAAATGTCCCTTAAAAAGAAATATCACTTGAGGGAAGGGGGGGGGGGGGGGTGTTAACCTTCTATATGGTAAAAATAAACTAAAAAAAGTAATACATATAATTAATACATAAGATTATAAAATTGCATAGATTAATACATGGTGAAATTAGTAATATTAATAGATTAATACATGGTGTACTGTAAAGTGCAGAAGTGCAGATATTGGTTTTACCCTTTTTGGTGGGGAGGGGGGTTCCTCGTATTTGCGATGCCGCGTAAGTGTGCAAATATATAGGTGGCAGAATGATCAGTCAACGATCATCTCCACCATATATTGCTATACATTAATTACGGTTTATTGCACTTAAATTTTATATCAAACCTCTTTTGATTGGGTGAATCAGCTAAATCTTGAGCACCTACACATTGTATTGGTTGGGTGAGCCATCAGTAATATATATTTGTCTATTGACGAATAACTCACTCCACGATCTGTCGTCCTGCACAAACCCCGTACCTCTCTCCACACTGAACCAGAGTACGGTGGCGGTTCTCTGTTCTAGCACCGGGTCATGGGGCAGTGGACGATCAAGTATTAGGAGGAGGACCCAATCCTCAACAGCTTTCCTGTAATCCCAGGCGTTAGTGGTGTGGGCCATCACTCTCAGGGGAACCACTGGGTTGAGGGCATCGCCACCGTTGCTCTTTATGGGCGGCAGAGTCACGGTCCGCCGCATTGCTGCAGAAATACCGCGCCTGCGCCGTTCACTTCTGTATTCGGCGCAGGCGCAGTGAGCGAAGGCCGCTCTCCTGATGCCGGCTTCCTCACTGTGACGTAGTTGGCGCAGGAGCAGTGAGGAATCCGGCACCAGGAGCGCATCATTCACTCGCGGCGCAGTGAACGGCGCAGGCGCGAGATTTTGCCAGCGATGCGGCGGACCGTGCCATCAATCAAGAGGAGCGTGGCGGGCAGAACAGAGGACCTGGGCGGGATAAAGGGTGAGTGGACTGAGCCTCTAGGTGCTGATATTATGCCCACAGAGCACCTAGAGGCTCATTAGCATATTATAAAAGTGCATTTTTTTTTTTTACAAAAACGGCTGCAGGGAGAAAAGGTAAAAAACATACTGTTATGTAGTGCTGACATTAGCGCATTGCTAATGTCAGTCAGCTACATAACAGTATTTCTGTCGGTAGAAACCCTTTAAATAGAAACTTTTCCTTTCTGCTCTACTTAGCGTTCTGTAGTCTGACTCTGTCTTTATCTTTATCCAGGGAACTCTTACTCCTGGCTCCTGAGGCTTGTAGCTTGGTCCTCTTGATCCAGCTGAGCTGATGGTGCTCTGCTTGCCTTGACAGGGCCCGTCCAGCAGAGATGAGGGCCTGCTGCACACCCTCCCTTGGCAGGGAGTAGGCTAGACTGACTTTCACTAACTAAAACTCCTCCCTCTCTAGAGAGGGCTAGAATGGAAAGAAGTGCTCGATTCCAGACAAAACAGCTTTGCCAAGCTTGCTGCCACCTGCTGGTGAACCAGGCACATTACATGTTAACAGTTACAAAATCAAGAATACAAATACACAATGTGCATGACCTGGAATAAATACACATGATGACATTAAAACAACCATAGAAGATAGTGGGGGTGGCGTAAAAAGGTGGTAATGCACCTCTGGGGCATTACACATACATTAATCCCGGGAGCCTGCTGTTTAAAACAGAAGGCACCTGGTTGCTCTGCGCCTTTTTAAATACACAGCGTAAATTTACATAATTTAAGGGGTTAATATTAAGCCAGGTGCTATTTTATTTTTTATGAGTATTTGAGAACATGCTAGGTGCAATCATATTGCCTATGATTTGTGAAAGCTTGCCCACAAACTTGCATCCTTGGCTTACAATCTCCCTCAAAACACTGTATTTATTCAAAATAGGCATTTCCTGATGGTTTGTGTGATCTCATTATATCTAAGCTGTATCTAGTACTAAATACTACCCCTTTAAACGATTTAGGCCTCTTTTACACGAAAAATACGGATTATGTCAGGATCTGTTCAGGAAAAAAAATAGTTTTGCGTGGAGGTTTAGTCATTTATGAATGGTAGGGAGATAGGCACTGCTCCTATGGAGAAAACACCCCCGCCTCCTACGATCCGGAACTCCTGAACCTGCGGCTGCACAAGCGGACCCGGATGGTGTGGTGCTCAGCGTGATGTGAGTAATATGCAACAAGGAATGTAGATAACAGACACGCGGCACTCACCAGGGTTGAATCTTCATTGATGCTTTTATTGCTGGTTAGCAAGGTAGCGTAAGGTGCACAGGCTGGGGAGCGGAACGGCCCAGGTGTGGATAGGCGGTGACGGCCGTTTCGCGCTGAATCACGCTTCCTCGTAGCTGTCCGAGGAAGCACGATTCAGCGCGATACGTCCGTCACCGCCTATCCACACCTGGGCCGTTCCGCTCCCCAGCCTGTGCACCTTACGCTACCTTGCTAACCAGCAATAAAAGCATCAATGAATATTCGACCCTGGTGAGTGCCGCGTGTCTGTTATCTACATTCCTTGTTTAGTCATTTATGTTTGCGATTGTGTTCAGCGTTTCAGTTTTCAGTCAGTTTTTGATGCATTTTTCATGTGTGTGAAAAAAACTGAAGAATAAAATTTCTACATTTCATGCAAGCCCCATTCACTTCTATGGAACCAGAGCTGCGTGAAAAGCGCAGAATATAGAAGATGCTGCGATTTTTCCTGAATTCAGAAACAGTGGCATAACTAGATTGTTATGGGCCCCGATGCAAACTTTGGATTGGGCCCCCCCCCTTCCCAATTTATACAAAGAGGCGTCTATTTTTTTTACACTAAGCCCAATGCATGGCTACACTCACCCAGTCCTAACTAATAAAATCTGGTCCTACCTCATCCAGGGTGTCGCTGGCGTTGGCGTGATGTCCATTGGATCCAGAACAAGGTCCCAGTGGTGATAGAGAAAATAAATAATAACATAAGGAAGGGATGGTGACTGCCCCTGTGAAATCACTGTGCTGGCCTGTAAGAGTGAGCCCCTCACATTTTGACCCCTCACAGTAATAAAGCCCACTTTGTGGCCCCTTCACAATAGTTATGTCCTCCTTGTGACCCCTCACAGCAGTTATGCCCACCTTTGTTCCTGTCACAGTAGTTATGCCCTCTTTTGTGCCCCCTCACTGCAGTTATGCCCAGATGTGTCCCCTCACAGTAGTTATACAAGATATATTCCCCACTTCACAGTAGTTATACCCAAATATGTGCCCCTCTCACAGTAGATATGCCCAGATATGTGCCCCCTCACAGTACTTATGGCCATATATGTGCCCCCGCACAGTGGTTATGGCCAGATATGTGCCCCTTCACAGTGGTTATGGCCAGATATGTGCCCCCTCACAGCAGTTATGCCCAGATATGTGCCCCCTCATAGTAGTTATGCCCACATATCTGCCCCCTCACAGTAGTTATGCCAGATAAGGTGTACCCTCAAAGTAATTATGGCAGATTAGATGCCCACTTTTGTGCCCCCCCCCCCTTTTGCCTCCAGTCTGCAGCTTTAAAAAAAACTAACAAACAAAAAAAAAAACACATACTTACCTTTTTCCCTGATGACGCGCTCCCACACTCACATCATGCTGCTGGCTGTGCAGGAGGCCGATTCCCGGGCTTTCAGCGCTCCTCCCACAACCAGCAGCAGCCAGCAGGGGGACCACCGGAGCTCAGAAGAAAAGTGAAGCAAGGAGCACAGAGAGCTCCCTGCTTCACTCTGGAGACGACAGCCCAGCAGTGACATAATATACATGTTTGAAGAGCGCTCTGACGGGGTCCGGCATTGTCACTGTACTTTATGCTGGGCCCTGTCAGAGCGCTCCCATTACATGTGAGCGCAGCGGGCCCGGCCCGGTCGCGGTCGCACCGCCTGCGACCGCGATCACTATGCCCCTGTGCAGAAATGATGCGTGAAAAAATATGTTCTTGTACACAGACCCAATAAAATTAATGGGTCAGGATTCAGTCCGGATGCTATGTGTTTGCTTCACTCATTGTACCCAACTCTCCTGTCTCCTGTTACTGAAGAAAATGTTGTTTCCTTATCTTTTTATCCATTGTTTTCTTTGCTGCATTAATAGTATCCATAGTATACCCTGTCTTTAGAAGGGTAGCTTTTATCCTGTTACATTCAGATTCATAGTTAGTTTCTTCACTATTAGTTCTCTTTTAATAATCAATATTCAATATTTTTTTATGCCAGCCGTTGGGAGGAACATGCAGTGTATAATGTGAATGACCCTTTTCATGAGAATATTGTGTGGTTTGGAAGATACATTGATGATGTCCTCATTAATGAAAAGGATGCAAATCTTTTATTTACCTTTTCTATGCATTCACAGGCTATTGATTTTTGGGATTTGCATCTACAGGTCCTTCTAAAAAAATTAGCATATTGTGATAAAGTTCATTATTTTCTGTAATGTACTGATAAACATTAGACTTTCATATATTTTAGATTCATTACACACCAACTGAAGTAGTTCAAGCCTTTTATTGTTTTAATATTGATGATTTTGGCATACAGCTCATGAAAACCCAAAATTCCTATCTAACAAAAATTAGCATATTTCATCCGACCAATAAAAGAAAAGTGTTTTTAATACAAAAAAGTCAACCTTCAAATAATTATGTTCAGTTATGCAGGACCTGTATATGGGAATTTACATACTAGAAAGATGGAAACCAGTCTGCATAGAAAGTCTATTATGGACAATTATTTACTGCATGCACAAAGCTGTCATCCAGCACCCGTGGCGGATCCAGAGCCTGGTCTCGGGAGGGGCACTTCCCCGGGCAATAGGAGATTATGGGGCCCCTGTGTCCCGCCCACCCTCAAGCCACACACACACACACAGCCCCACCCATATATCGCGCCCATACGTCTTACATCCAGTGACGTCTCTTTTGATGTAGATGTTCTCTTTCTTCATCTTCTCCATTCAGACCAGACCATCATGATGATTTCTTTCAGCCATCTCTCATCTTTGCAGTTTGACAGACATCTTAGTTTCCTACTTTTCGTCCTACCTTCTCAACATCCCATTATGCACCCCCAATACTGAGACGCTGTGCCCCCCAAAACTGTACTGTAGAAACAGATAAACCCCCTGAAAATACTAGTTACACCCAGATAGCGCCCCCTTCAATAATTATTGGAACACAATGCTCTAAAAATAAATAAATAAAATAAATGCACCTAGCAAATTGTGCCCCTGACACTAATAATGTAAACATAATGTCCCCCAAAAATAACTGTGCTAAACTGATACTGTGCCAGTGCGCCAGCACAGTAATAGTGCTCCCCAAAATACCAACAATAGTAATAATTCTGTGCCAGAGTGCACTTAGTAGTAATAGTGCTCCTACAGTGCCCCCAACAGTAATTGTGTCCCAGAAGTGTGTCCCACTACGTTGTGTGGCAGGAAAAAAAACACTGCCGCTGCCACCACCGCCGGAATGGTCAGTCCACCCCTGGCTCTCACTATATTCTCGGGGGGGGGGGGGGGGGGGGGGGGCTGCGGAATTGAACCGTTGCCCCCCCCCCCTGAATCCGCCAATGTCCAGCTCATGTGGTGAGGAACCTGCCCAAAGGAGAATGTGAGAGCAAGAAGATCTTGCAGTGAATAAACCAACCATGCCCTTACTTGTGCCTGCGCCGCAAGCCGGTCTGAAAACAAATGCGGTCACCGGGAGCAGGCGGTTCCGAGAACAGCTTGATGAAGGCAGAGTGGCCTGGGTATACCTGATTTATAGCGATTTGAGACAAATTAATTCAGAACTAAATCAAATTTCTTCGTGAACTTTGTCGACGTTGCCAAATCGAATTTTTCTAAAAACTTCACTCATCTCTATCTGAAACAAACATGCTTTTAAATTGAACAGTACAAATCAGATTTATTGGATCAAGTCTTACATAAATTGCACATCCACACAAGTTGTTTATTGTATAGAGTGCAAGCTATGTGTATTACAGTATGTAGGGTGTGTAAGCCGTGTACATGGGTGGGCTCCCCAGGATACAGTGAAGTCACGAACGAGGAAAGCAACCCCAAAACAAGCTTTTGCCAAAACAGAATTTTACTTAAATGTGGCAATAAACACAACCACAAATGCTGAGAACATACAATAAATTTACATACACCCAGCCCGAAGGCTGAGACCCTTGTGCTGCACAGCACGACAACCTCCAATGGATGTAGGAGGAAAGAGCAGTAATTTACCTACTGGCGGGCACAACTAAACTGCCACACCTTACCTGTTATTACCCTAAAACAGTGATGTCGAATCTTTTAGAGACCGAGTGCCCAAACTGCAACCCAAACCCTCTTATTTAATGCATAGTGCAAACAAGGCAATTTAACCAGAATACTACAGTCCTATAGTATATATTCCATGTACTTTATCACTTTTCTACAATAGCCTGCCTACATTCAGTGCCCTGCCTGTGCTGTTCATAGTGCGCCCTGCGCTGATGAATGCCAGGAGAAGTCTAAGGCATATTGGTACACTGTAGACTTTTCCAGGGGCGGGTGCCCACAGAGAGGGCTCGGAGTGCCATAGGTTCGCCACCACTGCCCTAAAAGAACAATTATCACTGTATGGGTGTGTGGTACGGGCTAGCCTGCGGTGCAGCACAACAGCATACAATATTACACAGATCTACAGTATTCCCCCTCCCATAACTGGTGCTATAGCATGTGCATGAGTATTCTTTCTGAACAAAACGCCAGCCTGGCTTGAGTTTGTGAGAATTTTATCAGCTCTCCAATGTGAAATGTCACTTTAAGTTATGGAGTTCTTGCAATGAACATTAGTAACACTTGTGGCCTGACACAAACAGAGACTCTAACTAACTACAGGCCTAGTTTCAGTCCCTACGCACCAACACTGTAATGAGGTGCGTACACGATCTGTCCGACCCGGGTCTGCTCTGCATCTGCTGGTGACTCTGAACAGAATAAATACCTCTCTAACAAGCATGCGGTACCGCAGTGTATGTAGCTTTGCTCCTCAGCTCTCATCAGCGTTCCTGGAAGCAATCCTCGTTCCTCTGGACAGGGTCAGGGTCTTGAACACGATCAGCTTCACTTAGCTGCAGCTCTGGTCACTCTCATACCTGGATGCTGTCGGATTCACTGCTCACCAGGGGCGTTGCTAGGGTCTCAAAAGATCCGGGGCACAAGCCCCAATAAATATGCCCCCCCCCCCCCCCCCCCGCACAATGCTGTACTTGCTATACAGCGGCACTTACCTGTCACATCCAGGGCCTCCAGGTGACGTCTCCTCTCTGTCATCATCTTCTCGGTCTGGACAACTTCTCTCAGCCGCCTCGTCTCTGCAGAGTGTGACACACAGACATCTTAGCTTCCTCACTTTCTATCATTATCCCCCAACTGGAGTCCCCACAGTGTTATCCTGCTGCTTTCTATGCCAAAACCTCAACCCCCCCCCCCCTCATACCCCCAAATACTATCCTAAAGAAACATTACTGCCCCCCATAGTAATAGTGCTCCTCATAGTCCCACCAATAGTAATTCCCTTCTAGAATGCCCTTATTAGTAACACTGCCCCAACCGTGATAATGCTCCTCAACAATGCCCTCCCATATTAATAATACCCTCACAGAGTCCCTAGTAGAAATAAGGCCCCCTATTGTTCCCCCAGTGGCAATAAAGCTCCCTACAGACCCCACAGTAGTAATAAGGCCCCCATAGTGCGCTTAGTAGAAATAAGGCAGATCTACAAGACCCTCCTATAGAGCCCCCAGTAGTAATAAGACCGCCTATAATGTCCCCTGGATTTGCAGTGCCCCCTGCAGTTATAATCCTCCCTCCACCATACAGTCCCATGTAAATAACATCACCTCTTCCCCAGCCGCCTCCAACGCACAATCCCATGTAAACATCACCCCCTAAGGCTACTTTCACACTTGCGTTCATGTACTTGTACAGGACGGATCCGCACCGATATAATACAAACGAATGCATCCGTTCAGGACCAATTTGTTTGTATTAGATTTTAATTTCTAAGTCCCAATACGGATCCGTCCTGACTTACATTGAAAGTCAATGGGGGACGGATCCGTTTACAATTGCACCATTTTGTGTCAATGCAAAGGGATCCGTCCCCATTGACTTACATTGTCAGGACGGATGCGTTTGGCTCCGCAAGGCCATGCGGACACAAAAAACGCTGCTTGCAGCATTTTGAGGTCCGCCTCCAAAATGGAACGGGGGACCGCACGGAGCCGAACGAATGCATTCTGAATGGATCCGCATCCATTCAGAATGCATTGGGTTTAAACTGATGCATTTGGGGCTGCTTGTGAGAGACCTGAAACGGATCTCACAAGCGGATCACCAAACGCAAGTGTGAACGGACCCTAAACATTAAGTCCCATTTACATAAACATCATTCCCCCCCCACCATCCACTTTCAACATACAGTCCCATGTAAATAACATCCCTCCCTCCCCCAGCCACCTCAAGCACACAGTTCCATGTCAATAACATCCCTCCCTTCAGCCCTAAAATACATCCCAGTTAAATAACTACAACTCCCAGCATTTCTCTACCTCTCCCTTCACTTACCTCGCCTGTACAGACATCACTATTAGGCTCCTTCTCCTCTTGACTCCGGTCCAATCCTGAACTGGGAAGAGGCGAAAGACCTTTGGTGACATCACAGGCCATGTGATCAGCAAAACAGGCTGTGATAGGATGACCTGGATGGTGACATCATCCAGGTCATCCTATCACAGCCTGTTTTGCTGATCACATGGCCTGTGATGTCACCAAAGGTCCTTCGCCTGTTCCCAGTATAAGATTCAATTGTATTTGCCGTTCTGTGTACGGCAATACAGTTGCATCTAGCAGGCAGGACATTCGGGGCATGGGACAAAACATCCGGGGCCCAGGCCCCGAATGTTTTAACCTAGCGACGCCCCTGCTGCTCACACAGTTCCTCAGTGTCTCCCACAGCCTCCTAAGATGGATGCTGCCTTCCTCTCCAGACTTGTAACTCCACCACCTGAGAGTCCCCAACATCACATGAAATGCAGTCTGTTGCTGTGCTTAGGAAACAGCAGAATGTCAGTTCAGATCATTTAACTTCATTTAAACCAGGCATCCTCAAACTGCGGCCCTCCAGCTGTTGCAAAACTACAATTCCCAGCATGCCCGAACAGCCTACAGGTATCAGCCTACAGCAGGGCATTGTGGGAGTTGTAGTTTTACAACAGCTGGAGGGCCGCAGTTTGAGGATGCCTGATTTAAACAAACACAATGTTCAGACAATGAGAGCTGTTTCCCCATCTCAGAGGTGCACTGTGTGACAATTATGTAAGGGAATAGGAGAACAGAAAAAAAAACAGGAAAACAACCTACTTTTTATACAGGTACACGCTGGCAACATTGATTTACTAAGTGTGACAGGTATTGAAAAAGTGGAAAAAACGGGTAGGAATGCAGATTGGGAGCATAAGGTCCATAACAGAGAAGGCTATTGGATCTGGAACACAACAGATAAGGCTACTGGATCTAGAAAGCAAGGGTTCCAGATTGCCTTAACTTGTGTGCAGATCTTATGTATTTCTACTAGGAGATATACCCGAGAATTATGTATGCCTGTATACATTTTAGATTTAAAGGGGTTGTCCGGGTTTAGAGCATTTCATCCTCCAATGCTCTCATTTGTCCTGCGCTGAATCGCGCAGGGAAAGGGCTTTTTCAGTAGATCCATTGACATACCGGGTCTCTGCTAGGCGGAGGCTTCCATCTAGCAGTGAGCCCAGTGACGTCACCGTCACTAATTGGTGGGCTTTAGTGCTGCCCTAGCCTGTAAGACAGGCCAGGACAATGCTAAAGCCCGCGCATTAACCAGGCTCCGAACCAGGACAACCCCTTTAAGTATTGTAGATCTTTTACAGATATATGTTATTTGTGTGAACAGGCTTTGAGATTAACAGCCAGGTCCACTACTAATGGTTCTTACACTTGGTTATTACTGCGAACCTATCCCAGTCTATGTACTGTAGCACAGGCATGTGGTTCCTAATCCCTTAGCCATGCAACCCACGTTACTGAGACTCATCTTGTATACCCCCCATATGTATAATCTACTATATATTAAAATGTTTGGTAGTCACATTATTACTTTTGGATACGCTTGTTATTATTTTTTTTTACATATGTGCAGTACCAGGATGGCACCCTCTGTCACCCTCTTACTTTTTAACGGTATATATATATATATCTATATATATATATATATATATATATATATATATATATATATATATATATATTTTACTCATGTTACAATAAAAATTCTATTTTTATTACAGTGCTGTGAGCTCCGTTCTTTGTTTATCTGCCTACATCCTACTCTCGTAGCATTTTTATGCCTATTTTTGTAACTGTTAGATGGTTTTAAAATGCTATCAATAAAAACTATGGAGTTTTAAATGAGTGTCAGAGGATTATTTCAGATTCATGTATATTAATTTTACTATAGGGAACAAAAAAACTCCATGACAAAAAGGTAAGCATTCCAGGGAGGGGCGCCTCAATAGGTGGAATACCTAAGGCCAACCAAACTTGCTGTAGGTCTTCTGATATATGGATCCTTAATCGTCGACCATTAAGGGAGATGGAAAGGCCAAAAGGATACAGCCAGGAGTAGGGTATGTTTTTCTGGTGTAGCTGTTCCAAGAGAGGATGAAGGAGTCTTCTCCTAGCCAGGATCGAGGGAGCAATGTCCTGATAAAGTGCCATCTCTGCGCCCTCATATTGCACAGGAGCCTTCTCTATTGCAGCCGCCAGGATCTTAGCTGTGCCTACAAAAGGACATGAGCCGTGGATAACATCCCTCGGAAAGTCGGATGGCTTGGGTCGAGGCCGGAGTGATCTGTGAATCCTCTCTAAAATGTTGGAGGCAGCCGCCTCATCACCCACCAGGCTGGCGAACATTTCCATGGCTATCTTCAGGAGGGAGTTGGAGGACAGGATTCGGGAAAGCCTTTGAAGCAGACCTCCTGCTTCTAATTGTCTGATCCTCAATTAGGACCACAGTCTTGTTGATATATGGGATATATTTGAGCCGTGGTGTGCGACTAAGGCAGCAAAGTGGGACAGCATGGTGGAGCATGTGGACTCTAGGCCTTCTACAATAGCACCCATCTGCCGGATCTCGGCCTTGATGTCAGAGAGTTCTGTGAGATCCGGGCGTAGAGCCTGGGAAACTGCCTGAAGAATGCCTTTGACGTAGTAGCAGTGTCCCAGTCTCCTTAATCACTAGCAGCCATACTGCCGAGGGCCGATTCATCAGCGCTGTCCGCAGCGAAGGATTCATCTGATGCCATCTTGGATACTCATGTCGGAGAAAGTGTAGTCTTTTGGGTTAGAAATTTCTGAAGGTTCTACTGACTCTTGAAGCGTTTAATGGTGGTAGGCTGTTTGGACCTTTTATCTTTGCTGTATTTGACCATGGCTGAAGGTGAACAGCTTGAGGAAAAGTGTAATTGCAGTGACTGTCACAGAGGAGAAGCTCACTCATGCGTCTTCTTCCATTAGTGGCCAGTATCCACCCCTTAGATTTACATTTGGAAAGTCATGAATGCAAAGCTAGTTAATCAATGCAGCCATTTACAATAAGCGAGCAGCATGTACTACTGCTGTTTATAATGGTGCCATATGTTTCCTGGGGCCTGACTTCATATAGAGGCATGTGGAAGTTTTTCCCCCCCATGGATTCATACAAAATGATGCATTATTTTTTGGTAAATTGGAGATGCAATATTTCTAGGGAAGAATACAATGTGGTATCAAGGCATCATATGGTGGCACACAGGGTACATTTTATGGCTTTGCCTAAGAGTACGGCCACACGTTCAGGTTTCCTGATGCAGTTTTGGAAGCCAAAGTCAGGAGTGGATCATAAATGGAGAGAAAGTATAAAGAACAGATAGGACTTCTCTTTTTTTTTTTTTTATTCATTCCTGGTTTTGGCTTCCAAAATTGCATGCAGAAATCTGACCATACCCTTAGGCCCCAGGCACAAAGCACAACTTGTAAAAACCCTTCTGTTTGGCCTTATAGTCAGCACCTCTTTTTCTGTAAAAAACTGGAAAAAAAATTGATCTCATAGGGCCTCTTAGAAAAACTTAGTATAGGTCCCCTGCCCCAGCCAGTTTTCCAGTACACATTCAAAAATTACTCCCCAGCAAAGCAGAATGCAAAGTGCAATGTCCCAGATTTCAGACAATTTTTTTTATTTACGCAAAATAAATGTAATTAATAAAAAAAATTGTAATAAAAAAAAAAAAAAAAAAAAAAAGTCATCCTCCTCCCCACTCACCTTATCTGACTTCTATGTCGGAAAAAGTTGTCATAATAACTTCAGAATTAAATTTCTACTGTTAAAAACCTTTTACCGAACCCGGTTTTGGTTACAAGTGGTACCCTGGATCCGAACCAGAGTTCAGTAAAAGTTTTTTACAGTAGAAATTCATTTCTGAAGTTATTACCCGAAGTCGCGCAAGACTTTGCGAAGTAATAACTTCGACTCATAGGAGCCAATACTATACTGAGCGCTTGCTCCATCCAGTATTGAAACAAAGTTTTATGCAAATTGACTTTGGACGTTTCATCCGAAGTCGATTCGCTCATCCCTACTGAAGACCTTTGCTTCATCAGGTCCTGTATAGGTAAAGAAAAGTAAACATGGAGCCGCCCTAACCCTCAGGTAAAGAGGGCTTGAAATGCATAGCATCATAAAACTAAAGAATTCAGTTGTTCAGAACTCGTATAGCCGACTCTGCTGCATTCCAGGTAAGTTATTGGCGCTGTTACACATAATTTGGATATCGGGATGCATCTCCAGGTTGATGCCTGATGTTAGCTTTGCAACTTTGTAGCCATAGTCAGCTTTGCTGAAGCGCATGCACAGCCACAGTAGGTGAGCCTTGCTTTTGCAATCTGCGATCTACTGTTAGGCCGTAGATATCAAAATTCTGAACAACCCCTTTAATGGATTAAAGGGGTTGGCCACTTTCTCGCTACTTTTGATGAATGTGTATGTAAGATAACTATATGGCACTTGCTGATATAGTCTTTGTTGATATTCTGTGCCATTTTATATATTTCTTAAGGTATTCTACATTGTTGGCCAAGTCTTTTGTGCTGTCCATACAGAGCTCCTGTCCATAAAATGGCTGCTGATGGAGGGTCATGTGACCAGCAAAATAACTCAGTCTCCTTCATTCAAATACACCGCACCTGGACTAAATTCTCAACATTGCAAGTGCAGATGGCAGATGTGGTTTATTTGGGTGGCGAAGACTGAGTGATGTGTCTAGAGTTATTTCTGCCTGGTCACATGACCTCTATCAGCGGCCATCTTATGGACAAGTCTCCTGTGTGGACAGCAAAGATGATGTGCCTGACAAGGGGGACATGATTTATGACATAAAGAAAATGGTCCAGAAAATCAACAAAGACTATATTAGTAAGGCCTCATGCACACGGCTGTTGTTTTGGTCCGCATCAGAGCCACAGTTTTGGCGGTTCGGATGCAGACCTATTCACTTCAATAGGGCCGCAAAAGATGCGTACAGCACTCCCGTGCTGTCTGCATCCTTTGCTCCGTTCCGTGGTCCGCCCAAAAATATTACCTGTCCTATTCTTGTCCGCGCTTTGCGGACAAGAATAGGCAGTTATATTAAAGGCTGTCCGTGCCGTTCCGTTTTGCGGATCTGCGATTTGCGGACCGCAAAATACCCAACGGTTGTGTGCATGTAGCCTAAGTGTCATATAGTCATCTTACATACACATTGGCCAAAAGTAGCCAGGAAGTGGCCAACCCCTTTAAGGATACCACTCACTGTTGGCTTTCTTGCTAGTTCTCTGCTTGCTCAGGGTATCATTTTCTGGCTCCACTTCTTCTCCATTTCCTCTTGCTGTTGGGGTTCCTCCGGGTTCAGTGCTAGGTCCTCTTATTTTTTTCTCTCTACCTGGCTCCTATTAGATTTGGATTTCAGCACCATTTCTTTGCCGTTATTTCTGCTATAGCATTGGTCTGTTCCCATTATATCACTCCTGCACTACTACAAAACATACACACCGTATTACACCTGTACAGCTCACAAGGGCGCTATCAAAACATAAGGCTGGTTCGGATCACGTTTAGGGAAAGAAGGAACAGAAGGGTTGGTCAGTGCCCATACGTTATGTCTTTCCCAACCATTTTATTCAGTCTTTCACAATATAGTGTACAGTAAGGGGACACACGGAACCTTTATGGTTGTGGCCACATGACACAACTATGCTGTGGTTAAGACATGGCCAGGTACCAGGCCATAGGAGCCACAACAGTATCAAATAACTGATTAGGACCTCGTTGTTTATTTGGTCTTCATTGGAATACCTTTCAAAACCGAGCGGCCATAAAAAAAAATGGAGACCGAAAAGGCAATGCAGTCCTAATTAATTAATTCAATCCTGCTGAAGCTTGAATGGCTGTGTGCAGGGGCGTACATAGAAATCAAGGGGCCCCATAGCAAAAAAAAAAAAAAAGTGCCCCCCCTCCCCCACCTACTGTAAGTATAAAATATTGAGTGTCAGCAGTCAGTTTCTGCTCCCGTTGTGCACGTGGCCACCAGAACAACAGCTTGGTTAAGTATCCAAGAAAATAAGACCACGGTATCCCAGGGGCAAGTCAAAAATATTAAAAGCTTTATTCAAAAAGGTCCATCCATCACATGATGCAACGCTTCAGCATAAAAAACGCCTTTGTAAAGCGGTCAAAGGTATTTTTTTGCTGTCGAACGTTGCTTCATGTGATGGATGTACCTTTTTGAATAAAGCTTTTAATATTTTTGACTTACCCCTGCGATACTGTGGTCTTATTTCTTCGATGTGTATATACAATATACAGGGAGTGCAGAATTATTAGGCAAGTTGTATTTTTGAGGATTAATTTTATTATTGAACAACAACCATGTTCTCAATGAACCCAAAAAACTCATTAATATCAAAGCTGAATATTTTTGGAAGTAGTTTTTAGTTTGTTTTTAGTTTTAGCTATTTTAGGGGGATATCTGTGTGTGCAGGTGACTATTACTGTGCATAATTATTAGGCAACTTAACAAAAAACAAATATATACCCATTTCAATTATTTATTTTTACCAGTGAAACCAATATAACATCTCAACATTCACAAATATACATTTCTGACATTCAAAAACAAAACAAAAACAAAAACAAATCAGTGACCAATATAGCCACCTTTCTTTGCAAGGACACTCAAAAGCCTGCCATCCATGGATTCTGTCAGTGTTTTGATCTGTTCACCATCAACATTGCGTGCAGCAGCAACCACAGCCTCCCAGACACTGTTCAGAGAGGTGAACTGTTTTCCCTCCTTGTAAATCTCACATTTGATGATGGACCACAGGTTCTCAATGGGGTTCAGATCAGGTGAACAAGGAGGCCATGTCATTAGATTTTCTTCTTTTATACCCTTTCTTGCCAGCCACGTTGTGGAGTACTTGGACGCGTGTGATGGATCATTGTCCTGCATGAAAATCATGTTTTTCTTACCTTGCAGACTTCTTCCTGTACCACTGCTTGAAGAAGGTGTCTTCCAGAAACTGGCAGTAGGACTGAGAGTTGAGCTTGACTCCATCCTCAACCCAAAAAGGCCCCACAAGCTCATCTTTGATGATACCAGCCCAAACCAGTACTCCACCTCCACCTTGCTGGCGTCTGAGTCGGACTGGAGCTCTCTGCCCTTTACCAATCCAGCCATCTGGCCCATCAAGACTCACTCTCATTTCATCAGTCCATAAAACCTTAGAAAAATCAGTCTTGAGATATTTCTTGGCCCAGTCTTGACGTTTCAGCTTGTGTGTCTTGTTCAGTGGTGGTCGTCTTTCAGCCTTTCTTACCTTGGCCATGTCTCTGAGTATTGCACACCTTGTGCTTTTGGGCACTCCAGTGATGTTGCAGCTCTGAAATATGGCCAAACTGGTGGCAAGTGGCATCTTGGCAGCTGCACGCTTGACTTTTCTCAGTTCATGGGCAGTTATTTTGCGCCTTGGTTTTTCCACACGCTTCTTGCGACCCTGTTGACTATTTTGAATGAAACGCTTGATTGTTCGATGATCACGCTTCAGAAGCTTTGCAATTTTAAGAGTGCTGCATCCCTCTGCAAGATATCTCACTATTTTTGACTTTTCTGAGCCTGTCAAGTCCTTCTTTTGACCCATTTTGCCAAAGGAAAGGAAGTTGCCTAATAATTATGCACACCTGATATAGGGTGTTGATGTCATTAGACCACACCCCTTCTCATTACAGAGATGCACATCACCTAATATGCTTAATTGGTAGTAGGCTTTCGAGCCTATACAGCTTGGAGTAAGACAACATGCATAAAGAGGATGATGTGGTCAAAATACTCATTTGCCTAATAATTCTGCACGTAGTGTATATGTAAAAGCTCTCATTGTCATATTATATAGTACAATCCACAAAGACTATTAGCTTAATAGTGCACTGAGGGACAGAGACTGAACCCCCTTAGAACTTAAAGGGTTTCTACCACTTCGGTTTCACATATTTAGCTGTCAGACACTAGCGATCCGCTAGTGTCTGCTCTGCCCAACCATCCTAATATAATTGCTTTTGGGGCAGCCGTTTTGCTAAAAAAAGAACTTTTATTAATATGCTAATGAGCCTATAGGTGCTATGGGGGCGTCATTAGCACCTAGAGGCTCCGTCTACCTTCAGAAACTGCCGCCGCCCAGCGCGTCCCTCCAGCCCGCCCATCTCCTCCTGAATGCGATCCTCCTTGTGAGCGCCTGTATTCGGCGCATGCGCAGTGAATGTCTGACAGCTTCCCTGCTCAGACATCTCCACTGCGCCTGTTCCTCGGAGCACTATGGCGTCATCGCGCAGGCGAGATGTCTGAGCAAGGAAGCGGTCAGACATTCACTGCGCATGCGCAGAATACATACGCTCACAAGGAGGATCGCATTCAGGAGGAGATGGGCGGGCTGGAGGGACGCGCTGGGCAGCGGCAGTTTCTGAAGGTAGACGGAGCCTCTAGGTGCTAATGACGCCCCCATAGCACCTAGAGGCTCATTAGCATATTAATAAAAGTTCTTTTTTTAGCAAAACGGCTGCCCCAAAAGCAATTATATTAGGATGGTTGGGCAGAGCAGACACTAGCGGATCGCTAGTGTCTGACAGCTAAATATGTGCAGCGAAGTGGTAGAAACCCTTTAAAGCATATGTCTATGGGGGAAATGTGGTAATTAAAGGGGGGTTTTATTCTCTTTAACTACAGGATTAGTGATTTTTTGGTTGTATTAAAACATAACTTTTACTAAAGAATTTAAAATAAATAGGCCCAAAATACATGTATAAATTGAATAGTCAGGGCAGCGGTATAACAGGTCAATGTGCACGACGGCACCCAAACAATGAAAAAAAGGTACTCAGCGGCACCCAAAAAGAAACCTGTACTCCTACCGCTCTGTCGTCTGCGTCCAGGGTGCAGGATGCGTCCAGATGACACCAAGGTGATTGACTCCAATAGCGGACGCTCAGCTGCTAGGGACGGCGGGGTTCAAGTTCAACCCTAATTTTGCCCTGTTAAGTGGTCTAAGGCTTGATACTAATAAGGTATAGCAGCCTGACCACAGGGCACTCGTCCTTATAAGGGCGACCCCGTCCGGAACCTCTCCCTGTGACCTGGCCCTAATCTAGTCCCGCTCCCTACATGCACGTTTCAGCAAAAATCATCATCAGGGGAGATGTATAGCTAGGACTCATTTACTTGAGACGATCGGGTGATATCAAATATAACACACCCAAATGATCGTCAATGGACTACTGGATGGAGTACTGGATAATGCTCCTCTTCCTTGGTATGGGCATCCTCAGATAAGCCGCGGGCAATAGATCGCACCCGCGCTCAGTTTCGCGCCAGTATTTAAATGCCAGATGAGGCTGTCAACTGTCCGACGTGCCGCGTCATCTATTCGATGCGTATGACGAAGCTAAGACCTATGCGCATGCGCACTGTCTAGGTGCTCTTGCGTGCACGCTCTGGCCACTCGGCGCATGCGCTCTGGCCCCCCCGCTCGGCAGGGATCACTAGGGACGCCGCTCAAACTAGATGACGTGAGCGCGTCCGAACGTCTTGTATTAACAGGACGGTCAGCTGACTCTGGTTACCAGGAGTCTTATTCTCTGCCTCTAATTGTCCCATTACTAATAGCCTTTGTGGCTTTAGTTACTGAGGTCGACGAGACCGGCACCAACCGCGTCCGGTCAGGAGCGGGCAGGCAGTCCTTCAGTCTGGGGCTGGGATCGATGCAGTGTGCAGCCTACTTCACTCCAGTCGCTCAGGTCAGACAGAGAATGAATGTGACTGTGTAAGTATGACCGTCGCCCGCCCCTGCTGCCCGCAAACACTGGCCAATCAGCAGCTGCCTCTTTCTGCTGCTGACTTGCGCTGATTGGCCTGTGTGAAAACTAGAACACACCCGCAGGCTGGCCGGGCGGGAGAATCAAGTTCAAGCAGTGAGATGCAGGATAATACAAGACACGGGGGGGGGGGGGGGGGGGTCATGATGAAGAAGGCAGCTAAGACCTTCGAAACGCGTTTGGTGATTCCCCCACAAACCCGCTAAATATATTACCTTGGAAGCGCTTCCATACAATCGACTTTACCCGAATTTTGGATCGAAAAGACCGTTCAGCGAACATTTACAAACCGAACACAGTAAAGACACGTGAGACGCCATACAAGTGACGTCACATCCACGTGGGACGCCGAAGACCGGGAACAGCCATCACAGAGCGCAGTAAGGACGCTCCAGCAGCCGGGACACTCGTACCTTACAAAGAAGGTAAACCACAGTCAGGGTGCAGCCCTTCTCAGTGTGTGGGACGCCACACCAGGTGCAGCACCCGACTGGTATATTACCCCCATCTTTTTGTTCTTTTTTTCATCTTTTTATTGTGACCATCAGCAGTGTCCGGCCAGCAATCCCTAAACAGGGAAACATTGCATTTTTTGCCCCAGCAATATTTTATAAACATTTTTATTTGCGAACTGTTCACAAGGGACATTTACTCACCAGGGTGCCAATGAACTATTGAAGGTGGGAACCACCATCATACGACCACTTTGCACCCCCACCTCTGCAATGCTTATTTCTACTTTTATTATTTTTACTCCCCTTTTAATACCCCCTCTTCTATCGACCCCCCTTATATTACTGATATAGATAACCAATAAATGCATATTTTTACCACCCTATCTGTCTACATTTCTCTTTAAGCGTTACTGCCAGATACAGAGTGCCGGTTTTCATTATCCATTTTATCAATTGTCATCCCAATGCAGCAGAAAAAAAATCCACTGCGGAAACTGATCTGTGGTGAAGATTTTCTGCAGCATCTAAATTTATGCTGTGGATGTTCATTGCAGATTTCACCATTTGCAATGAGAAGAGCGAAATCTGCTTCAAATTAGCAGCACTATTTAGTGTATTTTTTGTTTCAGTTTCCAGCATAGGCTTTCCTTCCTTAAGGACCGGGCTCATTTTCACCTTAAGGACCAGGCCATTTTTTGCAAATCTGACCAGTGTCACTATATGTGGTGACAACTTTGAAATGCTTTGACTTCTCCAGGCCATTTTACTTCATGACACTGGTAAAATAGAGTAAAAAAAAATCATTTTATTTATAAAAAAAAAAAATATTTTTTTTTGTCAATTTCCAAGTTTTAATTTCTCTACTTCTATAATACATAGTAATACCTACCAAAATAGTTATCACTTTACATTCCCCATATGTCTACTTCATGTTAGGATCATTTTGGGAATAACATTTTATTTTTGGGGGACGTTACAAGGCTTAGAAGTTTAGAAGCAAATCTTGAAATTTCTCAGACATTTTCAAAAACCTACGTTTTAAAGGATCAGTTCAGGTCTGAAGTCACTTTGTGAGGCTTACATAATAGAAACCACGCAAAGATGACCCCATTCTAGAAACTACACCCCTCAAGGTATTCAAAACTGATTTTACAAACTTTGTCAACCCTTTAGGTGTTCCCATTTTTTGGCAGATTTTCCAATTTAATATTTTTTTTCCAGTTACAAAGCAAGGGTTAACAGCCAAACAAAACTCAATATTTATGGCTCTGATTCTGTAGTTTAAAGAAACACCGCATATGTGGTCATAAACCGCTGTAGGGGCGCATGGCAGGGTGCAGAAGGAAAGGAATACCGTACGGTTTTTGGAAGGCAGATTTTGCTGGACTGGATTTTTTGACACCATGTCCCATTTGAAGCCCCCCTGATGCACCCCTAGAGTAGAAACTCAAAAAAAGTGACCCCATTTTAGAAACTACGGGATAGGGTGGCAGTATTGTTGGTACTAGTTTAGGGTACATATGATTTTTGGTTGCTCTATATTACACTTTTTGTGAGGCAAGGTAACAAGAAATGGCTGTTTTGGCAGCGTTCTTATTTTTTGTTATTTACAACATTCATCTGACAGGTTAGATCATGTGGTAATTTTATAGACCAGGTTCTCACGGACGCGGGAATACCTAATATGTATACAATTTTTTTATTTATGTAAGTTTTACACAATGATTCCATTTTTGAAAAAAAAAATCATGTTTTAGTGTCTCCATAGTCTGAGAGCCATAGTTTTTTCAGTTTTTGGGCGATTACCTTGGGTAGGGTATGATTTTTGCGGGATCAGATGACGGTTTGATTGGCACTATTTTGGGGTGTGTATGACTTTCTGATCGCTTGCTATTACACTTTTTGTGATGTAAGGTGACAAAAAAATGGCTTTTTGTACACTTTTTTTATTTTTTTTTACGGTGTTCACCTGAGGGGTTAGTTCATGTGATATTTGTATAGAGCAAGTTATTACAGATGCGGTGATACCTAATATGTGTATTTTTATTTATGTAAGTTTTACTTAATAACCGCTTCTGAGCCATAGTTTTTTATTTTTGGGGCGATTGTCTCAGGTAGGGGCTCATTTTTTGCAGGATGAGGTGACGGTTAGATTGGTACTATTTTGGTGGGCATAAGTCTTTTTGATCGCTTGCTGTTGTACTTTTTGTGATGTAAGATGACAAAAAAAAAATGGTTTATTTAGCACAGTTTTTTTTTTTTTACAGTGTTCATCTGAGGGGGTTAGGTCATGTGATATGTTTATAGAGCCGGTCGATACTGACGCGGCGATACCTAATATGTCTACTTTATTTTTTCCCCTAATTTTTACCAATTTTTTTAAACTTTATTTGGGGAAAATGAAGTTTTTGTTTTACTTGAAACTTAATTTTTTGGGGGAAAACTTTATTTTTTCCACTTTTTTTTCACTTTATTTTTTGTCCCACTTTGGGACTTCAACTTTTGGGGGTCTAATACTTCTGTATTGGAATGCATTGGCTGTATGAGTAATACAGTGTGTATTACTCATACAGCTTCCGCCCTGTGAGATCCAGGGGGCTGGATCTCACAGGCACTGCCTCAGGAAGGCATCGCGCTGCCTTCCATGCAATCGGGTCCGCCCTACAGCCCCATGGGGACCCGATGACCGCCCGCTGCAACTCCCGTAAAAGCCGCAAACTGCAGGTCTGAATTGACCCCCCCCCCCCCCCCGAGCATTGACCCAAAGTGCCTGCTCAATGATCCGGAAGAGGTTAAAGGCTATGGACATCTTCGGGCAAATTAATATTTTCTTTTTAGGATTGTATTTTCATCATTTTGGGCTAAAAATCTTTTTTTCATTTGGTTAAAAAAATTGGTTTGCAGATATCACTTCAGTCCTGTCAGCTTATGCTGAATTGAAGCTTTACTTGACCTAAAACACTTATTTAAGCCATATTCTTACCAGTTTGATAAGAGTTTAGCTATAACCCCTGTATCTAAAAAAAAAATAAAAAAAAAATGGCTGACATTTCTTAATACAGACTAATTGAAAAACAATTTTTCAGCCCAAAATAAGGAATGCAATAAAAAAATGAACTGCCCCAAAGGTGTCTATAGCCTTTAAAGGGGAGTTTCTAAACTGATCTCTGGATTGGTCATCAGTATCTAAATCGGTGGGGGTCTGACACCCTGGACCTCCGCCGATCATCTATTTGAGAAGGCACCGGTGCTCACAGTAGTGCCGCAGCCCTTCTCACAGCTTTGCCTAGGCCATATGATGTCATGTTGATTGGTTACATGGCTTAGGCGCAGCTCAGCCCCATTGAAGTGAATGGGACAGAGTTGCGATACCAAGCACAGCTCGTAACAAATGCTGTGCTTGGCAAGCAAAGAGAAAGCCGCAACTGTACTGCGAGCTTCGGTGCCTTCTTAACCACCTCAGCTCCCCTAGCTTAAACCCCCTTAATGACCAGACCACTTTTTACAATTCTGCACTACACTACTTTCACGGTTTATTGCTCGGTCATACAACTTACCACCCAAATGAATTTTACCTCCTTTTCTTCTCACTAATAGAGCTTTCATTTGGTGGTATTTCATTGCTGCTGACATTTTTTCTTTTTTTTTTATATTAATTGAAATTTACCAAAATTTTTGCAAAAAAATTACATTTTTCACTTTCGGTTGCAAAATTTGTCAATTAAAACTACATTTCTATATAAATTTTTCTCTAAATTTATTGTTCTACATGTCTTTGATAAAAAAAATGCAATAAGTGTATATTTATTGGTTTGGGTAAAAGTTATAGCGTTTACAAACTATGGTGTAAAAATGTGAATTTCCGCATTTTGAAGCAGCTCTGACTTTGAGCACCTGTCATGTTTCCTGAGGTTCTACAATGCCCAGACAGTAGAAACACCCCACAAATGACCCCATTTCGGAAAATAGACACCCTAAGGTATTCGCTGATGGGCATAGTGAGTTCATGGAAGTTCTTATTTTTTGTCACAAGTTAGCGGAAAATGATGATTTTTTTAATTTTTTACAAAGTCTCATATTCCACTAACTTGTGACAAAAAATAAAACTTTACATGAACTAACCATACCCCTCACGGAATACCTTGGGGTGTCTTCTTTCCAAAATGGGGTCACATGTGGGGTATTTATACTGCCCTGGCATTTTAGGGGCCCTAAAGCGTGAGAAGTAGTTTGGAATCCAAATTCGTAAAAATGCCCTGTGAAATCCTGAAAGTACTCATTGGAAATTGGGCCCCTTTGCGCATCTTGGCTGCAAAAAAAGTGTCACACATCTGGTATCGCCGTACTCAGGAGAAGTAGGGCAATGTGTTTTGGGTTGTCTTTTTACATATACCCATGCTGGGTGAGAGAAATATCTCTAAAAGACAACTTTTCCCATTTTTTTTTATACAAAGTTGTCATTTGACAGAGATATTTCTCACACAAAGTTTGGGTATATGTAAAAATACACCCCAAAACACATTGCCCAACTTCTCCTGAGTACGGCGATCTGCAAAACACATACGGACGTCTGAATGGAGCCTTACAGGGGGGTGATCAATGACAGGGGGGTGATCAGGGTGTCTATATGGGGTGATCAGGGGTTAATAAGTGACAGGGGGTGGGGGGGGTGTAGTGTAGTGGTGTTTGGTGCTACTTACAAAGCTACCTGTGTCCTCTGGTGGTCGATCCAAGCAAAAGGGACCACCAGAGGACCAGGTAGCAGGTATATTAGACGCTGTTATCAAAACAGCGTCTAATATACCTTTCAAGGGTTATAAAAAAAAAAAAAAAACAACATCTGCAGCCTGCCAGCGAACGATCGCCGCTGGCAGGCTGTAGATGCACTCGTTTACCTGCCATTTCCTGTGAACGCGAGCTCCTGTGTGTGCGTGTTCACAGGAAATCTCGCGTCTCGCAAGATGACGTGCCGAAGAGGAACAAACCAGCCGCCTCCGGACCGCAATCCTGCGTTAGGCGGTTAAACAGGATCCTGGGTGTCACACCCCACCGATCATAAACTGATGACCTATCTGGAGGATATATCATCAGCTCAGAAATCCTGGAGAGCCCTTTAAAAGTGACTGAACTACTGACTGATCACGCACTTAGCAGTTGTGTCAAACAATAACAACTGTATAGGTGTATACAATAATATCACCATTTCTGGTCTGACAGGTAATATCTGCCTCTACCTCTGTAATTGTGGGTTTCATAACTTGTCTTAGAATAGGTATGTAACATGCACCAGTGCCCCAGTTTAGTTTGAGCACTGGGAGCTCGTTAGACTGAACCTCTCCTACAATATTCTATGCACATAGCCGGTTACATAACGAGCAGCACACATACATGTGACATTATATGGGTGGATGTACATGATGTCACCGGACCAGTGGTTTCATGTTTCAGCATTTTTACTCACTGTATTCTGTACAACTTATCAGTGTATGTTTTGAAACTGCACAAGGGAACGTTACATCAGTCCAACCAGTGGTACAACCATTTCTCCAAAGCATCCCAGGAGCCATTTTTCTGCAAGACAACGCCAGGTTGAATGTTGCTTCTGCTATTGTGAGCACTTTGCATGGCCAAAATGTGCTACCATGGCCTGCAGCATCTCTGGGGTTGTCTCTCATCGAGCACATCTGGGACATAATTGGTAGGCAATTGTAAAGGGAGCTGCCAGCAGCGGATCTTGATGATTTGCATGTGCAACTGCATTCAGCGTGACAGCACATTACTCAGACAACCATTAATAACCTCATTTATACCATGCTAATGTGTGCAAGTGCATGTCCTTCTGCACATAGCACTCAATACTGAATAAATCGAGATATTTTCAATATTTAGTTTAGATTTTTTTTTATCATTTGCATATCGTTAACACGTCCATCGATCCTGTGATATTTATAATTCCACAACTTTCCCTTCTTGGTGTTGCAATTTCAATGTTGAGGAGTGTATATACGTACACATCACACACATATACATGCACATAAATGTGTATGTACAGTAGATTTGTTAAAATCCATGTACTGGAGAGTCATGTAGTGGAATCGCAAAGGCACGGCTTAAACCTAGGCATGGAGTCTATGGGATACACTGGTTTTACCCCTTTAACCCCTCTGGACTTTGCTTCAGATTGGCAACAGGGGTGCAGTCGATACAAGGGTGTGGTCATGACCTGCGTATTGTCGAGTAGTTTTACCTCCTAACCTCCCCATTCCCCACCCAATAATGTCACACTCAGCAAGTGGATTTTATTGGCCACAGCAGCAGTTTTATTAATAACTTAAATACAACAAATAACCAACCCAAGGCCTTCACACCTGAAAGCCCCGCCCCAGAACCCAGAAAAATGCCAGCACGGGGAGGGTCCTTGGAGCCCTGTAAAAATGACGGATAACTGCCCCGCCCTCAGTTAAATTACCTCTAGCAGATAAACGCCAGCTCAGAGGCAGAAACCGGTAACCAAGGGCAACAAACGTGGGCCGATACCGCCCATAAACAAAATAATACCTGGGGAGTCCAGAGCCCCTTTGGCTCCCTCCCCACCACAACCACCAACTCCAAGGACCCACCTCGCCCACGACAAAAGAAGCACCTCTGTGCCCCGCGATTCCGACCGCATGAGGAACACTCATGCTTAAATTTATACTTGTCCCCATAGCCCTGCCGCAACCAATGCCATCACCCGCATCCACAGACCAATGTCCTTATGGTCCCAACGGATACTAGGCCGAACCGCCTTTCACTGCCTGACCTGCTCATCTTACTTAAACCACCCCAGAAAACAGAAAAGCGCAGAAACAACTTTCCGGTGCTTTCTCCCCGATGACACTGGCCAGGATCACAAATGCCTGCAACCAGTTAGAAAAGGTCAGTGGAATCAAATGGTACCGCCGCTCATCTTCCTGGTCCTTCTTATTCTCCCTCCTATCCCTATCTAAATTAAAACGTTCAAGCGGGAGTAATGAAAATATGTCAACGTACTCCCCTTTCCAGATTTTTTTCCCTTGATCCTTGTACACCCCACGCCGCCAATGGTGACCCGGCCAAGGACCCTGTACCTACCAACCCCTTCACCAAATCTCGCAGCCCCAATAATAACTCCCCCAGCCCTCCCGTAATGGACACCCCTGAGCCCCCCCCCAGCCTCGGGAGCCCCCCCCCCCCCAATACAAGCAATCGCTAACGAGGAATTAACGCATATCTCACCTGGCTGCGTGGACGCTGCGATTCCACCAGCCAGATCGTGAGGAATTGGGACTTGACTGGCGACGAACTCTCTTCCGGCCATCCTCTGATCTTCAGCACCTCCTGTGTCCCTTCTTGCAACCACCGACGCCAAAGCCTGCAGCCTCGCCACTAGATGCCGCCCTTGTCACACTTGGACACAATTGATGGCTGGCACTCTGCTGAGTATAGTATTGTCTTCTGTGCTAAGTGATGGAGGATATCTCCGACGCAGGGGCGTAGCTAATGGCACATGGGCCCTGGTGCAAGAGTTCAGCTTGGGGCCCCCCTTCCCTTAGTGCTTTGTGGCCAGGGGCAGGAAGCACAAGGCCTTCATGCTGCCCGAGGCAAAAATTTAAACGGCACCCCCTTGAGCCAGAGGCACTTTCTATAATACCAGTGTCTTCTTATGCACCACAAGGGTCTTTGGGCCCCCTCAGGCTCCTGGGCCCGGTAGCGACTGCTACCTCTGCACCCCCTATAGCTACGCCCCTGCTCCGACGTAGAGCAATTCACGGCACTCAGAATTTCATGTGAATAAAGTAAAGAATTTTATTTGAAATGCCACTGGTGATTGTCAGTTATATAGGCCTTGTCACACTTGGAGCCGCCTCTGAGCCAGCCCACGCTACCCGATGATAGAACCAAGCACAGGGCCGCCATCTTGACCCAGCCGTCCTGCTGCCGCATCATGTGCCTCCCTCCACCACTGGGCAAGGTGACCACGTCCCGGCCCCCCTGCTGATCCAGGTCCGGACTCCCAGCTGACTGTATCCGAGGAGGGGGGCATCTCGCAACCCCCTCCCAGGGTCCCGCCTTACTACAGGATTCCTCCCGACACGCAACCGCCTAGATGCCCTGGTACTCACTGCGGTGCGTGCTGAAGGGGCTCCTTACCCGGTGCCGGACCCTCGGGCCACCTCGGGACTAAGGCGCTCCGAGGCCTAGTCCTCCGTGGCCGGCTGATGGGGAGAGCCAATGGAGCTGCATCCCCCGACCCTGGAAGCATGCCTTGTACCGGAGCCTGCAGCCATCCAGATCGTCTGCTCTCCGCTGCTGCACGGAGCTCCGCCAAAATTGCTTTCACCTCGGACATCGTGGGACAAAATCAAACTTCAGCGTCACAAGAGGTAATGCAGCAGCTCAGACAAGGGCTGCTGCAACACTGCTGTCCATTTTCCCGCCCTTGCTACCCCTTTTAAACCCTAAACCTCACCCTTAGCACCTCTCCCATCTCCATTCCTACTCCTTAACCCCATGTCCCAGAATCGACTCCCTCCAAGCCTCCGTCATGGCTTGCAGCCCTAATTCCGGCCTGTACTTGAACTGAGACAAAGTTCTTCACCAAGAAGGCATACAGGGAGTGTCAGGCCAAGCGATAATACAGATGTATAGTCAAGGGGTCTGGACCAGAAGTCATGCAGAAGTTGCAGGCAAGGTAACCAATGGACTAGACGGGTGAAAGGTCAGGAACAAGGAATGTGTCAGAAAACGAGAAGCACCACAACTACCAGGTGGATGAATGCAGGAAGGCTAGGCAGAGACTAGGTCAGGAACAGGGCCCAGGTTAGGAGATTAAGACAAATATGCCATCATACAAGATAACAGACAGGAAGAGAACCTGCGCTAATAACGGTGACAGCCGCTGGGCTCCTGCAGTGTAATACACTTCACTACTGAAGGCAAAACTCTTATTAGGAAAAAATTGTTTATAGAATAAATATCCCAATTCTTATTTTCTGGGCCGGAAAGACTCTGACATCATAAAACTCTCACCCACTCCAAACATTACATTCTCTAGTATTAGGTGTTAGCAGAAGGTAGGGGGGAGCTTAGATGCTATCACTTCCCTGCATGTGGAATGGGAAGAAATGGTACTCTGAGGACCTGTCTATTTGGGGTTTCTTCATATTGTATAGTGTTTAGCAGATATGTGTGTAAGTTACATGATGAATCTTTATCTGTGTAGAAGCACATAGTAATGTCAGCGTGTATGCCAGCACCTCCTAGTGGATGGAGAATGGTACTACAGCAATTTTTATAAAAAGAAAGAAAATGCCAAACATTGGACCTCATGTATCTATTCTCGGTTAGTTAGATTGGGGGGTAGACATTGACTAACACGACTCTGTAATTGCATCATCACCACATAGCAGCACAGGGCGACACGGAGTCACTTGAAAGTTGCATGTGCGTGGGACTTTCATGCAAGTGCCATTCAAGAAAACTCTGACTAGCCCCAGCACAAATGGCCTTGTTGCACATGGCAGGAAAAGTTTTATCAGTAAAAAGAAATGGCAAGTGGTACAACCAGGCAATTAAGTGTGGGATTTAACAGCATGGGGCAACATTTTGGTGCACATTTTTGACAACATCTGAACCAAACATTAGATGGTGTGCCTATTTTGTCCTCTTCCTCCTGGGGCAGCATGAAGAATCAAATAATTAGCAACATAAACAGTAAACCAATATGAATTAACCTAAATAAAGGGTTTATTTGGGAAAGTTGCAGGACTGTTCACTCATGTGGCTGCTATTGTAACTGGTTTTTAATCTTTTTATCGTAAGGGCTCTTTCACACCTGCGTTATTTTCTTCCGGCATAGAGTTCCGTCGTCGGGGCTCTATGCAGGAAGAATCCTGATCAGTTTTATCCTAATGCATTCTGAATGGAGTGAAATCCGTTCCGGATGCATCAGGATGTCTTCAGTTCCGGACCGGAACGTTTTTTGGCCGGAGAAAATACCGCAGCATGCTGCGCTTTTTGCTCCGGCCAAAAATCCTGAACACTTGCCGCAAGGCCGGATCCGGAATTAATGCCCATTGAAAGGCATTAATCTGGATCCGGCCTTAAGCTAAACGTCGTTTCGGCGCATTGCGGGATCCGACGTTTAGCTTTTTCTGAATGGTTACCATGGCTGCCTGGACGCTAAAGTCCTGGCAGCCATGGTAAAGTGTAGTGGGGAGTGGGGGAGCAGTATACTTACCGTCCGTGCGGCTCCCGGGGCGCTCCAGAGTGACGTCAGGGCGCCCCAGGCGCATGGATGACGTGATCGCATGGCACATCATCCATGCGCATAGGGCGCTCTGACGTCATTCTGGAGCGCCCCGGGAGCCGCACGGACTGTAAGTATACCGCTCCCCCGCTACTACTATGGCAACCAGGACTTTAATAGCGTCCTGGGTGCCATAGTAACACCGGATCGGTCTTCAAATGCTTTCAGTTCACTTGCGTTTTTCCGGATCCGGCGTGTAATTCCGGCAACGCCGGATCCGGACAACGCAAGTGTGAAAGAGCCCTTACTTATTTTTGTACAGAGTCTTCCTCCAAGAACATAAGCAAAGGAAGAGATGATGGCGTTGCCTGCCTCTCCCAGTGAGCCGACTTCTTTATGTATTAGGAATCTGCATAATCATTTGAATGAAGCAATTTTGGAGAAATAGGTGTATGGCAAATACATAGCATAAACTGCATAATGCAAGAAAATTTTGATTAGAACCTTTAGAATCACAGGTGCATATCCATGAAGCAAGCATAAGACAAAAAACTAAATGGCTGCACACCGTTATATATACAAACAATAGAGCTAAGAAATGGGGGTCATTCTAGATAAAAGTGGTACAATACCGACTATAAATAAGTAATGGAAGCTCTTAGCGCACATACGTGTTGGGCCCATCTACCAGGCGTCAAGATGGCTTCCGCAGATGGCTCCCTGACACTAAATATACTGCCTCACTTTGGACTTACTTAAGCCTACAATATTCAGGGCAGTGTAGGAACCAGCATAATAACACACATAACGGCCACTTTATTTCATTAACCATATAAGTAAAAAATAAATAAAATAGTGCTTATATAATTGATTACTAGGACAGTGCTTAAATGTGTGTTCCCACTATTTGAAGGGATAGTTTATCACTATTAGATTCTGATACTTCCTTATTGATGGACGTACAACTGGGACCACCATGGTCATGCTGCCGTACTGAAGCCCCTCTTCTGTTCACTTGATGGTAGCGGAGCTGCAGTATTCTGGCATGGACAATACACAATGGATGAAGCCTACCGCTTCCAGATCCATTCACTGTTTAGTTTCTGGGGCCAGTGGTGGCCGACAACTGATCAGTGGGGGTGCTAAGTGTTGGACCTCCATCCATTTCATATTGTTATGGACCTAATATTTTAAAGCTGAAATACCCCATAAAGGACAGATACTCATACAACATTTCATACAAATACATGATGGCAATACCAATAGCTTATCTACATTTGCTTTCGAAAAAAAAAAAATCTTAAAAAAGAGCTAATGTATCTGTACTGAATTCAACAATGTTATTTCTCATTCCTAGAATATACTTTGTCATCATTATTATTGTTCCCATTTGTGTCGGATGTTACTTTGAAGTTTATAGAGAATGGTTTTCTTCTCATCTTTGGAAATGTTTCCTTCCATTCTTCTACTCCTATGTAGTGTTGCTCTTTTTCTCTCCTGCTCTGCAATTTAAATAATATGACACTCGGGGCCCCATGCACACCATGTTTTTTTTTTATATGGGTTATTTTATTCCCTCAGTTGCTCCTGCATTGTCCGCTATGCATGATATTAAGGGCCCTAAGTGCATATTTTCTTTTAAGGATTTGATATTATATATGTATTTTTTCACTTGCGGTATTTTATGTTAATGGTTTTTTGAGTAGGAGCTGCCCTAGTTGACTCCAATCCCGGTCACCTGCGCTTTTGCACCTGATTGGGGGGTGGAGTTTTACAAATAGGCTCTGACTCGGGCAGTTGTCAGATCATGACTAAGAGCCCGTCTGGCTCGAAACATGTCAGTCTGATGCGAGATGTTGGAGGTCTGTGTCCACCACACTGTATGTACCTTTTGGATATGAAATAAAGACTGTGCAAGATTCCATTCAACTACGTGCTGGACATTCCTCATTTGTTGAAGCTTTGTCATTTGTACAGTGGTTTTAGTTAAGAGAGAAAAGCTCTATTTTACATAAAGACTTACAGTGCAGATCTTTTGTGTGATATACAATACCATCATCCATTATTTTAGTATTGGAATGTATCTTTTTATTACGGTATTTTTATACTTGGGCTTTATGACTTGCTGCTAATGGTTGTAATATAATGTGGGTGCATGGAGTCCTTAGAAAAAGGAACATTTTATTTTTTGTTCTACAAAATATCTTTTAAAAGCAAGTCGGATTTCTGGTTTTGTATATATATAAGGAGACTCAATTTTTTTGTACACTGTGTTTGGCTTTCTCTGTCCTTCCCATAGACAGAGTATGGAGCATTGGTCACACATATGTACTATACACATAGGCGGCTCTGGAACCCCCATTATTAAGATTGTGAGGGGAACCTCCTCAATCAAAGAATTGTGTCCTATCCTGTGGATAATGGCTCATGCACACGGCTGTTTCCTGGCCATGCCCGTATTGTGGTCCGCAACATATGGGCACACTGTCACAGATGCGGACCCATTCACTCTAACAACGCCTCTTTCAATCATGGTTGCAAATATCACTATATTGATTCTTTTTGGTTCGGTCTACTTAGTGAAAATGAGAACATCAGAAAAGGTCATCATTGATTAAAATGTTTAAAAGCTTAGGCCTCATTCACATTGCCATTTGATGTCCATAAAATAATAATTAAAAAAAAATATCAATCCATGTTTCATCCATAAGGTTGTCTGTGAAGGATCCATGTTTTGTCTGTGTGTGCGTTTTTTTAGACACTGCTCAGCTAAAAATTTATTTCCGGAGCATCTCCTATCAGTGGTCAGTGAAAAACGGACCTAACAGTAATGCCATCTGCGTTGTGTCGGATTTTCCCAGACCCATAGACTTCAATGTGCGTCTTTGGTCAATATCACGGACCAAACTAGTGCATCACAATTTTTTTTTATTTTACTGACCGTAAAAAAATAAAAATCACACTAATGTGGGAACAAGCATATTAAAATCAATAGGTACTGTATGTGAGCTGTCCACAGAAAATGTGAACAAGGCCTTCCTGAAAACAAACTGTTGATACATGTATAGGCTGTCATCGAACATAAATATTCTTAGTATTTAGCACTGGTTTTTTTTTATACTGTCAAAATTCCTTAGAAACGTCAGAAGAATAAGAGGGACATCTGACTGTTGACAGTTCCAGAATCTAGATTTGATTAGTTCACATTTATCTGTTTTCTCTATCCTTGCGATATTAACCAGCAATTTGCCTCTAGACAATTCTCAAGTGAATGTTTTTTTTCTCCTGATAGAAGCGAGATTACA
This sequence comes from Bufo gargarizans, assembly GCF_014858855.1. Classification (NCBI taxonomy): domain Eukaryota; kingdom Metazoa; phylum Chordata; class Amphibia; order Anura; family Bufonidae; genus Bufo; species Bufo gargarizans. The sequence goes on from NC_058083.1 coordinate 480,593,983, forward strand.
TCTTTGAGTATTGGTACGAGCAATTGCATTGAATTGGGGTCCTACGTCTGCTTTAGTACCCATGCCTTTCTAGACTTTAAAAAATTCCACATATCTTTTGAATCTTTTTCCATTCAGTCTCTGACCATTTGAGAACACTGGAATTGCTCATGACTAACATTAAAATGTTGTGCGTGAACCACCACGTCAAAAACTAAATGGATATACTTTGGTCAATATCACAATGCCTGGCTGTGGTCTGTGACAAGAAAAAGAAAGTCATTTTAAATGGGCTGTTTATCTTTGGGGTGGCCTTTCTGCCCTATACCCCCACCACGCCACGTGGCCAGACCCATGAAGGGAAGCATACATATCTACTCCCTGATGTTGGGTTCTGACTCTTTTGGTCCTCCACCACTGCTGTTTCGCTCTGGTCTTTGAGTGTCACGTGGGTCTCAATAATGGCTGTAGAGATGACGTGTCCCCCCGCCCTGGCTGCAGTAGCCACGTGACCCGCATCAAACAGAATCTTGACACATGTATACCGGAGTAAGGCAGCGACGGCTGGGGACTGAAGTAGTTGAAACCCGGCCACGGAGAGGAAGTAAGCATGCTTCCCTCTGCAGGTCCGGCCACATGGGGGAGCTCTGGCAGAAGATGAACCAAATGTATCAAACATACATTTGGTGCAAATTACAGCAAAACTGATTTTCAAAATTCCCCTCATGATAAATCTCCACCAAAGAACTTCAGTTGCCGATTCACCACAACATCCTTCTAGATTGTCAAATATATTTTGTGTTGGAAAATCGTCTTTTATAGATTTATCGTCTGTGATAGATTCACTCTAGACTGCGTCTTTGGGATCGTTTTCAAAAACTATGAATCATTGGGTCTTCTTATATTACTGTAGCTGACATCTGTAAAGCTTTCTGGATTTTCCAGTTTGTCTTCTAGCCAACGTCCCACCTTCTTTAGACTCAAGCAATTGTTCATAATTACTTTGTAGAATGCAGGGCTCCAGTCGACACTGGTATGTTTGGGTGTTTAAGGGACCATACAAAGAGGTGGTGTTGATGTTGCTTACTTTCTGTCAAACCCTACTTTCGAGATTTGGTGCAATGGCACTGTACTGCTGGAAAGGCTGCAAGGAAATGACATCATCACTTTTAAATTCATGCTCTTCATTGAATTCTCAAATTTCCTTTTCAATGGATTTACTAAATAATGAGAGAATTCAATTTGCGCATGCTTTGCACCACATTTATCTTTTTAGACACAATTAGGCGCATTTCTGTGCAGATTGCAGTCCTTTGCATCGCTATCTGTGGCTTCTACCCGCTCACGCCAGGTCTAAAAAAAGTGGGTGTGGGTGGGGAAGGGGACGGGCTGGCAGGCCCATCTCATTTACAATTTTTTACCACCTTTGAGTATTTTTTCTGACTTGTACAGCAAGGCCATGCCGGGTGCAAAAGTTAAAAATAAAAACAACTCACCAGTCATGAGCTCCCTGGGTCCTGCACCAAGCTCATGTGTCCACTGCTGGACCAGAAGTATAACATACCATCCATACGGGCTAAGGCCACAGATATTTCTTTCAAATCTTTGTTTATTGCAAGCAAAGAATAATAAATGTAAACAAAGCAGGGCAACACGCCCTAAAACAATTATGAGGACAATTTGAGCATAAGTGAGAAACTAGTTACATTAACATTACGTAACAGGAGAAGACATGTGCACGGCGTAGACATAAGCACAAAAATTTGATTAGATTACGGATCAGCAAGAAGCATACAAAAGACTCCCCTAATGGAGAGCTGCAATGACAGAGAGGGCAAAGCTAACAATCGCTGGGGTAGAGAAGGTAAGTCACAGGTCAATAGAGCGTCAATCCGTGCTAAAATCAGGCCCTGTTATAGCCCAACCATTCCAGCCATGGCTTCCACATAACCACAAATTTATCATGGGAGAGTGTCTCCCAGCTGGACAGTTCTTCAAATCTATAAATTTCATTTACCTTCTGTACCCATTCTTCCATGGAGGGGGCTTGTTGGGACAACCAGTGCGTAGGGATTATTAGCTTCGCCGCTGAAACCAGGTGGGCTAACAGGGAGTGTCTGTGTAAAGGAAAGCCACAGGTAGGGATGTTCAAAAGCACTGAGGAGGGATTAATAGGTGTCGAAAGAGGGCATATGTGTAGAATGGCATCAGATATAAAAGACCAGTATGGGGTTATTTCCCTACAAGACCACCATATGTGGTACAATGTTCCCCTCTCCTCCTGACATCTCCAACACACCCCAGATGAGTTTTGATCCATTCTCTGGATGACATCTGGGGTTCGATACCACCTAGTTAACAGCTTGTAGGAGTTCTCCTGCACTCTTATACACCTAGAGAACCCATGGGAGTTCTTGAGAATAATGGATACCGTTTCGTCAGACAGCGTTAAGCCCAGGTCCTGCTCCCATTTTTGTATAAAAGTCGGTCTGTTGGTAGCCCCGAGACTAAGTAGCTTAAGATAGAGAAAGGATAAAATCTTCCTAATCGGTCTATCTGAAATAGTTAATACATCCAACCAAGAAGGGGTGAAGTTCCTAGGCGCAACTTGTGTATACTTCTGGCATATTAGGGAGAAGTGAGAATAATGTATGGAAGTCCAGTTAATAGCTAAATGTGAAGTCTAAAGGTCCTGCAAAGAAGGAGGCTCTTGAAGTTTCAGCATATCACCCGTTAAGGAAGCACCAAAGGCTGACCACACGCCCAAAACGTCTGAATATGGCCACAGATATTTCTGACTCAAACGGCAAGGGAGTGTAGGAAATGGGAAAAGTATGGGACCTGCCTTTAAAATGACCCGATCGATGACATGTACAAAAGCGGCATATGTCCAAGGTCACCACCGAAGCCACTGACTGGTTGGCAGCAACTGTGTGCATGTAGACAGCATGTCACATTTTCCATGCAACGGACCCAGCTAAATCCAAAGCACTCATGTTAGGTCAGCGGTCAGTGTCTGCCGCTGCCCAGCTACATACCATGATACTCCGCTACCTCTGCAAGCTGCTGTCTCAATTGCTCCAGTCTCTGTTCCCTTAGGCTGTGCGTGCACTCACCTGTGGCATCTTAAAGGGCCAGTGCGTGCATCTGCAAATCTTTCTCTAGCCAATTGGAATTTAAGGCATCCTTTCCAAAGGGTGGGGGTACCTGAGCTTTGAGGTTTTCTAGTCTCTAGTAACCAGCGAAGACGTGATCTCTTGTCTGACTGACCATGTACTGTACCTTGCCTGTTTACCGTTTCTGCTCCTTGCCGCCTGTCCCAGTTTTGGTACTGCTACCTGGTCTACGCACGTACTCAGCCTGTCCTGACCTTGGACTGTGTTCAGACTATGCCTTGCTTTATCCCTTGGTGCTTATGCTATTCTCTTGCATCTTACCTTAATTATCTCTGCATTATCCCCACCTGTGTTCCTGTGAGTTCTCCAGGGTTTACCTGCTCCACCCGTGTATTCCACTACTTCTAGATTTCAGTGTCAAGTTCTGTTTACCTAGTTCAGGGATGCTCAATCTGCGGCCCTCCAGCTGTTGCAAAACTACAACTCCCAGCATGCTCAGATAGTCTACAGCTATCAGCCTACAGCAGTGCATTGTGGGAGTTGGAGTTTTACAACAGCTGGAGGGCCGCAGGTTAAGCATCCCTGACCTAGTTGATTTGTGTTGTCCATGCTTCTGCCCAGCATCAAGCCTGTTTGCCTTGCCTGAGACTGCTCACCACACTGTTTGCCAGCTTCTTCTTCTTATGTCATTGTGTTTCTCTACAGCCAGGACTCAAAGTTTCCAAAGACCTGTCTAAGTGCCTGTACACACATACCTGCAGTTTTGGTGCATTTTCTGCATCCTGAGCTCCTGCGGATTGCCGCAGAGTCCCTGGCCCCAGTGGGTCAGCTGCAAACCATACTGGTACTATCCCTGGAGGTAGCGGCCTAGTTGTTTCCCTGCAGCAAAGTCCACATCCCTGTACAGGTGTTAAAGGGTGAATATCAGGCAGGTGCCAGTATAACGAACTTAGTGTTAGCCCAAACTGGTTGGTTGGCACACTGTCAGATGTAGGCACGCTCTAATCTCACACTGTGCAACGTCAGTTCACAGCACAGTGTTTTAGGAAGAATGCTGGATCTCAGGAGCAGAGCAACCAGAGAGTTTTATTTTTGTCCGATCATAGATCTGATTTAAGGGGTTACCCTGGAAAAGATAATGATGACTTATCCTCAGGATAGATTATCCTTATCACATCAGCAGGATCAACACAAAAACCACCTCAGCAGCATATAGAAACACAAGTATAAATCAGAAAAATCCAGAACACCTTCCCACCTTCCCATAACATGTTGGGTCAAGACACAACATGTATACAAAAGGAAATACTAGTTATCTCAGATCAGCATATAGTTTAGGCTGTCTTCCAGGGTTTGTTGAAATAGCCCAGTGTCTCTGGTTTGAAGATAGCAGGGGACTTATGTTGAGAGGGATGTGGTGAGGAAGGACGTGATGATGATATCACTAATACATCTTCCAGGGAAATTCAGCATGGAGTAATCGATAAGAACAATTGATAGAACCTATTTCTCCCTATTCATCCCTTCCTAAACCTCAACCCAGGGACACCCCTTGATGGTAGGGGTTCCCTGTCCTCGTACCTAATCTATATGCCCCTGTTAAACCCTACCTTAATAAAGAAAAGGAGTTAAAAATAACAGAATGCTGAGTACATATAGGTATCCCACTAAAGGACAACCAAAGTAAACATGAAAAAACAGTTTCCCCAGTCGATGAATATTACGACCGGTTCGTCAGGGCATAAATTATACTTAGCATTCAGTCTCACAAAGGAGACTATCACTCGGTGCCCCTCAATCAGGACCCTCTGGGAGACTTGAGCCAGGATGCAGGCTTTTGGGATGTCAGGTGTCTCAGCTCTGGTTTCAAACTGGACTCTTAAATACTCTCCTCCCACTCCCCCACCAACACTTAGTCTGATGTGGTGGTGGGGGGTGGGACTGTCTCTGTCAGTCTCCTCCAATATTATGAAGATACATGGATTCTATCAAACATAGACCGTCTCTGTACTGATTTGTTCCTAATCACGTAAAATATATATCCATGTAGACAGGTATGTGAGAAAAGAAGAGAGGACGCCGCTCTGGAACGCATATGCGTTCCACAGAGCGGACATTAGGTCATCAAGGAGCGCCCTCGGAGCCAGATACAGAGTCACCTCATACCATGTGAGGCCACTCTGGAACACAGATGCGTTCCACAGAGCGTAAGTTACATCACCACCGAGCGCCTCGGAGATCGGAAGCTACGTCACATCCGTGCGTTCCAAAGACCGGAACTATCATGTACGCTGCATCTTTGGAATATTCCATGCGTTCCATCAATTGGAACCATATTGTTAGGAATTAGTCGAGGCGCACGAACAATAAATAAAGCTCAAATAGGGTACCAGGTATATATATATTTAAAGGTTACCCATTTTGTCTCCTGATGGTCACGAATAAAAATTCCAAATATACTATAGGAGAAGATAAGCCTCGAGGGGAGAGAGGGGAGGATGGGGGGGCCTTTGGGGGGGCCTTTGGGGGGGAGGAAGAGGCCGTAATATCACTCAAATAGTGCATCCAGGTCTGGAAACACCTAAATTCACAATATTGCCCACATTATAAACAATTGTGGGACCATCCCTTTATATAAGGATCACATCATCATCGTTTTGATATATCATCTTGGATCTCTTCCGATCCGATATATAGAAGTATGGCACTCATTTCGAATGTACAGACCCTATTTGACAACTGGAAACAAAACGAGGGGGATTGGAGAGAACTCCAAGGGGAAAGGGGAGTCCGTTCATAATAGAGGGAGGGTCATGCATATGGGAGTCAGGAGGATAGAATATCTTCACTCACTACAGAAAGCAACCAAGCGATAATTGTTCGCTAAGGCCATCAGGACTGGATGTCTTTAATCTATACATCCATTGACATCAGCAGGAGTCTAAGTCCCAGCAGCCCTGCCGACCAGCTGTTTCACAAAGCCGCTGCGCTCACCAAAGCTCCGGTGAGCAATGCAGGCTCCTGGCAGCTTTCAAAGGACAGCGCCATTGTATGGTGGTAGTGCTTCGCAGGGGCATTGCTAGGTTAAAAAATTTGGGGCCTGGGCCCCTGATGTTTTGTCCCAGACCCCGAAAGTACTGTCTGCCAGATCAATACAAATGTATTGCCATCCTCAGGATACATATGAATCTAATGCACTGGAAGAGCTGAAGGACATGTGATGATATCACAGTCCATGTGATCAGTGCTGAAGGCAGTGGTTGAGGACCTGCGATGATGTCAGCATCATGTGACCAGTGCAGGAGAGGAGGGCGCTCAGCAGTGAAGAGGAGAAGTCCTGGGGAAGAAGCTATGGTGAGGTGTGTGTCAGAGGTAAGTGAAGGCATAGATTCTCAGTGTAAGAGGCAGAGTAATGCTGGGAGTTGTGGTTATTTAACTGGGACTGTATGTTAGGTGTTAAAGGGGAATATTAATCACCAATATGTATACACCCATACCACCTGGACCGGCCCATGCAAAAGGGCCGATATACATGCATATATGTAAGGGAATATATACATATATTAAATTTTAAATCCAACACGCCCTCAACATTAGGGCTGAAGGGAGGGATATTAATTTACATGGAACTGTATGGTGGAGTGATGTTATTTTACATGGGACTCTACAGCAGAGGGAGGGACGTAGTGCTATTTACATTGGACTATATGGTGGAGGGGCTGAGGAATTATAATTTCTGACACTATAGGGAGGAATATAACTACAAGGGGCAACAGGGGCGGACTGACCGGTCAGGCACTTCGGACATGATCCGAGGGCCCGGCCAGGATGGGGGCCTGCCCCAGAATAACATAACACCGGGCCCCGCTCACTGTAATAGTAATATTCCTATGTCAACAACTTGAAATCCTCTGCGATCCTCTCCCTCTCTGTACTCACAAACTCAGTAGCAGGCCGGGCGGCAGCAGGCAGTGTAATAGGAGTCTACAGTGGAAGCTAGCCCCGCCCCTCCCCGCCCTCCAACCAATCAGAGGCAGCCAGCAGTCCAGCACTGACTCACAGCACAGGGGAGTCGTGCAGGGATTAAGGCTGGTTTCACACGGGCGTTGCGGATTGGGGCCGGATGCGTTCAGGGTGCGTTCAGTGAAACTCGCACTATTTTGCAAGCAAGTTCAGTCAGTTTTGTCTGAGATTGCGTTTAGTTGTTCAGTTTTTTCCGCGCGGGTGCAATGCGTTTTGATGCGTTTTTCACGCGCGTGATAACAAACTGAAGGTTTACAAACAACATCTCTTAGGCCTCGTTCACACGTCAGTGTTCGGTCAGTGATTTCCATCAGTGATTTGTGAGCCAAAACCAGGTGCAGCTCTAAACACAGAACAGGAGCAGATCTTTCCCTTCTACCTCATGTCTGTGGAGGCTCCACTTCTGGTTTTGGCTCACAAATCACTGATGGAAATCACTGACCAAACACTGAAGTGTGAACGAGGCCTTAGCAACCATCAGTGAAAAACGCATCGCACCCGCACTTGCTTGCGGATGCAATGCTTTTTTCACGCAGCCCCATTCACTTCTATGAGGCCAGGGCTGCGTGAAAAACGCAGAATATAGAGCATGCTGCTATTTTCACGCAACGCAGAACTCATGCGTTAAAAAAACAACGCTCATGTACACAGAGCCATTGAAATTAATGGGTCAGGATTCAGTGCGGGTGCTATGCGTTCACGTCACTTATTGCACCCGCGTGGAAAACTCGCCAGTGTGAAAGGGACCTAAGAGAATCGTCTGAGAGTTTATTAGTTAAAAGAATCGAATGAGTCAGAGACTGTGTCACCGAGTCCCTGCCAGGCTTCCTGCTCTGCGGCTCCCTGTCTCCCGACAAGTCCGTCCGGGGGGGTGGTATAGTATTGCATGTAGCAGAGCTGTGTGTGTGGACAGGGTGCTTGCAGCAATGTAGCAGAGCTGTGTGTGTACAGGGTGCTTGCAGCAATGTAGCAGATCAGGAAGCCTGGCAGGGACTCGGTGACAGGATTATTTTAACTCAAAGAATCAAATGAGTCTCTGACTCATTTGATTCTTTTAACTAATAAACTCTTAGACCATTATCTAAATCCCTGCAATAACTATACATTGTAATTACATCAGTCTGCTCCACTGCATTCACTGCAGCAGAGCTGTGTTTGCCAGGAGCGAGTCCCTCCAGACCTTCGGTTCACTTGAGAGCCGACTCAGCAAGTGAACCGAAGATTCGATGAACTGAGCATGCGCATTGATCTTCAGTTCACTTGCTTTTGTCGGCTCAGGAAGTGAACCGAAGATCCGATTTATGAAAAAGATCCGAAATTTCCATCTCTAAAACTCAGTAGCAGGCCGGGCGGCAGCGCAACTCACTGACGTCACGCGCCTGCTCCGTTCATAAAGTGGGAGGAGCAGGCGCGTGACGTCAGTGAGTTGGATCGCAGAGGATTTCAAGTTGTTCACATAGGAATATTACTATTACAGTGAGCGGGGCCCGGTGCAATAGAATACAGTGACTGCACCGGGCCCCGCTGCCATTACCAGATGCCGGTGTTCCGTTTACTTGACAGTATTATGTCTATATCGTGGGAGATAGTTTTACATTACGTCCAGCTTGAAGTGCTGACTAATATAAAATTTAAAATCTTTATTTCATTTCCTTAAAACAATTTTCCACTATATAGACATAATACTGTCAATTAAACGTCACAGAGGTGCTGAAGAGGTCTAGATATTTGCATTTTGTTAACCTCTACTGCACCTGCGCCAAGTCGTCTTTTTTGCGCATGCGCAGTGTATTGGGAATCACTCACTCACAGGGACACTGTTATGGGGGATCTGTGGATGACACATATATAGTATAAGGTGCTATATATGTGTCACCCACAGATCCCCCCCACAACAGTGTCATCCACAGATCCCCACAACAGTGTGTCATCCACAGAGCCCCCATAACAGTGTGTCATCCACAGATCCCCCCATAACAGTGCCATCCACAGATCCCCCCATAACAGTGCCATCCACAGATCCCCCCATAACAGTGTGTCATCCACAGAGCCCCCATAACAGTGTGTCATCCACAGAGCCCCCATAACAGTGTGTCATCCACAGAGCCCCCATAACAGTGTGTCATCCACAGAGCCCCCATAACAGTGTGTCATCCACAGAGCTCCCATAACAGTGCCATCCACAGATCCCCCCATAACAGTGTGTCATCCACAGATCCCCCCATAACAGTGTGTCATCCACAGAGCCCCCATAACAGTGTGTCATCCACAGAGCCCCCATAACAGTTCGTCATCCACAGATCCCCCATAACAGTTCGTCATCCACAGATCCCCCATAACAGTTCGTCATCCACAGATCCCCCATAAGAGTTCGTCATCCACAGATCCCCCCCCATAACAGTGTCATCCACAGATCCCCCCCATAACAGTGTCATCCACAGATCCCCCCCATAACAGTGTCATCCACAGATCCCCCCCATAACAGTGTCATCCACAGATCCCCCCCATAACAGTGTCATCCACAGATCCCCCCCATAACAGTGTCATCCACAGATCCCCCCCATAACAGTGTCATCCACAGATCCCCCCCCCATAACAGTGTCATCCACAGATCCCCCCCCATAACAGTGCCATCCACAGATCCCCCCACAACAGTGCCATCCACAGAGCCCCCATAACACCTTTTGGTTCAATTTTTTTTTATTTGGCTATTCCCCACCCCTCTTGTAATTGTTCCGCTACTTGTGGGCGCGGGGGAATGAGTTGAGTCACTTCGGTTGGCAATCCCGTCCTGCAGCGTGTGATCCCGCAAGGCCTGCCGCTGTAGGTCACGGGTCTCGTGGGATCACGCGCCACAGGATGGGATTGCGCACCAAAGTGACTGAACTCATGCCCATGTAGCCCGCAAGTAGCGGATCAGTGGAACAAGTACAAGGTGGGTGGGGGATGATCTGTGGGGTTGCCCAGACGGCTAGGCCCTTCACAGTAGTTATTAACCCCTTTCAGCAGTCCCCCATTCACTGAAGGGGAGACTGCTGAAAGGGATTAATAACTACTGTGAAGGGCCTCCCCCCCCCCCTTTAACAGTAGTTATGCCCAGATATGTGCCCCCTTCACAGTAGTTATGCCCAGATATGTGCCCCCTTCACAGTAGTTATGCCCAGATATGTGCCCCCTTCACAGTAGTTATGCCCAGATATGTTCCCCCTTCACAGTAGTTATGCCCAGATATGTTCCCCCTTCACAGTAGTTATGCCCAGATATGTGCCCCCTTCACAGTAGTTATGCCCACACTGCTTCTAACAGAGGCTCACTGATGGACGCTGAGATTAGATCACCCCATACGAGAGCATTAAATCAATGCTTTCCTATGGGGAAAAATTTGACCCCGGAGGTCATCATGCAGGGTGTGAGGACGTCCAGCGTCAGATACCGGACCAAAGGTCTGTTTTAATCCAGGAAGCCCTCAGGTGGCCGCCAGCACTAGAGGCTGACTTATTGCTGGAACGTAAACAATGCAGTTTCTCTAGAACATTGCAGCTCGATTTGCAAAAGGGACACTGTACCCAGACCACTTCAATGAGCTGAAGGGGTCTGGGTGCCTTTTGTGTCACTAACTTTGAAATCTTATTAAAGATTGTGTAGGGTGTGTCTGGAGGCGGGGCATGGAGGCGGGACAAGGGTGGGGCTTGCAGCAGAACATGGGTGGGGCCTGTAAGGGGGCCCTTGATTTATTTTGCCCGGGGGCCCTGAGGGTTCTCAGTCCACCCCTGAGGGGCAATATAAATACTAAGGGCACTTCAGAGATAGCATTATAACAGTAGGGGGCAATAAAAATATTGGGGGCACTGTAGGGGCATTTTAAATCCAGGGGACATTAGGCATTTTTATTACTACTGGGGGCTCTATAGGGGGGACTTATAGATCTGCCTTATTTCTACTGGGGGCTCTGTTAGGGTATTATTAAAACTGGAGGGCTCTTCTACTAATGGAGGCACTCTTGGGGAGCATTATCACTGTTGAGGGCACTGTAGGGGGCAGTATTACTAATGAGGGCATTCTAGAAGGAGATTACTATTTGTGGGACTTTGAGGAGCACTATTACTGGGGGGGGGGGGGGCGCACTCATTTTTATTCAGGATAGTATTTAGGGGTATTGGGGAGCACAGCAAGCAGCAGGATAACACTGGGGGGACTCCAGGTTTGGAGATGATGATAGAAAAGTAAGGAAGCTAAGATGCCTGCAGAGACGAGGCGGCTGAGAGAAGTTGTCTGGACCAAATGGAGAAGAGGATGACAGAGAAGACAGACATCACCTGAGGGGCCCTGGATGTAAGAGGTATGTGCTTTTTGTAGCAACAAGGACCTTTGGTGATGTCACAGTCATCACATGATCCATCACCATGGTAAAAGATCATGTGACGGACCATGTGATGACCGGAGTGACGTCATTACAGGTCCTGTTCATGTAATTAATGCTCACCCCAGGTCCTGTTCAGCAAAGGAGACAGAAGAGAAGCCGGGCTACGCGAACAAGCGGACTAAGGTGAGTTAAATAATTTTCTATTTTGTTTTAACCCCTCAAGCCCTATTTTACTATGCATTCTGTATTCATAATGCTATTATTTTCCCTTATAACCATGTTATAAGGGAAAATAATAATGATCGGGTCTCCATCCCGATCATCTCCTAGAAACCGTGCGTGAAAATCCCACCGCATCCGCACTTGCTTGCAATTTTCACGCAACCCCATTTACTTCTATGGGGCCTGCGTTGCGTGGATTATCGCACCACAACGCACAAAGAGGAGCATGCTGCGATTTTCACGCAACGCATAAGTGATGCGTGAAAATCACCGCTCATGTGAACAGCCCCATAGAAACGAATGGGTCGGGATTCAGTGCGGGTGCAATGCGTTCACATCCGCGCGGAATACTCGCCCGTGTGAAAGGGGCCTAAGAGTTGTAAGGGATCGGTTCATTAGTGTTCTTCACATTTTACAGCTTTTTCAATGCCCCTTTCTGTTGACCCCAAAAAAATAATTACATTGAGTCGAAATATTGTTCTTCGTTTGTCCCCGATTTCTTCTTGTCAGCTTTGTTTTCATCTTGCCTTTCTCAGTACAAGCTAATATTTGAAAATGTTGCATATGGTTCTTCCCAGACGTTCCATGTGTATTAGTGACATCAGACAGGGTGACATGTGGTAGATCAGAGCAATGTGAGGTTAACGTAGGCTGCTTGGGGGCGAGGCTGTGGGTGATAGAAATGCTTCACATGGCTGCCTGATTCATTCTCGAATGTAACAGATTAGTCAGCACAGTTTTCAATTCCTCCTACTGGCTGGGGTTAATTTTGCTGTCCGTAGTTATGCGAATATTCAGACACAAATTACTGCGATTAACAAATACAGTTTTTTTTCTAAGAATTGATGAATCCAAAGAATGATGGGCATGCGAGTGCTGGCAAGGTGATCCAGAAGGGTAAATATGTGGTCAGGTAATCGTCTTTTTCCTAATTACAGGGATACAAAGTTATGACTCCGTAAAAGTTTTTGTCCACTTTGAACATTCCTCTTTCATTACAGTGCTCCTCTGATGATCAGTGAAGATCCCACTGCTGGGATGCTCAGCAATCATAATCTGACAGGAAATAGCAAAGCAAGTGTTCAGTTCTCCTGCAGCACCCCCACAGGGCAAATGAAGAATTACATATTAAAATTAGTGGGATGTCTATATGATGTAAAGATGTGGTGGGTCTTCCATAGAGAGATAGACGCTCTTGACTGTCTTTCTCCACAAATTAACAAAGGTCTTAAACGAAGGAGTGTTCTATAGTAAACAATATAAAATGGTGCAAATCTACTGATAGACATATTAGTTTGCTTATCATGCTTCCAATGCACTTCTTGAGAGTTTTCTATAGCCAAACCCTTTAAAGGGATTTTCCAACAGGATAGGTCATCGGTATCTTATTGGTGGAGGGCCGACACCTGGACCCCCGCCGATCAGCTGTTTCAGAAGGCACCAGTGCTCCAGTGAAGGCCGCAGCCTTCTCTGTTTACCATGCACAACGCCGTACATTGTATAGTGGCTGTGCTTGGTGTCGCAGCCCACCCCCATTCACTTAAACAGAACTGAGCTGCGCCTAGGCCACGTGAATGATGAACGTGACGTCACTAACTTAGGGTAAGCTGCGAGAAGGCCAGGGCACTCACAGGAGTGCTGGTGCCTTCTCAAAAAAGCTGATTGGTGGGGGTCCAGGTGTCAGACATTCAGTGATCAGACACTGATGACCAGAGGATAGGTCATCAGTTAAAAAGTGTCAGAAAAACCCTTTAGTGACACTAAAACCACAGCAAATAATAAATTCTGCCTATATTTTGATAGACGAGGTGCAGGCTATTATGCATGGTTTCTCTTCTGTTTGAATGGTTTTTGTGGTTGCAGGTAGCAGAACACAGGCTGGTTGCTGGACACAGGATCTGGAGCAGAGATACAGGACCTGGCGTGAAGATCCAAGAGCTGGAGCCTAGTCAGCAACTCGTGGTCCAGAAAGTAACCAATGATCATGACCAGATCAGGAACCAAATGCAGTAACCAAAGCACAAGGCAGGAAATAGTCATGGATAGCCAGTAGTACTACAAATACCAGGAATAACTTGGAACTAGGCGGCTAGAGGCAACATCCACAAGAGCAAAGGACCAGACCAGTCAACCCAACAATACATCTGTGAAATGCATAGATTTCCATCAGTGACCCTAAGCCAAAACCAGAAGTAGAGCCTAAATAGAGATAAGGAATAAGGGAAAGATCTGCACCTGTTCTGTGTTTTTGACCCGCACTTTGTTTTGGCTCACAATCCCTGATGGAAATCACTGATCAATCACTGACCGAGTCACTGAAGCGTGAACTAGTCCTAATGAAGGCAACCATAGCAGTGCTGGATTTGTAATCTGAATAGGAGCAGACTTGAATAGACCCCCAGGGTCGAACGGTATCAGCAGAGAAGAGGTCCACAGTGCAGCTCATGACACACGGATGGCCAGGTAGTGGGTAAGTTAGTCCTGGCAACCAACATGCTCAACCACACAGCAGCAAAAATGAAATCACAAAGGCAGCCTGAAAGAGGGATTTTATCCCACTCAAGAAAATATGGTCTCATGCACACGGCCGTAGTTTCTGTCCGCGCCCGATTTTTTGCGGATCGGATGTGGACCCATTCATTTCAATGGGGAAGCATAAGATGGGGACAGCACACCCCATTGCGGGTGCAATCAGTTTTGATGCGTTTTTCAGACACATGAAAAAAACAAAAAAAACTTAAGACTGCATCTGGATGCAATGCGTTTTCACTTCTATGGGGCCAGGGCTGCGTGAAAGCGCAGAATATAGAACATGCTGAGTTTTTAAGGCAAAGCAGAACTGATGCGTGAAAAACAACACCCATGTGTACTGACCCTTCGAAATGAATGGGTCAGGATTCAGTGCGGTCGCTACGCTGTCACGTCACGCATTGCACCTGCGCGGAAAACTCGCTTGTGTGAAAGGGGCCTAAGAGAGACTAGGTAGCGGGTGCAACTACTTGATTTCTACATCTCATGAGAACCTAACAAACCAAAAAATGTTTACTGAGCAGTATCATGTAATCCAGACAGACCTTTGACACTGATTGACAAGACCGGCTTACGTAACAAAGATAAAAATTCTACGGTACTGGCGGGTTTACATGGGCCGAGGAGCAGCCGAAGAGCGTTCCTTCCTGACAACTGGATGCTCATTCAATTTTTATGCAGCGATCACCTTCACAGTATGAGAACGAGCAATGGCTGCACTGTTTCTGGGCAGCAGAGTACTGTTTAGACCGCACGATCTGCTGCCCAATGCATGGCCATCATCCATGCGGCAGCCAGGATGGACCGAGACTAGTGTTGAGCGAACTTGTGTTTTAAGTTCGGCGTCTAAAGTTCGGGTTATCGAAGAATCACGTTATGGATTCCGCTACCACGGACCATAAGTTATGGGTAATGGGTCTGTAATCTGTCCGCACTGTAAAAAAAATATAAAAAAATAGAACATGTTCTAGTTTTCTGCGGTGCGGAGGCATGGACAGAAACACCACGGAAGCTCTCCATAGTGCTTCCGTTCCTCACCAAGCATTAACCATAAACCCCATCAAACCTTTTTTTATTCTACAAGACCACCCCCTCCTCACAGTACACTCGGCCCCGGCCTTACCGTGACTCCTCCACCTAGCCTGTGACATCGAACCCTGGCTGGACCAACTGCACAAGCTTCTCTTAACCAGGCTCCATAAGAACTCCCGGGAGGAGACTCCCTCCACTTCTGCCGTCAGATGCAGATCACTGAAGAGCTGCAGCTGAGCCAGGACAAGGATTCAGCACTGCATTCTGAGGGCTCATGCACACGACCGGATTTTTCCTTTGAGGCCAGGCATACATCCGCATTTTTTGTAGATCCTTGTGGCCTTTCCGCGGATTATAGAACATGTCCTGTTCTTGTCCGTTTTGAAGACAAAAATAGCCATTTCTAGAAATAGGAGTGAGAAAAAATGCAGAATGCACACAGAAGGTATCTGTATTTTGCAGATCAGCAGTTTGTGGACTGCAAAACGGATATGGTCATGAATCTGAATGTTCTTAGCCTTAAAGAGGACCTTTCACCGATTATGACATGTAGAGCGGCGCCCGGGGATCTCACTGCACTTACTATTATCCCCGGGCGCCGCTCCGTTCTCCAGTTATGCCCTCCGGTATCTCCGCTCACTAAGTTATGGTAGGCGGAGTCTGCCCTTGTTCTTCTGTAGCGCTGGCCAATCGCAGCGCAGAGCTCACAGCCTGGGAGGTTATTTTCTCCCAGGCTGTTAGATCTGCAATGCGATTGGCCAGCGCTACAGAAGAACAAGGGCAGACTCCGCCTACTATAACTTAGTGAGCGGAGATACCGGAGGGCATAACTGGAGAACGGAGCGGCGCCCGGGGATAATAGTAAGTGCGGTGAGATCCCCGGGCGCCGCTCTCCAGGTCTGTATAGTTAGTTCACAGTGTCATAATCGGTGAAAGGTCCTCTTTAAATCGAATATTTAACTTCAATCTATGGAGCAGGAGGTACCTGGACGAACATGGCACCAGAAAGGAAGAAGGAAACTGACAATATACCTGGTGACATGTTAGAAAAAAATTCTCCTGCTAACCATGTATCCACCCCACTATTCTATGTAGTCCATGCGCCTGGAGTAAAAACTGCGCCAGCCCCTGGCTGATGTCGTTTTTAGCTAACATTTGCACCTGTTGCCCTCACCCTGCCCCTATCACACCCAACTGGCATACACGGCGCAAAACCGGCCGTGCGACAAAACCGCACAGACAGTTTTGCAAGGGGATTTGCAACACTTTTTACATCTAAGGCCTCTTGCACACTATTGTATGGCTTTTTCAGTATTTTGCAGTCCCCAAAGAACGGATCCGAAAAAAAATACAGATGTTGTCCGTGTGCATTCCGTTTTTTGGGGAACTGAACAGCTGGCCCCTGATAGAACAGTCCTATCCTTGTCCGTTATGCGGACAATAATAGGACATGTTCTATCTTTGAACGGAATTAAAAAATGGAAACTGAAGGCATACGGAGTACCTTCATTTTTTTTTTGCGGATCCATTGAAATTAATGGTTCCGTATACGGTCCGTATGCGGATCGCAAAAGAGCGGAACGTAAATGAAAAAAAAAAAGTTTGTGTGCAAGAGGCCTAAGGGCTCCTTCATTTGCGGATACGCAATACACGGGCACCGTTCCGTGTGCATTCTGCATCACGGATGTGGACCCATTCACTTCAATGGGTCCGCAAATCTGGAGATGCGGAACGGAACACTACGGAAGGACTACGGAGTGCTTCCTGGGGTTCAGTTCCGTGCCTCCGCACCGCAAAAAAATAGAACATGCTCTATCTTTTTGCGGAACAGACAGATAGCGGATCCATTCAAATGAATGGGTCCGCGATCCCCATGCAGATGGGCCACGGTCGGTGCCCGTGCATTGCGGACCGCAATTTGCGGTCCACAGCACGGGCTTCACACGGTCGTGTGAACAAGCCCTAATAGTGTTGTAAGCCCCTTAGTAAATGTGCCCCTACCCTGGGTTCACACCTGAGCGTTTTACAGCGCGTTCCTACGCGCTGTAAAACGCTCAACAAGGAGAAACCAATGCTTCCCTATGGGAATGGTTCTCACCTGGGCGTTTTACAGCACGTATGATCGCGCTGTAAAACGCCCGACGCTCAAAAAAGTTCTTGAGCTTCTTTGGGGCGTTTTGTCGTGCGTTCCCGTACATAGACTTTCGGGAACGCGCGACAATGGGCGTTCGCTTGTCTCTGTATGCGCGATTGTAAACGCCGGTACAATCGCGCATACAGAGCGCTCCATCGCGAACGCTCAGGTGTGAACCCAGCGCAAGGCATCTTTGTATTTGTCAGGGCGCAGGTTGATCGCGTGCAATTAGACTACTTGTTGGTCGGCTCACTAATTAGGTGCAAAAGTGCAGCGAAAAAGTCACATATTAGATAAAAAGTCACATATTAGATACAAAAGTAACAAGAAACAGCCATACACATGTTTGTGAAAAGGCGCACGTCTAACCGCTGATGTGACTATTTTATTAAAATTGTTGCATGGCCCCACACATCACTGATGAATCAAACTACACCACCCATGAAGAGGCAAAAAAAATGTGTAACTAAGGCCTCATGCACACGACCGTTTTTTTTTAAGGTCCGCAAAAATGGGGTCCGTAGGTCCGTGATCCGTGACCGTTTTTTCGTCCGTGGGTCTTCCTTGTTTTTTGGAGGATCCACGGACATGAAAAATGAAAAAAAAATGTAAGTCAAGTTTGCCATTGAAATGATAGGAAAAAACGGACACGGATCACGGACACGGATCACGGACACGGATGACAATCTTGTGTGCATCCGTGATTTTTCACGGACCCATTGACTTGAATGGGTCCGTGAACCGTTGGCCGTGAAAAAAATAGGACAGGTCATATTTTTTTCACGGCCAGGAAAAACGGATCACGGATGCGGCTGCCAAACGGTGCATTTTCCGATTTTTCCACGGACCCATTGAAAGTCAATGGGTCCGTGAAAAAAAACGGAAAACGGCACAACGGCCACGGATGCACACAACGGTCGTGTGCATGAGGCCTAATTCTAGCAGAAAAAAGGTGAAGTTACATAAATCTGTGTAAAAATACACGCCAACTAAACCAGTCTAATGCCTCATTCACACGTCGTTGTTTGGTCAGTGATTTTGAGGCAAAACCAGGTGTGGCTCTAAACACAGAACAGGAGCAGATCTTTCCCTTAGGCCTCATGCACACGACCGTTCCGTTTTTTTGCGGTCCGCAAAACACGGAAGCCGCCCATGTGCCTTCCGCAATTTGCGGAACTGAACAGGCAGCCCATTGTAGAAAAGTCTATTCTTGTCCACCAAATGGACAAGAATAGGACATGTTATATTTTTTTTTGCGGATGCTGTCCGCATCTTTTGCGGCTCTATTGACGTGAATGGGTCCGCACCCAAGCCTCAGAAACTGCGGCTCGGATACGGACCAGAACAATGGTCATGTGCATGAGGCCTTAGGTCGTGTGCATGAGGCACAGGAACGTTGTGTGCCCGTGGCCGTATTGCGGCCCGCATACGGCGGGTCTGGAATAGCCCGTGTGCCATCCGCATCACGGATGCGGACCTATTCACTTGAACGGAACGGAAGGACGGAGTGCTTCCGTGGTGTTTCTGTCTGTGCCTCCGCACAGCAAAAAATAGAACTTGTTCTATTTTGTAGCGGTGCGGACGGATCACGGACCGCAATGCGGATTGAATGAGGACCCATTCATTTCAATGGGCCAGCAAAAAATTTGGACAGCACACCATGTTCTGTCCGCATCAATATGTCTGTTCCGTAGCCCCGTAAAAAATATAGAGCATGTCCTATTCTTGTCCGTCTTGCAGACGAGGATAGGCATTGTTACAATGGATCCACAAAAAAAACGGATGCAATATGGATGCCAAAAGGATCCATATTTTTTGCAGATCAGTGTTTTGCAGATTGCAAAACACATACGGTCGTGTGAATGTAGTCTTAGGGCTCATGCACACAAACATTTTCTTTCCGTGTCCGTTCCGGGTTTTTTGCAGACTGTATGCGGAACCATTCATTTCAATGGGTCTGCAAAAAAAAACTGAACTCACTCCGTGTGCATTCCATTTCCGTATGTCCGTATTTCCATTCCGCAAAAAAATAGAACATGTCCTATTATTGTCCGAATTACGGACAAGGATAATACTGTTCTATTAGGGGTCAGCTGTTCCGTTCCACAAAATGCGGAATGCACACAGACGTCATCCGTATTTTTAGCGGATCCGTTTTTTGCAGACTGCAAAATACATACGGTCATGTGCATGAGCTCTTATACCTTATCTCTGTGGAGGCTCCAATCCTGGTTTTGGCTCACAATCACTGATGGAAATCACTGACCAAAACACTGATGTGTGAATGAGGCTACATGCACACGACCGTTGTGTGATTTGCAGTCCGCAAATTGCAAATCCGCAAAACACGGATGGCGTCCGTGTGCGTGCCGCAATTTGCTGAACGGTGCGGACAGCCATTAATATAACTGCTTATTCTTGTCCGCAAAGCGGGAGTCTGTTATGCTGCCCATAGACTTGTATTATGACGGAATGCAAAATGGAAGCCTTTAAAAGGCATTCGGTTTTGCTTTCCGTCATAATAGAAGTCTATGGGAATCATAACAGATCCGTCTGGTTCCCGTTATGCATAACGGAAAAAAAAGTCCTGCCGACGGGACTTTGTTTTCAGTCTTGCATAACGGGAACCAGACGGATACGTTATGTTCCCATAGACTTCTATTATGACGGATCAAAACGGAATGCCTCTTACAGACTTCCATTTTGACTTCCGTCTTATGGATTCTGTGTTTTTCCATTATAACCATGTTATAACGGAACACCAAAACGGAAACCATAACGGTGATGTGAACCCGCCCTAAGTAGTATGCCTAGCCATGCTAGCCAGACTAGGAGAATCATTCTGTCAAAAGAGATATAGGACCCCACTGCCTCCTGCTGTGATGCTGTAAAGTGAGGTTCGATACCTGGCCGCATTCCTGAAGTATGAAGTAACTGTACATACGTACTGACCTTTAGGTGGTGCTAGGAGGGGCCAAGAGACTAAAAAAAACACTGGAGCACATTTTTCAAGCTCATCTGTTTTTCAGCTTTCAACTAGACAGGCGTATTTGCTTCACCTGTCTGTCTTTGGCCGACTATTTATCAAGCACTTCATAAATTAGTCTAGGTCACCTCTGGGACCCACACCTACACGAAGAATGGAGCGGGGAAGGTGGTGGTTGGAGGACCCTGAGTTTCCCAGGGTCCGGCCACCGCCAAGTGCTCTCCCCGTAGAAGTGAATAGGAGCACACTGCTTTTTCCGAGGCCACTGCTCCCATTCATTTCTATGGGGCCAACGGAAATAGCCATGCCAGCTCTCTGCTATTTTCAGTGGCCCCATAGAAACGAATTGAGGGGGGCTGCGCAGTGCGCCCTCCACAATTTTCAGGTATCTGTTCTCGATGTAGATGCGAGTCCCGTAGGTGGGACCCACACCTATCAGACAACTTTAACCCTTTAAGTTTATTTTTTCCCGAACTTCTGATCCCACGAAAATACAGATGCCAATATTGATTGTGTTCCTAGAGGGGAAAAGAAAGGTGATATATCAAACAGAGCTTGTCCACCTCGTTTCCCGAAACCAAATCTAATGGCATCAACCTCAAATTAAGAAGCAGTGGCCCAGCCATGTGACCCACATCAACCATTTCCAAAATCGACTTCATATTAGAAAACAACTGTAGTACAGACGAATACTTGTGTTTAAAATCTAACCCAGGACCATAATTGAGTAACTTTGACATCTCAAGCCACTGCCGTATCATGCTGGTTATCCCTAAGATTTGCTGAATGTCTAGGACATTCCTCATAAAATATTCCTCACTCATCAGGGTCAAGTAAACCTCAGGCAATAGTATGGAGATATACTGCCGCCACTGTGCTAGATTATAGACAGTCCACTTTATAATATGCTGAGACATGTATTCCTTTTGGCAGCTCATGGGCTCGGTAGTTAGCACTGATTTCTAGGTTCAAACCAGATCAACAACAACATCTGCATATGTTCTATATGTTGCATATGTTGTATGTTCTTCCATCTTTGTGTGGGTTTCCTCCATGTACTCCAGTTTCCTCCCACACGCAAAGACATATTGATAGGGAACTTAGATTGTGAGCCCCATTGGGGACAGTGAGTGATGTAAAGAGCTGTGGAATATGTTTGTTCTGTATAAATGAGTAAAGTAATAAGCTCATCTTGTTCAAGAAAACCTTTAGGTTCCATAACAGAGGACTTGCCCCTTATCCCACTGATGCAGTAATGCTCACTTTATCCATAAACTGGATTTCTATCATTGAAGAACATACCCCCCCAACCAAATGAAAATAAAGGGAGAGAGAGAAGAAAGAAGAAAGATAGAGTAAAAAAAAATGACTGAAGATATGTGTGTCACGGATGGTGTTGCAGAAAGCTGGAACTTATAAATAAACATCCGACTGGCTTGATCCCAAACTAAGGAGCATATGGGTGAGCCCTATAAAACCCCTAGAGCTCTCCCTGACTGCTATGCCCATGCAAGGGTCTTTATGGTAGACGATTGCATGTCCACGTACCTCATACTATGTGACACCTGAAAACCCTATAATAGTGAGGGGACACGACCACCGTCTCCCTGCACTTAATACGGACGGAGTCAGGGTCACCTAGAATCAAGCCAGCAAGGAAACACAAATAAAGGAAACAGACTTACTGAGGAATCAGCAGAAGCAGCCTCCAGCAGTGAACACAATCCAAGAAGTATAAACCGCAAAGTGAAGCAGTATGGGAGGGAATATAAAGGGAGACAATTAGTGTAAATAGGTGACAGCTGGGAGAAGGAAAGGAGATGACAAAGTGAAACCAAAACAAAGAACTTCATGCAGGTGGAGAACAACATCTAACAGACCTTCTCACAGAAGTAGAGCAGTTGGACAAAGGGGAAGACAAGACCAATACAGCTGAGGATCTCTTCTTCAAGGGTGCCTGAAGATGTTCATGGTAATTATCGGACTAGTTCAGGACTCTGTTAAAGCAATTCAAATAGACTAAGTGCAACTGAAAATGTCTACCTGACCAGAGTCATCAGCCATCATATTTTAATTGCAAAAGGGATGGTTCATCTCCATTTTTCATTCTGCTGCTGACCTCGAGTGTCTTGGTATGATGGACCTAGTGGCTGAAAGAAAGTGTCGCAGTAGCCCCTTCTTATTAGAGGAAATATTCCCTGGTACAATAGAGAGCAGCACCATTTTTGCAGTGGGCCTCATTTTGTTGCCGGTTACGTGGTTATAGATGTGAAAAATCTTGTCCCACAAACATTTAATCATCGGACGTTTCCACCGTGTGTGAAGTATAGTGCCCACAGATACTTGGTACTGCAGGCATGTATCTGGATCCAAGGGAAAATTCTGGCTATTAGGTTAGTATGGCTCTACCATCTAGTGTGACCACGTGTCCCGGTTTGCCCGGGATCGTCCCGTAATTTACGTTTTTGTCCCGTGTCCCGGGAGCCTTCAAACCGGGACAATAGAGAGTCCCGGAATCAACTGCCTGCCAGTCTGCAACATTCACTGCCGCTGCTGCCGCAGTGCTGTTGTAATTAATTCATCCTAAATCACTGGTTGCTACGGCTGCCCCGCTTGGCGTGTAGCAACCAGTGACGTCACCATGTCCCGCTCTCTCTGCGGCTCCGACTCCACCCCCACCTCCTCCTCCTCCAGCTGCCGCCGCGGTTCTTGCAGCAGAGAGAGCCAGCGCAGCAGCATCGATTCGTACAGGGCAGGCAGTGAGTCACTCACCGTCACCTACCAGTACCGCGGCAGTGGCACAGACCAAGACCTCCTCCTCCTCTGAGTCCTCCTGACCTCGGCTCCCGCTAGTAAGTCCGGGCTAAGACAACAGTAATGAAGGTGACACAGGGAACAGAGGGGACGCTAATAAAGGTGACACACATGGAACTGAGAGGACATTGATGAAGGAGACAGAGACACCTGAGGGGACACTAATAAAGGAGACACACAGAGAACTGAGGGGACACTAATAAAGGGGACACACAGAGAACTGAGGGGACACTAATAAAGGAGACACACAGAGAACTGAGGGGACACTAATAAAGGAGACACACAGAGAACTGAGGGGACACTAAACAGGGTGAATTTGTTTTAAATCAAATCAAATTTAAATTCAAATACCAAGCATGACAATGCAGGGCACAATCACAAATTACTGAACAATGCACAGGCAGTTATGTTTATAGCAATCTCAAGCATAACTTCGATGCAATGAACTTGCCAGCGTAAGTACAAAGTACGCCGCTGTCACTAAGTGACTTAATTTTTTAAAAAAAGTATCAAAAATCATATTTTTTGGGGAGTGGACATGGGTGCGGGGGGGCCGGGGCGGGTGTCCCTGAATGGCAGTTTGGAAATGTGGTCACCCTACTACCATCGTATTGGGGCGACATCTCTTCCACAGCTGTGGAATGAATATTCTAGCCGCTAGGACTAGAAGGTAAGCTGTGTTTTAACTGCCTGATCCTTATGTTGTAGGGGAGATGATCTGCTATCAGAGAAGGCTGACAGTGGCTTCATACCTCTCATCCTACATGCTGTGCAAGCATGTGCATGAGGGGATCGGAAGTGACATTGACATCTCATACAGGATATGCCATCAGTGTGATATCGGTGTGGCTTATTTTTCCAGAACAGTTCTCCCCCCAAAGTGAAGGGACAGCAGCTGTGAATGTGTACCCACCCTCCGTTAACCACTATGGGAGTTCCAAAAATAGCTTAGCGCTGGACGGACTATTTCTGACAGCTCCATAATGGTGAATGGAGAGGTGGCTGTGCATGTACAGTGCAATCTCTATTTACTGCTACGGGACTTCAAAAATTAGCCAAGTGTGTTTGATGTTGATATATTAGTCCTATGCCATCAATGTTTGAGATGGGAATACCCCTTCAACCACCTAATAGTTTTGCCCAAGCTCTGTTAGGGCTTTAACCACCTCCGGACCGCCTAATGCGGTCCGGATGCGTCCGGAAGGTGGTTGATTCATTCCTCCTGGACGCATCCGTGCGTTATCTCGCGAGACGCGAGATTTCGGTCACAGCCGGCCCGCGCATGCGCATCGTGGGCCGGCAAAAGTTAAAGGAGCATTTCGTCAGCAACCTGCCAGCCAATGATCGCGGCTGGCAGGTTGCTGATTTTTAAAAAATCCAATCAGAGCGCCAGATAACACATCATATTAGTAAATATGATCTGTTATATGGCTGCCTGCTCCTCTGCTGGTCCTTTTCGTCGGTTGGATCCAGCAGAGGAGCACTTTAGCCCCGGATCACCCCCCTGCACCCCAATTAACCCTTTGATCACCCCTTTGTTCGCCCCTGTCAATCACTAGTGAAAGGAAAAAAGTGATCAGTGCAAACTGTCACTTTTTTTTATCACTGGTATTGACTGATAGGTTTTAGTATAGTTTAGGTCCCTTGGTTAGGTAGTTTAGGGATCAGTTAGCGCCCAGCCCACCGCACCGCAGTCCGTTATTCGCCGATTAGCGTATCGCTAATCAGCATTTGTACTTTTATAGTATCTGGAAGTGATCAAAACTGATCACGGTCAGATCTATAATTGTATTAGTGTCACTTTAGTTCGCCCTCCACCCAAAACGCAGTGTTTGCCCGATCAGGCCTGATCGGTCGCCCACACGTGCGTTCGCCCACGCCCGCCCCACCGCAGTGACAAAAACTATATATTTTTTGATCACTGCACATTCACTTCACAAGCGCTGCGGCGATAAAAAAATCAGTTTTGATATTTTTTATCAACCGCAGCGGCCTCCGGTACTTCGCTAGCCTCCCATTTGTAAGACAGGCTTGCTTTTTTTCTTGGGTAGTCTCAGGGAATACCCCTAAATTTAGTTGCCCACATGTCTAACAGGGGGTATTCCTCTGAAGAGGCCTACAGGCTTCTGACCCAGTCGGATGAGGAGTGGGAACCCTCATCTGATGAATCTAGCGGGTCAGAATACGAACCTGTAGAAAGCAGTGGCTCTCGGACCCAAAGTTCGGACGAGGAGGCTGAGGTCCCTGATAGCACCAGGCGTACCCGGCCCCGTGTCGCTAGACCGCAGGTTGCGCAGGATCCGCTTCAAGAGCAGCAGAGTGGGGCTGGTGCTGTTGGATTACGTGGTGAGGCATACACCAGCAGCGCAGACCTTCCTGGACCTAGTACCAGCACTGCCGTAGAACATGGTGAAGTAGCGAGCACCAGAAGGGCAGTTGAAGCTGGTACGGTGGCACGTGCAGTAGTTACCCCGTTGCAGCCACCGCAAAGACGTGCCCGTAGAGCCCCTAGAATCCCTGAGGTGCTGGCAAACCCTGATTGGCAGTCCCCAACTTCAGCCGCACCTGTAGTTCCCCCTTTCACCGCCCAGTCTGGAGTTCGGATTGAGACAGCTCAGATCGGTTCGGCCCTGGGATTTTTTGAGCTGTTCTTGACTGCGGAGCTCTTAGACTTAGTTGTGGCAGAAACAAATCGGTATGCCACACAATTTATAACCGCAAACCCGGGAAGCTATTATGCCCAGCCTTTCCGGTGGAAACCAGTCCAAGTTTCCGAAATTAAATTTTTTTTGGGCCTTCTCCTCAACATGGGTCTAACTAAAAAGCATGAATTGCGGTCATATTGGTCCACGAACCCAATTCATCACATGCCCATGTTCTCTGCTGCCATGTCCAGGACACGATTTGAGACCATCCTGCGTTTCCTGCACTTTAGCGACAACACCGCCTCCCGTCCCAGAGGCCACCCTGCTTTTGACCGGCTCCACAAAATTCGGCCCCTCATAGACCATTTCAACCAGAAATTTGCAGATTTGTATACCCCAGAGCAAAACATCTGCGTAGACGAGTCCCTGATACATTTTACCTTGGCTTCAAACAATACATCCCAAGCAAGCGCGCCCGGTATGGGTCAAATTGTATAAGCTCTGTGAAAGGGCCACAGGCTGTACCCACAAATTTCGGATCTATGAGGGAAAAGATCAGACCCTGGAGCCGGTCGGTTGCCCTGACTACCTGGGGAGCAGTGGGAAGACAGTCTGGGACTTGGTGTCACCCTTATTCGGCAAGGGGTACCATCTTTATGTGGACAATTTTTACACAAGTGTGGCCCTCTTTAGGCATTTGTTTCTAGAACGGATTGGCGCCTGTGGTACCGCGCGAACTAGTCGCGCGGGCTTCCCCCAACGGCTCGTTAGCACCCATCTTGCAAGGGGGCAGAGGGCCGCATTGTGTAACGAAGAACTGCTCGCGGTGAAATGGAGAGACAAGCGTGACGTTTACATGCTCTCCTCCATTCACGCAGACACGACAATACAAATTGAGCGAGCAACCCGTGTCATTGAAAAGCCCCTCTCAGTCCACGACTATAACCTTCACATGGGAGGGGTGGACTTCAATGACCAGATGTTGTCTCCGTATTTAGTTTCCCGCAGAACCAGACGCTGGTATAAGAAGGTGTCTGTATATTTGATTCAATTGGCTCTGTACAATAGTTTTGTTCTCTACAGTAAGGCTGGGAGAACACGATCCTTCCTCAAATTTCAGGAAGAGATCATCGAGAACCTCCTGTGTATCCAGGAGGTTCCGTGGCCCCATCCACCAGTGTAGTTAGCCGTCTACACGAGCGACATTTCCCCAATGTCGTTGCCGGTACCTCAACCCACCCGTCACCCCGAAAAAGAATTTGTGTCTGTAGCAGGAGTGGAATAAGGCGTGACACCCGCTATTTCTATCCTGACTGTCCTGACCACCCTGCCCTATGCTTAGGGGAGTGTTTCTGGAAGTACCACACACAGGTACACCTAGCATAGGGATCACATCTCACCAGGACAGGCACACAGGGCTATTAGGGCCCATTCACTCACACAGGTGCTGCAAACGTCTCCTTTCACCTGGGACAAAGTGCATAACGCACTTCGCCACATCTTTGGGCGATTTGCGCTTTGCACATTGACCCATGGGGAAGGAGATGTTTGTTCTATAAAGGTAAAAAAAACAACAACAAAAAAAACACCAGTAAGCAAAAAGGTTAATGTTTAGTTCAAAAAGTTAAAGTTTACATGTTCGGTTCCAAAGTTAATAAAATTATTGCGTTGCGGCCTGGTTTTTTCTTTTTTTTTTTTTTTTTACCTTTCAGGTGGACCAACCGATCGACTAGCTGCAGCACTGATGTGCATTCTGACATAAGCATTGCGCTGCTGTCAGATTACACGCAAGTCAGTGTATGCGGCGCTGCAAGACGAGATTTCTACTCTGCAGTAAAAGATACGTTTGCCAAGGCATATGAGCTGAGGAGGTGGCGGTGTTCCTATGCTTTGGCAAACACTTTGTATATAAAAAAAATAAATAAAAAAATCCCGGCAATGATTTATTCATCCACATCGATTGATGTGAATGGAGAAATCTGGTTTGCCAGGGCATACGAGCTAAGTGGGTATGGATGTTGGGCGGAGCTCCTATGTCCTGGCAGACGCCTTTCCCCTCCTTTTTTTTTTTTGGCAGAGATTTTTTCATCCACATTGATCGATGCGAATGAAGAAATCTGTGCCGTTCATTTTTTTCTTTCAGCCCAGAGGCTGAACGGAAAAAAAAATCTCATTACCTGTATGCTCAATATAAGGAGAATAGCATAAACTCATAATGCTGGCCATACATGTAATGATTGCGGAGACCCTCAAATGCCAGGGCAGTACAAACACCCCACAACTGACCCCATTTTGGAAAGAAGACACCCCAAGGTATTCGCTGAGGAGCATATTGAGTCCATGAAAGATTTACATTTTTGTCCCAAGTTAGCGGAAAGTGAGACTTTGTGAGAAAAAAAAAAAAACAATTTCCGCTAACTTATGCCAAAAAAAAAAAATTCTATGAACTCGCCAGGCCCCTCATTGAATACCTTGGGGTGTCTTCTTTCCAAAGTGGGGTCACATGTGGGGTATTTATACTGCCCTGGCTTTTTAGGGGCCCTAAAGAGCCAGAAGAAGTCTGGGATCTAAATGTCTAAAAATGCCCTCCTAAAAGGAATTTGGGCACCTTTGCGCATCTAGGCTGCAAAAAAGTGTCACACATGTGGTATCGCCGTACTCAGGAGAAGTTGGGGAATGTGTTTTGGGGTGTCATTTTACATATACCCATGTTGGGTGAGATAAATATCTTGGTCAAATGCCAACTTTGTATAAAAAAATGGGAAAAGTTGTCTTTTGCCAAGATATTTCTCTCACCCAGCATGGTTATATGTAAAATGACACCCCAAAACACATTCCCCAACTTCTCCTGAGTACGGCGATACCAGATGTGTGACACTTTTTTGCAGCCTAGGAGGGCAAAGGGGCACACATTCCAAAGTGCACCTTTCGGATTTCACCGGTCATTTTTTACAGATTTTGATTGCAAACTACTTCTCACACATATGGGCCCCTAAATTGCCAGGGCAGTATAACTACGCCACAAGTGACCCCATTTTGGAAAGAAGACACCCCAAGGTATTCCGTGAGGGGCATGGCGAGTTCCTAGAATTTTTTATTTTTTGTCGCAAGTTAGTGGAATATAAGACTTTGAAAGAAAAATAAATAAATAAAAAATCATCATTTTCCGCTAACTTGTGACAAAAAATAAAAAATTCTAGGAACTCGCCGTGCCCCTCACGGAATACCTTGGGGTGTCTTCTTTCCAAAATGGGGTCACTTGTGGCGTAGTTATACTGCCCTGGCAATTTAGGGGCCCAAATGTGTGAGAAGTACTTTGCAATCAAAATGTGTAAAAAATGGCCTGCGAAATCCGAAAGGTGCACTTTGGAATATGTGCCCCTTTGGCCACCTTGGCTGCAAAAAAGTGTCACACATCTGGTATCGCCGTACTCAGGAGAAGTTGGGGAATGTGTTTTGGGGTGTCATTTTACATATACCCATGCTGGGTGAGAGAAATATCTTGGTCAAATGCCAACTTTGTATAAAAAAATTGGAAAAGTTGTCTTTTGCCAAGATATTTCTCTACCAGATGTGTGACACTTTTTTGCAGCCTAGGTGGGCAAAGGGGCACACATTCCAAAGTGCACCTTTCGGATTTCACCGGTCATTTTTTTACAGATTTTGATTGCAAACTACTTCTCACACATATGGGCCCCTAAATTGCCAGGGCAGTATAACTACCCCACAAGTGACCCCATTTTGGAAAGAAGACACCCCAAGGTATTCCGTGAGGGGCATCAGCGAATACCTTAGGGTGTCTACTTTCCGAAATGGGGTCATTTGTGTGTTTTTTCAACTGTTTGGGATTGTAGAACCTCAGGAAACATGACAGGTGCTCAGAAAGTCAGAGCTGCTTCAAAAAGCAGAAATTCACATTTTTGTACCATAGTTTGTAAACGCTATAACTTTTACCCAAACCATTTTTTTTTTTTGCCCAAACATTTTTTTTTTATCAAAGACATGTAGAACAATAAATTTAGCGAAAAATGTATATATGGATGTCGCTTTTTTTGCAAAATTTTACAGCTGAAAGTGAAAAATGTCATTTTTTTGCAAACAAATCGTTACATTTCGATTAATAACAAAAAAAGTAAAAATGTCAGCAGCAATGAAATACCACCAAATGAAAGCTCTATTAGTGAGAAGAAAAGGAGGTAAAATTCATTTGGGTGGTAAGTTGCATGACCGAGCAATAAACGGTGAAAGTAGTGTAGTGCAGAAGTGTAAAAAGTGGCCTGGTCATTAAGGGGGTTTTAGCTAGCGGGGTTAAAGGGAGTCTGTCACCAGATTGTGACCTTATAGACCGCTTACATAGCGCTCTAGCATAGCAGTCTATGATTCTAATGGTACCTTTGATGTTTGCTTGTGAAGTTCCCCCAAGGCAAAAACAGACTTTTATTCAAGGGATCGCAAGTGCCCAGGGAAGGGTTCACCTCGTTGGAGCCCAGGCTGTTCTGCCTCTTTTCGTCATATCCCCGCCCCAGCCTCTTCCTCTGCCCGCCTCGCTATTCCTTTGCGTCCTCCTTCTCTGCAGCGAGATCCCGCGCCTGCGCTATCCATTGCTTGGCCGGGGCATGCGCACTACGATGCCCATTGTGGGTGTCTCTGGTCCGCCTCCCCGCCGCTGTTTCTCACCGTTGGCCGGCGCATGCGTAGTAGCTACTGCGATGCTGTGCCCACAATGAGCATCACAGTGCGCATGCCCCGGCCAAGCAATGGATAGTGCAGGCGCGGGATCTCGCTGCAGAGAAGGAGGACGCAAAGGAAGAGCGGGGCGGGCAGAGGAAGAGGCTGGGGCGGGGATATGGCGAAAAGAGGCAGAACAGCCTGGGCTCCAACGAGGTGAACCCCTCCCTGGGCACTTGCGAGCCCTTGAATAAAAGTCTGTTTTTGCCTTGGGGGAACTTCACAAGCAAACATCAAAGGTACCATTAGAATCATAGACTGCTATGCTAGAGCGCTATGTAAGCGGTCTATAAGGTCACAATCTGGTGACAGACTCCCTTTAAGAAAAGCACTTTTACAGTTCTGCCCAAGCACAGCTCTGGCAGCAGATGGAGGGTGGGAGTTGTGCTTTAGCTGCTCATATCACTGAATTGGTAGCATTATCTCCACTACATTGGAGATATAGCTGTTAGAAATCGAGTAAGGAGTGAAAGCCATGAAACCTGCTTTTACTTTCACTTTCAGCTGCATTCACTGCCAACCCGATTTCTAACAGCAGTATCTTCCGATGTAGTAGAGATGCTGTGATTCTGGTCTTGAATTAAAGCCACCACCAGCCACCACCTTGCGGGGCTCTGTTCTCGATATAGGTGTGGGTCCCAGCGATGGGACCAGCACCTATAAGACAATGGGGGCATATCCTAGCGATATGCCCCCATTGTCCATGATGAGACAACCCCTTTAAAGGAGTTTTCTGAGACTCTGATATGTTAGGATTGGCCATGAATATTAATACCTTTCTGATAATTAAGGGGTTGTCTGAAGTCTAAAAGATCCCACCCAATGCCCGGGCCCCTCATATACATTATAACTTACCTGCTCGCTGGCACTCGCGTCACTCCGGAACCCTGCACAGCCGCTGCTGCATCTCCCCGTCTCACGGATCAAAACATCTGGCGACAGAGGGGAGCATCCAATAGCAGGCAGCGATGGTGACAAGCCTCCCTAGCACTTAGGGAGCGACACAGGGATCTTTTAGATTTCGGATAACGCCTTTAATACCAGCTTTTACTAATATTTATAACAGGGTTAGTTCTCCAGTCCCATCACTACCTAATAGACAAGTTCTATAGATTAAATAAGCCTCCATGTTTATATTACAGGCAAATAGGGACAAGCGGCTGTGAGATACCTCTGGTGGTACTTATCTCCTAGCTAAACATAAGATTGTCTATGTTAAAGGGCATCTGTCAGCAGATTTGTATCTATGAAACTGGCTGTCCTGTTGCATGTGCGATTGGCAGCTGAAGGCATCTGTGTTGGTCCCATGTTTATATCTGCCCGCATTGTTTTAATATATGCAAATAAGCCTCTATGAGCAACAGGGGCGTTGCCGTTACACCTAAAGGCTCTGCTCTCTCTGTAACTACCACGCCCTCTGCACTTTGATTGATAGGACGAGGCAGTGTAAACATCATCACGCCTGATCCTGTCAATCAAAGTGTAGGGGATGTGGTAGTTGCAGAGAGAGCAGAGCCTTTAGGTGTAACGGCAACGTCCCCGTTGCTCCTAGAGGCTAATTTGCATATATTAAAACATCATATTTCTCAGCAAAGAAGGCACATATGAACATGGGACCAACACAGATGCCTTCAGTTACCAAGCGCACATGTAACAGGTCAGCCAGTGTCATAGGGACAAATCTGCTGACAGATGCCCATTACAACCTTGACAAACTATATAAAACCATGACAGCAGACGCTGGGGGAGGATGGGCTGACTCTCATACACATAAGATATCTGGTGTCTGAACTAATGCCACTTAACACAAAACTCACCCCACTGGAAACTGTGGCACCAGTTTTGTGATCAGTATCCCTCTGGCTTTTTTCATCTAGCCAGGAGAATAAAAATATAAATGTGAACGGCCCCTTACTGTACATATAAGAAGTTTTCCATTCCAAGCCGTTGTTCTGTGATGTAAATCCCTGAAATGCGGCCAAACATCTGCTGTCCTTCTCGTTGTATAGAAGCAGATTGTGGGAGAAGCTGGATCTGCATCATATTCCCAGGAATCGTACTGCTGGAATTGCAGAACTGTCTACATCTGCACTATGGAAAATCATTTTACTAAGCAAATTGCTATAGATGTATATCAAAATCATCATTTAAAAGAGAAGCAAAACATTAAATAGTGAAAAAAGTCGTCCTAATGGTCATTTTACACAGAATGATGTTGTAGGCAATTATCAGGAACAAAACACTAAGTATGAAAAGTTGCTAAACTTTTTGCAGTGGTTGGGTTTGGGGTGGCCCCAACACTATGCTGGCTCCTCCGGACACTGTCGATGTGTCACCAGGTGTTGCTGTTCTCCAGAAGGGATGGTAAGGCGTGGTGCACCCCAATGGGAAATAAGTCCAGAGAGTCCGAGCCTGCAGTACACCAGTGTGCTTCTTTACTGGAAGGATTCAAGTGCAAAACAATACAGGCAAGGCCGTTGGCCGTCCATAGTCCGAAGTATGCTTGTTCCAGAGGACTACATTTTGATAGCAATTATATGTTAACTGTAGAATGGTGACTGTAAAGTTTGGGGGACAGTTTACTACTCCCCATTCCCCCTCATTGAACTGTCACTTGGTGATTCAATGGTAAACTGTCAATGAGTCCAATGTATTACAGTTCCCTTATGTGTTGGAGGAAACATCGGTGTGGCTCCTTCGGTGCCTGTGTGCGAATTATGCTGAAAGTATATTAGGTTTTGGCCATCTGTGTATAATGTAATTCTTCCACTTCTCCAGTAGATGGCAGTGCAAGAGAAAAGGTTGAACATGTTCGTACTGGAGTTGTAATACAGTAAAACCCTCTACATTATGAACAAAAAAAAAATCCAACTATGAAAGGCTGGAATAGAGTGGGACCTTATGAATTGTACAAAAACCCTTGGGGGGGTTTCAAACACCAAATATTTTGGAAGAACACTACTGCGGTTTTTGATGCAAAGCCATACCTCTCAACTTCTGAAAACCCCAAGGAGGGACAACATCGGTAGCATGTATATAGCATGGTGTAGAATTTTTTTTACACTAACCCCATCCAATCCCCTTTGTACCCCCTCACAGTAATAGTTTCCGAGACATAGTAAGAATACCCCCTTAGTGCCCCTTCACAGTAAGGATACCCCCTTAGTGCCCTAACACTGTAAGAATACCGCCTTAGTGCCCCCCAGACAGGAATGATGCCTCTTTATTGCCTCCAAGATAGTATGATGCCCCCTTAGTGCCTCCCCACACAGTATGCTGCCCCTAAGACTAAGGGTACTTTCCCACTAGCGTCGCTGGATTCCGGCAGGCAGTTCCATCGCCGGAATTGCCTGCCGGATCCGGCAATCTGTATGCAAATGGATACCATTTGTAGACGGATCCGTCTCACAAATGTATTGCAATACCGGATCCGTCTTTCCAGAAAAACGGATATGGTATTTATATTTTTCACATTTTTAAAGGTCTGCGCATGCGTAGACCACAAAACCGGATCAGTTTTTCCAGAACACTTAGGGCATTAATGCATTTCAATGTAAAATAATGCAGGATCCGGCATTCCGGCAAGTGTTCCGGAATTTTGGACGGAGAAAATACTGCATCATGCTGCAGTATTTTCTCCGTCCAAAAACCGTACAATGACTGAACTGAAGACATCCTGATGCATATTGAACGGATTGCTCTCCATTCAGAATGCATTAGGATAAAACTGATCATTTTTTTTCAGTATTGAGCCCCTGTAACGGAACTCAGTACCGGAAAATAAAAACGCTAGTGTGAAAGTACCCTAACAGCAAATGTTGGGAGAGACAAAGTTCAAGAGTTCGGCTGACAGCTATCTAATGTGTATGGCAGCCTAATATACAGCAGAAAGCTGCTCTTAATGTGGCAGTGTGCCCCCTACTTACAGGGCTCTAGTGCAGCTGCCCATAAAGGATGTCCACTTGGTGGACAGGGTTCTCTTTAAGACACGACCGTTCTATAATAATTAATGCTGAACACTGTAGCGGAGAACAATTTCCATGATAGCGCCTATAGCAGTATACGCAGTTACTGAGACAGACTGACATATGACAATAATTTGCAGTATATATGGGTTTTGTCTGTGTTTCATTATCCCATATAAATGCTCACATACATTGCATGCAGTTTCCCACTAACCACCTGTTAACGAATGGCAGATGGAACCTTATGGAATTTTGGCAGACACCATGTTGCTTGGGAATTTCTATAAACTCAATTGACATGACATCATTTATTTAGTATGTACTGGCCCGCAAACACAAAATTATCACCTGCCCCATTCCCCCATGATAACCCCGGCCAGTCTGATTACATATTATTCTACACAGCAATTCATCCATATAGTGTGCATCTAATATATAAAGCTGAGTGTATGTATGTCCGCTGAAGAAATCCGCACCGTCACATTTACAATCACGAAATTTGGCACATAGGTACATCAGGTGTCCGGGAAGGTTTTAAACCAGGTCTCAGCCCTCTAGGACGTACCGTTCCTGAGATATAAAAAAAAATGCATTAGCCAATAGAAGGACCAGGTCTCAGCCCTCTAGGATGTATCATTCCTGAGATATTACCAAAAAATGCATTAGCCAATTGTCAGGGAACCAGGTGGGCCATTTCGCATCGGGTTCGCAGGCGCGGGCCAGTGCGTGGCCAGTGCGCCTGCGCGAGTCGGACGCCGGGTGCGCGGTACACAAGCCGCGTGCGCGGGGATACGAGCGTAGTGCACATGCTCCATTCCAGACCACAGGTGCTACTCAGGCTGGGGGAGGGCTTCAGCCTCCGTCACCGCCCTCAGCCTTATGATTGGCTTCTGACTAAGGAAGCCTCCTGGTTGCCCGGCAACCAGGGGGGCGGTCCTGGGTTCACTGTGTACTTAAAGCCAGTCAGAGCCTTGACTCATTGCTGAGTTATTCAACCTTATGGTGAACACCCAGCTCCCTCCTGTGAACCTGTTGTTTAATCTGACTTCCCAGCTACCGACTCCTTGTCTGTTTCCTCGATTACGATTTCTGCTGCCCGCCACGACCCGGAACTGGAACCGACTACCCGATTGGATTGACCTTTTCTGTACTACGCTAATTTTTGGGATTATTTCGTCCCTGCCAAAGGATTCCATACCTGATCCACTATTCCAGTCCTGACACCAATAGACGGACCAGGTCTCAGCCCTCTAGGACGTACCGTTCCTGAGATATTACCCAAAAATGCATTAGCCAATAGAAGGACCAGGTCTCAGCTCTCTAGGACGTACCGTTCCTGAGATATTACCAAAAAAATGCATTAGCCAATAGAAGCTCGCAGGTCCTCCAGTCTCCACATACACACTCCAGGTTTCCATAACAACCCAGCCATTTTTCTTCACTGCTGTAGGTCAGCTTTAAAGGAAATCTGTCACCAGGATAATCGCTATTGCAGTAAAGCCATTGCCTAATAGCACTTAGTACTTTATTTCAAGATGTGCCTTTGTTCCAGCAATAGATGTTCTGAAATCCTCTGAAAATCCAGTTTATTTGGTATGCAAATGAGCCAGTAAGGTGCCCAGAGGGGCGTCACTTTTGCAGGAAGGAGCCCAGACACGCCCCCTGCCACAATGTGTCCACCCTCAAAAGACGAACTTAAGACTCCGACCCCAGGTCCTGATTAGCCACGCCCCTGATCTGGTTAGGCCACTCCCCCTCCGCCAACGGGGATTGAAAAAATGAAGGTAAAAATAAACTTCTGTAAGGTGCAGGGGTGCGAGGGAGGATGACTTTATCCCTGCAGCTCATGCAGTACGCCAGTCCTTCAGGGGGAGCGAGTGTGAGGTCACAAGGGACAGTTAACAGACCGAGGGTTGCTCTTAGTACTCACAGTTTGTAGGATACCCTGGGCAGGCGTACAGCAGTGATGGAGAGGCTGGCACGTAGATCCTCTGGGGCACTCTCTGGATATAGGGACCAGGCCGGGTGATAGGTAAGGTGCCCTGGATGTTGTAGGTTTAGCGTGCCTGCAGCAAGATCCCTTATAGTTCGTGACGCCAGTGCCGGTAACGGTGGCACACCGATTTGTTGTAGGAATAATGGAGGTACACACGTTTATAGTGAACTAGAACAGTTCGACTATATACAGGCTTCAAACAGTTCCATATGAAAGACTTGTGGTAACAGGCAGGCTTCACATCAATGGCAGGTAAAATCCTAGCAAGATACTCAGAGGGAATAACACTCACAGATCAGGCTGTACTTTCTTCAGATCCTGTCTGGCTTTCTCCAAGGCCCATATGCCTAATAGCTGGCTTTATCCTTAGGTAGGGAAACCTTCCTCTGGTATAAATCCTCTTGCTGTAAATAAACTTCTGCCCCTCAGCTTTCTACTTGGCTTGATAAAATTGGCTCTGCTCTGTACTTTGCTAGATATCTTCAGGAGGCAACTTCTTCTCCTGGATGCAAGCTAGGAACCTGGGCTATCTAGCTGCATGTTAGAAGCTGAACTTCAGCTGCTCTCTAGCTAAAGTAAACACTGGCTTCTAACCACACGCTGCCTCTCCCTGGACTGGACCTGTCTATATATACTAGGGGGTTCCCTAGCTCCCTCTACAGCTTAGGAGGAGGAACTACACCCCTAACAGGCCTGGCACACAGGAAATAAACATGAAAATATGCATTACAATGCAATACAAAATACCATGTTCCACAGGAGGTGGAGAACAACATGACCCAATTGACCCTTGAGTAGTGCCCACCTTTACGTAGTGGGACACTACACTCACACTCATACAGCACAGTGCTGCTGTCTTAGTGAGCTGTTCAAAAGGACACGCCCCCAATCCGGTTAGGCAACGCCAGCCCTCCCACTCCCCAGCCGACAAGGATTGAAAAATGAAGTTAAAAATCAACTTCTGTCAGCTGCAGGGGTTGGAGGGAGGGTGACTTTCTTCCTGCTGCTCACACTCAGACAGCACAG
Source organism: Bufo gargarizans (assembly GCF_014858855.1). Lineage (NCBI taxonomy): Eukaryota > Metazoa > Chordata > Amphibia > Anura > Bufonidae > Bufo > Bufo gargarizans. The sequence continues at coordinate 480,631,541 of NC_058083.1, forward strand.
TGCTGCTCTCTGAGAGTGAGCTGTTCAAAAGGACATCCTTGTATCCATCCAGGCCCTAAAACTGGACCTCTGGCAACCCTAGGGGCAGGCTGCTGTGGAGGTCACAGTAAAGGGGATGGTCCGCTATGGAGGTCAGTGTTAAGGGGCAGATTGTTGTAAAGGCCACTATTAAGGGGGCGTGCCCCTGTGGAGGTCACTGTCAAGGAGGTGGTATGCTGTGACCCCCTAATTATGTCCTCTTGTTCTGTTCTGTCCATTTGACTATGCATAGTCTAGCTCTGCTATTTTACTATAGCTCTGCTCCTTCAAATCACGCTGTGTGACTGCACATTTGCAGTGTCCAAAGCTCAGAGTGCACATGCTCCTTCTCCACTATCGCTGCATGACAACAGTGAGAGGGAGCCCCAATAGAACTGGAATAGTGGTCACACATGCGCCCCTCACTCCATGTAATGTTGATGGGGGCCGACCGAAACAGCTTTACTAAGAAATGAAACAGCACAGAATTTTGGACCTGAAAACATGATGATAACAAGAGGGATGTGTATTAAAGTTAATGTATAAAGGAGTTGTCTCACTTCAGCAAATGACATTGATCATGTAGACAAAGTTAATACAAGACACTAATGTATTGTAATCGTCCATATTGCCTCCTTTACTGGTTGGATTCATTTTTCCATCACATTATACACGGCTCGTTTCCAAGGGTCATGACCACCCTGCAATCCAGCAGCGGTGGTCGTGGTTGCACACTATAGGAAAAAGTGCCGGCCTCTCTGGTGGCCAGGACCGTGAGAGTGCGCCACTTTTTCCTATAGTGTGCACGCATGACCACTGGTGCTGGATTGCAGGGTGGTCATAACCCCTGGATACGAGAAGTGTATAATGTGATGGGAAAATATGGACAATCACAATACATTAGTAAGACCCTTGTATTAACTTTCTCTACATTATAAATGTCATTTGCAGAAGTGAGACAACCCATTTAATTGTCAACATTTGAATCCCCAAATCATGTCAAATTTTAAAAGCCTCCCATATTTGTCCAGGAACATCCCAAAAATTATGCAGCTCTTTGATTGTAAACATAAATCTACACCCCTTTCACAACCCACTTCATGGGACAGAACTCAGAATGGCACTAGTAGGAGTTATTGGGCTGTTATCCTTTAAAGTCAATTTTGCCCTGAACAGAATAGAGGTAATATCTGTTTAATTAATATGTCTTTCATTTTTATTTATTTTTCTCGTTTCCTTGCAAAACATAGACACTTGATGTTCAGGTGTCTATGGGGTTTTGGAATCCCTACACTCATACATGTCTGACATGTCAGCGGTGTAGTGGTGTATGGATTCCACTGTGGAGCCCCTGTGAGCCATGCAGTACCCCAGCATAGGATACTTTCAAACTGGTCTTGTTATTTAAAATGTTTATGCCTTGTAATGTACCAGTGTCTCTGTATGGATCAGTTGGGGTTAATAATCCTGACTTGGCTCCGTATGAAGTTGAGTGATGGACTTAGATCCGCCCCTAGCTCAGTTAGTAGTATGTTAGCTGAGGAAGTGAGAGAGAGCTACATGTACTCACTCCTCAGAGTACTAGGCCTACACTCCAGAGGATCACTATCTCTGAGAGATCCACGGAGAAACTGGAGCACTGGAGTCAGTCAGTAAGGTATTTGCTGTTTAAGGCTGATAAAGACTTTACCGCAGTGAAAGAGACATTTCTAAAACACCTTTCACACTTGGACACGGTCCTGGCCAGCCGTAGCTTACTCCTGTACCCCTCCGCTGGAAGTTACAGTCAGGCTTACAAGAACATTATTGCCAGCCTTACATTCTGCAGAAAGAGACTTTGGAAAGATAGAGGGGAAAGAGTACTACAATTCCCATCCTGGCCTATATCCATACATTGCTATCTGAAGATTTAATTATTTGAAACTGTGTTTTGGCACTGTTGAATGTACTACAACTCCCATTCTCACAAAGAGAGACATGTTTGTTTTCTACAACGGCCCTGGTTACTGACTCCATCAACATTTGCCGGCCAAGGAACCCACATCTCCTGCCTTGGACCCGTTCAACACTCATAACACCAAGGGCACCCCAATTATCATAAAGCAGGAGCCCCAATATCAGAGTGTGCCCCGAGAGAAGATAGGGTGTGGCCTCCTGTCGCAGCCCGGCCTTTGGGAACATTGCTGTCAGGATTGCCACTGTGAATAATTATTGCAGCCAGAGTCACTACCACTTCTCTGCTCCACTCTGCTCCTCCTAGGCCACAGCACAGACTGGAGTAAACATCGCTGAATTGTGCTATGTCAGGCTTTAATGGAGTAGGTGCAGGCAGGAGTAGAGATGTGCGATGCAAAGACTGTGCTCACTCTGCTCTGCTAAAGCCTTGCCTGTACTGAAGTGCTATGCAGAGCTTTTAGCAGAGCGGAGCGAGTGCAGGTAGGAGCAGGGGTATGTGATTCTGCCTGTATACTGCTCACTGCAGCCCCACAGAGGAATCCATACACATGTACACCACTGACATGTCAGCAGTGTATTAGTGTATGGATTCCAAAGACGCCTGAACGTCAGGTTCTTATAGATGCCTGAACGTTGGGTTCCTATATCACAAGGAAAATGAAAAGAAAATAATGAAAGTATACTACAAAAAGTCATTTAATGTAATTTACAATAGTTTTTACTAAAGTTTATTCCAAAGTTTAGGTACACTTTTAGCATCACAGGTTGTAGGAACCACATACTGTACATAGACATAGTGCAGCAGTTTCCATCTCCTGGTAAGCACGGTAGAGGCAGAGTGTAAAATGAATTATTGCACCACTGCACGCAATGTTTCACAAGTTCAGCACTTCAGGACACTGCACTGGATTCAGAAATTCATCTTTCCGATTTCCAAGTTTCAAGCACTCCTACAACGTTGCAGACGTAAGTCATTTTGCTTTCTCCTGCAAGAATTAATAGATGATGAAATTAAACCCGGGGAAATTTTCCAACGTTCAATGAGATCCTGAACTTTCTGCAGCATGAAAAAGAACTGCCGGCTTCTTCTTGTCCTTAATGGTTTACATCTTGGAAATCAATTGAAAACATTTCAGTATACATAGATACTGTTCCCATGGCAGCAGAATAACACAAAGAGCAGCCTACTAAACATAGCCAGTCCTACACTAAAAATAGTAGAAACACTATATCGAAATGTGCCCTTACACACTGCATACAGTCTTGGGGCAGAGTCATGGCTTCCAATATGGACCAGAAAACCTAAAATACAGAGGGCTCCTAAATTCATATATACTGTACAATCGCCATTTCTGAGGCTTCAAGCTAAGTACTGGTGACCGGAAGTCCTGTCACACTGCTAAGCTCTGCCCCGTCGCACCGCTAAGCCCAACTCTCAGCTTATTAGTTCAGCATGGGCATGTCTGCTACTGCTCTATTGCTGGGAAGGGCCGCCATCACTACCTGGGCCCCGGTGCATATTAACTGGCTGCACAGGCGGTATGTCTGCCCATTAGTCATTTTTGTTCAGCCAACTGCTTGTGGCCAGCAGGGGTCCCCCGATCTCTAGGGCCTCAATTTGTTTGTCTTCTGTGGTGGAGAGGTGGAAGTGGCAGTCTTTACCACAACGCAAACCAAACAATGGCATGGGGCCCCTGACAGATGAGCCAGACAACGCCATAACCAGTGGCACATCTCACTTTAGGTGTAGGCAGTTGATGATGGAACATGGGAGCCTATGGCTCCCATCCCCGCCATTCACTCTCATGCGCCATAGGCCACTAGGTCTGACGCCTATGAGCCATTATAATGGCACAAACGGTAGTGATGACATCACAACCTTCCTATCATACAGGGGGCACTACTGGGGGACTCTAAACATGCTGGAGCATTATAAATAGTGGGGGCACTACAGGGGGCATTATAACTGCATTATTACTACTGAGGGTACTGTGGGGGCATTATTATTATAGGGCACAATATGGAGGGCATTACTACTAATGGGGCACTATTGGGGAGCATTATCACTATTAGGCCCCCTGCACACGAACGTGTGCTTCCCGTTGCCATTTTGCGGATCCGCAATACACGGGTGCCGTTCCGTGGGCATTCCGCATCATGGATGCGGACCCATTCACCCAAGCGAATGGGTCCGCAAATCCGGACATGCGGAATGGTGCCGTGGGGTTTCGCCCCGTACTTCCGTTCCGCAAAAAGATACAACATGTCCTATCTTTTTTCGGAACGTCCGGATCGCGGACCCATTTAAGTGAATGGGTCCGCGATCCGCTGCGGCTGCCCCGCGGACTGTGTTCTTGCATTGTGGCCCGCATTTTGCGGGCCGCAGCACTACCACGGGGTGCACACGTCTGTGTGCAGGGGGCCTTAGGGACACTGTAGCGGCACTATTACTAATGAAGGCACTCTGGTGGAAAATTGTTATTATTGGTGGGACTTTTGGGAGCACTTTGGGGACTCTTTGTACGACAATGTTATTTCTACAGGATAGTATTTGTAGCCATTGGGGCACACATTTGGCACAGTATTGGGGGTAGTGCAAGATAACAATGTTGAGGCATCAGGAGGGGGAAGATGATGGAAAAGCGAGGGACCTAAGATGTCTCTTTGTCATACTCTGCAGAGACAAGACATAGCTGAAAGTAATTGTCATGGCGGTCTGGTCCTAATGGAGAAAACGAGTATAGAAAGTGTATACATCAGAGAAGACGTCACTGCATGTAAGAGGTATATAGAGCTGTATGCAGGGGCAAAGCTAAAGGCTCATGGGCCCTGCTGCAAGACTTCAACTTGGGCCCCCCTTCCCTCAGTGCTTAGTGACCAGTGGCATAGAAGCACACAGCCTTCGTGCGTCCTGAGGTAAAAATTGAAACGCCCACCCCCCCATACTAAATTCTTGACCTAACCCCTTCCCTCCAGCGAGAGGTGTACCTTGACCAGCATGCACATTCTATAATACCTGTGTCTTCTTATGTGGCACAAGGATCTTTGGGCCCCCTCAAGCTCCTGGGTGTGGTAGTGACTGCGACCTCTGAACCCCCTATAGCTAAGCCCCTGGCTGTATGTAATGCCCAGTTTCAAATATGCCTTTAACAGTAGGGCTGGGAGGAAGACTTGGATTGAGAATTTGGCATGGGACGGCACAGCATTTTAATCTCCACCTCAGGCAGCAGAAAAGCTAGAATCGGCTCTGGTCACAACTTTCAAGTGTATCTTGCCAGTCACACAGAGACCAGCAGCAGTGCATAGGTGCCACCCTGCAGCTCATCACTCAGCAATCTGTTACAGATCACTACCGCCTGGTTCTACATTTTATCCTTTGAGACTGGAAAAGGAAGTTGTATAAAGGCAACAACCACAGACTGACTGTTCTGCCCAGCAGGGTTAGAAGATGATTATAGCTCATTCTGCCAGAGTATTGGTATTTCTCAAGTAGTTAGTGTGGTTATAGCATCATCTAGCGGTGTTAAGTTGTATTACACTTTGTTTTCCTGTTACAAAGACTATTGTATTGTGGGAGTGAAAAGCATACTGGGAAAGAGAAGTCTCCAGTCTCCAGGACACATCAGCAGAGCTGTCCTTTTGCATATCTCCTTCTTAAACTTCACCATCCTTGTATAAGCATATCTGGTGAGAGACCTTTGTTTCAGGGATATTGTGTTATGCAGAGCTATTTAGCTAGTTGTAATTGTTACTCAGGGAAGTTGTTACGACTGTTAGCTAGACATGTAATCCTATGTATAGGCAGCCATTTTACCATGTGCTTTAGTGTTAATGCAAATGTTATAGTACATACTATCTATACTTTATACTTATACATGCTATTTGTATTCTTGTAGTTTTACCAAACAATCCTGTTTTGCCAATCAAACAATCCTGTTTTACCAATAAACAAGTTAGACTACAAAGAACAGTCCTCTTATTTGGAAGACAGGAATGGTTTATGCTGAATGTCAGACTGCACACTGTGTGAACGTGTATGAAGACAGAAAACTGACTGCAAGAGAAGATGACTACAGCACTGAGGAATGGGAGAGGAAGCTGGCACTTTAGAGGTGGTGTTTTTGGCTAACCCTGGGAAGGGAGGTATTCTGTGGGAGTGTAGGCTGTGGTTAACACTAGAGGACACTGTGCCTAACAATGAGGAAGGGGGGGCACTGGGGCATATTATTTTCAGTTGCATTGGTAGAGCTTTGGCTGACAGTAGGGGGACTAGGGGGGTCATTTATTATACTGAAATATTAGGCGTATTTCAGGCTAAGATGGTGGCGCAATGGTTAGCCCACGCCCACAATGTTAGACCTGGCGTGTGCGGGGAAGTGGACGGGCTAGGAAGCTGTCTTACATTTAGAACTGGCAGGGGATCCGCTAAAGTTATGAAGAGGCCGGCGCATTTTCATAACTTCAGCGGAACCACTGCTAGCTTAGGGCTTTATTAAGACCGGCGTCTAAAATGCTGATCTTAATAAATGTGCCCCTGGGTGTCTATCACTGATAGTCATGGGCGGATTGGCCATAGACTTAACAGGAAAATTTTCAGGAGGGCCAATGCTCAGGGGGCCACTTAATCCCTCCTCTTGGCCATCAGCAAGATAAATAATATAGGAGCATCAGGCACTTATGCACCTACCTAGTGGCGGCAGGTGCCCTCCTAAATTCAGTTATATTGCCATCCTCACGACAATGATAGAGCTTCGTACTTTAGGGCGGGCGGCAGTATTTTGTGCTGCACTGTGGTATTTGGTTTTGCTGGGGTGGTATTTCGTCCTGCGCTACGGTATTGCTGGCCCTGCCTACTTCTGTTGTCCCACCTTCTGTTAGTTTGGACCCTCCTACAACATGGGGCCACTTTTAGTTTTTTTTCCAGGGCCACATTAAGTTCCTAGTCCACCCTTGTTGATAGTCTTTCTGACAATAAACCCTTCAGAAAAAGCTGAAAATACTGCCTTTTCCCCAAGTGAAAGCTCCCACCGCAAAACAAAAGTGGAAAACTAGTTTCTATTGAGGGGCTGTGCATTCAGGTACCAAGTGGTTATCATGATTCATGAGCCATCTGAGGACATGTACTGGAAATTAGTTTGGATTTTGGGGGCTTTCACTTTGTTCTTGGAGGGTCACTTTAAGTTCTCAGGCAGTGTTACGTAGATGTCATCTTGGTTACATTGGTAAGGAAATATCTTCATATGTGTCAGTCTCCCTGATGAAAGAAGCTTTGTCTTCAACCCACTCAAAATAATACAATAAGCCCTTATGATATAAGGAGCAGAAGCACAAACTAAAATCTAGCCCTAGCATATTTCAGTGAACCAGCTACAAAGCTCAAAATTAACAAAAGTCAAAGATCCGTTAATTAATCATTATGATACTGATGGGTGCTAGATCATCAGACTCCATAAAAATTTGTAAAAAGTTACTTATAAAGGTAGGGAACATAAGGTATGTGTTATGACCAGCAGGTGAGAACCCGCTGCCCCACGTGACCAACTCCCTCTGAGGACATTGTCTAAGCACACTCCTCGTTCTTCAGACAATACCTCTGATGGTCATGAGAGACTTTCCTGAGGGAAGTACCAGGTGCTACCGCAGAGGGGAATTGGTACACAAGGGAATCGGAACCAGAGTGTGAACCCACTGGACTGACCGCCAGGTAACACAATACACCCAGTGGATGCTGGGAGGCCAGAGGCTGATCAGACAAAAGCATAGTCAGGGTACAAAGACTTGGATTGAGAATTTGGCATGGGACGGGACAGCATTTTAATCTCCACCTCAGGCAGCAGAAAAGCTAGAATCGGCTCTGGTCACAACTTTCAAGTGTATCTTGCCAGTCACACAGAGACCAGCAGCAGTACATATGTGCCATCCTGCCGCTCATCACTCAGCAATCTGTTGTCAGAAGTCAGGGCAGGCGGCAGTCAGGCAAAGCCCGTAAATGTAGAACAGGTGTCACATGCCGGAGGCCTAAGGCAGACCTCAAGGACGTCTAGCAAACAGGACACAGGCAAAACAGACCAAGGACTAACGAAGAACTATATTACACGTGTAATAAAAGAACATGACAGTACAATATATGCAGGTTAGACAACAGTGGTAGACCTACCACAGAACTAAGTGCACTGGCAGACCAGAGGCAAAATTCAGAGAGCCAGTGCGCCCCGTTCTTCACAGAGCCCCTGGTGGTGGGGATGAACTAGGCCGAAGGATCACTGGTCACACCTCCAGGAAGGTCCCGGTACACTTTGCCCCTATCTGCAAAGAACCACGCAGGTGCGAGCACCAGTAGAACAGACAACGAACTGGAACCCAAGCAAACACAGGACATGGAACAGACAACAAGACAAATGGGAACCAGCACAGAAGCAGATGCCTGGACCCCAAGCGGAATGGAAGCATGTTGGTCTGAGGCAGAGCTGCACACAGACAAGATATTCTCCCTCCGGAGAACCCAGGACCCTCTCACGAAGGCAGAACAGACACAGGAACAGAAGCAACAAGGCACTGCAGGACATACAAGGAACAGACTAGATCAGAAGCAGTTTAGCACTGCCAAGCTGCAGTTAGAGCACTGCTAGGCTATACAGGGAAGAGAGTGGATCCAGACAGAATAGGTACAGAAGAACAGGCAAGGCATGGACAAGGACAACAACATAAACGTGATACAGGACAGGTACAGAAGATCAGACAAGGACATAACATCAACAACAATGCATTACAAGGCGACACCACAAACAAGGGCAGATGGCAAAACTCTGTGGGTCCGCAGCAAGGGGCTACACACAGTAAGGCAGAAGAAAGACTGACCACAAGCCCCACAGCTCAAAGAAAGATATAGCTGCATAAGTATGGCACCTGATAAGTCACACCCAGGAACAGAACAGGGGAAGTTAACCCCATCAGAACAGGAGTACCAGAACCATAGAACAAACAGGCAGCAGTACAGGACGTTGCCCCTGGCAACCAGCATACACGGAGTCCACCGCAGCCAGTACGCCAGAGCACAAACAACCCGTGTCACAAACAGAAATGTATCCATACTGAGACCCTGTTCACACACAAGGCCGCAGCCAGCACGCATAACAGAATCAGCATACATGGGAACGCCTACAGTCAGTACACACAGCGCATGCAGCCATGCTGCATGGCATCAGTGATAAGAGCTGCACAGAGATGCAGACACGGGGAGTACATACAAACACGGGCATAGTTCATACAAGACACCTCAGCCAGAAAACAGCATACACAGGTTTCGGCCTGCAGCCAGTACGCAAGAAAGCATGCAGCCAGCCTACACGGCCAAAACTGTCACAGTGATCCACACCGTGACATCAGGGTCAGGGCAGGCGGCAATGAGGCAAAGTCCGTAAAACGTAATCCAAAGTCCGGTACACGAATGACAAGAACCAACAGAACACCTTAGCACAAACAGGAAACTAGACTAGCTAGGAACCTAAGCTGCACAGGCGCCTTCCTGTAGAAGGAGATGCCTTTAATCCTGCAGACCAGCTATAGGCAGGGGAAGATAGAGGGCATGCGCAGGCTGCCTCACAAACAGAGGAGAGACACGCCCGCACACCCTAAATACACACAAAGAACTCTGAGCCAGAGTGCAAGCTCTGCTCAGAGCCAGGGGGGAAATGCTGGTGGCAGGAATGCAGACCACAGCCAAGAACCCCGCTGCCCGCGCCTGTCAGCGCGGTGTGCAGCAGCAGGGATGAGTGAAGAAGCCCGGCGCCCGTACCTGCGTTTGGGGACAGAATCGCAGATCGAAGGAGTTGGGCTAACAGTATGCTAAAATGATTTTTTGACAGTTTTCATATATGAGCCCCCATTACTTCTATTCTGCAGACTTTTTGGCACAAATAATTTAATTAATGAATCTGAAATTAAATTATTGATGAATAGCTTTTAACTAACATAATACCTATGAGCTACCATTAACTTAGGTATGATGTCAAAGAGTAGTATCCATTTTATGGATTTGTTTTATGTGTTTTGAATTGTTTTTGCAATTTTGTACTGGTATTTTTTGCTGCATTTTGTAGGGAAAAAAATGCCAGCTCCAGATGTTTCATGGAAGTCAATGGGAATTAGTAAATACAGCACAAGCAGGTGTTTTCAGAGTTGTGTTTTTTGACACTTAAAGGGGTTGTTACATATTTCTACTATTGTTTTTGTGACGTATATAGTGGCACCTCCATATGGCTGATCTGTCAAGACCACTTTACATGTCAGATAATTTTTATTGAGTTTTCATAACATACAAAAATGACAGTAACAATCCCGTGCCAAAGCACGATATTTCAGAATACAAAAGAATATTGAAAGTACAATATTTCACATTGATATCCCCCTAAACCCGCAACCCTTAAACATCCCCCCTGCCGTGCAGCAACCACCAGCAAATGAGAAAAAATAGGAAATATGTCACAGGGCGCTGGCTTTGTGCTCCTTCCCTTCGGTGCACCCGGGGCCCTGCGATAACTTCGGAGCAAGGACATGCCGGGGTTCTCGTCTCCAGCGCAACGGGGGGCGGAGAGGACCTGGCCGCGCACGCCTACTTAGCGTGGTCGGCGTCCTCCTCTCCTGCAGTTTCGGCGAAAAGTCTGAGTACCTCTCTGTTTCTTTGTCATCCGCACTACAGGCGGAACCTCATGTTAAGCTTCCTGATCGGTTCTCGGGGAATCGCCATTGTTTTTTGGCCTTTAGGGAGAGCTGCAAACTGTATTTCCGTTTGTGCCCTCACTCTTCTGGTTCGGCTCAACAAAGAGTGGGAATTATTATGTCCTTATTACAAAGCGACCCCCAAGACTGGGCATTTTTGTTACCCCCCGACTCTCAGTGTCTTAGATCTGTCGACGCGTTTTTTCAAGCCTTCTGGGTTTTGTATGATAAACCTGACAAAGCATCTGTAACGGAAAGTCAGTTAAAATCTCTTGAGCAGGGTGACCGACCGGTAGAAGACTACTGTACTCAATTTCGTAAATGGTGCGTTCCCTCTGGTTGGAATGAACCTGCTCTTAAAAGTCAGTTTAGGTCTGGCCTATCTGAAACTCTAAAGACATGCTTGTATGTTACCCCTCTCTTAGGACCTTGGAGCAAACCATGACTCTTGCTGTGAGACTGCACAGACGCATTAGGGAGAGACAACGAGAGCATTTGCTTTTTCCACAGGTTATGTCAAAATCAGAGACCAATCCTGTGGGGATCAAGTCCGAGCCTTGTACTGACGAACCTATGCTGCTCAGTTTGACCAGAAGAGATCATCGTCGTCGCCGTGGTACATGTTTCTACTGTGGCAACTCCGATCATTGGATCCAGCAATGTCCTAAGGTCCCTCCTTCCGGAAGATCACCCAAACCAGAGGGATCTAAAGATAAGGCACTCCCTGGGGTGGTAAAGCAGAAGTTATTGGTACCTATTGCTATTTCATTTGGTTAAAACAAGGGGTCATGTAGTGCCTTTGTTCATTCTGGGTTGGCCTCTAACTTTATTGATCTTAAGTTTGCTCTTCAGGTGGAGATACCTATGTTTGCCCTTCCCAATCCTATTTACATTGTACCCATTGGCGTAGCTATAGGGGGTGCAGCGGTAGCAGTCGCTACCGGGCCCAGGAGCCTGAGGGGGCCCAAAGACCCTTGTGGTGCATAGGCACTGAGGGATGGGGGGCCCAAGCTGAACTCTTGTACCAGGGTCCAGGAGCCTTTAGCTAAGCCCCTGATTGTAGCCATTGACTCTATCCCCTTGCTGGGGGGCATTGTTAAGTATTGTACACCTGAAATAACCCTGACTGTAGGGGTCACCCTCACTGAGAATTGCTCCTTGTTGACCTTAGAAAATTTGCCAGCTGAAATGGTTTTAGGTATTCCCTGGCTCCAATTACACAACCCTGTCATTAATTGGACCAAATCTGAGGTTGAAAAATGGGGTCCCATATGTAACTCTTGTTTACCCATAATACAGGTGGGTATCTCTGCTAAATCTAAGACGTTACCTTCATACATAAAGGAATTTGCTGATGTGTTCTCCTCACCTACCCGGGGAGTCTGCCCCCCCATAGATCTTATGACTGTGCTATTGATTTAGTGATGGATTCCAAGTTCCCTAAGGGTCGGATATATCATTTATCTGTTCCAGAGCGCAATTCTATGAGGGAGTATATTAAGGAGAGTCTAAATAAAGGACACATCAGACCCTCTGTGTCTCCTATGGGATGGAGACCTCACACCGTGTATTGATTATCGTGAATTGAGCAAAATCACCATTAAAAATCAATATTCTCTCCCATCGATCCCCAATCTGTTCAATCAGGTTCTGGGGGCATCATGGTTCTCCAAACTTGATTTGAAAGGGGCATATAATTTGATACGTATCAAAGAAGGGGAAGAATGGAAGACTGCTTTTAATACTCTGGAGGGACAATTTGAATACACTGTCATGCCTTTTGGGCTCAGTAATGCTCCTGCAGTCTTTCAAAATTTTGTGAATGAAATATTCTGAGAATTTATCAGTAAATTTATGATTGTATATCTTGACGATCTTTAGATTTTTTTCCCCGACTTGGCATTCCTATGTTATTCATATCAAACAAGTGCTTGAAATTCTAAGAAAAAATCAATTATCTGTAAAATTAGAAAAATGTGTTTTTGGTTTACAAGAAATTTTAATATCTAGGTTATATCCTTACTCCACACTCGTTTAAGATAGATCCTGGTAAGGTACAGGCTATTCAAGACTGGGTAAGGCCATCTAACCTTAAAGCATTACAGCACTTCCTTGGGTTCTCTAATTATTATCGTAAATTTATCAAAAAAATTTGAGTAATTGCTAGACCCTTAACCGACTTAACCAAGAAGGGGGCGGATCTTGTTAACTGGCCTGTAGAGGCCATAGAAGCCTTCGAAACTCTTAAGAAATCTTTTGGGAACGCCCCAGTCTTGATTCAGCCGAATCAAGAGAAACCTTTTGTGGTGGAGATCGATGCTTCTGAGGATGGGGTGGGGGCTATTCTTTCTCAGGGACCTCTCTAACTAATCTGAGACCTTGTGCTTTTTTTCACAACAATTATCTCCTACTGAGAGGAATTACGATATTGGCAATCGTTAATTGTTAGCCATTATTGGGCATTTGAGGAGTGGAGACATTTTTTGGAGTGGGCCAAACATTGCATCACTGTTCTTACTGATCATAAAAATGTATTATTTCTCGAATCCGTGAAACGCCTTAATCCTCGTCAGGCCAGATGGGCATTGTTCTTTACTCGTTATTACTTTCAGGCCAGGAAGTAAGAATGTGAAAGCTGATGCTTTGACTCAAAGCTTTTGTGCATTTCAACCCCCTGACACTCCTCCTGAACCTATCTTGCCGGCTAACATCATTGTGGCATCTTTATCCGCGGATCTTGCTTCCGATACTGAGGCAGCGCAACATCTAGCTCCGGAGCAGACACCCTCAGATAAGTTATTTGTTTGTGGTCATTTTTGTCTCCGGCTACTGGGTGAATGCCATGATTCTGTTTTATAAGGTCATCCTGGTATTGAGGCCACCAGAGAATTTGTGTCCAGGTCTTATTGGTGGCCCACGTTATCTAGGGACGTCAGTTCCTTTGTCTCTGCTTGCGAGGTATGTGCCAGATCCAAGACTCCTAGAAAACGCCCTGCTGGTGAATTACAACTATTACCCATTCCTAGTAAACCCTGGTCACATATGTCTATGGATTTCATTACTGACTTGCCACCCTCTGAGGGTAAATCTGTGGTTTGGGTAGTGGTCGATAGGTTTAGTAAAATGGTACATTTTGTTCCTCTGGCCAAGCTCCCAAATGCCAAGACTCTGGCTTCTGTTTTTATTGAGCAAGTGGTACGATTGTTTCCAAGTTTTGGAGAGACTTTTGTCAGAGGTGTGAGATATTGTTGTCCTTTTCATCAGCTTTTCATCCTGAGACTAATGGATAGACTGAACGATTGAATCAGGCTGTGGAACAATTTTTAAGATCTTACATCTCTGATAATCAGTAATCAGCAATTATGGGTGAAATATCTTCCTTTGGCAGAGTTCGCCATCAATAACCGTGTGAACTCTTCCACTGGAGTCTCGCCGTTTGTCTGTAATTTTGGTTTCCATCCTCGTTTTAATTCTTGTTCGATTTCCTCACCTAACCCTGAAGCTGATAGTGTAACTTCAGAACTGTGCACAGTTTGGGCTCGGGTTCAGTCGAACCTGGAAAAAGCTCAATAGGTTCAGAAAATGAAAGCTAATAGGAAGCGTTCCAAAGGGGTAGATTTAAGGTTGGGGAAAAAGTCTGGTTGTCCACAAAAAATTCTTCTAGGAAATTTGCGCCACGATTTGTTGGACCATATAAAATTCTTGACATCATTAATCCTGTATCTTTTAGGATGAAGCTGCCAGACTCATTTCGTATCCACAACGTATTTCATAAATCTTTGGTTAAAAAGTATATTCCACCCATAGCTCCGTCTCGGGCAGTTCCTTCCCCGGTACTAGTGAATAGTCAAAATGAATTTGTTATTTCTAAAATCATTGATGTTAGGAAAGTTCGTAACTCGTTTCATTACCTTGTCCATTGCAAGGGTTATGGACCCAAGGAGAGGTCCTGGTTGCCAGTGAATAAGATTTATGCTTTTAGGTTGATTAGAAAATTTCATCTCGCTCATCCAGAAAAACCTTTTCCTGTGACTTTGTGTCCGGTGGCCCCTCGTAGAGGGGGGGGGGGTTCTGTCACAGGGGGCCGGCTTTGCACTCCTTCCCTTCGGTGCCGCCGGCGCCCTGCGATAATTTCGGAACAAGGACATGCGCTGCGTCCTCTTCTCCGGGGCAACGGGGGGCAGATAGGACCCGGCCGAGCACTTCTCCTTAGCGTGGTCGGCGTCCTCCGCTCCCGCAGTTTCGGCGATAAGTCTCAGCAGGATGCAGGGGGATGAGCCATGTGACGCTGGCCACGTCACATGACTCCCTCTCTCCCCTATTTAACAGGCAGCCTGCTGGCCACAGGTTGCCTATGATTAAGGTCTTATACCTTGTATATTTCATTGGCATTTCACTCGGTTGACTTGACTTCGTCTCTTGCTTTCTCGTTTTGCACTTTTGCTTCTGCTGGTATTTGACTTCAGCTTGACTTTGACTTGTCCTCACTTGCTCCCTGTGTTATACTTGCTCCTCCTGGTTTTGAACTTGCTAGTTCGACCTCTCTTTGTTGTTTGTTTTGTTTGTCTCTCCGCACTTACGCAGGCTAGGGATCGCCGCCCAGTTGCACTCTGTTGCCTAGGACGTGTAAGTGCAAGTAGGCAGGGACAGAGTGGGTGGAGTAAGTTTGCACCTTCCCTATTCCCCTTCTCATGACAAAATAGGTCATAAATCTGTCAATAGTTCCTCTTATACTATAGAGGGTAAAATATTTTAGTCATTCCCAATACACTAAGATTGTGTGCTTTTAATTTATATTTAATAAAATATTGACTTATTTTCATATAAATTTGTGTATGCAGTGTGTTTTATTTTTATTTTTTTGTGTTTGTCACTTAAAGGGGTTGTCCCATAAAAATATTCTACAGTTTTCAAACAAGCTGGATCTGAATACTTTTATAATAGCATGTAATAAAAATTTTTGTATAGGAACTAAACTATTCAATAAAATGTATCTGTACAGCTCCACCTGCTGTTTATTTTTTTCCTATATGCTTGTTCGACAGATGGCCGCACATGCTCAGTTTTATCCTTCAACTGCCTCCTGAGCTGTGATAGGGAAAGAGCTGCAACAGAAAGGATATGCCTACTGAGCTGAGCAGAAAAGTCACTCTTCTTGAGCTGTTAGCTTGAAATAAATTTAGCAGAGCAATTGGAGCAGTGAATGGGGAGATCTCTGGATCCATGTGAAGTACAGGGCTGGTTCTAGCTTTGTAGAAAGAGATTGTCATATACTATATAATGTTGGATTTTTATTTGTTACATTAATCATGGAGTAACTGCTTTAAGTTGAATTTTTTTAAGCCAACAGCATTTTTTTTTTATTGCAGTATGGTCTGGGCCTCACATTTATTCCCCTCAATTTCAGGACATTTTCATCCCCTAGATCTTAATTATTATTATTTATTTTTTTCTTTCAATGCTTTAAAAATAATAAGAAACACAAGTGCTAATCTATGTTTTGCATGAAGAATTTTTTGCCAATGTATTTTTTGCATAATGCTCTACAGAGGCTTTGACATTATAGGGGGTGCATACTTTCCTGTATAAAAACACAGGGCATAAAAAAAAAAACAATTAAGCATGCCTGTGGTAAAACACACTGGCCCAGATTCAAGAAGCACTTGCGCGGGAACAAGTGTGATTTGCGCCGCGCAAGTACTGATTTGCTCCTATGCAAATTTGCGGCTGATTCTGTAAACCAGTTAAGCCTGAAATGCGGCCATTTTCCCGCGCACGCAGCCTAGCTGTTCCTGCGCAATTTTCGTGCAATTTTGCGCGGGGTGTAAGTTGCGCCTTCATGGAATTCCCTCAGCGAATATGCAAATTAGGCACTGCCGATGATTCAGAAACATGCGCGTGTGATGCGCATCTTGCGCTGGAAGCGTGCAAGCTTTTTTCCCTGGGCAAACTTGCTCCTGTTAAAAGCAGGGGCAAGTTAGCAAAAGATGGCCAAATGTCATCTGAAGGAGCGCGCAACTTCAGCAGCACCTAGACAGACGATCTGAACAAGCAGAGCACCCACATTTTCGGGACCTCACATCTGTGCACCAACATGCCAGGGGCAGCTATGGTTCTTGATATTCTATTGACTGAGCCGACTCATAGGAGGGCACGGGAGAGGATTTACAGAGGGCGCTACAACCTTTTTCAGATGACTGATACTGAGGTGTATCGCATGTTTCGCTTTAGCCCTGAAGTCATCCTTGAGTTGGTAACAATCCTGCAGGATGACATCAGCAGCCCGACCCATCGGGGACAGGCAGTGCAGCCACTGGTGAAGGTAGTGGCAACCCTTCATTTTTTGGCAACTGGCTCATTTCAGCGCACAGGTGGAGTGGTGGCGGGGATGTCCCAATCCAGCATGAGCAGGTGTGTGCACCAAGTGATCCCTGCAATACTCAGACGAATGGGCACACAATTTATCAAACCAACCACGGCTGACGTGCGGCAGAAGGCAATCAGTGATTTTTATTTATTAGCCAGATTTCCACGCACTGTGGGTGCAATAGATTGTACCCATGTGGCACTACGCCCCCCCCCCCCCCCCCGGCACCTCGAGCATATCTACTGCAACAGGAAACATTGGCATTCGATAAATGTGCAGATGATTGTGGATGCACATGGCCTCATATGGCATGTCCGTGCCAAACACCCAGGGTCAAGCCATGACAGTTTTATTTACCGACACAGCCCCATCCCAACCGAGTTTGACCAGAACATGTATGGAGACAGCTGGCTGATTGGTGAGTGACATGGGTGTCAGGTATGACTGCCCCCCCCCCCCCATGATGCACACATCACAAGGGGCACATGCACGACTAACATCCTCCTGTCTTTTCCCTTCCAGGTGACTCTGCCTATGCCCTGGGACCTCACATGATGACCCCATTTCGTAACCCTCAAACACCAGGAGAGGAAAGATATAACGAAGCCCATGCACGTACCCGTGCGGTGGTGGAGCGCACATTTGGCATCCTTAAATCTCGATTCAGATGTCTGGATAAATCAGGGGGGACCCTATTGTATTCACCCAACTTTGTATGCCAAATCGTAGGGGCATGTAGTATTCTCCACAATTTAGCTCAAAGAAGGGGCATGCACATTGAGCTACGCAATGACCTTACCCCCGAACCACGCAACCCCCCCCCCCCCAAGAAACACTACCGGATCTTCTGAGGGAAGAGCAATCCGGAATGGTCTTGTGGAACGTCTCTTTGCACATTAAACACACCCTGATCTTGTCACAAGTATAATGCATGTATGTACACCACTGTAGTCCCTAGCACACACCCGACACATGCACCCCCAATTGGATTAGACCCAACAATACCCCATGGTATTAGGGAGCAGCAACGCCGCGTCAAGGCTCCAATTATGTTGCTGTCCATTCATACACCTTTCACATGGCAGAGGGTGACACCCCTTTTCCAGCAGGAGTGCCACCCCCCCCCCCCCCATTCACACACCAGTCACACTGTAGTATACACTCCTCACCGTGTGTAGGGACTACAAATAAATCTAAAAACTCATATCCTGAGCATATAAAAAAAAAATAATCTCATACCCTGAGCATATCGAAAAATAATAAAAAAAATCATATTGTGTTGAGCAAAAAAATGTAGACATAAAATTATTTTTTTGTTTTTTTCTTTGGGCCAAGGGTGCCCCGGCTCTGGCTCCTCAATCTCCGTGGTGCGGAGGAGGCATGGGGTGGGGATGGAGGGGTGGGGGGAGGAGGGGGGGGAGGAGCATCAACCCCTACTTCCACACTCCTTGCAGGTGGTGGCTGCATAGAAACATAGAAACATAGAAACATAGAAACATAGAATGTTTCGCCCTCCATGGCGTTGGCCAGGCGGGCAAGGATGGTGTTGGTCTGGGCCAACATCCGCATTTGGCGGGTGGTGGTATCCCGCTGATGCCGGCGGGTAACTCTCGCCTCCTCCTGCACTGCAGCGGTGTTGGCCTGCACAGCAGCGGTATTGGCCTCCACCGCAGCTGTCATCCTGCTTAACAAAGCTGGTGTGGTCTCCAGAGCCACCAAGCAGGTGACTATGGCCTTAGAGTTGCCACTAATTTCCCCCAGGCTCTGTGCCACATGTTTGTCCCGGTCCTCATGCAGGGTGAGGGCATGCTGCATAGAGGTGGAGGTGGATGCCATGCTGTCCGCCAGACGACGCACCTCTCCCACCATGGCCCCTATATGGCGGGTCTGCAGGGCCTGCTCCTCCAGCAGACCGTCACGGAGGCTGGAGGATATATGCCTCGTTTTGGACAGAGCCTTCCTGGGAGGAGAGGCTCGGCCACGGACAGAGGGAGAAGGGGAGGGGTCCACAAGGGAGGGGCTTGCCCTGGAGGGGGATGACGTGCTGGGCGGGGGGGTGGTGGGTTGCACAGGGATGGTGGTATCCTCCTGGAGGGAGCCAGAGTCCTCCTGGATGAGGAAAAAGGAATCCTCCTCCAATACCACTTGCTCCTCCATACTTGGCCCCGGTATGATCTCCTCCTGGACCAGCATAGCCAGAATGTCCATGGGGCCTGACTGGACCCCTGGCTCTGGTCTGGATGGGTTGGGTCGAGCCGCAGCCGAAGACGGCCCAGCTTCTTCTTCCTCATCACCACCTGTGGATGACACCAAAACGACATATTTTGCTGGTGCAACACACTTCTCATATGTTCACTTGTACCCCCTCCCATGATGCACAGCAGATATGAAAGAAAAATAACTTACCAGTCCCCAAGTTCCCAACAGTGGAGTCGTACCCTTCAAGTCCCTCCACCTGCTCCTGCACGAACGTTTGTGCAATAAGCTGCTCCTCCTGATTGAGCCGGATCATACATCGCGGACCACCTCCCGTGCCACCGGTATGCTTCCTGATAAGAGCCAGTTTTTCACGGACCCTGCGCCTCATATCATTTAATTTCTTCTGGATGTCATCCCAGGTACGCACTTCATTACCCAGGGCATTGATGTCCAGGGCAATGGCTTCATATATAGCCCTCCTTTGGGCAATGGTGGTGTTTGCCCGCTGAACACCATATAGGACTTCCTTATGCTGCTGGAGTGCAGCAATCAGGATGTCCATCTCTGCAGCCACAAAGTTGGCCTTCCTTATTTTGGTCCCTTTGGGAGGTGCCATGTCTTGCAAAAGGGCTGAATTTCCTTGCTCAGGGGGGGGGGGGGGTAGGAAAAAGCAGGATGAAATTCAGCAAAGAACCTGCGCAAGTCTGCTCCTATTTATTTGCTCAGTGCAAGCAGCTGAGCAGGATTTGCCCTGAAATTATGCTAGCAAACCTCTGCTGAGCCGAAAATTCCTCATTTACATAGGGGCACACCCACTTTGACTTGCACGGCCTTGCGCCCTCAGCTTTGCCTTAAACAGGAGCAAATTAAATGAACAAACGATTCCTGAATCAGGTGGCAATTTGGCAAAATTGCTCCAGCGCAGAGAAATTCAGCTGAGCGGCTCAGGTGTAAGTAATGGGCAAATCTACCTGAATCTGGGCCACTATTTTACCAAAAACGCCAGAAAAACTGCTACTTTCACACTTGCGGTTTTCCTTTCCACTGTTAAGATCCGTCATAGGATCTCAAAAGCGTAGGAATACGCTGCCATTTTGTCCCCATTCATTGTCAATGGGGACAAACTGAACTGAACGAAACTGAATGCTCCAAAATGAATTCTGTTCTATTTGGCTGCTTCCCCATCGCGGACAGGATAATGCTGCAAGCAGCGTTTTTCTGTCCGCGATGTGGTGCGGAGCAAGACGTATCTGTCCTGACACACAATGTAAGTCAACGGGGACTGATCCGTTTTCTCTGACACAATAGAAAACTGATCCGTCCCCTATTGACTTTCAATGTTGTTCATGATGGATCCGTCTTGGCTATTTTAAAGATAATACAACCGGATCCGTTCCTAGCGGATGCTAATGGTAGTATTATCAGAACGGAAGCGTTTTTGCTGATCCATGACGGATCCATCAAAAACACTGGTGCGGTCCCCAAAAAATGCAGGTGGCATCCGTGTGATGTCTGTTAGTTATTTTTTTTGCAGATCCATTGTAGCAATGCCTATCCTAGTCCGCAAAACGGACAAGTATAGGACATGTTCTATCTTTTTTAGGCTACGGAACGGACATACGGATGCGGAAAGTGCTGTCTGCATTTTTTGAGTACCCATTGAAATGAATGGGCCCACATCCTATCGACAAAAAATGTGGATCAGAATCAGACCAAAAATATGGTCTTGTGATGGGCCCCCCAAGTCAGTAGTTTTTAGATGTGTCTTTTTGGACACAAAAACCCACACACCAAAACAATGGGGAGACTTTATCAAGCCCTGCACTCCACAATGCTGGCTTCAATAATTCGTAAAATAGGATTTTGTCACTGTCTGGGTTTCTTTGCAATTTTTTTTGACATTTTGCATTTTTACACTACTCAATCCAGTTTTGAAAAGTGGGATGGAAAGTGGACTTTTATTTAGCCTGTGGAGCTGATTTAAAGGCTATGTACACCTTTGGAGGCAATATTTGTTTATGATTGCATTTTACTCATTTTTGGCTAAAAATCATATTTTTTATTGGCCTTTTTTAAAAATATTGAGCCATTCTGTCACAAAGGGTTTACTGTTTTTCTAACTGTGTGACTGGTTCACTTTCACTTTGTGTCGGTCATAAATAACCCTCTTCTCTAAACTACTAAGAGGTCATAAAAACTTATTTAAGCCACATTCTTATGAGTAAGATAAGAACTGAGCTATAATGAGTGTTTATAATTTCAGAGAACAGAGATAAGGAGTCAGTCTGCTTCCCAGATGACGGAAAACACAAAAAATCCACAGGCAGCTAGTAGAGCATGTCAGCTCTGTACACAAAAAAGGATTCCATTTTTTTTTTATAAAGACCAATTGAAAAAAAGATTTTCAGCTCAAAATAAGTACAATGCAATAATAATAAAAATTCTCCCAAAAGGTGTACATAGCCTTTAACTTGTTTGGGACATAGAGCATACAGGTACGCCCTGATGTCCTGGTACTTAAGGACACAGGGCGTACCTGTATTAGGTATATTAGGTATCGTCGCGTCCGTATCGACCGGCTCTATAAACATATCACATGACCTAACTCCTCAGATGAACACCGTAAAAAAATAAAAATAAAAACTGTGCTAAATTATCAAAATTAGGGTTATTCACTTTAGAAAAAAGACGACTGAGGGGAGATCTAATTAATATGTATAAATATATCAGGGGTCAGTACAGAGATCTATCCCATCATCTATTTATCCCCAGGACTGTGACTGTGACGAGGGGACATCCTCTGCGTCTGGAGGAAAGAAGGTTTGTACACAAACATAGAAAAGGTTTCTTTACGGTAAGAGCAGTGAGACTATGGAACGCTCTGCCTGAGGAGGTGGTGATGGTGAGTACAATAAAGGAATTCAAGAGGGGCCTGGACGTATTTCTGGAGCGTAATAATATTACAGGCTATAGCTACTAGAGAGGGGTCGTTGATCCAGGGAGTTATTCTGATTGTCTGATTGGAGTCGGGAAGGAATTTTTTATTCCCCTAAAGTGTTGAAAATTGGCTTGTACCTCACAGGGTTTTTTTTTTTTTTTGCCTTCCTCTGGATCAACTTGCAGGATAACAGGCCGAACTGGATGGACAAATGTCTTTTTTCGGCCTTATGTACTATGTTACTATGTAAATAAACCACAAAAAGTACAAAAGTAAGCGATCAAAAAGGCGTTTGCCCACCAAAATAGTACCAATCTAACCGTCACCTCATCCCGCAAAAAATTATCCCCTACTTAAGATAATCGCCCAAAAAATAAAAAAAACTATGGCTCAGAATATGGAGACACTAAAACATAATTTTTTTGTTTTAAAAAAGCTGTTATTGTGTAAAACTTAAGTAAATTTTAAAAAAGTATACATATTAAGTATCGCCGCATCCGTAAAAACCTGCTCTATAAAAATATCACATGACCTAACCCCTCAGATGAACACTGTAAAAAAAAAAGAAAACGGTGTAAAAAAGACACTTTTTGTCACCTTACATCAAAAAAAGTGTAATAGCAAGTGATCAAAAAGTCATATGCACCCCAAAATAATGCTAATCAAATCGTCATCTCATCCTGCGAAAAATTAGACCCTACCTAAGATAATCGCTCAAAAACTGAAAAAACTATGGCTCTCAGACTATGGAGACACTAAAACATGTTTTTTTTTTGTTTCAAAAATGATATCAATGTGTAAAACTTGCATAAATAAAAAAAATTGTAAACATATTAGGTATCGCCGCGTCCGTGACAACCTGCTTTATAAAAATACCAATACCCTGTCAGATGAATGTTGTAAATAACAAAAAAAATCGGTGCCAAAACAGCTATTTCTTGTTACCTTGCCTCACAAAAAGTGTAATATAGAGCAACCAAAAATCATATGTACCCTA
Organism: Bufo gargarizans; assembly: GCF_014858855.1. NCBI lineage: Eukaryota > Metazoa > Chordata > Amphibia > Anura > Bufonidae > Bufo > Bufo gargarizans. The sequence goes on from NC_058083.1 coordinate 480,654,734, forward strand.
AACTAGTACCAACAAAACTGCCACCCTATCCTGTAGTTTCTAAAATGGGGTCACTTTTTGGGAGTTTCTACTCTAGGGGTGCATCAGGGGGGCTTCAAATGGGACATGGTGTCAAAAAAACAGTCCAGCAAAATCTGCCTTCCAAAAACCGTATGACATTTCTTTCCTTCTGCGCCCTGCCGTGTGCCCGTACAGCAGTTTACGACCACATATGTGTTGTTTCTGTAAACTACAGAATCAGGGACATAAATATTGAGTTTTGTTTGGCTGTTACCCCTTGCTTTGTAACTGGAAAAAAAATATTAAAATGGAAAATCTGCCAAAAAAGTGAAATTTTGAAATGGTATCTCTATTTTCCATTAATTCTTGTGGAACACCTAAAGGGTTAACAAAGTTTTTAAAATCAGTTTTGAATACCTTGAGGGTGTAGTTTCTAGAATGGAGTCATTTTTGGGTGGTTTCTATTATGTAAGCCTCTCAAAGTGACTTCAGACCTGAACTGGTCCTTAAAAAGTGGGTTTTTGAAAATTTCTTAAAAATGTCAAGATTTGCTTCTAAACTTCTAAGCCTTGTAACATCCCCCAAAAATAACAATCCCAAAATGATCCAAACATGAAGTAGACATATGGGGAATGTAAAGTAATAACTATTTTTGGATGTATTACTATGTATTGTAGAAAAATCTAAACTTACAAATTTGCCAATTTTTCAAATTTTTTTGGTACATTTTGTATTTTTTTATAAATAAAAATGAATATTTTTTTTTACTCCATTTTACCAGTGTCATGAAGTATAATATGTGACGAAAAAACAGTCTCAGAATGGCCTGGATAAGTAAAAGCGTTTTAAAGTTATCACCACATAAAGTCAGATTTGCAAAAAATGGCCTGGTCCTTAAGGTGAAAATGAGCCCGGTCCCTAAGGGGTTAAGCCACATTTAGCAACAGTTTTTTTTTTAAAGTTGCAAACACTGTTGCAGTCTTAGCGAGTGGTGTAGAAAGTAGAGAACATCTCAAGTGTCAGGCTACATTCAAAAAATGGCCGTTAGAAATGGCCAAATGGTTATTTTTTTAATGGGTGATTTTTCAGTGATACCTTTCTGAAAAACAGCCATTAAAAACGCCCTTTCTAACTGTAAGGGAGCTGTCAGGCTGTGAAAACAGTCAAAACAGGACATGTACTATTTTTTAACATCTGTTATTTACGGCCCGTTCAAAAAAATGGCTGTGTGAGTAGAACCATAGACTTCAATGGTTCTGAAAACAGTCGTATGACAGCTGTTTTTTACTGTTGTGTAAATGTAGCCATAGGCCTTTCACACGAGCAATACAGATTGTGTCAGGATCTGTTCAGGGACAAACTTGTCAGTGATTGAGTTCAGTGTTTCAATTTTTTCGGTTCGGATTGTATCCAGATTGCATGCGTTTTTCACGCACGTGAAGTAAAACTGAAGTATAACAATCTACATCTCCTAGTAACCATCAGTGAAAATCGCATTGCATCCAGATCCTTTCCATTTTTCAAGTAGGTCCCATTCATTTTGATGGAGCCAGAGCTGCGAGGAAAAAATGCACAATATAGAACATACTGCGAATTTCTCCTGAATGCAGAGATGATGCGTGAAAAGCAACGCTCATGTGCACAGACCCATTGAAATGAATGGGTCAGGATTCAGTTTGCCGTCCGTTCGCAACACACATTGCATCTTGACGGAAAACTTGCTCATGGGAAAAAGACCCTATTCACACAACCATATTTTTGCTCCGCATCTGATCCGCATTTTTTGCAGATCAGAGGCTGTCCTTTTCAATGGGTCCGCATCCATATGTCCGTTCTGCAGTTTTGCACAAAAGATAGAACCATATTGAGGACAAGATGCAACATGGACGTCACATGGATGTCATCTGGATTTTTTGAAGATATGTATTGTGCGGACCGCAAAATACATATGGTCGTGTGAATACACCCTTAGGGTACATGCACACGTTCAGGATTCATGTGCGGAGAATCCGCACGGAAATCTGCAGGTGTTCGCAGGCAAATCCATGTGGTCAATCAGCATCAATTGGTGCGGATTTGCATGAAGATTTGGTGCGGATTTTCCGCATGCGGATTTTACTAAGTGAATGGTCAGGAAAAATAAAATAAATTGACATGCTGCAGACTTTAAAATCTGCACCACAGGTCAAAATCCGCACGGAAAAAATCTGCATCGTGTGCATTGAGAATTAAAAATTCTCATAGAACACAATGCACATGACCTACGGTGCGGCTTTTCCGCACTCAATCCTGATCGTGTGCATTAAGCCTTAAAGATGCATGAAATCTATCAAATATTGTGCAACATTTGATACATTTGGCACAAATTACAGCAAAGCAGAATCCTGAAAAACAGGGCTTAAAAATTTCCTTCGTGAGAAATCTCCTCCTATGTATGGCAGCACCAAAATGGAGCTTTCAGCTCACAGCAGGCAAAGTCTCCAGGAAACTGGGTGGTCATTTATTAAGATTGGCGTTTTAGACGCTGGTCTTAAAAAACCCTGCACTGGCGGTGTATCCGCCAAAGTTATGTAGAGGCGCCGGCCGCTACTTAACTTCGATGCATCCACCACCGCTCTAAATCAACGCCAGCTTCCTAAAACAGGCGTAGAAAATGATTAATTAGACAGGCCTGCTGGTCCGCCCCCTTTCCCCATCCATGCCACGCCCCCTTTTTTTAGACCTGGCGTGAGCGGGAAATATAATGGAGAAATAACCTTTACGCTGCAATCTGCAAAATATATATGCTGGAAAACTGGCATTTATCATTTAGTGAATGACCCCCCTGGTGTTTACCCTCTCTATGGCAACATGGTAGATGCAATGTAAGCACTGAGTTCCTGTTTCACTAGTCACAGCTTGTGCGCACAGTGGAAACATCATGCCTGAAATTGTCAGAAGGAACACCTGACTGGCTATGAGTACAATTTCATTTTTCCAGTGGGAATTCTCCAAGTACTGTGGACTGGTAGCATTTGTGTGCAGCATTATTACAGAGGAAAGGAAATCTAGCCCCTGTTACTAGGCAGCTACCTAAAAATATTCACGTGATGACGCCTAGCCAAGATTAAAGTCTGAGTCTGGGCAAATCATTTCCTGGAGTGTTTAAAAACTACCAACATTGAAAGTGCAACATATTGGCACCACAGTACCGACATAGCAGAGCTATATAATGCCTACATAAAAATGTCATACAGTGCCCAAATAATAGCAGCCTACCAGCCTACATTACAGTACTTATACAGCGCAAGGATAAAAAAAACACATCAAACACAAAACAACATAAAAAATGACAGCACCAATTATCTCTTTAATTGAATATATTGTGTTGTAAAATATCACTACACCTACTATTTCATTATATAGTTAATCTCTAGTAAGTGACATGAGTTTGGCATCGACAGAAGAATACAGTGTGATGCAGCCTGTCCACAATCTCTCTCCTGGAGACAAGTGTGTTGGTCTTTCCTTCTACTCTTTCCACTAGCTCAATGTAAATGAACTTGCATGGCTGAGTGGCAGCTCTCTTAACCGGGGGGATGCTAATAATAGTTTGAGCGGAGAATGAGAGTCTTGAAGGCTAATGCCTGGCACAGCACATATCTGCCATGCTCAAATGCAGCATTGAGTGCCAGGCAGTCAAATATAAGCTATGAAAAATACCCGAAAGGGAACCCTATGCCTACTACCCGACTTACGCAGGAAAAATAAACATAAATGCCAAGGAGTGAAATCATAGCTACCATATGTACTTTTAACCTCCTCGTTGCAGCTGACAAGCTCACAAAATACCTCTCCAGAAACTGAACCTTTCTGGTGGCCAGCGCCAGCTACTACGTTGTGACCTCCTCCTCCAATTGTCTCTAATGAAGATATGGAGGAAAGTACTGAGGAGGTGAGACACAGGCCACAGCAACAAGCCAGCCCTACCAACAGAATTCTGCTTGTTCATATAGGAGAATACAGTACTACATACCTATTGCATCCAGTGACATCTCCTCATCTTCTCCATTCAGCCCAGACCACTATGATGACCTCTTTCAGCTATGTCTCGTCTTTGCAGAGTTTACCACACAGACATCTCATATTCCTTAATTTTCCATCATCTGCCCCACCTTCTAACCACAAACTTCCCATCCTGGCATCTCAACTGTGTCATCCTGCTGCTACCCCAATACTGTGCCTACTGTGCTCCCCAATGGCCCAAAATACTATACTGCAGAAAAAAATATTGCCCCAGTAATAATAATGCCCCCATAGTGCCTCCAATCTTAATAATGCCAACAATTGCATTTTTTAAATTGCAGTATGGTCTGGGCCTGACATTTTTACCCTCAATTTCTGGACATTTTTGTCTCATAGATCTTCATTGTTTGTTTGTCTGTTTTCATTGTTTGTTTGTCTGACATTTCTCCACGCCGCTTCCTCACCACTTCGTTTTATCCAGCAGGCCGTCCGGCCTCAAGTGGATGCACGTCCCCCTCAAAAATGCAGCCATGGTGCCGGCAGCTTCGGCTACCTACAATCACGGCACCCGCCGGCCAGGCATTTGGATCCACCCGCATGGCTCGTCTCCAGCCACGTCCCGTTTCCAGGGCCGCTACAAACGTTGCCAGGGGAGGGTGGTTCGGCTACAACCTCCCCGTCCCTCCTACCAACCGCACCCTTCATCACCCAGCGCCTCCTGCCTTCATTACCCCGCCACCGCTCCGTCCATCCCAAGTCCGGCGCCCCTCCATCATCTCACCTCACCACGATGCGCTCCAGGGGCCGCTCGGCCCGGCAGACGGCATGCATCAGCTCCTCCACCAATGTTCCCGCATCCTTGCGATCCATGGTGGCGGGGGGCGGGGCCGGATCCTTCTCATCCACGCCCCTTCTCATCGTCATAGGCCTCAAACCAGGCGGCAGCCGCACTGCGCATGCTCCCCGGCAGGCATGCAGGACTAAACCACAATAGTACATCATTCTTGACAGTCACACAGGGCACTCATTTCAATGGGCCAGCAATAAATAATAAATAAATACAAAAAATAAAAAAAATTAACGCTTTTAAAAAAAAAACCTGTTTAAAAAATGTGCACGATTTTACATATTATTATATAAACGCCGCATTGTCCCCCGTTTTACGTTACAGAACTACCTTTTTGGTTTCCTTCTGACAGAGCTGTTGTACCGCATTTATTACGCAATTTACCTGACCTTTTTGTCCATCAAAATCTTCATCACCAGGTTGGTATTTTTGCTTTACTCTCACCAGTCTCATTTGCGCTCTGGGTACGGTAGTCTGGACACGTCTGCTCATCTATGTCCACACCTGTTTTTCATGCTGCAGCCTTTGTTTGTCAGTCACGTCTCTCTTCATTTGCGTTATTCAAGCTACATTTGTCCACGTTCCATACCGTTTTCATTTCTCCGGTTCACGTCTGTTTCACGTCTCCTGTGTCATTTCCGTCCCAGCCTGTTTTCGTTATTCAGGCCACGTCTGTCATTCACGTGTCATGCCCTGCTCGGGCTACGTGCGGAGGTCTGCCAGATTAGCAGCACGTATCTAGTCTTTTGTTTTGTTTTGGAGACGAGCTAGATCCGCCTCCCTTCAGGTGCACTGGCTGGGGTTGTTGGTTTAAATTACACCCACTCCCAGTGTTCCGTGCAGGTTATAGCTTCTGTCTGGCTCTGTGGAAGTAAGGAAGGAAGGATTGGCTTTTCCTGCTCAGAAAAGATAAGTTGGTTATTGTTTTCTTGTTGTTTGCTGTCTAGGCTGTTAGAGAGACGCCTGTCCTCTCCAGGTTCTGAGGGAGCAGGCTGGCTCTATTCCCCTTCACCATCTTAGGGATTTTAGGGTATTTGCAGCCCAGGCACGAGGACACATTATTCCCACCTTAAGGGTCTGAATGTGGGCATAGCAGTATAGGGAGTGCTGGTAGGGAAGTGTCAGGAGGTGACCCTGATTCCCAGTTTCTTGCCTAGATACTTGTTTGTTTATTTTTCTGTGTATCTGATCTCCTGTCCCCCGTGACATCACGTTTCACACCTGTTTTCGTCATTCAGGCCACGTCTGTCATTTACATTTCACGCCTGTTTTCGTTATTCAGGCCACGTCTGTCATTTACGTTTCCCGCCTGTTTTCGTTATTCAGACCACGTCTGTCATTTGTGTTTCACACCTGTTTTAGTTATTCAGGCCACCTCTGTCATTTACGTTTAACGCCTGTTTTCGCTATTCAGGCCACGTCTGTCATTTACGTTTTACGCCTGTTTTCGTTATTCAGGCCACGAAGAAAAAATAAATAAAAATTATGCCTGTCCACGTAATTCAGGCCACGTCTGTCTTCTACGTCTCACGCCTGTTTTCCGTTATTCAGGCCACGTCTATCAGTTATGTCTCATGCCTGTTTTGCGTTATTCAGGCCACGTCTGTCATCCACGTCTCACACCTGTTTTCATTATTCAGGCCACATCTGTCATCCACGTCTCACGCCTGTTTGCATTATTCAGGCTACGTCTGTCATCCACGTCTTATGCCTGTTTTCGTTATTCAGGCCATGTTTTGTCTTCTCACGTCCCCCTCCTGTTCACGTTTCAATCCACATCTCTTCTCGTTCCATCCATGTATTCCATCCTCATCTTCCATCAGGCCACTCCGTTTCACACCCGCCCTGGTTTTATCATTCTGGTCACACCCCTGTCACTCTTGGTCTCACAGCTGCCACGTCAGGCAGGTCATTTCGGTCCCTCATCCATGTTCGTCTGTCTTCATTGCGGCCTACCCAGGCATCAGGTTATTTCATTCACAATCTTGCTCACTGGCCATAGGCCCCTCCGCTAAAACTTTTACTTTTATCTCAGTCAAAGACCCGATTTCGTCTACACCGTCACGAGCCTTCAGGACCTGAGGCCTCGTTAGACCAGGTGGAATTTTCAGGTACTGATCCTCTCTTTATCTTAATTCATCCGGGTACAAAGCATCATCACGTCTTTTTCAGGTCGCTCCAAAGCATTCATCTGGGGGCAGCAAACGCAATGCACCTCCTCGGGTTTCAGGGCCCCAATGATCCAGAGTCTACGTCTCGCCCAACCCCAAAAGAACACTAAATCTTGCTCTCTCTTTCAGCTTTCCAACATGTCACATCGTTCCGAAAACGATGACTCCACTTCCCTTCCGGATTCCCTGGTTTCAAGCCACGCCAGCGTGGGGTCACTTCGGAGCTGGACAATCCCCAAAATTATAGCCGAGTTATCCAAAAGAGGGATTCGTTACCCAGCTTCGGCCAGGAAGGCGGAGCTTTACCGACTCCTGGTGTCAGATTCCTCCCACTTCGAAGAACAGGTGTCAATGTCAACTATCCAGTTGTCTTTGACTCAGCTGCATGCCACCATCAACACCCTAGCCACTTCCGTGTCAGACATTCAAACCAGGCTGTCGGCAGTGGAGTCCAGAGATCCGCCTCCCAGAGTCCCCGTCCCTCCTCTCCCGGTCGCTTCCACGTCCCAATCCACATCCTCAGGTAGGGTTTCCGACTTGTCCGAGGTAGCCCCGTCCCATTTTGTGACTGACACCCTCAAACGAGACATCTTGAAAGGGAAGGACGTAGATTTGTCCGCCATCCTTATTGCCACCCACGACACGGTTGAGAATAGGACCATCGCCTCGATAGTTCTCAGGTCCAGGGATGCCCGATTGAGCAGGAAACTTTCTATCCCAGAATTTGTCCTGGCCTTCAGCCTGTTCAGGGACATGATCTGCTCCGCCTTTCCCGAAAGGGGCGAGGAGCTGGATTTGTACCTGTACGGATCTGGGGCACAAGTACGGAGGGTACGCATTTTATGACTACCATCGCTTCTTCTCGGCCAAAGCTGCTGCGGCCCTCGCCCAGTTCCAACGGGTCACCAATTGAGCATCCCTGGACATGGAGCTGTTTTGCCGACATTTCGCCGGGCTTTGCTTGTCATGCCAATCCATTCTGCATGCCTCAGACTGGTGTCCAAACCCCAGCCTTTTATCGTCCCTGCCTAGGTCTGTGGCAGGCACCTCGGGGTCCCAGCCTAGACACAACTCAGGCACATACAAGCTGGGTCGCCCCATAGTTTTCTTAGAAAATAGTCAGGTATGCAACAATTACAATTTTGCAACCTGCAACTACAAAATACACCAGCTTCCACAAAATACTTATTGAGAGGTGCGATATACCTGCTTCCACCAAATATTGATTCAGGTTTTCTATATATCTGTTTCCACAAAATGTTGATTGAGGGGTGCGATATACCTGCTTCTACAAAATACTGATTAAGGGGTTCTTTATACCTGCTTCTACAAAATACTGATTAAGGGGTTTTATATGCCTGCTTACACAAAATACAGATTGAGGGGTGCGATATACCCACTTCTACAAAATACTGATTAAGGGGTTCTATATAGCTGCTTCCACAAAATACTGATTGAGGGGTTTGATATGCCTACTTCCACAAAATACAGAATGAGGGGTGAGATATACCTGCTTCCACCAAATATTGATTCAGGTGTTCTATATACCTGTTTCCACAAAATACTGATTATGAGGTGCGATATACCAGCTTCCACAAAATACTGATTGAGGGGTGCGATATACCTGCTTTTGCCAAATACTGATTATGGGGTGCGATATATCTGCTTCCACCAAATATTGATGGAGGCCTGCGATACACCGGCTTCCACAAAAAATACTGATTGAGGGGTGCGATATACCTGCTTCCACCAAATATTGATTAAGGGGTTATATATACCTGCTTCCAAAAAATACTGATTGAGGGTTGCGATATACCTGCTTCTACCAAATATTGATTCAGGGGTTCAATATACCTGTTTCCACAAAATACTGTTTGAGCGGTGTGATATACCTGCTTCTACAAAATACTGATTGAGGGGTGCGCTATACCTGCTTCCACAAAATACTGATTGAGGGGTGCGCTATACCTGCTTCTACAAAATACCGATTGAAGGGTGCGATATACCTGCTTCCACAAAATACTGATTAAGGGGTTTGATATACCTGCTTCCACCAAATATTGATTGAGGGGTTCTATATGCCTGCTTCCACAAAATACTGATTGAGGGGTGCAATATACCTGCTTCTACAAAATACTGATTAAGGGGTTCTATATGCCTGCTTCCACAAAATACTGATTGAGGGGTGCAATATACCTGCTTCCACAAAATACAGATTGAGGGGTGCAATATACCTGCTTCCACAAAATATTGATTCAGGTGTCCTGTATATCTGTTTCCACAAAATACTGATTAAGGGGTGCGATACACCTGCTTCCACAAAATACTGATTGAGGGGTGCGATATACCTGCTTCCACAAAATACTGATTAAGGGGTTTGATATACCTGCTTCCAAAAAATTCTTATTGATAGGTGCAATATACCTACTTCAACAAAATAGTGATTGAGGTTTTTTTTATACCCTTTCACTAAATACTGATTGAGGGGTGCGATATAACTGCTTCCACCAAATATTGATTCAGGTGTTCCATATACCTGTTTCCACAAAATACTGATTGAGGGGTGCGATATACCTGCTTTAACAAAATACAGATTAAGGGGTTCTATATAACTGCTTCCACAAAATACTGATTGAGGGGTGTGATATACTGGTTTCCACCAAATACTGATTGAGGCCTGCGATATACCTGCTTCCACAAATACTGCTCTTTTCTCTAGGGACTTTGGCAAGGGCGTTAGGGGTCGGGCCAGTGCACCAGGACGGAGCCTAAGTGGGAAGTTGGAGATGGTGCGTGCGATTATGTCAAAGGACGCACCAGAGTTGGTTGAGTGGCTCACTCAGCCTTCCGTTTCTGCACCCTCCTCATCCTCTGTATCTGCACCCTCGAGTCAGAGGATTTATTTTTTTATCCATTCCCAGACCTTACCGATGCGCAACCATTCTTGGCATCGGATGAGGAACAGGAGGTACCAACAATATCACTGAAACAAAGGGTTGAAAAGTACCAATTTGTAATATTACTGAGAAAAATGACTTTTCATATAAAACATAACTTTTACTTATAGATATTGAAATAATACCCCATACAAATAGAACATATATGATAAACTGTGCCAGGTAAATAGGCAAAGCCTTACTTTGGATGTAACAAGGGTAATACCATCCAAATAATTAAAGATGCAACAACTTACCGTTTGGAGACCGAGGACTGGGATAATGGATATCGAGAGGTGAAGTCAGGACAGGGGGAGAAAATCCCTGGTATATCCCTGAACACTACCCCTGCCTACAGGCAGAGCACCCGCCCCGAAAGGGGCGACCCCACCTCTCGATGGCTAAGCCCACACTGTCACCTACTGTGACCCTGCCGGTGAAACTGACAGATTCTTGTCCCGACGAGTTTCCCCAGAGTCCGTAGAGCTGGGTCATCAGGGGACCACAGATGAATGATCAGATAATCAAAAGCATCCATTCCAGGATGCTTTTATCTATGCAACTATCAAGATTGATGCTTTTGATCATCTGATCATTCATCTGTGGTCCCCTGATGAACCAGCTCTACGGCCACCACCCAGCGGTCTGATGACAGTACCCAGAGCATTTGTATTGTGCAGCAGTTGTGTGCGGTTCTGCTGCGATACCGCAGGTATATAGAGGGACAAGCGTTATTGGAACTATTTGCAACTGGTGTGATATACCTGTTGCCCCAAAAAAACTGATTGAGGGGTGCGATAGACCTGCTTCCACAAAATACTGATCAAGGGGTTTGATATACCTGCTTCCACAAAATACTGATTAAGGGTTTTGATATACCTGCTTCCACAAAATACTGATCAAGGGGTTTGATATACCTGCTTCCACAAAATACTGATTGAAGGGTGCGATATACCTCCCTCCACAAAATATTGATTAAGGGGTTTGATATGCCTGCTTCCACAAAATACTGATTGAGGGGTGCGATATACCTGCTTCTACAAAATACTGATTAAGGGGCTCTATATACCGGCTTCCACAAAATACTGATTGAGGGTTGCGATATACCTGCTTCCACCAAATATTGATTCAGGGGTTCAATATACCTGTTTCCACAAAATACTGTTTGAGCGGTGTGATATACCTGCTTCTGCAAAAAATGGATTAAGGGGTTCTATATACCTGCTTCCACAAAATACTGATTAAGGGGTTTGATATACCAGCTTCCACAAAATACTGATCAAGGGGTTTGATATACCTGCTTCTACAAAATACTGATTAAGGGGTGCAATATACCTGCTTCCACTAAACATTGATTCAGGGGTTCTATATACCAGTTTTCACAAAATATTGATTGAGGGGTGCTATATACCAGCTTCCACAAAATATTGGTTAAGGGGTTCTATATACCTGCTTCTACAAAATACTGATTGAGGGGTGCGCTATACCTGCTCCCACAAAATACTGATTGAGGGGTGCGCTATACCTGCTTCCACAAAATACTGATTGAAGGGTGCGATATACCTGCTTCCACAAAATACTGATTAAGGGGTTTGATATGCCTGCTCCCACAAAATACTGATTAAGGGGTTCGATATACCTGCTTCCACCAAATATTGATTCAGGTTTTCTATATATCTGTTTCCACAAAATGTTGATTGAGGGGTGCGATATACCTGCTTCTACAAAATACTGATTAAGGGGTTTGATATGCCTGCTTCCACAAAATACTGATTGAGGGGTGCGATATACCTGCTTCTACAAAATACTGATTAAGGGGTTCTATATACCGGCTTCCACAAAATACTGATTGAGGGTTGCGCTATACCTGCTTCCACAAAATACTGATTGAAGGGTGCGATATACCTCCCTCCACAAAATATTGATTAAGGGGTTTGATATGCCTGCTTCCACAAAATACTGATTGAGGGGTGCGATATACCTGCTTCTACAAAATACTGATTAAGGGGCTCTATATACCGGCTTCCACAAAATACTGATTGAGGGTTGCGATATACCTGCTTCCACCAAATATTGATTCAGGGGTTCAATATACCTGTTTCCACAAAAAACTGTTTGAGCGGTGTGATATACCTGCTTCTGCAAAAAATGGATTAAGGGGTTCTATATACCTGCTTCCACAAAATACTGATTAAGGAGTTTGATATACCAGCTTCCACAAAATACAGATTCAGGGGTGGATATACCTGCTTCCACCAAATATTGATCAAGATTTTCTATATACCTGTTTTCACAAAATGCTGATTGAGGGGTGCAATATACCTGCTTCTACAAAATACTGATTGAGGGGTTCTTTATACCTGCTTCCACAAAATACTGATTGAGGGGTGTGATATACCTGCTTCCACAAAATACTGATTGAGGGGTGCGATATACCTGCTTCCAAAAAATACTGATCAAGGGGTTTGATATACCTGCTTACACAAAATACAAATTTAGGGGTGCGATATACCAGTTTCCACAAAATACTGATTAAGGGGTTTGATATACCTGCTTCCACCAAATATTGATTGAGGCCTTCGATACACCAGCTTCCACAAAATACTTATTGAGGGGTGCGATATACCTGCTTCATCTAAATATTGATTCAGGTTTTCTACATATCTGTTTCCACAAAATGTTGATTGAGGGGTGCGATATACCTGCTTCTACAAAATACTGATTAAGGGGTTCTTTATACCTGCTTCCACAAAATACTGATCAAGGGGTTTTATATGCCTGCTTACACAAAATACTGATTGAGGGGTGAGATATACCTGCTTCCACCAAATATTGATTCAGGTGTTCTATATACCAGCTTCCACAAAATACTGATTGAGGGGTGCGATATACCTGCTTTTGCCAAATACTGATTGAGGGGTGTGATATATCTGCTTCCACCAAATATTGATGGAGGCCTGCGATACACCGGCTTCCACAAAAAATACTGATTGAGGGGTGCGATATACCTGCTTCCACCAAATATTGATTAAGGGGTTATATATACCTGCTTCCAAAAAATACTGATGAAAACTGACAGATTCTTGTCCCGACGAGTTTCCCCAGAGTCTGTAGAGCTGGGTCTTTAGGGGACCACAGATGAATGATCAGATAATCAAAAGCATCCATTCCAGGATGCTTTTATCTATGCAACTATCAAGATTGATGCTTTTGATCATCTGATCATCCATCTGTGGTCCCCTGATGAACCAGCTCTACGGCCACCACCCATCGGTCTGATGACAGTACCCAGATCAGCCCAGTGGTGGTGAAGGTGACGATGATGATGTGTCGATGGACGTCACGTGGGTGCTTACAAGAGAGGAAGAGGAGAGGAGTTCAGAGGGAGAGTCGGAGCAGCAGATAGGGAGGAGAAGGAGGAGAAGCAGGCAGAACTCGCAGTGCATAGAAGGCAAAAAGCAGACTGCAAATGTATCTGGAGCGAGCCATCCACCATGCACAGTCACATCTTGCGCTTCCAGAACGCCGGCACATGGCTCCACAGTGTGGGCTTTTTTTAACGTGTCAGCTGCTGACAATAGTGTTGCCATCTGCAGCCTGTGCTGTCAACGCATGTCGCGGTAAGCCCAACACTCACCTAGGGACTACCGCCTTAAGAAGGCACGTATCCTCCCATTACCAAGCCCAGTGGGAACAACGCCGTCAGAACCCACAAATTTGTGGCCATTGGCACACGCACACCGCAATGGAAGGTCCCCAAAAGGAAATATTTCTCCCAGAAGGGCATCCCAGAGCTATATGGCCACGTTCAGCGGCAATTAAATATATCTCTGGCACACAGTGTCGGTGCCAAGATACATCTGACCACAGACACGTGGTCTAGCAAACATCGGCAGGGAAGGTACATAACCTTTACTGCCCACTGGGTGAACCTTCTGACGGCCATTGAGCATTTAAACTGTGGCACCCGTGTGGATTTGGTGTTACTACCACGAATTGCATGCAGGACTGAGTCTTCTTCTCCGCCTCCTTCTCCATCCTCCGTCTTCTCTTCGGCTGACTCCTCCTTTTCCACTGCTACCGCCTCTTCCGCTGCACCCCCCAAGCTCCCCAGAACCTATTCGACATGCCAGGTGAGACATTGCCATGCTGTTCTGCGGCTGTTGTGCCTGGAAGCTAAGAGCCATACCCGTCCTGCACTTCTTTCAGCTCTGCGGTCACAGGCTGATCAGTGGCTAACTGTCACAGAAGGTGTGCAGGAAACTAGAAAACACAAAATGAATATACGACTGACTGGATCCAAAACTAATGGAACAAAAAGGGAGAGCCCTGCATCAGACCTGGCTCTCTCCCTGACTGCTCAGCCTATGCGAAAATCCCAATGGTAGATGATCGCATATCCTCGTACCTTGACTGTATAACACCTGAACACCCTATAATAGTGAGGGGACACGACCACCGGCTCCCTACTCTAGATACGGAGGGAGTCAGGGTCACCTGGGATCCAGCAAACAGAAAAACACAAATAAATGAACAAAACTTATCTTGTAGAAGACTCAGAAGTAGGAACAGCATGCACACACTCCAGGAAGTTGTATAAACCGCAAAGTGATGCACTATGGGAAAAGTATTTAAAGGGATGCAATCAGTGCAACTACATGACAGCTGAGAGAGGCTAACGAGATGAGAAAATGAAAGCAAAACAAAGGAACCTCAAGGAGGAGGTTCTAGACGTCTGTCAGAGCTTCTCAGATGTCTGGTGGTGACAGTACCCCTCCTTCTACGAGTGGACTCCGGACACTCAGAGCCCACCTTCTCAGGATGGGACCTATGGAAAGCCCTGATGAGACGAATGGCCTTAATGTCAGTCACTAGGACCCACATCCTCTCCTCAGGACCATAACCCTCCCAATGAACGAGGTACTGGAGAGAACCGCGGACAACACGAGAATCCACAATCCTAGAGACCTGAAATTCAAGATTACCATCAACCACAATCGGAGGAGGAGGCAAAGACGAGGGTACAATGGGTTGGACATAAGGTTTTAATAAGGACTTATGAAAAACATTATGGATCTTCCAAGTCTGAGGAAGATCAAGACGGTAGGCAACAGGATTGATGACGGACAAGATTTTGTAAGGCCCAATAAACTTAGGACCCAACTTCCAGGAGGGAACCTTCAATTTGATATTCTTAGTAGACAACCACACCAGATCACCAACATTCAGGTCCGGACCAGGCACGCGTCTCTTATCCGGCACACGCTTATATCTCTCACTCATGCTCTTTAGATTATCCTGAATCTTTTGCCAAATAGATGACAAAGACAAGGAGAATCTGTCCTCATCAGGTAAACCAGAAGACCCCTCTCCCGAGAATGTCCCAAACTGCGGATGAAACCCATATGCACCAAAAAATGATGACTTATCAGAGGACTCCTGATGACGGTTATTTAAAGCAAACTCAGCAAGAGACAAAAAAGAACACCAATCCTCCTGATTCTCCGCCACAAAACAGCGCAGATATGTCTCCAGATTCTGATTGACGCGCTCTGTCTGGCCATTCGACTGCGGGTGGAAAGCAGAAGAGAATGACAACCGAACCCCCAAGCGAGAACAGAAAGCCTTCCAGAATCTGGAAACAAACTGCGTGCCCCTATCAGAGACTATGTCTGAAGGAATACCATGCAATTTGACAATGTGATCAATAAATGCCTGCGCCAGCGTCTTAGCATTGGGCAAGCCAGGAAAAGGGATGAAATGCACCATTTTGCTAAAACGGTCCACCACCACCAGAATCACAGTCTTCCCCGAGGAACGAGGCAGGTCTGTAATGAAGTCCATGGACAGATGTGTCCAAGGACGGGAAGGAATGGGTAAGGGAAGGAGAGGACCTGATGGCCGTGAATGAGGGACTTTGGCACGAGCGCCGATCTCGCAGGCTGCCACAAAACCCTCAACCGACTTACGAAGCGCCGGCCACCAGAATCGCCGAGCGATGAGATCCACTGTGGCTCTTGCCCCCGGGTGCCCAGCAAGGACAGTATCGTGGTGTTCCTTAAAAATCTTGTGTCTTAAAGCGAGAGGCACAAACAACCTCCCAGGAGGACAAAGATCAGGAGCCTCTGACTGGGCTACCTGAACCTCTGCCTCCAATTCAGGATAAAGAGCAGAGACCACCAAACCTTCAGCCAAAATGGGACCCGGGTCTTCAAAATTCCCACCTCCCGGAAAACAACGTGACAGGGCATCCGCCTTCACATTCTTAACCCCAGGGTGGAACGTGACAACAAAATTAAACCTGGAAAAGAACAAAGACCATCTGGCCTGTCTCGGGTTCAGACGCTTGGCTGACTCCAAGTAGGCCAGATTCTTATGGTCAGTAAACACGGTAATAGGGTGTCTGGCTCCCTCTAGCCAATGGCGCCATTCCTCAAAAGCCAATTTGATGGCCAAGAACTCCCTATCTCCCACATCGTAATTTCTCTCTGCGGAGGAGAGTTTCTTCGAGAAAAAGGCACACGGTCGCCATTTGGCAGGAGAGGGACCCTGAGACAAGACCGCACCCACACCCACCTCAGAAGCATCAACCTCAACTATGAAGGGTAGAGAAATATCAGGTTGTACCAAGATGGGAGCGGAAGCAAAACTCTCCTTGATATTAGAAAAGGCCTTACGCGCCTCTACCGACCAGGAGGAAAAATCTACCCCCTTTTCTAGTCATATCAGTGAGTGGTTTAACAACAGAGGAATAATTCAAAATAAACTTCCTGTAATAATTGGCAAAGCCCAAAAAACGCATCAGCGCTTTCTGATTTTCAGGAAGCTCCCACTCAAGCACAGCGCAGACCTTCTCGGGGTCCATGCGAAAACCAGAAGCGGAGAGAAGAAACCCCAGAAATTGAATTTCTGGAACCGCAAACACACATTTCTCCAGTTTAGCGTACAATTTATTCTTCCGCAGGATGAGCAAGACCTGACGTCAGTGTTGCCTATGAGTTTTGAAATCAGGAGAAAAAAAATCAAAATGTCATCCAGATACACTAATACAAATTTCCCCATTAAATGATAAAAAATGCTGTTCACAAAATGTTGAAAGACGGCTGGAGCATTCATCAAACCAAAAGGCATAACCAAATTCTCAAAATGGCCCTCAGGGGTATTGAAGGCCGTCTTCCATTCGTCTCCTTCTGACCAGGTTGTATGCCCCTCTTAGATCTAACTTGGAAAAAACTTTAGCCCCAACAATGTGGTTAAACAGGTCCGGGATCAAAGGAAGCGGATAAGGGTCACGAATTGTGATACTGTTCAGCTCCCTGAAATCCAGACATGGTCTTAAAGAACCATCTTTTTTCTTAACAAAGAAAAAACCAGCGGCAACAGGTGACTTCGAGGGTCGTATGTGTCCCTTTCTCAGACTCTCAGAGATATAAGCACGCATAGCGACCCTTTCAGGTTGGGAGAGATTGTATAAACGAGATTTAGGCAGATTGGCGCCTGGGATGAGATTAATAGGGCAATCGTACTCCCTGTGTGGGGGCAAGTCCTGAACACCACTCTCAGAGAAGACATCCGAAAATTCAGAGAGAAAAGATAGTACAGTCTTAGTAGAAACCTCAGAAACAGATGTCGTGAGGCAATTCTCTCTGCAAAAGTCACTCCAACCATTTATTTGCCTCGCTTGCCAATCAATGGTGGGGTTATGTTTAGTGAGCCAGGGTAGCCCCAACACTAGAGGAGTAGGCAACCCTGGACGAAACATCCTCAACATGAGCATCACTCACAATCAAACGGATATTGTGAACTATGCCCTTTAATGATTTCTGAGAAAGTGGAGCGGAATCAATAGCAAAAACAGGTATATCTTTTCCCAAAGTGCATACCTGGAAACCATGAGTTATAGCAAATTGATTATCAATGAGATTGACCGCTGCTCCACTATCCACAAAAATCTCACAAAAAATGTTCTTGCTCTCTAGCGCCACCCTGGCAGGTAGGACAAAACGGGAACTACAATCAAACGGAAAACCTTCAATTTCCGCATCAACCTTGCCAATGGTAACAGATGGAACATTTTTAAAGGATTTTTTCCTTTTTGTTTCTTTATTACTCTCGAAAAACTGCCTGAATCTCCAAGAGGGACAAACATTTGCAAAATGATTTATACCTCCACAACAGAAACAAACCTTCCCATGAGGGCTGAATCTTCTATTGTTAGAGGCAATCAAACCCAGCTGCATGGGCTCCTGCTCAGAAGGGGTTGACAGCGACTGAGACCCTTGTGCACTGAATGAGACCGCCGCACTGTCCTGGGATTGAGTATGACAGGAAGGAGTGATCTCTCCTCTCTCTCTAAGACGCCTGTCAATACGAACGGCCCGAGACATGGCAGTGTCCAAGAAGGTAGGCCTCTCATGAAAGGCAAATGCATCTTTCAATCCCTCTGAAAGACCATGGCAAAATTGACTTCGGAGTGCAGCATCATTCCAACCAGTATCAGCTGCCCATCTCCGAAATTCTGAACAGTATATCTCTGCGGATTGTTTACCCTGACATAAAAGACGTAGTCTAGACTCAGCCAGAGCAACACGATCCGGATCATCATATATCTGACCCAGGGCTAAAAAGAATTCATCCACTGAACGGAGGGGCCGTGCCCCCACCGGCAGCGAAAAGGCCCAGGACTGAGCTTTATCCCTGAGCAGCGATATGATGATCCCCACCCTTCGTTCCTCATCACCAGAGGAATGGGGAGGTAGGCAAAAATGGAGTTTGCAAGCCTCTCTAAAACGCACAAAATTCTCACTACCCCCGGAGAACGTATCCGGGAGCGAGATCTTAGGCTCCATGAACGCAAGCTGAACCGGTCACTTGAAACTGAGAAAGAGTCTTACGGAGATCTGCTACCTCCAATGAAAGACCCTGCATGCGTTCAGTCAAAAGTGAAACCAGATCCATGCTTGAGACGGTTTTGGCGGTTTATAATGTCATGGAAGGTGTGCAGGAAACTAGAAAACACAAAATGAATGTATACGACTGACTGGATCCAAAACTAAGGAACAAAAAGGGAGAGCCCTGCATCAGACCTGGCTCTCTCCCTGACTGCTCAGCCTATGCGAAAATCCCAATAGTAGATGATCGCATATTATTATTATTATTATTATTATTTATTATTTAAGCGCCATTCATTCCATAGCGCTGTACATATGATAAGCGGTGCACATACATAACAGACAATTGTACTAATCATAAACAAGATGAGTTACAAACTGGTACAGAAGGAGAGAGGGCCCTGCCCGTGAGGGCTTACAATCTACATGGTATGGGAGAAGGACACAGTAGGTGCGGGTTGAGTTGGTCATGGCGGTATAGAGGCAGCAGGGTCATTGGTTGTAGGCTTGTCTGAAGAGGTGGGTTTTCAGGTTTCTTTTGAAGGATTCCACTGTAGGTGAGAGTCTGATATGTTGGGGTAGCGAGTTCCAGAGTATGGGGGATGCACGGGAGAAATCTTGGAGTCGATTGTGGGAAGAGGCGATAAGAGGAGAGGAGAGAAGGAGGTCTTGTGAGGATCGGAGAGTGCGTGTGGGGATGTATCGGGAAAGTAGCTCAGAGATGTAGGGAGGGGACAGGTTATGGACGGCCTTATATGTGTTTGTCAGTACTTTGAAGTGGATTCGTTGGGCAATGGGGAGCCAGTGAAGGGATTGGCAGAGGGGAGAGGCAGAGGAGTAATAAAGTGAGAGGTGGATTAGTCAGGCAGCGGAGTTGAGGATAGATTGGAGGGGTGCGAGGATGCTAGATGGAAGGCCACAGAGGAGAATGTTGCAGTAGTCTAGGCGGGAGATAATGAGGGCATGTACAAGCATTTTCGCAGATTCGAAGTTAAGGAAAGCACGGATGCGGGAGATGTTTTTGAGTTGGAGGCGGCAGGTGGTGGAAAGGGCTTGGATGTGCGGTCGGAAGGAAAGGGCAGAATCTAAGGTCACTCCAAGGCAGCGGGCTTTTTTGACTGGGGATAATGTGCAGCCATTGATCGTGATAGATAGGTCTATTGGGGGGGTTTAACAAGATGGGGGAAAGATTATGAATTCTGTCTTATCCATGTTAAGTTTAAGAAAGCGAGAGGCGAAGAAGGATGATATAGAAGATAGACATTGTGGGATTCTTGATAGTAAGGTGGTGATGTCTGGACCAGAAAGGTAGATTTGTGTTTCATCAGCATAGGAGTGATACTGAAAGCCATGGGACTCTATGAGCTGTCCCAGGCCAAAAGTGTAGATTGAGAAGAGCAGGGGTCCTAGGACAGAGCCTTGCGGGACACCAACAGAGAGGGCATGAGACAAGGAGGTGGTGCGGGAGTGGGAGACGCTAAACGTCCGGTCTGTGAGGTATGATGTGATCCAGAAGAGAGCCAGGTCAGTGATGCCAAGAGATGAGAGAGTTTGCAACAGAAGGGTGTGGTCAACAGTGTCGAAGGCAGAGGACAGGTCAAGGAGAAGGAGGACAGAGTATTGTTTCTTGGTTTTGGCTGTCAGTAGGTCATTGGTGACTTTGGTAAGGGCAGTCTCGGTCGAGTGGTGGGTTCGGAAGCCGGATTGTAGGCGGTCAAAGAGGGAGCAAGAGGAGAGGTGGGAGGACAGTTCAGAATGGACATGTTGTTCAAGTAGCTTTGAGGCATACGGAAGAAGTGATATGGGGCGATAACTGGACAAGGAAGATGGGTCAAGTGAAGACTTTTTGAGGATGGGTGTAATGGTAGCATGTTTAAAAGCAGAGGGGAAGACACCAGAGTTTAGTGATAGATTGAAGAGATGAGTTAGGGCTGGGATAAACACTGTGGTGAGGTTAGGGATGAGGTGGGATGGGATCGGGTCAAGTGCACAGGTGGTGAGATGTGATCTGGAGAGTAGAGTGGAGAGTTTTTCTTCTGCATATCCTCGTACCTCGACTGTATAACACCTGAACACCCTATAATAGTGAGGGGACATGACCACCGGCTCCCTACTCTAGATACGGAGGGAGTCAGGGTCACCTGGGATCCAGCAAACAGAAAAACATAAATAAATGAACAAAACTTATCTTGTAGAAGACTCAGAAGTAGGAACAGCATGCACACACTCCAGGAAGTTGTATAAACCGCAAAGTGATGCACTATGGGAAAAGGATTTAGAGGGATGCAATCAGTGCAACTACATGACAGCTGAGAGAGGCTAACGAGATGAGAAAATGAAAGCAAAACAAAGGAACCTCAAGGAGGAGGTTCTAGACGTCTGTCAGAGCTTCTCAGATGTCTGGTGGTGACACTAACCCCGCTCAATTTGACAGTTGGTAAAGTGGTGTGTGACAACGGTGCCAATCTGCTGAGCATGCTGAAACAGGGCAAAATGACACACGTGCCATGCATGGCACACGTCCTGAAAGTCGTGCAGCGTTTCATTGCCAAATACCCCGGGGTCCAGGACGTCTTGCGGCAGGCCATTTTAGAAGATCTTACACGACCATGGCTCACCTTGCTGATGTTCAGCAGCAACACCACTTGATTTGTGACAGCCCGACGCACTGGAACTCAACCTTGTATGCTTGATAGGCTGCTCCAGCAGCAACGTGCCGATAATGACTACCTATACGAACTCTGCAGTAGGACATGTTCTGGGGAGCTTGGTTTCTTTTCACCGTAACAGTGGCTGCTCATGCGTGACGCATGCAGACTTCTGTGGCCATTTGATGAGATCACCAAACTGGTCAGTTGCAGCCAAGGCACCATCAATCAAATCGTACCTTACGCCTTCTTTCTGGAGCGTGCATTGCGTCGTGTCATTGATCAAGCCGTGGAGGAGCAGTAGCTGAAAGATAAGGAAGTCGCATTGCTGAATGAATTCCCAGGGGGGGCTACTACATCTGAGACAAGTCAGCAGGGGTCTGAAGAGGAGTCAGAGAAGGATAGTGGCTGGGCATATGAGGAGGAGAAGGACCAAGAAGAGCAGGCTTTGAGGGGGACTTTAAACTTTTCGGGGATACCTGGTGTTGTCCATGGCTGGGGGGAGGAGACTGAGGACGATGAGCAGGAGCCAGGGCGCTTCACCACTTCCAATTTAGTGCAAATGGGGGCCTTCATGCTCAAGTGTTTGAAGAGGGACCACCGTAAAAAGCATAATGGGCAAGGACCAGTACTGGGTCGCAACGTACTTAGACCTCCGGTAAAAAAACACAAAATAGCGGACATGTTACCAGCATCACAGAGGGCTGTCAGAATGCAGCATTTTCGGGCCTTGCTGCGAGAGATGCTGCATTCTGCTCTTGGGGGCACTGGCAGAGGAATTTCCACCCACAGTGAAACAAGTGCGGGTACCAATCCTACCGCGTCTGCAAGAAGAGGGCAGTTTAACCACTTCAACCCCCCTAGCTGAAACACCCTTAATGACCAGGCCACTTTTTACACTTCTGCACTACACTACTTTCACCGTTTATTGCTCGGTCATGCAACTTACCACCCAAAACGAAATTTACCTCTTTTTCTTCTCACTAATAGAGCTTTCATTTGGTGGTATTTCATTGCTGCTGACATTTTTACTTTTTTTGTTATTAATCGAAATTTAACGCTTTTTTTGCAAAAGAATTAAATTTTTCACTTTCAGTTGTAAAATTTTGCAAAAAAAAACGACATCCATATATAAATTTTTCGCAAAATTTATTGTTCTACATGTCTTTGATAAAAAAAAATGTTTGGGTAAAAAAAAAAATGGTTTGGGTAAAAGTTATAGCGTTTACAAACTATGGTACAAAAATGTGAATTTCCACTTTTTGAAGCAGCTCTGACTTTCTGAGCACCTGTCATGTTTCCTGAGGTTGTACAATGCCCAGACAGTAGAAAACCCCCACAAATGACCCCATTTCGGAAAGTAGACACCCTAAGGTATTCGCTGATGGGCATAGTGAGTTCATAGAACTTTTTATTTTTTGTCACAAGTTAGCGGAAAATTATGATTTTTTTTTCTTTTTCTTACAAACTCTCATATTCCACTAACTTGTGACAAAAAATAAAAACTTCCATGAACTCGCTATGCCCATCATGAAATACCTTGGGGTGTCTTCTTTCCAAAATAGGGTCACTTGTGGGGTAGTTATACTGCCCTGGCATTTTAGGGGCCCAGATGCGTGAGAAGAAGTTTGAAATTAAAATCTGTAAAAAATGTCCGGTGAAATCCGAAAGGTGCTCTTTGGAATGTGTGCCCCTTTGCCCACCTAGGCTGCAAAAAAGTGTCACACATGTGGTATCGCCGTACTCAGGAGAAGTTGGGGAATGTGTTTTGGGGTGTCATTTTACATATACCCATGCTGGGTGAGAGAAATATCTTGGCAAAAGACAACATTTCCCATTTTTTTATACAAAGTTGGCATTTGACCAAGATATTTATCTCACCTAGCATGGGTATATGTAAAATGACACCCCAAAACACATTCCCCAACTTCTCCTAAGTACGGCGATACCACATGTGTGACACTTTTTTGCAGCCAAGGTGGGCAAAGGGGCACACATTCCAAAGAGCACCTTTCGGATTTCACAGGCCATTTTTTACACATTTTGATTGCAAACTACTTCTCACGCATATGGGCCCTTAAAATGCCAGGGCAGTATAACTACCCCACAAGTGACCCCATTTTGGAAAGAAGACACCCCAAGGTATTCCGTGTGGGGCATGGCGAGTTCCTAGAATTTTTTATTTTTTGTCGCAAGTTAGTGGAATATGAGACTTTGTAAGGAAAAAAATAAAATAAAAAAATCATAATTTTCCGCTAACTTGTGACAATAAAAAAAAAATTCTAGGAACTCGCCATGCCCCTCACGGAATACCTTGGGGTGTCTTCTTTCGAAAATGGGGTCACTTGTGGGGTAGTTATACTGCCCTGGCATTTTAGGGGCCCATATGCGTGAGAAGTAGTTTGCAATCAAAATCTGTAAAAAATAGCCTGTGAAATCCGAAAGGTGCTCTTTGGAATGTGTGCCCCTTTGCCCACCTTGGCTTCAAAAAAGTGTCACACATGTGGTATCGCCGTACTCAGGAGAAGTTGGGGAATGTGTTTTGGGGTGTCATTTTACATATACCCATGCTGGGTGAGAGAAACATCTTGGCAAAAGACAACATTTCCCATTTTTTTTATACAAAGTTGGCATTTGACCAAGATATTTATCTCACCCAGCATGGGTATATGTAAAATGACACCCCAAAACACATTACCCAACTTCTCCTGAGTACGGCGATACCACATGTGTGACACTTTTTTGCAGCCAAGGTGGGCAAAGGGGCACACATTCCAAAGAGCACCTTTCGGATTTCACAGGCCATTTTTTACACATTTTGATTGCAAACTACTTTTCACGCATATGGGCCCCTCAAATGCCAGGGCAGTATAACTACCCCACAAGTGACCCCATTTTGGAAAGAAGACACCCCAAGGTATTCCGTGAGGGGCATGGCGAGTTCCTAGAATTTTTTATTTTTGTCGCAAGTTAGTGGAATATGAGATATTGTAAGGAAAAAAATTAAAATAAAAAATCATCATTTTCCGCTAACTTGTGACAAAAAAAAAAAAATTCCATGAACTCGCCATGCTCCTCACGGAATACCTTTGGGTGTCTTCTTTCCAAAATGGGGTCACTTGTGGGGTAGTTATACTGCCCTGGCTTTTTAGGGGCCCTAAAGCGTGAGAAGAAGTCTGGGATCCAAATGTCTAAAAATGCCCTCCTAAAAGGAATTTGGGCACCTTTGCGCATCTAGGCTGCAAAAAAGTGTCACACATGTGGTATCGCCGTACTCAGGAGATGTTGGGGAATGTGTTTTGGGGTGTCATTTTACATATACCCATGCTGGGTGAGAAATATTTTGGTCAAATGCCAACTTTGTATAAAAAAATGGGAAATGTTGTCTTTTGCCAAGATGTTTCTCTCACCCAGCATGTAAAATGACACCCCAAAACACATTCCCCAACTTCTCCTGAGTACGGCGATACCAGATGTGTGACACTTTTTTGCAGCCTAGATGCGCAAAGGTGCCCAAATTCCTTTTAGGAGGGCATTTTTAGACATTTGGATCCCAGACTTCTTCTCACGCTTTAGGGCCTCTAAAAAGCCAGGGCAGTATAAATACCCCACATGTGACCCCATTTTGGAAAGAAGACACCCCAAGGTATTCAATGAGGGGCCTGGCGAGTTCATAGAATTTTTTTTTTTGGCATAAGTTAGCGGAAATTTATTTATTTATTTTTTTTCTCACAAAGTCTCACTTTCCGCTAACTTGGGACAAAAATTTCAATCTTTCATGGACTCAATATGCCCCTCAGCGAATACCTTGGGGTGTCTTCTTTCCAAAATGGGGTCATTTGTGGGGTGTTTGTACTGCCCTGGCATTTGAGGGTCTCCGCAATCATTACATGTATGGCCAGCATTAGGAGTTTCTGCTATTCTCCTTATATTGAGCATACAGGTAATGAGATTTTTTTTTCCGTTCAGCCTCTGGGCTGAAAGAAAAAAAATGAACGGCACAGATTTCTTCATTCACATCGATCAATGTGGATGAAAAAATCTCTGCCAAAAAAAAAAGGAGGGGAAAGGCGTCTGCCAGGACATAGGAGCTCCGTCCAACATCCATACCCACTTAGCTCGTATGCCCTGGCAAACCCGATTTCTCCATTCACATCAATCGATGTGGATGAATAAATCATTGCCGCGATTATTATTTTTTTTTTATATACAAAGTGTTTGCCAAAGCATATGAACACCGCCACCTCCTCAGCTCATATGCCTCGGCAAACGTATCTTTTACTGCAGAGGAGAAATCTCGTCTTGCAGCGCCGCATACACCGACTTGTGTGTAATCTGACAGCAGCGCAATGCTTCTGTCAGAATGCACATCAGTGCTGCAGCTAGTCGATCGGTTGGTCCACCTGGAAGGTAAAAAAAAAAAAAACCAGGCCGCAACGCAATAATTTAATTAACTTTATAATAACTTTTGAACAGAACATATAAACTTTAACTTTTTGAACTGAACGTTAACCTTTTTGCTTACTGGTGATTTTTTTATTTTTTTTTTACCTTTATAGGACAAACCTCTCCTTCTCCATGGGACAATGTGCAAAGCGCAAATCGCCCAAAGATGTGGCGAAGTGCATTATGCACTTTGTCCCAGGTGAAAGGAGAGGTTTGCAGCAGCTCTGTGTGTAAATGGGCCCTAATAGCCCTGTGTGCCTGTCCTGGTGAGATGTAATCCTTATGCTAGGTTTACCTGTGTGTGGTACTTCCGGAAACACTCCCCTAAGCATAGGGCATGGTGGTCAGGGCAGTCAGGACAGAAATAGCGGGTGTCACGCCTTATTCCACTCCTGCTACAGACACGACATCTTTTTCGGGGTGACGGTTGGGTTGAGGTACCAGCAACGACATTGGAGAAATGTCGCTCGTGTAGACGGCTAACTACACTGGTGGATGGGGCCACGGAACCTCCTGGGTACAGGAGGTTCTCGATGATCTCTTCCTGAAATTTGAGGAAGGATCCTGTTCTCCCAGCCTTACTGTAGAGAACAAAACTATTATATGCAGCCAATTGAATTAAATATACAGACACCTTCTTATACCAGCGTCTGGTGCGGCGGGACACTAAATACGGAGATAACATCTGGTCATTGAAGTCCACCCCTCCCATGTGAAGGTTATAGTCGTGGACTGAGAGGGGCTTTTCAATGACACGGGTTGCTCGCTCAATTTGGATTGTCGTGTCTGCGTGAATGGAGGAGAGCATGTAACCGTCACGCTTGTCTCTCCATTTCACCGCGAGCAGTTCTTGGTTACACACGGCAGCCCTCTCCCCCCTTGCAAGACGGGTGGTAACGAGCCGTTGGGGGAAGTTCGCGCGGTGCCACAGCAGCCAATCTGTTCTAGAAACAAATGCCTGAAGAGGGCCACACTTGTATAGAAATTGTCCACATAAAGATGGTACCCCTTGCCAAATAAGGATGACACCAAGTCCCAGACTGTCTTCCCACTGCTCCCCAGGTAGTCAGGGCAACCGACCGGCTCCAGGGTCTGATCTTTTCCCTCATAGACATGAAATTTGTGGGTATAGCCTGTGGCCCTTTCACAGAGCTTATACACTTTGACCCCATACCGGGCGCGCTTGCTTGGGATGTATTGTTTGAAGTCAAGGCGCCCGGTAAAATGTATTAGGGAATCGTCTACGCAGATGTTTTGCTCTGGGGTATACAAATCTGCAAATTTCTGGTTGAAGTGGTCTATGAGGGGCCGAATTTTGTGGAGCCGGTCAAAAGCTGGGTGGCCTCTGGGACGGGAGGTGGTGTTGTTGCTAAAGTGCAGGAAACGCAGGATGGTCTCAAATCATGTCCTGGACATAGCAGCAGAGAACATGGGCATGTGATGAATTGGGTTCGTGGACCAATATGACCGCAATTCATGCTTTTTAGTTAGACCCATGTTGAGGAGAAGGCCCAGAAAAATTTTAATTTCGGAAACTTGGACTGGTTTCCACCGGAAAGGCTGGGCATAAAAGCTTCCCGGGTTGGCGGTTATAAATTGTTTGGCATACCGATTTGTTTCTGCCACAACTAAGTCCAAGAGCTCCGCAGTCAAGAACAGCTCAAAAAATCCCAGGGCCGAACCGATCTGAGCTGTCTCAACCCGAACTCCAGACTGGGTGGTGAAAGGGGGAACTACAGGTGCGGCTGAAGTTGGGGACTGCCAATCAGGGTTTACCAGCACCTCAGGGATTCTAGGGGGTCTACGGGCCCGTCTTTGCGGTGGCTGCGATGGGGTAACTAATGCACGTGCCACCGTACCAGCTTTAATAGCGCCCTTCTGGTGCTCGCCACTTTACCATGTTGTACGGCAGTGCTGGTACTAGGTCCAGGATGGGCTGCGCTGCTGGTGTATGCCTCACCACGTAATCCGACAGCGCCAGCCCCACTCTGCTGCCCTTGAAGCGGATCCTGCGCAACCTGTGGTCTAGCGACACGGGGCCGGGTACGCCTGGTGCTATCAGGGACCTCAACCTCCTTGTCCGAACTTTGAGTCAGACTGCCACTGCTTTCTACAGGTTCATATTCTGACCCGCTAGATTCATCAGATGAGGGTTCCCATTCCTCATCCGACTGGGTCAGAAGCCTGTAGGCTTATTCAGAAGAATACCCCGTGTTTGACATTTGGGCAACTAAATTTAGGGGTATTCCCTGAGACTACCCAAGAAAAAAAGCAAGCCTGTCTTACAAATGGGAGGCTAGCGAAGTACCGGAGGCCGCTGCGGTTGATAAAAAATATCAAAACTGATTTTTTTTATCGCCGCAGCGCTTGTGAAGTGAATGTACAGTGAAGTGATCAAAAAAGAATAATTTTTGGTCACTGCGGCGGGGCAGGCGTGGGTGAACGCACGTGTGGGCGACCGATCAGGCCTGATCGGGCAAACACTGCGTTTTGGGTGGAGGGCGAACTAAGGTGACACTAATACTATTATAGATCTGACTGTGATCAGTTTTGATCACTTACAGATACTATAAAAGTACAAATGCTGATTAGCGATACGCTAATCAGCGAAGAAGTGACTGCGGTGTGGTGGGCTCGGCGCTAACTGATCGCTAAACTACCTAACCAAGGCGCCTAAACTATCCTAAAACCTAACAGTCAATAACAGTGAAAAAATAAAAAGTGACAGTTTACACTGATCACTTTTTTCCCTTTCACTAGTGATCGACAGGGGCAAGAAGGGGTGATCAAGGGGTTAATTGGGGTGCAGGGGGGTGATCTGGGGCTATGTGTGGTGTTTGGTGCTACTCACTGTGAAGCCTGCTCCTCTGCTGGAACCAACCGACCAAAAGGACCAGCAGAGGAGCAGGGAAGCCATTTAACACATCATATTTACTAATATGATGTGTTAGATGGCTTCTGATTTGACATTTTAAAAATCGCCAGCCCGCCAGCCACGATCATTGGCTGGCAGGCTGGTGACGAAATTGTTCTCGTTCATTTGCCGGCCCGCGATGCGCATGCGCGGGCCGGCTCAGTCCGAAATCTCGCGTCTCGTGAGATGACGCACGGAGGCGTCCGGGAGGAATGAATCGACTGCCTCCCGGACGCATCCGTGCATTAAGCGGTCGGGAGGCAGTTAAAGATGTGTTGGTCACTTCGGATATGAGATTTTTGCAGCCAACCCATTGAGAGCCGCCCAGCCTCAGGGAACGCCATGGAACGCCAATTTGCCATGGAACTCTTGGCTTGCCCCTCGTCGAGTGTCCTGTCCAAAAGGACGTTTAGCGCAGCGGGGGGATCGTGACCGATAAGCGCACTCACCTAGCTCATGAGAGTGTGGACTACCTCACATTTCTAAAAATAAATGAGGCATGGATCTCGGATGAATTCAACACCTGTGATGACCACGTGTAATTGAATTTCCTCATGCCAGTCCACACATATCCGCCACCACGCATAACAAAAAATGGTCCTTGACTTATGTATATACAGCGGCATAAAAGGCCTTTTCTGTAAGGTGAATGCCTAATTTTTGGGGCCTACAGTAAAATTCTTATTCAGTGAACCCCTAATGTACCTCCAGCCACATAATTACTTGTTCTTTTCTGTCAGATGAATGCCTACTTTTTGGGGCCTGTACTCCACTGGCCTACAGTAAAATTGTTTTTCAGTGAACGCCTAATATACCTCCAGCCACATAATCACTTGTTCTTTTCTGTCCAGTGAATGCATAATTTTTGGGGACTGTACTCCACTGGCCTACTGTAAAATTGTTATCCACTGACCGCCTAATATACCTCCAGCCACATAATCACTTGTTCTTTTCTGTCCAGTGAATGAATAATTTTTGGGGCCTGTACTCCACTGGCCTACAGTAAAATTGTTATCCACTGACCGCCTAATATACCTCCATTCACATAATCACTTGTTCTTTTCTGTCCAGTGAATGCATAATTACTCCACTGGCCTACAGTAAAATTGTTATCCACTGACCGCCTAATATACCACCAGCCACATAATTACTTGTTCTTTTCTGTCAGGTGAATGCCTAATTTTTGGGGCCTGTACTCCACTGGCCTACAGTAAAATTGTTATCCGCTGACCACCTAATATACCTCCAGCGACATAATCACTTGTTCTTTTCTGTAAGGTGAATGCCTAATTTTTGGAGCCCGTACTCCCGTGACCTAAAATAGAGGGTGAGTGCCATCCTTTTTTCTTACTTGTATCGACATTCACTGGAAGTAACTTGCTAGTTACATGTCGGACAGAGCACC
Organism: Bufo gargarizans; assembly: GCF_014858855.1. Classification (NCBI taxonomy): domain Eukaryota; kingdom Metazoa; phylum Chordata; class Amphibia; order Anura; family Bufonidae; genus Bufo; species Bufo gargarizans. The sequence goes on from NC_058083.1 coordinate 480,684,997, forward strand.
GCCAGCCAGCGCTCTCAATTACACAGCAGGCACTCTTGATCTTTTCCTCACTGACCTGCCCGTGACACCAGAGATTAAAGGGGTGTGTCCTCAGTACTGCAGTGCCACTCTGCTTCTTTTCCTTTGTAGACACTTCTAGTAAGTATTTGGTGGCTACAAATATGACCTGAAGGTTTTTTAGGTTCGCCTGCCATTAAAGTTAATGGGGCCCGCCGTGAACGCACGGTTTGAGAACATTTGATTGCGAACACATGTTGCGAAACGTCCCGGCCGATTGCGAAACATCCCGGCCGATGTTCGTCCATAACTATATACAAGGTCTGGACTCAATTTATTCTTCATTCCCCAATTCAACTACCCTATTTGTTCTGCTTCGCACAACAACGCCTTGGTTCCAGCATATCCAAGTAGGAGCACCGTGACACATGCAACACCTTTAAGGGACATTTTAGGCCACCCTACACCACTCTGGCATTCCTACACCTGGGTACCACCATATCACTAAAAGGGGCCCTGTGCCCTTGTTGCTTCACTGCAACTGGCATCACGACTAATAGTAACTTTATCCCTCTTAAGGGGGCCCCATGGCTGTTGCCGGCCTCCTGCCCTGAAAATGGTGTCACGAAGAGGATGCAGACGAGATAGTTCTGTGTGCCCATAAACTGTAAAGCCTATTGGATCTACAAACATACCTTTAAAAATGACTTTAATGCATTTACTGCGGAGCAACTGGCGCAAAACGCTGCGCCCCGGCATCCGAAGGGTTAATCAGCCATTTTTACATGTGATGGGCAAGTATCTTCTTGCTCAGGCAGCGCGGGAAAATCCAGGGACGCCTGTAACAGGGAGCTGGCGGTGCGTTTCCTTCTTGCAGCACCGCCAGCACCCCGCTTACAGAGAGGGAGGAGGAGCCGGCGTTGGACGTGGCTGGTGTCCTCGTCTCCCTGGCAACAAGGGAGGGGGAGGACCTGGCAGCGTGCGCTTCCTCAGCGCAGCTTGCGTCCTCCATCCCCTAGGCAATGAGCAGGTGCAGGAATGAGTGCCGACGGTGATGAGTCGGCCCTCAGAGTAGTGGCTGGGGCTAAAGCAGGGTCATGTGATGCTGGCCACATCACGTGACCATTCAGTCTGGCCTATTTAACAGGCAACTTGTTGGCCACAAGTTGCCTGTGATTGGTCTTAATACTCACCAGCGTATTTCTTGCATGTGTGTTTGTGGAACTTGACCTTGGCTTGTGTTTGACTCCTGATCTTGTGTTGTCCCTTTGTACTGACGTGATCTCCTGGCTTCTGACCTCAGTTTGTATTTTGACCTCGATTCTGCATTATCCCTGCATACTGACGTGACATCCTGGTACTTGACCTCGGCTTCCATTTTGTCCTGTTTTTGTCTACGTTGTGTTATTGCTTGTTTAGTTTCTACCCAGCCTGAAAGTTTACGATTCCATCTTTGTCTCTTGTTTTCTCCACTTTTTTTTCCTCCCTGTAAGCCCCAGCACGTAGTTAAGCTAGGGACTGCCGTCCAGGTGTGCACCATCGGTTAGGACGGATCGTGCAAGTAGGTAGGGATAGCGGTGTGGGCGGAGCTCAGGGCGGCACTTATCCCTACCACTTGTGACAGAATCACAGGCCCTAACTATAACTATGGACACCATGAGAGTCCTTACGGATCAGATGCAGAGCCTCGCCCGAATAGTGCAGGACCTGGCAGAGAGGCAGCAGGAGTTGCTTCAGAACCCGCCTATAGCGGCCTCCTCTCTTCAGAATCTTGAGCCTCATGTTAAGTTACCCGATCGATTTTCAGGAGATCGTAAGCATTTATTGATGTTTAAGGAGAGCTGCAAGCTCTATTTTCGTTTACGCCAACACTGTTCGGGTTCTGAACAGCAAAGAGTAGATATTATTGTCTCTTTGCTGCAGGGAGACCCACAAGAATTGGCTTATTCTCTCCCCACAGAATCCCCTTGTCTAACTACTGTTGAAGCATTTTTTCAGGCGCTAGAGGTACTTCACAATGAACCCCATAGGTCAACAGTAGCAGAATGTCAATTAAAGTCTCTTAGGCAAGGTAACAGGCCGGTGGAAGAATATTGCACCACATTCCAAAAATTGTGTGTTTCTTCTAGTTGAAACGATCCAGCTCTTAAGTGTCATTTAAGGTTAGGGCTCTCTGAAAACCTGAAAGACATGCTGGTCAGTTACCCCTCGCTGGACACCTTAGAACAGATGATGACTTTAGCCATTAAACTGGACCGATGTATCAGGGAAAGACAAAGCGAACGTGTTACTTTTCCACAGGAAGTAGCTAAACCCGGTTCGTTCCCCTTGAGAACCGAATTAAAGGATCGCCTGGAGGAGCCCATGCAGCTCAGAGTTACTCTGAGAAATCAAAGATATCAGGGGGGTGCCTGCTTCTATTGTGGTGAAACTGATCATTGGTTGCGGCAATGTCCTAAACTTCCTCCTTCAGGAGATTCCCGCGTCCTGACACCCAGAAGGATAAGGTACTCCCCGAGGTGGTAAGAAATAAAGTATTGTTACCTGTGGTTATTTCTTTTGAAACTTGTAAAGGTTCTGGGGAGGCATTTATTGATTCTGGGTCCGCTTCTAATTTTATTGACCACCAATTCGCCGTTTCCCTAGGTGTGCCCATTTTGTCTCTTACCAACCCTATGCACATTATTGCTATTGATTCCACTCCTTTGGTGGGTGGGACAGTGGAATATTGTACCCCTGAGGTGAACTTGGTAGTGGGGGCTATTCATACTGAGAAGTGCTATTTTTTTATTTTGAAAAATCTTCCCATGGAGATAGTTGTCATGGAACCATGAACCAGACGTACACAAGAGATAAGTGGAAATAAGAAGGCTTTATTGAAAATCAAGCTGTAAGCAAAAGTCCAAACGGATGGCTAAACCGAAGCAGGGTCTTGCGTAGACAGAGGTCAGGAACCAGAAGGGTAGTCAGACGAAGCCTGGATCAGGAACCAGCAGGGTAGTCAGACGAAGCCAGGATCAGGAACCAACGGGGTAGTCAGACAGGGCCAGGATCAGGAACCAGAAGCAGCAGCAGTCTTAGAAGCATGTGAACACAGGAGGACCAAGCAAGGAACTGAAGCCACAGACCTCCTATATATATGAGCTAGGCATCCAGCTCCTCCCAGTGGGAAGGAGAAGCCGCAGGGTGGGAGGCTACAAGAAACCCAGAAACCAAGATGGCCGCCAGCACATGTCAAACGAAGGAGAACAGTAAGAAGGTAAGACCATGACAGTACCTCCCCCTCAAGGGCCCCTCCTCCGCGGAGTAAGGAACGGTTTCTGAGGGAAGCGTGCGTGGAAGGCTCGGAGCAAAGCAGGAGCATGGACATCTGCGGAGGGAACCCAGGAACGCTCCTCTGGACCATAACCACGCCAATGGACCAAAAACTGCAACCGACCGCGGACCAGGCGTGAGTCCAGGATATAGCTCACCTCATATTCCTCACGATTGCCCACTTGGACCGGACGGGGCCGAGGAACCGAGGAAGTGAAACGATTACACACCAATGGCTTCAACAGGGAGACATGAAACACGTTGGAGATCCGCATGCCAGGAGGAAGCGCAAGGGCATAGGCTACCGGGTTTACCCTGCGAAGCACTCGGAAGGGACCAACAAAGCGAGGCGCCAGCTTGGGAGTGGGCACTCGAAGGTTGAGGTTGCGGGTGGACAACCATACACGGTCTCCGACCTGGTAGGAAGGAGCGGGCGCTCGTCTGCGATCAGCCTGGAGTCTCTGGCGCTGCGCAGAGACCTCAAGGGACCTCTGGATCTGTACCCAAGAAGCACGTAGGACGGAAAGGTGATCCTCCACAGCCGGAATATCCTGGGGAGAGAATACCTCCGGTAACACGGCAGGTTGGAACCCATAATTGGCCATGAAGGGAGACGTCCCAGAGGAAGAGTTCACCGCCGTGTTCCTGGCAAACTCAGCCCAAGGCAGGAGGTCAACCCAATTGTCTTGCTGATCGGAGACATAGCAACGAAGGAATTGCTCCAAGGCCTGATTGGATCGTTCTGCGGCCCCATTGGACTGAGGGTGGTAGGCCGAGGAGAAAGAGAGATGAATCCCCAACTGGGAGCAAAAGGCGCGCCAGAACCTGGACACAAACTGACTCCCCCGATCCGACACAATCTCCTTGGGCAAACCGTGCAACCGGAAGACCTCCCTGGCGAAAATCGTGGCCAACTCTTGTGCAGAGGGTAACTTCTTGAGAGGAACACAGTGGCACATTTTGGAAAACCGATCCACAATCATGAGAATGACCGTATGGCCTCGGGATGCAGGGAGGTCCACAATGAAATCCATCCCCAGGTGTGACCATGGGCGCTCCCCGGTGGCTATGGGTTGCAAAAGGCCCAACGGAAGGTGCCGAGGGGACTTACTCTGGGCACAAACGGAGCATGCCGCTACATATGCGGCGATGTCGGAACGTAGAGAAGGCCACCAGAACAGGCGTGAAACAGCCCAGGACAGCTGATTCTTTCCAGGATGCCCCGCGGCCTTGGAGTTATGGTAGGTTCGCAACAACCGAGTGCGCAACTCCTCAGGCACAAAACACCTGCCGTTGGGTCTCCCAGAGGGAGCACCAGATTGAGCCGCCAAAATCTGCTCACCCAGGGGAGAGGTCAGGCTGGTGCGAATGGCGGCCAGGATCTGATTCGGAGGTATGACCGAAGTCGGAATCGACTCCTCCCCGGACAGCTCGGAGTACTGCCGTGATAAGGCATCCGCTCTGATGTTCTTGGAACCGGGTAGGTAGGAGACCACGTAATTAAAACGTGACAAGAACAGAGCCCATCTGGCCTGACGTGGTGTCAATCTCTTGGCCTCAGAAAGGTAGGTCAGATTCTTGTGGTCCGTCAGGATGAGAACCGGAACCACCGAACCCTCGAGCAAGTGCCTCCATTCTTTAAGGGCCTGCACGATGGCCAATAACTCCCTGTCACCAATCTGATAGTTGCACTCCGCGGAAGACAGTTTCCGGGAGTAAAACCCACAAGGAAGCAGAGGACCCTCTGGTGTTCTACGCTGAGACAGAAGGGCGCCTACTCCCGTCTCAGACGCGTCCACCTCGAGGACAAAGGGCAACCCAGGGTTGGGATGCGACAGAATCGGAGCCGACACAAAGGCGGACTTTAGAGCCTCAAAAGCTCGGATGGCCTCGAGCGGCCAGACCTGGAAATTACTGCCCTTCCTGGTCAGATCCGTGAGAGGCTTGGCTAGCATAGAAAAGTCCCTGATGAACTTCCGATAATAATTGGCGAAGCCCAAAAAGCGCTGCAGGGCACGGAGACCACTGGGCTGGGGCCACTGTAAGACAGCCGAAACCTTCTCAGGATCCATGGAGAACCCCTCAGCGGAAATGATGTAACCTAAGAAGGTTACCTGGGATCGGTGAAATTCGCATTTCTCAAGCTTACCGAACAGCCTGTTCTCTAGTAACCGTTGCAACACTCGTCTGACATCCATAATGTGGGCCTCCATGGATTCAGAATATACCAAGATGTCATCCAAATAGACCACCACACACTGCTGCAACAGGTCACGGAAAACATCGTTGATGAATTCCTGGAAGACTGCGGGCGCATTGCACAACCCAAAGGGCATAACCAAGGATTCATAATGACCGGTCCTGGTGTTAAACGCGGTCTTCCACTCATCGCCCGCCTTGATCCTTACCAGGTTATATGCCGCCCTCAGGTCGAGTTTGGTAAAGACCGTGGCCCCTTTGAGGCGATCGAACAGCTCGGAAATCAAGGGTATCGGGTAAGCGTTCTTGATCGTGATGCGATTGAGACCCCTGTAATTGATGCAAGGCCTCAACTCACCGCCCTTCTTTTTCACAAAGAAAAATCCAGCCCCTGCCGGGGACGAGGATTTGCGAATGTGTCCGCGTGAAAGCGCCTCCCTCACGTACTCCTCCATGGCCTCATTCTCCGCTACCGACAGTGGATAGACTTTGCCACGAGGAGGAACGGCACCAGATTGTAACTCTATGGCACAATCGTATGGGCGGTGCGGAGGTAGGGCAACCGCGTGCACCTTATCGAATACATCCCGGTACTCTTCGTATTCAGGAGGCAACAGAGAGTCCGAGGAAGTACACAGCAACTTGACAGGCCCATGGATGCAACTAGCCCCACACTGCGGTGACCACGAGAGGATCTCGGCCGATCTCCAATCGAAAGTCGGATTATGCTTCTGGAGCCAGGGGTACCCCAAGACCACCGAGTAGTGTGGAGACGAAATCACCTGGAGACAGACCGACTCTCTGTGAATGGCACCAATGGCTATCCCCACTGGAAGGGTCTCATGAGTCACGTGTGGCGGCAGAAGGGGTCTGCCGTCTATCGCCTCAAGAGCCAGTGGGGAACCTCGAGGCTGCAGAGGAATGGAATTGGCGGCAGCGAACACACTATCAATGAACAAACCACCAGCACCAGAGTCCACCAACGCCTGGGTCGTCACCGAGCCCCCGACCCAGGAGAGGACAACAGTGATCAGTGGTTTGTCAACACGGGAAACCGGGGACGAGGAGACTCCACCCAAGATCTGCCCCCGACAGGATCTCAGGTGCGAGCGTTTCCCGGACGGTTCGGACATGCCAGGGTACGAAACTTAACGGCGTATTCAGCTACGGATCGTGAACCCTGTCTGATGGACATAAGGAGCTTCGCAGCAGAGGCAGCACGAGCCGGCACATCGAATACCTTCCGAAGAGAAGCAACAAAACCGGAAAACTCGGCAACCACCGGATTGTTGTTCTCCCATAAAGGGCTGGCCCAGGCCAAGGCCTTGTCCGAGAGCAGCGAGATCAAGAAGCCCACCTTTGATCTCTCAGTAGGAAAGGCATGTGGCAGCAACTCGAAATAAATGCCCACCTGGTTAAGGAAACCTCTGCACTGAGTTGGCTCTCCCCCAAAGCGCTGTGGAAGGGGGGCAGAACCGGTCATACCCCGAGACACCGCAGGCGCAGCAACAGGTGTCGGGGTAGACTCTGGCGCAACAACCGGAGCGGCAGTAGGAGCGGGCCCAGGAGCGACAACCGACCCATCGGCAACGGAAGCGAAATGAGCCGTGCGTTCAAGCAGGGTTTGCAACGCCACAGCGAACCGACCCAACAGGTGATCCTGCTGATCAAGTCTGGCAACCAGCGTAGGTAGCGAGGATGGCCCTGTACCGTCAAAATTCATGGCTTGGTCCTAATGTCATGGAACCATGAACCAGACGTACACAAGAGATAAGTGGAAATAAGAAGGCTTTATTGAAAATCAAGCTGTAAGCAAAAGTCCAAACGGATGGCTAAACCGAAGCAGGGTCTTGCGTAGACAGAGGTCAGGAACCAGAAGGGTAGTCAGACGAAGCCTGGATCAGGAACCAGCAGGGTAGTCAGACGAAGCCAGGATCAGGAACCAACGGGGTAGTCAGACGGGGCCAGGATCAGGAACCAGAAGCAGCAGCAGTCTTAGAAGCATGTGAACACAGGAGGACCAAGCAAGGAACTGAAGCCACAGACCTCCTATATATGAGCTAGGCATCCAGCTCCTCCCAGTGGGAAGGAGAAGCCGCAGGGTGGGAGGCTACAAGAAACCCAGAAACCAAGATGGCCGCCAGCACATGTCAAACGAAGGAGAACAGTAAGAAGGTAAGACCATGACAATAGTTCTTGGTATGCCTTGGCTTCAGGTTCATAATCCAGTTATTAACTGGTCCACGGGTGAATTAGAGAAATGGGGGGTAAATTGTGTTTCCTGCTGTCTACCTGTTGTTCAAGCTAGTGTCTCTACGGAGTCGAAAATTCTTCCTAAGTATATTAGTGATTTTTCTGATGTTTTTTCCATGACCGAGGCTGACTTCCTTCCCCCTCATAGACCCTATGATTGTGCCATCGACCTCATCCAAGGGTCCAAGTACCTTAAGGGCGGTATTTATAATTTTTCCAGTCCAGAACGGCAGTGTATGAGGGATTACTTGAAGGAAAGTTTACAAAAAGGTCATATTAGACCTATGGGAGCGGGATTTTTCTCTATGGGGAAAAGATGGTGGACTGAGACCATGTGTTGATTACAGGGAGTTTACTAAAATTACTATTAACAACCTGTACTCTTTGCCGTTGATCCCTGACCTGTTTAATCAAATACTTGAAGCTCATTGGTTCACCAAACTTGACCTTAGGGGGGCTTATAATCTTATCCAAATTAAGGAGGGGGATGAGTGGAAAACCGTATTTAATACCCCTGAGGGCCATTACAAATATCTAGTAATGCCTTTTGGCTTAACGGGAACCTGTCACCTCCAAAACACATTTTAAACCGACATCATTACCTTACAGTAGCCCCCAGTGTAATTATGTTTTTCATTCCTCCACTGTGTCACGGGTGAAGTTTGCAGATAGCTCGAACTTATGAATAAACGAGCGACTGGCTTGATTCCAAACTAAGGAGCTTATAGGTGAGCCCTATAAAACCCTAAGAGCTCTCCCTGACTGCTATGCACATGCAAGGGTCTCGATGGTAGACGATTGCATGCCCACGTACCTAAGTCTGTGTGACACCTGAAAACCCTATAATAGTGAGGGGACACGACCACCGGCTCCCTGCACTTAATACGGACGGAGTCAGGGTCACCTAGAATCAAGCCAGCAAGGAAACACAATAAAGTAAAGGACTTATCTGAGCAAACAGCAGAAGCAGCCTCCAGCAGTGAACACTTCATCCAGGAAGTAGTATAAACCGCAAAGTGAGGCAGTATGGGAGGGAATATAAAGGAAGACGATTAGTCTAAATAAGTGACACCTGGAAGAAGTAAAGGAGATGAGAAAGTGAAACCAAAACAAAGAACATCATACAAGTATGTTGTATACTTCATAAAAACGCTGTTTTAATCTTTGTTTTCACTATCCTCGGAATCAGCTTGAAGTCAAGGGGGCAGCAGCCCCCTTGCTTCAAGTCAAGCTAAGCCCGCCCCTTACCCATCCTCCCTTCATTGTGATTGACATCCTGCTGTGAGGCTGGGATCGTGCAAGTCTCGCGCATGCGCATTGCGCTCCTTGTCACTGCACAATCCCGTCTCTGGCTCCTGCACTCAACCGGCCGTATTCCTCTTTCTGCGCATGCGCCGGGTGCGTGCACACGGTGATAGAAAAGCCCGGTGCATGCGCAGCGAGAGTAAAGCGGCTGGCTTAGTGCGGGAGCCGGAGACGGGATTGCGCAGTAACAAGGAGCGCACATCGCTCATGCCGCACAGCAGGATGTCAATCACAGTGAAGGTGAGGACGGGTAAGGGGCGGGCTTAGCTTGACTTGAAGCAAGGAGGCCGCTGCCCCTTGACTTCAAGCTGACTCTGAGGATAGCGAAAACACAGATTAAAACAGCATCTTTATAAAGTATACAACAACCAGTAGAGGAATGAAAAACATGATTAGGAACACACTGGGGGCTACTGTAAGGTAATGATGTCAGTTTAAAATGTGTTTTGGAGGTGACAGGTTCCCTAGCAATGCACCAGCGGTTTTTCAAAATGTTCTCAATGTCATCTTCAGAAAATTTATTGGGAAATCCGTCATCGTCTATTAGGTGATATTCTAATTAATTCACCTGACTGGGACTCGCATATTATACACACTAGGCAGGTACTGGAGGTTCTTCAGGAGAACCGATTATTTGTTAAGGGCGAGAAGTGTATATTTGGAGCTCAGAAAATATCATTTTTGGGATATATTCTCATACCCCAATCCTGTAAGAAGGATCCTGGGAAGGTGCAGGCTATTTGGGATTGGGTGCGACCCTCCTCTCTTAAGGCATTACAACGCTTTTTGGGTTTTTCAAACTATTATCGAATCTAGTCAATTGGTCACTAGAGGCTATAGAGGCTTTCGAAACACTTAGGTGTTTCGTTGACGGGGACGCCACAGTTTTGGCTCAACAAGACCAAGAGAAACCTTTTGTGGTTGAGGTGGACGCCTCTGAAGATGGGGTGGGGGCTGTACTCTCCCAAGGGTCACCAACCCTCACTAACTTAAGACCGTGTGCTTTCTTTTCTCGTAAGTTCTCTCCTACCAAGAGAAATTACAACATCAGAATTAGGGAATTACTCGCGATTAAATGGGCCTTTGAGGAATGGCGTAACTTTTTGGAGAGGGCTCAGTATCAGGTCACTGTACTTACTGATCATAAACATTTTACGTTTTTGGAGTCGGCTAAGCTTTTGAATCCCAGATAGGCTAGGTATGCATTGTTCTTTACTCGTTTTAATTTCTGCATTACTTTTAGGCCAGGAAGTAAAAATGTCAAGGCAGATGCCCTATCCCGAATTTTTTGTGCCGTTCAACCTCCTGACGCCCCACCAGAATCTATATTGCCGGCAGGTATCATTGTGGCCTCTGTCTCGTCTGATTTGACTACCGAGATTACTGCGGGACAACACTTGGCTCCGGTACTTTCTCCTAAAGATAAGTTATTTGTCCCTGGTCATTTGCGCCTCCGACTATTAGGTGAGTGTCATAATTCTGTCTTTAGTGGTCAACCGGGCATTAATGCCACCAAGAAACTAGTTTCCAGGTTTTATTGGTGGCCCACTTTGTCTAGAGATGTCTATTCATATGTATCCTCTTGTGAGGTTTGTGCCAGGTCCAAGACTCCTAGGTCTCGTCCGGTGGGTGAGTTGCGACCTCTACCCATCCCTAGTAGGCCTTGGTCTCATGTATCCATGGACTTTATTACCGATCTTCCGATGTCTGAGGGTAAGACAGTTGTATGGGTGGTGGTGGATAGGTTTAGCAAAATGTGTCATTTTATTCCTCTGCCAAAGTTGCCCAATGCTAAAACCCTAGCCTCTCTTTTTGTTGACCACATAGTTCGTTCACACAGTATCCCAGAGAATATTGTTTCTGATAGAGGCGTTCAGTTTGTTTAAAAATTTTGGAGGGATTTTTTTATGACTTGAATGTTTCTCTGTCGTTTTCTTCGGCCTTCCATCCTGAGACCAATGGTCAAACTGAACATCTAAATCAGTCCCTGGAACAATATTTAAGGTTTTATGTCTCTGACAACCAACATAGCTGGGCGAAATATCTATCCATGGCGGAATTCGCCATTAACAATCAGATGAACTCGTTTACCGGTATGTCTCCTTTCTTTTGTAATGTGGAGTTTCATCTACGATTTTGCTCATTTTTGCTGTCTTTTTTCCAGGTTCCGGAGGCTGATGTTGTAGTTAAAGAACTGTGCACAGGAAAGCCCAGGAGGTTCAGAAGGTTAATGCGGACAAAAGGCGTTCTCGAGGTGTAAATTTAGGGTTGGGAGACAAGGTGTGGTTGTCTACCTAGAATTTGCATCTTAAAGGACCTTTGAATAAATTTGCACCCCGATTTATTGGTCCATATGAGATTATCGAGATCATTAACCCTGTGTCTTTTAAATTACAGTTACCTGACTCCTTTCGTATTCATAATGTGTTTCACAAATCTCTACTCAAAAAGTATGCGCCGCCTGTATCTCCTGCACAAGAATCTCCATCGCCAGTGGAGGCTGCTGGTCAACTAGAATGCAAGGTTTCTAGAATCCTTGATGTAAGAAAAATGTGTAATTCTTGGCAATATTTGGTTCACTGGAGAGGTTTTGGTCCGGAAGAAAGGTCTTGGATGCCAGCTAGTAAAATGCATGCTACTAGCTTGATTTGAAAATTTAATCTGGCACACGCTGAAAAACCAGCTCCATGAGTAAGGTTCTGGTGGCCCCTCGTGGAGGGGGGTACTGTAACAGGGTGCGCTACCTCCTTGCAGCACCGCCAGCACTCCGCTGACAGAGAAGGAGGAGGAGCAGGCATCGGACGTGGCTGGAGTCCTCGTCTCCCTGGCAACAATGAAGGGGGGAGGACCCGGCAGCGTGCGCTTCCTCAGCGCAGCTGGCATCCTCCATCCCCTAGGCAATAAGCAGGGGCAGGAATGAGTGCCAACGGTGATGAGTCGGCGCTCTGAGTAGTGGCTGGGGCTAAAGCAGGGTCATGTGACACTGGCCACGTCACGTGACCATTCAGTCTGGCCTAATTAACAGGCAACTTGCTCGCCACAAGTTGCCTGTGATTGGTCTTAATACTCACCAGCATATTTCCTGCATGTGTGTTTGTGGAACTTGACCTCAGCTTGTGTTTGACTCCTGATCTCGTGTTATCCCTTTGTACTGACGTGATCTCCTGGCTTCTGTTTGTATTTTGACCTAGATTCTGTATTATCCCTGCATACTGACGTTACCTCCTGGTACTTCACCTCGGCTTCCATTTTGTCCTGTTTTTATCTACAGTGTGTTATTGTTTGTTTGGTCTCTACCCAGCCTGGAAGTTTACAATTCTGTCTTTGTCTCTTGTTTTCTCCACTTTGTTCCCTCCCTGTAAGCCCCTGCACGTACTTAAGCTAGGGACTGCCGTCCAGTTGTGCACCATCGGTTAGGACGGATCGTGCAAGTAGGTAGGGATAATGGTGTGGGCGGAGCTCAGGGCTGCACTTATCCCTACCACTTGTGACAACGCACCTCTCTAGAGCGGGATAGTCTGGCCCTGCCTACAGGGAGCAGTACATCAGTGTGCAAGGAGGAAGTGAAAGCTCCACCCTTCAGGCCCCTCCTTCTTCCCCAGTCATCCCAGACAATGAGCAGCAAGGCAAGATGGCTCTCCCAAAGCCCAACTGGGGAGAGATGGTCTGCGGCGACGACCTGCCCGAACTGAAAGAAGCGTGGAGAAAATAAGGGTGCCGCAGCTTGTGCGAGGTTCAGAGAAGGAGACACCCACTTTCCCCGCGCCGGCTGGTGCGGCGGCAGAATATCCCACTCCGCCACCTACAAAGTGAGGCCTAAGATTTCCTCAATCCCGTGATGCCTCTAAAGGTGACGGCCCACGCCACCAACGCTTGGGACTACAGGAAGGCCATCGAAGACTGGGTTGTCTGCCTGCTCGAACGACCACTGCCCCACGACCCGGTACTGGAACAGAGGACCTGAACAGTAATCTGGTTTAATGTTGAGAGAGGTACAGGGTTTGTGCAAGATGACAAATCGGGGACTGAACTATATGTTAATCAGCGTTCAGTTAAGAGGCCATACCTGCCACAGGCCCGACATAGCCTGTATAAAGGGGAGCAGGTAGAATTTACTCCCATGCGGTCTCCTAAGGGCCTGCTACAAAAGCCGCTGGTCCCAGTGTCCAAACCGGAGCACTGGCACGAGGACCCAGCTGCCCGGGGACGTGTCGGATGCTTAATAGAAACTGAGGGAGGGGTGGTGCATTACAGGGAACAGCCGGAACTGGAGCCAGAGCCCCTTATACCGGTACTGCTCACACTCTCAAACATTTGCCAGCAAATGGAATGTATGGCCCAGGCAGCCTTAGTGTTCAGCCCCGACGGTGGTGGCGTACCAATTACCCAGGAAAGCACAGCCACAGCTGAGAAAAATCAATCCAGAGCTGTACATAAGGCCACCTAGAGACAAGACCTACTTGCCGTCCCCTATGCAGCCAGAGGTTCTGGATCCCCTTAGAATGGCAGGAGCATCCCCCCTGTGAGACAAAAGGTTACAGTGGCCATGCGGAGTGTCACCACTAGGACACTACCCAGGAGTGACAGCAGGTGTTGCCAGAACACCACTTTGGAAGCCCGAATGGATTATAAAAGGCAGGACAAACCTTTGATCCACTTTAGCAGCTCCAGTAGCGAGGAGGACCTGAGGTCCCTCCTCTAAATTACCTCATTTGGATTACAAATAATGACGTTACCTTTTTTCCTGTGGATTACAAAAGAGCCTTCAGATTTTTGGGTCGATCTCAGTCCAATACAGCACGGACTTGAAAACCTGAAGATGACAGCAGGTAGCCCAAGAATTGCACCTCATGTACAGCAAAAACACTCTAATTTTGCGTACAATTTAGTATCTCTTAGGATCTGTAAAATCTGTCTAACCTGATCCTAATGAGTCTCCACGTCTGGAGAATAAATTAGTATGTCATCCAAATACATGACAACAAACCTCCCTACCAGTTGATGAAAAATGTCATTCAAAAAAAGCTGGAAAACCGCAGGAGCATTGGTCAACCAAAAAGGCATGACATTGTTCTCAAAGGGACCCTCTGGGGTATTAAAAGCCATCTTCCATTCATCCCCTTCCTTGATCCTGAACAGATTATATGTCCCCCTTAAGTCCAACTTGGAGAACACCTTGGCATCAACAATCTGGTTAAACAAATAAGAAATCAAAGGAAGGGGGTAAGGATCATGGACAGTAATCCGATTGAGCTCACGGAAATCCAAACATGGCCTAGAAGTTCCGTCCTTTTTTTTAACAAAGAAAAACCCTGCTTCCACTGGAGATTTGGAAGGTCTTATGTGTCCTTTAGCCAAACTCTCTGTAATATACTCTCTCATGGCTGTTCTTTCGGATCCAGAAAGGTTATACAACCTAGATTTGGGCAACTTAGTTCCGGAAATAAGGTTGGTAGGACAATCATATTCCTGATGTAGAGGTAAATCCTGGTATCCACTTTCAGAAAATACATTGGCAAAATCAGATATAAAAGAGGGTAATGTTTTAGTGGTTAAAGCAGAAAAAGATGTATTCAGACAATTGTCAACGCAATAATCACCCCAATCCAGAATCTGTCTATCTTGCCAATCGATTTGGTTGGATTGTGCTTGCTTAACCACGGTAAACCCAAAACCAACGGAGCAGGAAGATCCTCCAACACAAAACACGAGATGAATTCCTGATGAAAGTCACCCACTCTTAATTGGATGTCATATACCATCTGAGACAAACACTTCTGAGTTAGAGGTGCAGAATCAATAGCAAAAATGGAAATGTTTTTCTCTAATGCACTTGGAAACAACCTGTACATACGGACGAACTGAGCATCAATCAGGTTCACCCCTGCCCCACTGTCGATAAACACCTCTATCCCCACAGTCTTGGACTCTAGAAATACCTCGGCAGTCAGGATAAATTGGGTACTACCAGTCAAAGACAAATGCACCTTCTCTGACACCCCTCCAAGAGTCAGATGGGAATTAGACGTCCTTTTTTTTTCTTTTTGACGGTGAATGCATGGACATACATTGATAAAATGTCCCTTTTGTCCACAGAAAAAAACACTTCTTTCCTACGACTAATACGTTTAAAAGCAGATCCTGGGGTAGCTCCCCCTAATCGCATGGGTACGTCCCCAGACATAAACCCAGGAGTATCTTCACCCAAAGTGTCAGAGGAAGATGATACGTTATGTGATAGTACGTCCTGAGAGTGGAGGCCCCTAGATCTCTCTCTCAGGCATTTATCAATGCGTACTGCAAAAGACATAACAGCTTTCAAAGACTCAGGATTCTCATGAAAGGCCAAAGCCTCCTTCAGCCACTCTGATAATCCCTGACAAAACTGACTACGGAGAGCCGGATTGTTACACTCAGTATCCGTAGCCCACTTCCTAAACTCAGAGCAATAGATCTCAGCAGAATGCTCTTACTCACGAAGGCCACGTAGCTTGGTCTCAGCCAGGGAGGTCCGATCTGGGTCATCATAGAGGAGAACTAGAGCTTTGAAAAATTCATCCACCGACTGGAGAGATTGCGATCCGGTCAGCAGAGAAAAAGCCCATGACTGAGCGTCTTCTTTTAAGCAACAAAATAACCACACCCACTCTCTGAATCTCATCCTCAGATGAGTGTGGACGTAGCCTAAAATACAATTTGCACGTCTCCCTAAACAAAATGAAATTATGACTTCCCCCAGAGAATCTGTCCGGGAGGACATTTTAAGGTTCGAGACAGGCCTGGTAACCACCACTAGGACCAGCAGCCTGTGGTCTCTGGATCTGAGACAGGGTCCATGGCTATACTGAAACAAGCAAATAAATGACGGTTTTGGCAGTTTATAATGTCATGTTTGGGTGTGGGAGGGAAACACCACACCGAACATAGGAGGGAAAGGGTTGAGGGAATAAGGCCTGGAAACTAGGGAAAGGATATGGACACCTCCTAGTAAAACCCTAATCAAACTCTTGACTAACTACCAGTATGAACAGACCCCAGAGGTAGGTGAGTTCATACACAGGAATATCTAATGTCCAAACTCACCCTATAGGACCCTGGTACTAATGTCAGGACTGAGACAACCTCTTCCTCCAAAAGAAAGGACGAACAGGAGGAGTCTCCATCAGGCTTTAATACAAATGACAGGGAAATGCAACACACAAAATAACCCAAACAAAATACAAAAGGGAAAGAAAACACCTAACTTCAAGTGGCTATGGCAGCACCAGGAACTCAGCCAGGATCCACACACCAGCTATCCACAACTTAAACTGAAGCATAGCATAGTGGGAGAAACAACAATAAATAGAGAAGGTTAAATGATCATAATAGCCACACCTGGGGAAAACATGTCAGATCAAACCACGTGTTGCCAGTCTCACCGATCTCCTGCCACCTGTTGCGGGAACAACCGTGACAGCTGGCTTCAAATGCAGAATAGGATTTTGTCCCTTTCTGGTCTTATTTGCAAAAAATTGTGACAAATGTGATGCAGTATAGTAACTGGGTGCATCAATCCAGCAATACAGTACACATGTGCTTGTACATGAGAGCTAGTGGAGGCAGCAGCATCCTGGTTCCATAAACCTCATATCCAGCAATGGGAGGGACACGCCCACATGAGTCTGAAAGTAGGAGCAGATTACAGTCTGTCTAAAAAATAAAAAGAATTTCCATGCAAAGATGCCATTAAAATAACTGCACTATTTTCAAGTGATATACTTACATGTTGAATTCAATGTCATGTTAAACATACACTCACCTAAAGAATTATTAGGAACACCTGTTCTATTTCTCATTAATGCGATTATCTAGTCAACCAATCACATGGCAGTTGCTTCAATGCATGTAGGGTTGTGGTCCTGGTCAAGACAATCTCCTGAACTCCAAACTGAATGTCAGAATGGGAAAGAAAGGTGGGCTACAACAGCAGAAGACCCCACCGGGTACCACTTATCTCCACTACAAATAGGAAAAAGAGGCTACAATTTGCACGAGCTCACCAAAATTGGACTGTTGAAGACTGGAAAAATGTTGCCTGGTCTGATGAGCCTCGATTTCTGTTGAGACATTCAAATGGTAGAGTCCGAATTTGGCGTAAACAGAATGAGAACATGTATCCATCATGCCTTGTTACCACTGTGCAGGCTGGTGGTGGTGATGTAATGGTGTGGGGGATGTTATCTGGGCACACTTTAGGCCCCTTAGTGCCAATTGGCCATCGTTTAAATGCCACGGGCTACCTGAGGATTGTTTCTGACCATGTCCATCCCTTCATGACCACCATGTACCCATCCTCTGATGGCTACTTCCAGCAGGATAATGCACCATGTCACAAAGCTCGAATCATTTCAAATTGGTTTCTTGAACATGACAATGAGTTCACTGTACTAAAATGGCCCCCACAGTCACCAGATCTCAACCCAATAGAGCATCTTTGGGATGTGGTGGAACGGGAGCTTCGTGCCCTGGATGTGCATCCCTCAAATCTCCATCAACTGCAAGATGCTATCCTATCAATATGGGCCAACATTTCTAAAGAATGCTATCAGCACCTTGTTGAATCAATGCCACGTAGAATTAAGGCAGTTCTGAAGGCAAAAGGGGGTCCAACACCGTATTAGTATGGTGTTCCTAATAATTCTTTAGGTGAGTGTATACAGCTGCATGTCTACTTATATATTTTATGCACTTCTATAGCGCTACTATATTCCACAGCACTTTACAGGTATTAGCATCACACTGTCCCCAATGGGGCTCACAATCTAAAGTCCCTATCAGTATGAGTGTGGTAGGAAACCGGAGAACCCGGAGGAAACCCACGCAAACACAGGGAGAACTTACAAACTCCATGCAGATGTTGTCCTTGGTCGGACCCAGGACCCCAGAGCTGCAAGGACAAGTGCTAACCATATAAAACAACAGTTGAAACAACAGGACAACGATTCAACCGAAACAACGCTTCGAAAGAACATCCGGAAATTTTTTACACGTTTACTATTTTATCTTGTTAAATCTTTATGATAGTCTTTGAAAATATTCTATAATCTTTGCCGTTGATGCCTTACACATTTACCTGCACATTATAATTCCTGCTAGTAACAAAGTAAAATCCTGAAAGAAGAAATCCTATTTACAATCTTATTTTAGCACTAGAAGTAGATGCAGATTACGTGATTCAGAGTTGGTCATATGGGGTGTTGTTGGCTCTTGTGCTCTTGACTGTTACTAAGTTACCCGCTGAGTCTCCGCTCCTGGTTATACAGCATGTTCTGTTTATTAGCTGCCTAATGCCGTATCTGACCTGCTAGCTGTAACAACTCAATTATCCGGATTATTGTACACTGCCAAAATGGTCGTAAAATATAATTACTGATCCTATAAAGCAGCATATTTATAGAGCCGTAACCGTTGAATGCAAGTACACCCGGATTTGAAAGACACATTGTTCGAACGTTAAGGACCACAATGTCATATTTTCCACCGGCAGAGGAAAAAAACATTGTGACTATGATGACAGGTAAATCAAAGAGTAAGTAAGTAAGTCACCAACGAAGATGAGACCAGGCCTCCATTTTCAGAGGAGAGGTGGATTAATTTAGCTAAAATAGGATAAGTCAGCAATATCTGATCGGCGAGGGTCCAGCTCCCAGCACCCCCTCCAATCTGTTGTCTGAAAACAGGCCGCGGCCTCTTCCTAGGCTGGTGAAGTCACGTTCATTGGTCAATTGGCCTTCATGTGAATGGGCCTAAGTTGCAATACCAGGCACAACCACTATGCAAGGTATGGCACTGTGCTTGGCATACTGTGAGGCAGTGGTGTAACTAGAAATGACTGGGCCCCACAGCAAATATTTGAACAGGCGCCCCCAGCAATTTCTTTGCAACTCCCGACTTCCATGCAAGCCCCTACTCCTGTGGCTAGTCAAGATCTCTCTCTCAGATGAGGCCTATTAGTTTCCTACAGTGTCTCTGTATATAATGTCATTTTATAATACTCTTGAGGGGGCACTCACAATAAAGCCTTTTAGTCCTCATCCTCCTGGGTGGACCCCTTCTAGGTTCGGGCCCCAAAGCAGCCACTTCCCCTGCTTCCCCTATAGCTATGCCCATGCTGTGAGGAGGCTGCTGCACTCACTGGATACAGCTGACCGGTGGTGGTTTCGGACCTCCTACAATCAGATATTGATGTCTTACCCTAAGGATAGGTCATCAATATTTTACTCCCAGAAAACCCCTTTAATTAACTCATTTTTTCATAGCAAATTTTAAATATTACAAAGATTAAAACTAATTGTAGTTTTTCATGCAGTTTTCCTGTGTTCAGAGTCCATGAAAAAGAGACCCAGAATAGGAGAAGCCCAAATAAACTAAAATAAAAAACAAGGTGACAAAAACTGAACTGTGGTGTATAATGTAAATGGGGTTTTGTAAAATTCAGTTTCCTACTAAAGCACCATGGTAATAAAATGCATGACTGTTTTCATATATAAAGTCTATAAAACTATTGCTTATGGTGTTTTCTGGGCTGTAAATATTGATAAAATATCCTTAGGAAAAGTCATCAGTATCAGGTCTGGTTATGCCCCCATGTAGCTGCCGAACTTCTATGGGAGTTACTCACATAGCAGAACACAGTCAGCTGGTTCTGGCCACCGCATGAATAGCTGAGCTGGTAATTCCCCTTTAATTGGTTAAACCCAAATTAAGGTAAAACACACCTTTAAAAAAGCTGAAACTATGTTGAATTCAGAAGGCCATACACATTTCAGATAACACAGTAGACTTACTGCACTGCATACATATATTCAATGTACAGCACCTCCACCAGCCTATGTTTATATTAAAAACTTGATAGATTATTAAAGAAGCTCCCCAGTTTATTATTATGGACACGATCAGAGCTGAGATGACTTCTAGGCATAGAGGAAAGCTACCAGTATCCTCTTCTCCCCAGGACCTACCTTCTCAAAGTTGCTGCAAGGACCCCCATATTCAATAATCTGGTAGCATCTTGCGTCTATGTGAGCAGGTAATATTTGAATGTATCCATACAGTGGGACCCCAAAATAAATTTTACTGGTGGGCCCTCGGCACCCCAGTTCAACACTGGATGAAGCTTTATTCCGATTATCAGGCCCAGATACAGCAAGGTTATAATGTTTTCTGTCCAGAGCAGTTTCTGTTTACAGTATAGGTGACTATTTTCTGTCATTTAGGGTCTGCACAGAACTGCCCGAACAAGAATTTTAAGTTATACAACTGCCACCACTAAAACAGGATTAGACAATCAACCTATCAGTTTAGTTTAAAACAGCCGATAGAATTCTGATCAGGGTTGAAATTTTGTTCTAGCCAATTATATGTCCTCCACAGTCAATGGGTAAAAATGGTATAAGAAGGAAGGCTGAGGGAAGGTTAGGGATGGATGAACTGAAGTAACATCATTCTGGGTATAAGTAGGTTAATTCTTCTTAAGAGCTATAACCTTGCTGTATCTGGGCCTGATAATAGGAATAAAGCTTCATCTTTGGAAAAGAACCGAGGATTGCTGCCATCATCATTCATCAATTTTCATCATAATTCATCTTAACAACAGTTGACATGCGGAAATCTTAGCACAGTGGTGCAGAACCTAAGGAGCGAGAACCCAGAAGCAGGGAAACAGGTAAGTCTGCTTCCCTCTGCAGGTCCAGCGACATTGGGGGGATGAGTCTGGCAGAAAGGCCCTCGAAGATGAACAACCCCTTTAAAGTCTCCTTTCAGTTCCATCACTCACCTTTTACAAACATATTGTAACATTGCGTATGGTAAAGTATCTCACCCAGAAATGTCAGATGAGTGAGGTAAAATAATTTAGAGAGCTGGGGTGTTTCAGCAAAGTGTAGGCACCTTTCTTTAGATTCTTTTACGGGCCTTGATTTTTAGGGAATGGTGTGTAGGTTAGTAGAGAGACTTGCCATTCCCTCCAACTCCAGTACAACATTTTCCCCTAGCCTGAAGTTATCCCAGGTGTAGATGCTGGGCTCATTACTGTGGGGACAAATACAGGTCTGAAATGTTCATTCAGGGTCAGAGTCTGGAGACTGCATGACCTGTGGCGGCTGTGCAAAGCCTGATCCCCCTAGGTTGGATTTGAAGTACCTAAGTGAGGTAGCCTAATGTATAGTTAGCGCCCAGATGGGCAAGGTAATTTATTTTCTTTATGTTGCGTACATAAGATGCTGAAAAGTGGCTAGTTAACTTGAATGACAATATCTTGTGTTGGATTAAAAAATAAAAGTTGTTTGGATTTTGAACCCCCGAAATCTGTGAGTCAGTCATTGCCGATCCCGCAACAAACACACGGACCGTATATATTTTGTAGTCGATAAATTGTGCCTCCTCCCTCAATGGCCCCTTAGGAGGCCACCTACTCTGCTTGGACAGTGTGACCAACAACCATGCTGTCCTAGCACACAGAAGAACATGCTCTACTCTGTACCACAGACAACTCTTTTGCCATGTAGCCCAGGATTGTGTAGAGCTGAAATACTGAAGTATATACATAAATGTATCTGGAATTTACACTATAATTTTCTAGCAACAAGGAATGAGATAATTATCAGAGTCTCATCCTGCTGCCAGACTGAGGTGTTTTTTTTATGTCTTGAATGCCTACACAGCCTCATTTTCTTATATTCACCTCTGATGCTACCATATCCATTTGGACCTGTTCCATCTTTTGCTTTTGCTGACACCGTAGACAAGACGCCATTATTTGGCAGCCGACATATCTAATAACTATCATCTGCCTTATGCATTCAGCTGTTGAAGAGAAAACATATACTTTACATGCCTTCCACAAGTGAACGTCTGGTTCTTTTCTGTATGTTCCAGTTAAAAATACAAATTTGCACGTTTTCAAGTTTCTTTAGACTAAATCATAGTAAAAATATTGATCCTGATATTCTACCGGAATAATACTACTTACATCTCGTCATGACATTTGTTTGTGGCTTTTTCCTTTTTTTTATGTAAAATGTGGTGTGAACTAGTCATTATTGTATGTAGTTGTTTCATTCGATCAATACAGTCAATAAGAACAGTACAGTTCTACAGCCAATCGTAATGAGTTACTAATGATATCTAACATACGAAACATGCAATTTATTGTTTATTGGGTTGGTCGGGGGGCACCACTACTGAGACCAGGTGAGCCAATCGCTTCAGGCAGCACCAGCACTTTCATTGTGGCAAAGGGGTTAGGTTAACCCCTTCACGACTGCCATACGGCTATATACGTGCTATATACCATGTTATAATGGAAAATAATAAAATCTACAGAACACCGAACCCAAACCCAAACTTCAGTGAAGAAGCCTGGGTTCGGGTCTGGGTACCAACATTTAGTTTTTTATCACGCTTTGCACTCGCGTGGAAAAAACTGAACAACGCAATGCAATCGCAGACAAAACTGACTGAAATTGTGTACGCGTGTGTGTTGTGGTGGAGGACGTGATTGCATGCTAGGGTGTGGGAAAGCGGGATCCAGGGGCCGCAAGTAAAATCTTGCCCAGGGTCCAATCAGTATTAAAGACGGCCCTGACATCAAGTACGAGGTGTCACGAGAAAACAATCTCAGAATGGCTTTGATAAATAAAAGCATACTAAAGTTATCACCACATAAAGTGACACATGTCAGATTTGCAAAATTAAGCCTGGTCACGAAGGTGAAAGATGGCTTGGTGTTGAAAGAGTTAAGAAATTGGCATGGGGGGGGGTGCAATTTGAGTTTTTGCCTCAGTTAGCAGAAAGGCTAGGTGCACCCCTGGTGTTAGTGCCTTAAAAAGTACACACCGTCCCAGCAGATATGGGTGTCACTGCAGGGGGTTAGGCGAGGTTCACATCTACGTTTTGTAACTCTGGTAGTCGGTTCTGGCAGGAGAACAGACTACAAGACATTGCCGGATCCCCATTTACTATAATTGATCCGACTGGACATACACTCAGTCTTACTAACGGAGAATTACAGCTGCATGCAATGCTTTTTTTCTGACATAAAGCTGGCATTCATGCCGGAAACCGGACAGATTCCATTTTTAGTGAATGGGGATTCTGCACTGCCAGGCAGTGTCTGGCTATGCTAAATACGGTAACTGCTCTGTCAGAATAGACTACTGGACTTACAATATGGAGATGTGAACGACCCTTAAAGGGTTCCTCCGCGTTCAGAGCTGAACCCGGAGATACCCCCATTTTCCACTTAACGGCCCCATTGATATGAACATTGGGGCATTTAATGCTCCAATGCTTTCCCTTGCCCTGCGCTGTATAGCCAGAGCAAGGGCTGTTTATTTATGTTTTTAAAACTACTAGGTGGAGGCTTCCGCCCAACAGTGTTGCCATTGACGTCACCAGTTCTGATGGGCGGGCATTAGCGCAGCCCTTGCTGTTTTACAGGCTAGGGCAGCGCTAAAGCCCGCCCGTCAGTGCCGGTGATGTCACCGGGCTCACTGCTGGGCAGAAGCTTCCGCCTGGCAGTCCCTATGGAGAGTCCAGTACATCACCGGATCTCCTAAAAAAACTTTCCCTGGGCGATTCAGCGCAGGGCAAAGGAGAGCATCAGAGCATGATATGCTCCAATGCTCATATTAGGGGGGGCTGCCTGGGTGAAAACGGGGGTATGTATGGGTTCAGCTCTGAACCCTGACAGCCCCTTTACATCTACCTCCACTCCACTCATTCATTCTCCACTCAAGCTGCAAATTGAGCATAGATCACAGTAAAAATGACATAACTCACCCGAAACGCATGAGCGTCTTTTGTGGCTACTTATCATATAAAATAAGGATGTGAAATAAAATTTAAAATATTTTAACCAAGTTCTGGAGAATCACACTCATGCCTAATGCCTATTAAACTGATAAGAATATGGCTTAAATGAGAATTTATGAGCTTCATGTCAAGCAGTCAGAGCAGCAACCTGACGGATTCAGTGTGAGGCAGAGAGCTTGCAAAATGAAAGCCGTATATGCGTGGAAAGTGAGGGCTGTGGAGAAAAAACTGTTGAACTTTTTTAATAAACCCGAACTGAAAAAATAATTTTCAACCTAAAATGCCACCAAATGGTGTCCATAATCTTTATTTCAAAGTAATCCATGTCGTCCATGCTAAAGGTTTCTGGCACAGAGTTGCCCCCCTAGCCATGTGACCATAAACATGCACACTCAGCCAAACCCAAGGTTCAGGTTTAACTCAGAGTAAAGTATTTAGAGCTGTCAATATGTACTTACATTCCCAATGTTTAATTTTTTGCCAATCCCACATACCTGTGGTTATACATTATATAATGGCTATTATACCTTTACATGAGTCACATTTAAAGGGGTTATCCAATTTCTCAAAACTCCCCCCATATGCCGGGCCCCTCACTGGTAATATACTTACCCCGCTCCCTGCACCGTTTCTGGTCCCCGCACCACCGCTGCTGCTTCTCCTTGCACACGGATGAAAACATCCGGAGTCGGGGGGAGGGAGCAGCCAATGGCAAGCGGGTACAGGGACGAGCCTCCCTAGCATCACAGGTGACGCTAGAGAGGCTCGTCCTCGTCCCCGCCTGCCATTGGCTGTTACCCCCCCCCGACACCGGATGTTTTTATTTGTGTGCAGGAGAAGCAGCAGCGGCGGTGCGGGGACCAGGAGCAGTGCAGGTAGCGGGGTAAGTATATTACTGGTGAAGGGCTCGGTACTTGTGGGTGGGGGGTTATAAATTGGATAACCCCTTTAAGAAGTTGCCTCAATAGGTTAACCTCTGTTCACATATTCGTCAGGGCTTATGGCCATCTTGAAGGATGCCTGCTTTTTGCCTTCCTCTGTTAGGCAGATTCTAGAGCCACTGCAAACAATGCAACTAGAAAGGACACAATCCAAAGTATTGGTCCATTCATTTGAATGTTTTTTATGTAATACCTAATTTCCCCTGTGGCCACAAAAACCTACCTCCACAACACAGTTTATTGATGGGGTTTCAGCTGTCCAACCCAGGTGTTTGACACAACACCCTATATAGAAATGTCTTGTTATAGAAACATAACTGATATAGAAATATCCCCCTGCGACAGTTTTCTGGCGGAAAACGTTGCAAATAAGGTGTTTGTTACTTTTTAAATGCCATTGAGACAAAATAAAATAAATAAATATTGTGTTTGCGACATTGAGCCAGTAGGCCCGACACATTTATCTTCATTTGCTCCAGAAAATACACCATAGATTTCATTCGGGTGCACGTCCCCTTGGTGTTAACTTTTAGGTGATTCACTAACCTTGTGGTTGTGGTGTTTTGTCATCCAATCCTTGGTGTGCAGCATAAGTGCCTCGGAGAGGCAAATCAGCTGACAGGATGCAACATCATCACAGACCAAGTTCCTCCTCTTCCTTCAGTCTGGAGCAATTTGACCGGATGTCCAGGATTGTGGGGCCTTCTGCTCAGGATCTGCAGTGATCATAGAGCTCGTGGTCTAGCAGGCAGAAGATGGTGGAAGGCACTTCCCCTGCATTGGAGTGTCCATTATCAGTGGAGCAGCGTCAGCATTAGAGGGTCTTTCCAGAGTCTGCCTCCAGTCAGTGGCGGGACCCAATGCCTAGCCAGAATTCTACTACTACTTTGGAGGCTGCACCTGATGGATCCCCTAGGCACAGCCAGGAGACACTTTCATAGTTGGGCGAGACTCTCTGCATTCAGTCTGTCCCTATTTTTCTAGTGTCTGAGTTTCTGAGGTTTGTCTCTAATGCATCTGCTTCTCTTGTTCCCTCTGCAGATGAGGTTTGGCTGCTGCTGCTGATGCGATGTCCAATTCTGTTATCTCTTCTATTCCTGTTCAGTGTGAAAATGCAGCTTTGCCGTTGTTAGACAAAGGTGCTGGTATTTCTCAGACGTGTCGAGGAGGCGATTCCTTGTGAATTGCCTCCTTTGGGATTCCATTTATCTCTTGCTATCAAAGAACATATTTGGAAACAAGAGTTTGTAGATTTCATTTCTCTGTTGCTGTCATCTAGGGAGCCTATTATTGGTAGTGATAAGAAGGAGGACAAGGCTGAGGAACAGAGAAAGCGTAGTCAGCCTCGTTACTTTAATAATTGGCTTCAGGTCTTCTGTACTTATGCATCGGTCTTGAGAGAGAAATTTCTGGAAAAATATTCTGGTCTATTCCAACTCCTCGATATTATTTTGCAAGCCTACTGTCATTTTGGCAGAATGGCATGGTTTCACTATGATGTTATGTTTCATCAGAAATTAGTGGTTCACCCGGCACTGAAATGGGGCGTCATGGATGTTGGGCTATGGATTAACCTGATGCTGTTGTGGATCTTCAGCAGCCACCTAATACTTAGAGTGGCCAATGCAGCGTGTATGTTATGCTTTTAATGAGTCTTCTCGTAATTGACTTTCTAATTGTTGGTGTTTCTTTTGAGGTGGAGCTCAAAATGTTTTGCGAAGTCTGGCCAGTCCCCTCAGCAACAGCTTTCTGTCAAAGAAGAGCTGTCTACGAGCTTAGATGCAAGTGATTCTGAAAAACTTGTGTCCTTTGCTAGATCCTCACCCAGACAAGGAGAAGGCTCTAGTAATATTTAATGGTTTTAATGCTGGCATTAAAGTGCCTGATATTTAAGGAATTGGTTGTTCCTTTGTTGACAATTTAAAGTCGGTTTCTTTGCATCCAGATGTTGTTAGAGTTGATATATTTAAAGAAGTTCAATTGGGCCATGTTTATGGGCAATTCACATCTTCTCATTATTTTGCAAACTTTAGATTGTCTCCTTTAAGAGGAATTTAAATTAATTCATTATCTTTCTTTCCCGGGTCGTTGTTCGCTCAATGATGAGATGGATAAGTCAGTGGCCTCTGTGGCATACATTTCTTTTCATCAGGCTTTAGCTCTCTTGAAGTGTTTTTGTTTGTGAAGGGGTTTGCTGGTAGACATTAAGTCTGCATTTAGGTTGTTGCCTGTTTATCTCAGCAATATGTTTACTTTGAGATATGTTTACCTATGGGTTTTTCTCTATCGTGTTTTTATTTTGAAGCCTTTTCCACTTTTTTGCACTGGGCTGTTGAGAGTCAGGTTCCAGCAGGTGGGGTTCTGCACTACCTTGATGATTTTGTATTTGTCAGGTGTCAGATAAATGTAAGTTACTGTTGTCCAACTTTATGGGAATGACAAAAATGTTTGGAGTTCCGGTGGCTTGTGAAAACACTATGCTTCCTAGTTTATCTTTAGAGTTTTTGGGTATTGTGAGTGGTCTGCTGGTGGTCTGTGCCCGCCACCGTCTTGCTATCCCCGGCAGGCGCAAACGTCGCTCTGCTCTCCCTGTGTGAATTGGCATTATAGCTCAGTCAACTTTCCTTCAGCACTAAGAGAGTTAATGTTTTCCCCTTGCCCCAGTCCAGGTGCTGGTTAAGTTTCTGATCAGTCTCCCTATTTAGATGGGCTGTGGTTCTACCTCCTGACCTGAGCTTTGAGGTTATTCCTGGCTCCTGGCTAGTAATCAGTGAAGGGGATCTCGTCTGATATCCATGTACCAAACCTTGTTTGTCTTCCGATTCCGCTCTTTGCTGTCTGCCCCGACCTTGAAACTGTGACCTGGATTTTGCTCATACTCAGCCTTCCCTGGCCTTGGAGCTGCTATTTGGAATAGGCAAGTACTCCGCCCACCCTCACTATTGGACTGTGTTCAGAATACAAATTTTACCTGTGTCCTTGGTGCTTCGCATCGGTGTCTTTGACCCTCATGGGTCAGCAGTCCACTACACCAGGAGTACTCCAGGAGGAAGCGGCCTGGTTGGTTCCTTGCAGCGAAGTCCAGTACCCTGTACAGGTGTTAAAGGGTGAATGCCAGGGAACCGCCATGACAACGCCATTAGATTTAGCCCAAACCCAAACTTGTTAGTTGGCACAGTGGGCCCACTCCCACTGTCCGCAACAAATAGACTCTGAGAAAATGGAGTTTTGTCTGCCCCTTGATGATCTATTTAAGATTCAGTCTTCGTTAACTTGAATGTTATATAAAAATAAGACTACGCTGAAGGATATGCAGCCCTTGGTGGGCTTACTTATAGTATCTCTACATGGGAGAACAATCTAGCATATTGTCAGTAAGGAAGCATTCCTTCCCGACAATCTGCTGATTGCTAGCGGAGGAGACCAGTGCATTTACAAGCACCGATATTCTCCAGCTCCTCCAGAGTATTGGGAGGAGCGATCACTAATGCCATCCCTCTTCCCTTTACTGTCTCGTTGATTCCCGGCAGCAGATCGTGTTTACACAGCACAATCTGCCACTGGGAAACGATGATCTTTTGTGCTGCACAAAAGATACAATTACCCAATAAGCAAACGTTTTGCTCATTCATCGGGTAATCGGCGGTGCATTTACATCGCAAGATCATCGCTAAGGAACGTTACTGGTAACGTTGGTTAGTTATGGTCATTTCAATTGTCGACCCATGTAAAGGGCCCATTAGTGTATCTACTTGAGTTATTCCCATGGGTCGTGGTTTTTCACTGTGTCCTTATTTTTCCACCAGGGGTTTAAAGTCTCCAAGGTCACATATCAGATTGACCAAAAGTGTAATATGGCTATGGCTATTTGGCTTGAATTTTTAGGCCAGTTTATTGGTTTGTACTAGTTAGCAGGAGGGATTTCAAGTTTCTGTGGCTTTGCAATTATTTACTTATGCTGTGGGTGGTGTTGGATTTGGTGCTTACTGGAGTGGTCGTTGGTTGGCAGAACATTGGCCTGAGTCTAGGATTTTGAATAACGTGACCAAAAATATTATTCTTTTGGAGCTTTTTCCTGTAGTGGTTGCAATTGTGATTTGAGGCTCTGCTTTCCAGGGGAAGAGGATATTGTTTTCTGACAACAAAGGGGTTGAGTTTGCAATCAATACTCACTCTTCTAAATGTGATTCTGTGATTAGACTGCTTCATCATTTAATCTTATGCTGTATATTTTTGAATATCTGATTGAAAGCATGTTCCAGGTTGCAAAAATGTAGTAGCTGATTCTCTATCTCGTTGCCAGTAGACGAGATTCCAGGAGTTGACACCAGAGGGGGAGCAAGTAGGAGCACCTTGGCAATCCCATCTGTGGGACTGTACTTTGGCTATTTCTTTGGCTGCTAAAATGGGGGCCAACTACTTGGCCGCATGGCAAGACTGGGTTGCCATCTGTTCTTCAGTTGATGTGCATCATTTGCAGCCAGATGTTGGTTTGGTACTGTTATTTGTATGTGATTTGATGCTGAAGGCTTTGTCGTATTTCCAAGTGTTTGTCGAGCATATCCTTTTTTCCTAAAGTGGATGGTAGGGTGCTGGGTAATGGATCTTTTCTAGTACAACAGGTTTTGAAAGAGCATCATAGAAGGATGATAGACGCCCGATTTCACTCACTTTGTTTAAGGTCTGTTATTATGCTTTTGAGACTTGTCTTTATTGGACAGCATTTGTGATTATGTTTTTTGCTGTGGGTTAGTGAGCTTGTGGCCGTGATAGGACTTCTCATTCTGGTTTCTTGATCCGTGAAATTCTGTTGGAGCAATTGGGTGTTCTGATTTTCTCCCGTCAATCGAAAACAGATCATTTAGGTAAGGTAAGGGGAGTTGTATGTATACGCTTACATTCATTGCCGCGTTCTGTTTTCCAATGTCTTGCATTGGTTACGTTTTTTTGTTACACTTTGACTGATCCGTTTGACCAAATGTCAGTACAATGTTTGGTTTGGTTGAATTTAGAGTCCCTTAGGATCTAATCACATTCTTTTCCCATCAGTGTGGTGATGGAAGCTGCTCATTTAGGTTTGGATGAGTCAGTTATTAGGCTTCTTCCCTGGAAGAAGATTCTGAGCAAAACGGCGTTGGGAGGAGGGTTATCCTAGGTCTGTATGTGTGTAACTTTACACTTATATCTATTTATCCAATAGTCCGTAGTTAGTAGTTTATAGATCACAATTACTTGTTTAATACTTTGTGTTATTGTCTTATGTGTAGATATTTTTCCGGCTCTTGGTTGTTAATCTTTTTTAAATACTTACCAAAGATGGTGCCCTTTAGTGTCTTTGTGGTTACAAATTACAGAGGCATTATTCTTAGTGAGGTATAAGGAATGGAGGTTGATGAGCTATTTAACAGCAAGGAGCCCATATGCAGTACAGTTCTTTCATAAGGGCCCTCTTCGGTCTATGTTCGTACATGCTTTATATAAAGAGAGATAAAAAAATGTAAAGACAGAATTAGCAAATCATTTTAGGTAGACATAGACTATAAGATCATGAACCTAAAGATAACGTTCTGAAAGTGTCATAGGAAAGGTTTTGACCGGTGGGGGTAAGATTGATCGATTAATGAGTTTTTTTCAGTTTACGCAGTGTTAGGCCTCTTGCACACAAACTTTTATTTTTTCGTTCACGTTCCATTTTTTTGCGTTCTGTTTGCGGTCCACATGCGGAACCATTCACTTCAATGGGTCCGCAAAAACAACGGAACGTACTCCGTATGCATTCCGTTTCCGCATTTCCGTATTTCAGTTCCGTTTAAAGATAGACCAAGTCCTATTATTGCCTGCAAATCACGTTCCGTGGCTCTATTCAAGTCAATGGTTCTGTAAAAAAACGGAATGCATACGGAATGCATCTGTATGTCTTCTGTATCCATTCAGTTTTGCTGAACCATCTATTGAAAATTTAATGCCCAGCCGAATTTTTTTTTACGTACAAATGGAAACCAAACGGAAAAACTGAACTGCAAAACGGAATGGGAGCGGAACAGAAACACTACTGACCGCAAAACCATACGGTCATGTGCAAGAGGCCTTAGGCTACTTTCAAACTAACGTTTTTTGTGGATCTGTCATGGATCTGCAAAAACGCTTCCAGTACAATAATACAACCGCATGCATCCGTCATGAACAGATCCGGTTGTATTATGTCTTCTATAGCCATGACAGATCCGTCTTGAACACCATTGAAAGTCAATGGAGGACAGATCCGTTTTCTATTATGCCAGATTGTGTCAGAGAGAACGGATCCATCCCCATTGACTTACATTGTGGGTCATGACGGATCTGTTTGGCTCCGCTTCGTCAGGCGGACAGAAAAACGCTGCACGCAGTGATTTGGTGTCCGCCTCCAGAGCGGAATGGAGACTGAACGGAGGGAAACTGATGCATTCTGAGCGGATCCTTATCCATTCAGAATAAATTAGGGCAAAACTGATCAATTTTGGACCGCTTGTGAGAGCCCTGAACGGATCTCACAAACGGAAAGCTCAAACGCGAGTGTGAAAGTAGCCTTATGTGACAGAGAACCTGAAGGGAACTCGTGGACGGTTAGCAGTTAGTAGGGGGTGGGTGAAGAGAACATCGGGGAACGCACATGGGCCCCTCGGGTCTTAAGTCTTGGTTTGATTACATTGAAAATGTTGGGAGTGGTATATTGGCTTTATTTGAAGGGGTTGTACAGGGGTTTTATATTGATGACCTATCCTCTGACACCTGGAAGAGGAGGCGACGCTCTGTGGAAGCACTACTTTCTCTTCATGAAACTGCCCGTCGTCTCAGAAGCAAATGCAATTACAAGTACTCGCGCCTTTCACTTGACTAGAGCAATGACCTGTAATTACACTGCACCACCGCTGCAAGGGAGACGAAATGTAGAGTAATGAAGCGGAAGCAGCACTCGCATTGGCGTCGCCTACTCTTCAAACAGCTGATTGGCGGACCCCCACCAATCAGATATTAATGACCTATCCGGAGGATGGGTCATCAATATATAGTAAAACCCCTGCACAACCCTTTTAAGGATATTGCAAGGCACATATCAAGTGTATTGGGATATCCTCGTGCTTTGTGTTTCTAGCCTCTGGATGATAAATAACACATCATTTCATGTAATGTTATATTTCATGATGTTATGTTACTATGGTTTTCTATGTTATACCAAAAACAAAATAAAATGCATTCAAAAAGATATAAGCCAACTGGGCCTATCGCAAGGAGAAACAGGGCTCTGTATGAGCTATTCTATTCGATCAGTAACGGTATCAGCACTGGAACACCCATCATTTATCATTATCCCCCCATCAGTTATCAATAAACCATAAACAATCATGTAAAAAATTAAAAGCACTGTTTAAAGTGGTTATCCCATTAGGACAGCATATCCCCTATACACAACTTTACACCCTTTCCCCTTTAACCAAGAGGTTAGAAATCCACCAATCCTGAAAAACGGGGGCCAGTGCTCTCATGTGAATGGACATGCATGCGTGCTGCCTCCCTATTAAGGTCTAGGGGGGCGCCAGCAATGGCTGAACACTTGTACTCAGCTATGTCCAGGAGTCCCATACAGTTGAATGTCTGCAGTGCCATTCTAACAGGAAGCACAGGCCCCCATTCTTGTCATTTGTGAGGGACTTATTCCCTATCCTGTAAATTGGACAATCCTTTAAAAAAAATTGGCCACACCTTCCCAACTTTGATTTACGTTATAAAGGTCATGCGGCTCACACTGCTTTTGGGATCCTGTGGTGAGCGCTGTATTTGGGGAACCTCTTGCTGTCATAGGGTCAGTGTTATCAATTTGTCTTCATGTTTATTCAAAAAACAGAGTATATCGCTATAAAATTGGATTGGATTTTTATCAATTTACTATCACTGTGTAGTCTCGGCCTTATTGGTAACTTGGTAGTTGAGAGAAATTCCCAGGAACAAGCTCTGGACGAGTTCAGACAAGTTCTGAAAAAAAAAAAAATTATAATAGTTTGCCAGCCCCGTCTTGGAACTTTTTCCATGTTCTTTCCTCCCTATTCTACTAGTCTGCGCTATTAAAACAAATGACATGAAAACATACAAGCTGCTTGCTGATAAGTTCTTTTGTTCTTCTGCAGTCTGCAAGGTCCCTGATCACACGGTGAGTCCTCGGACTACGGCCATTCACTGGCTGTCTTCCAAGTCTAGGATATCCTGTTCCTCCACTATGTCCTATGCTGCTCCATTTCCTTTAACGCTACTAAACTGATTCAGAGAAATGCAGGGCTACGTGTACAGTATAGCGAGCCTTCTAGTCTGCATATAAAAAGCCTGAAAGGAATAAAAAATAAAAATACAAGCACCTTAAATGTAGATGTGACCATTTAAACATATTCTGTGAATTGTGTGATCTTCCTTAAGAACTCTGCCTATTATAGTTCAAATTGTCCCTTTTTATATTTTTACTTTAGGCATCTCTTTATACAGCTGACATTTTCTTCTTTGTCATTCTGAAAATGATACACTTGCCACGTAAAGAATGGAAGCAGGAAACACTCAGCAACCCTTGCCCTTCACCCCATGGGGCCTCATTGCACTTCCTGCTTGTCCTATTTTGCCTGTTTCCTGAATGTTACATTATTTGTGGATATTTTATAGCTGAAGAAAAGCTACATGTTACATGTCTTATCACTTCTATTTTATATCATAACCTATTTAACTTATATAATTGACAGTGCCAAAGTTTTCTATGTAGGCTTATTGTCGCACCTGTCGGCAGGATCAACCCTTCTAAACCAGACACTATGTTTTATGGGGTTGATCCTGATAATTGCGATGTTCCCAAGAAAGAACACTATTTATGCAAATTAGGCCTTCAGTGCACCAAGGGGCGGGACTTAGCACCACACAGGCTGTAACTCGATACATTTTATTTATTATATTAATAATATTTATACTTAAATATTAATCAAGTCACCAAATTAAAAAAAATTATAATCTGAACTCAATTGTGCAGCTTTTTGATTCCCACATGGGTTCACTGATTAATCAGTTTGCAAGAAGGAATTTGTAAAGTCACCAAATTTGTAAAGATGCTCCTTAATAAGCTCCGGTGCTAGTGAATGTACGGGAGATTGTCCAGCTACAGGATTTCCTTCTTGTCCTCTGGCAACCCTTGGTTCCTGAAGTCCTTGACAACTTTTGTTGTTTCCACACATTCCTTTGACAAGTAGAGTTTATTTGGAATTTTTTACCTTGAAAAATATGTAAGCCTTCCTAGCTACCTCAGCTCCTCCTGCTCTATCACATGCTGCCTGCAGATGGCATTTTCATGGTGACAGGTCTGCTTTCAGTACTTTGTCACTTTGTAACTTGAGTTGATTATTTTTTTCTTTCCTGCATGTCCGATTATACACACATACTCACCAGCATAGTAGACATTTCTCTTTCGGCCACTTGGTACCTGAGCGCAGCATGGCCACTTCACAACCATGACCGCACCGTATTGTCGTACCTTAACCACCTCAGCCCCCCTAGCTTAAACCCCCTTAATGACCAGGCCACTTTTTACAATTCTGCACTACACTACTTTCACCGTTTATTGCTCGGTCATGCAACTTACCACCCAAATGAATTTTACCTCCTTTTCTTCTCACTAATAGAGCTTTCATTTGCTGGTATTTCATTGCTGCTGACATTTTTACTTTTTTTGTTATTAATCGAAATTGACCTAAATTTTTGCAAAAAAATGCAATTTTTCACTATTAGTTGTAAAAATTTTCAAATAAAACTACATTTCTATATACATTTTTCTCAAAATTTATTGTTCTACATGTCTTTGGTAAAAAAAAAATGCAATAAGTGTATGTTTATTGGTTTGCGCAAAAGTTATAGCGTTTCCAACTATGGTACAAAAATGTGAATTTCCGCATTTTGAAGCAGCTCTGACTTTCTGAGCACCTGTCATGTTTCCTGAGGTTCTTCAATGCCTAGACAGTACAAACACCCCACAAATGACCCCATTTCGGAAAGTAGACACCCTAAGGTATTCGCTGATGGGCATAGTGAGTTCATGGAAGTTTTTATTTTTTGTCACAAGTTAGCGGAAAATAATAATAATAATTATTATTATTTTCTTACAAAGTCTCATATTCCACTAACTTGTGACAAAAAATAAAATTTACATGAACTAACCGTACCCCTCACGAAATACCTTAGGGTGTCTTCTTTCCAAAATGGGGTCACTTGTGGGGTATTTATACTGCCCTGGCATTTTAGGGGACCTAAAGCGTGAGAAGTAGTTTGGCATCCAAATGCGTAAAAAATGCCCTGTGAAATCCTAAAGGTGCTCTTTAGAATTTGGGCCCCCTTGTGCACATAGGCTGCAAAAAAGTGTCACACATGTGGTATCGCCGTGTAGGGAAAGTAGGGAAATGTGTTTTGGGGTGTATTTTTACATATACCCATGCTGGGTGAGAGAAATATCTCTGTAAAAGACAACTTTTCCCATTTTTTATACAAAGTTGTCATTTTACAGAGATATTTCTCACACACGGTATGGGTATATGTAAAATTACATTGCCCTACTTCTCCTGAGTACGGCGATACCACATGTGTGACACTTTTTTGCAGCCTAGGTGCGCAAAGGGGCCCAAATTCCAATGAGTACCTTTTAGGAGGGCATTTTTAGGCATTTGGATTCCAGATTTCTTCTCACGCTTTAGGGCTCCTAAAATGCCAGGGCAGTATAAATACCCCACATGTGACCCCATTTTGGAAAGAAGACACCCGAAGGTATTCCATGAGGGGCATGGCGAGTTCCTAGAATATTTTTTGGGGGCTTTTTATGGTGTTTTTGCAGTGATCAGAAAAAATAATATTTCTGTCACTGCGGTGGGGCGGACTGAACACAAGTGTGCGCACAAGATCAGGCCTGATCGGGCGAATACTGCGTTTTTATAGAGCCTATAGAACATTTTCTATATAGTTCTGGCAATGTGCGGATCCGCAAAATGCGGAAAGCACATTGCCGGTGTCCATGTTTTGCAGATCCGCGGTGTCCGTGTTTTGCGGATCTGTGGATCCGCAAAACACATACGGACGTCTAAATGGAGCCTTACAGGGGGGGATCAATGACAGGGGGGTGGTCAGGGGTTAATAAGGGGTTAATAAGTGACAGGGGGGGTGTAGTGTAGTGTGGTGCTTGGTGCTACTTACAGAGCTGCCTGTGTCCTCTGGTGGTCAATCCAAGCAAAAGGGACCACCAGAGGACCAGGTAGCAGGTATATCAGACGCTGTTAACAAAACAGCGTCTGATATACCTTTCAAGGGTTAAAAAAATTGCATCTACAGCCTGCCCGCGAATGATCGCCACTGGCAGGCTGGAGATCAACTAGTTTACCTTCCGATCCTGTGAACGCACACTCCTGTGTGCGCGCTTTCACAGGAAATCTTGCGTCTCGCGAGATGATGCATATATGCGTCTAGGAGGAATAAACCGACCGCCCGCAGGACGCATCCCTGCGTTAGGCGGTCGGGAGGAGGCTAGAGATATGCCCCCACTGTCTGAGATGGTACACCCCTTTAAGAATACCAATGGACCCTTATTCAGCATATATTTTTGAATACATATTTAATTATTGGATCTTTGTGTTTTAATTAGTCATATGTGCATTGACAGTTTTAATAATAAAATATTCCTTTATTAGATATTATTTTTGTATTAATTGCAAATGAGGATTTTTTTTGTTTTTGACTTTTCAAGTTAGTCTTGCAGAAACTTTACTATTGTCCAATTGTGTTACCTTTTTAGATGTAGAATTCATTCTCATTACATAAGGTTGTTTCCTGTTGTCTATATTTTCAATGATTCACAATTTCTGATGATTTAAAGGTGCCGCTATTTAAACAGCCTTCACTGTTGTACTGAATGTGCCCAGTGGTTAAATCTCAGATATTTGCTGCGTGACAACAAATCTAAGCGGTGACATCACTCCCGAGAGAACATTGTCTCATTACTATAGGTAATCCTGTATACTGAATGCTCATGAACAATGTTACAACTATGTAACAATGTAGAAAGAGATTTCAACATAGACATATTGTGTCTGAGGTCGTGAAAAGACAAATGTCCGACAAATGAACCTGTTATTACCAGTGAAGAATAGGTGGTTATTAAACCAGAGGAAAGAAAAAACCATTGGTGAGTCGTCTACCAATTTATGGTTGTCCTCAAAGAGAGAAAAGTCCTACCATGACATTTAGATTAATAATGATAGAAGAGATAGACTATTCTATACTATGTGGTCTACAAGGTGGGAGAAAGGGAATGAATTACTAGCAGTTTGTAACGAGGGTCCAGATGGGTGTTACCGGTTAGGGGTGTGTCCCTGCACAGTCTGATATTATCAGTGCTGCCAGTGTCCGTGTTATTATCCAATCAGTACTGCCCATTGAGCTTGTGTATGGACTTCTGTGTATGGATTTGATCAGTCAGTTTAGAGACAGTGATTAGTGCTAATAAGATAAGAGCAGGAAACAGGCATGTTTCTTTAAAGAGGTTTTCAGGGATCCTAATATTAATGACTTATCCTCTGAATAAGTCATCAATATCCAATCAGTGGGGCTCCAACACTCAGCTCCCCCACCTGTTCCTTGCAGCCTCCAGCACCAGAACTACTGTCCAGTAGGAGCTGGAAGCAGAGCTCTGTTAAAAGTCTAGTGGCCATGCCGGGTTACTCAGCTCCCATTCACATGATTGGTAACCCAGCACAACCACTACACATTGAACACAGCTAATTCCACCACTGGTAGCTGCAGGGAACAGCTGATTGTGCGCCTCTTAGGGTACCGTAACAGGCGGCAGATTTTGTGGTAGAAAATCCTGCAACTGAAAATCAGTTCCATTCACCTTAATGGAGCTTGCAGAAATCAATGTGCTTACCACCCATTAAAATGAATGGAACAGATTTTCGCAGAATTTTCTGCTACAAAATCTGCTGCGTGTGAAAGCACCTTTAGGCCCCTTTCACACGGGCAAGTTTTCCGTGCGGGTGCAATGCGTGAAGTGAACGCATTGCACCCGCACTGAATTCTGACCCATTTATTTCAATGGGGCTGTGCACACGAGCGGTGATTTTCAAGCATCACGCGAAGATGGCAGCATGTTCTATTTTCAGCGTTTTTCACACAACGCAGGCCCCATAGAATTGAATGGGGCTGCGTGAAAATCGCATTGCATCCGCAAGCAAGTGCAGATGCAATGTGATTTTCACGGATGGTTGCTAAGGAGATGATAATAAATAGGGATGAGGTCCATTCATTTTATTATTTTCCATTATAACATGGTTATAATAGAAAATAATAGCATTCTTTAATACAAAATGCTAAGTAAAATGTCAGCAGGACCTGCGCTGACGTCACAACGCTCACCACGTGGGGAGCGCGATGACGTCAGCGCAGGTCCTTTTGCGGGTCCTGCAAGAAGAAGAAAGAAAACGATAACGGCTGCGCGATCAATGTGGATGAGGTGAGTTTATTTTTTAACCCCTCAATGGACATTTTAGTAAGCATTCTGTATTAAGAATGCTTTTATTTTCCCTTATAACCATGCTATAAGGGAAAGTAAAAAAAAACTCCAGAACACCTAACCCAAACCTGAACTTCAGTGAAGAAGTCCGGGTTCGGGTCTGGGTACCACATTCACCGTCTCCTTCTCCCATACTGTAGCGCTGGCCAATCGCAGCGCTCAGCTCATAGCCTGAGAGGCTTTTTTTTCTCTCAGGCTATGAGCTGAGCGCTGCGGTTGGCCAGCGCTACAGCCTGGGAGAATGATACGCCGGCAGGTTCCACTGGGTGGAGCCTAACATATGAAGATACCGGAGGACATAACGGGAGAACGGAGCGGCGCCCAGGTATAACAGTAAGTGCAGGGAGATCCCTGGGCGCCGCGCTCCATGTCTGTACAAAAATGAGCCGAATTTAATAAACAATGTGAGACATTTGATAGACTGGTGCAAAGTATCGCAACAAAGACAAGATTAATAGGGTAATCAATATGTGTCTTTTTGGCCTTTCATTTTTCGGAGTGTGTGGTTTTGAAGCAATTTTTTTAACAAAATGTTATCATGTTAGTTATTTTAAAAAATGAGCACTAGAGAATTTATAACAAAAACTCAGAATGGCAGTATTGCTGTTTTTTGTAACAAAAAAAAGTTAATAAAAGTTAATTAGTAAGTGATGTATACCCCAAAATGGTGTCATTACAAACTACAACTTAAAAGGAGCTCATATGGCTACAATGATGGAAAAATAAAAAAGTTATAGCTTTTGGAAGGTGGCAATCAAAAAAATGAAAAAAATAAAATAGTCGGTCACTAATGCTTAAAAAGCATGCAAGGGGAAGGGGTTAATATACTTTTCATTTTCAAGCCAATTTTTACAGTTATGGATACGTTCTCTGGAGCTATATGGCTAATGCTTTCAGTAATAAGTTTGGAGAAAGGCAAGTTTTTTATGAAGTAACGAAGACCAGTATCCACCACAATGTGACCCCTAAATGTAGCAAGCTGGCATTTGGTTCCCATAGGAAATGGTTTTGTAAGTGAACCAAAGCTGATGAGTGATAGCTGATACAGATGATCATTTTGTAACTGCAGATCTGCTTTAGGGTTCATTCACGCGACCGTGGCTTGGTTCCGCATCCGAGCCGCATTTTTTGCGGCTCGCGTGCTGACCTATTCACCTCAATGGGCCTCAAAAGATGCGGACAGCACTACGTGTGCTGTCCGCATCCGTTGCTCCGTTCCGTTCCGCAAAAATTATAGATCATGTCCTATTTTTGTCCATTTTGCGGACAAGAATAGGCATTTCTATAATGGGCCATCTGTTCCGTTCCGCAAATTACGGAAGGCACATGGGAGGCATCCGTGTTTTTGCGGATCCGCAATTTGCGGACCACAAACCACGGCACGGTTGTGTGAATGAGCCCTTAGACTGATGGGCTCTATGGATGACACAGAAAACAAAAGGTTAAAAGGGGATCTCCATTACACTAACTGGACGATCATTCGGATCCCTCTCTGGTATAAACTTGTATAAACTTTGCAGTGCTCCTAGGTCCTCATGTACAGTGACATGTGAAGCCTTTCCCTTCAAAGCTCAGCCATTTGTGGTTCAGGAGACACAGGCCGTCTGATTGAATCAGTAACTCACTGAATGGTGTATGATTTTTTAAAACATAGCTTTTAATAAATAAATAAAAAAAATACTCAGCAACATGCAAAAAACAGACTCATTGGGCCCAAAAGCCAATAAAACAACCTGGTATCCCAAAAGATGGACATACATGACAACCAGGGGATCTCAATACTCTCAATACAGCTTGATGGAAAAACACACACACGTATTGACTGAACTTGGACATACCCCCATTTTCGACCCCCTGCCCCCCCTGATATGAGCTTCGGAGCATTTCATGGCAAGGGCTTTTTTGTTTTGATTTTTTTTCACTTCTATTCGGAGGCATCTGCCCAGCAGTGTTGCCAGTGACGTCACCAGCGATGATGGGCAAGTTTAGCGCTGCTAAAGCTCATCCGTTAGTGCCAGTGACGTCACCAGGCTCACTGCTAGGCAGAGGCCTCCCCCTAGCTTTCCTCATGGAGAGCCCGGTACGTCACCGGATCTCCAAAAAAGCCTTGGCCCTACCCGATTCACCCCACGGTAAAGGAGAGCATCGGAGCATGAAATTCCTCTGGCCTTGGAGGAGTTATCAGGGGGTTACATGGGTCTAATGATATCACCTCA
Source organism: Bufo gargarizans (assembly GCF_014858855.1). NCBI lineage: Eukaryota > Metazoa > Chordata > Amphibia > Anura > Bufonidae > Bufo > Bufo gargarizans. The sequence goes on from NC_058083.1 coordinate 480,725,691, forward strand.
ACCTCCCAGTGAAAGGGGGCTCTTTGGTGCTAGGGCTATAAAGACAAAACTAGTCTAGGATTGGCTGGATTTAAAGAGGACCTCTCAACCCTTCTGACATAATTTCATGTTGTGCCATTCCCCTCTAATATTCCTGCTAGAAGTTAGAAATTACTAGTGGTTTGCAGTGAAGGTCCAGAAGTGTGTTACCAGTTGGGGGTGTCTTTGCACAGTCTGACACTGGCAACCCTCACTGGATAGGGACACACCACCAACTGGTAGCACCCATCTGGACCTTCATTGCAAACTGATAATACTTCATAACTTCTATACCTAATAATAGAGGAATGGCAGTCATTAAAATAGATGCTCCAGAATTGTTATTACATGGGGAATGCAAGTAGTTACTAAAACATGTCACAAGAGGTTACAAGTCCTTTTGTAATTGCATGTAATTAAAGATGTAGTATAGCCAGTGAGTTATTCAGTCATGTTTGGAATTCAGGGGGTCTACTTTATAGCGTCCTACCCATAAGAAACGTGATTACATTGTCCATTTCTTTCTGACCGGCCTCAGTACAGAACTAATAGCATTGTTAGTAAATGATTACATATGTGACGCCGGAGGTAACGTGATGACTGTAGGATGTGAGTCACGTGAAGTCTCCACAGTATACACTGTGCTCTACATCTGTACTCACCACGTACTCATTATGTGACCCGGAGAATCTCATGGAAGACAATGAGAGGTTTGTGGTCAGGAATCTTATATCCTGGGACTCAAGGAGAATTATTCACGTCGCACAATGTTTTGATAGAGCATAAATCATGAACCTGTTTATTTGTGTGTATCCCTCATGGTGGCACATGCCATGTCCCAGGAACGCTAATGACTGTTATCCTGTCACTGCACTTGTCTTATGAGGGTTCTGGTGAGGTCAATGATCAGGCATAGCATTAATCCACATGTTTAGCCGCCGCTCAGTCAAAAGAACCCTGACCTCCAAAGATGTCCTGTGGTTTCTGCCGCTAAGATCTTAGAGCAGACCCTTGAAAGGGAATGTGTCATCAGAAAATGACCTATTGTTTAAATCAAGTTTTTTAAGTTAAACACATTTTTAAAGAAGTTTTGATGATGTTATTTTTTTATTTTCCATGTCAATATCTATATTTAAACAAAAACCATAAAATCCTGCAGTTTTTGCACTTGCCACTAAGCCTAATAATAGGAGACACTTCTTGGTTTGTACATATGACATTACTGCAGTCATCTGCTTATCATTACAGGCAGGATTAGAATGACAAATATCACCTCTGTGTTTAGATAACACACGATCCACAATAGGTGATGATCAAACCTTATCAGCTCCCCCTTGATCTCTGCACCGGTCACAGACTGGGCAGTCTGACTGGTCTGGCGTCCCATATGCAGCAAGCTGTCATGCACTGTGTGCTCTAAAAACTTTATGCTCTGACACCTTTCTATCACAGCCAGTAATAACTTTTTCAGAAATTTTTGCTACAGTAGTACTTCTGTGGGATCAGAGCAGAGTGGCTAGCCTTCGCTCCACATACACATCAGTGAGCCTTGGGTGCCCTTGGTGCTGTCGTTGGTTTACCGGTTCTCCTTTCTTGCAACACTTTTAGTAGGTACTAACCAGTGCATCCCAGTTACACGCCCCCCAAAACCTGTCGTTGTACAGAAACTCTGACCCAGTCACCACAATATGACCCTTGTCTCATAGCCTTATACTAGCTGCTTAACATATCCTCTTGAGAGGTGCAATTGTCCACGATAATCAATGCTATTCACGTCTGTCAGTGGTTTTAACGTTATGACCGATCTGTATATTTTTTGGGGAGTATTTGGGGAAAAATATCACCAGTAATGGAGATCCTAGCCATATGGAGATTTTTGAACCAAATGATTTTTGCAGGAGAACCCTGCAAAGTGATATTGTCACAGTGTCCTATGGCATAGTCAGATACGACTGCACAAAAATGAAACCATGGGAAGCTATGGTGTGGCGGCGTACATTTAATTAAGTGCTCCACAGTGAAGCTCCGCCTCCTGGACACTTGAGAGAGCAGAACCTGAAATAATAATATTCAGGAGTAGGCTTGAGCGTATCGAGCTTCGCATCATAGATCCAAAATTGATTAGTTTAAAAACTTTGTAGTTAATGCTGTTTCTGTACAGCATTAAAATTTATGGGCTCCATGTAGGCAAACTTTGTGTCATCCGAAGTTGCACGAGACTTAGTTGAATGACTACAGTATTCCTATCTGCGTATTTAAAAACATTTTAAAATAGGAATCCAAAGTTGGGTTTGGTACCGGCTGGTACCTTGCTACCAAACCCGACTTCGGATTCCAATTTTAAAATGGTTTTAAATACACAGATAGGACGCTTCGCACCTTGCAGAGGCCTAAGTTGCAGGGGGGAGCGGCACTCCCGGACCTGTTCTTGTACTTCCTAGCGGGTCAGCTACGCTACCTTACGACCTGGGTTTCCTCACAGCCTCTCCCCAATGCGGAATTTTATCTACAATATTTCCTGCAAATACATTCCCTATGGCCAGTATTGGAAGACATTAGTCTGTTCTATGGAAGAGCCCTTTTACTACATAGACTGGCTCATCAGGTTTGGGTAGCAGCTAAACTAAAATCTTATAATGACCTGTCGGACGCAATACCCCTCTGGGAGAACCCTATGTTTCAGCATTTGAGTAGTCATGATGGCGCTGCGATGTGGAAGGATCATGGGATACTGACCCTGGGGGACTTATACGAGGGGGGATCCTTGAGATCCTTTTCCCAAATTCAAGACAAATTTGATGTCCCAAGACATATGTTCTTCAGATACCTTCAGATCAGACATGCCCAATCTGCGCAGTTTGGTAGGGGTTCCAGAAAGATCTCCAATTATCCATTAATCTGAGTGCTCTCCACACAAGGTCCTAGAGGTCTCATATCAGCTATCTATACACACCTCATAACCACGAAAATGAGCATGTCCGCTTTGACCGTAGACGACAGATTGAGGGATTGCATTCCTTCCCTGTCTGAGATAGAATGGGCTGAGGCCCTCGCAGCTCCTACAAGAGTTTCTCCCTCTGTTAATAACAAGATGATACAGCTACATATACTTCATAGAAGCTACCTTACCCCTAGTAGGTTGTTTAGAATGGGTAGAATGGAGAACAATAACTGCCTCAGATGTCATCAGGCCAATGCCAACTTCTGGCACACGATGTGGGAATGTAGCCACGTGCAAAGTTTTTGGCGAGATGTGACATCATTATTGTCTGATTTAGTGCCAGAAAATGTCCCTCTTTGCCCCAAGATGTGTTTATTGGGAATTGTGGACGAGGAGCAGTGGTCTCACAGGATATTCTTGGAAGAAACGTTATTCCTGGCTAGGAAGGCGATAGCCCTTAGATGGATGGCTGATAGGATGACTAATGTTCACCACTGGAAACAGGTAGTAAATCAGATTATTCCTCTACAAAAAGTAGTCTACATACATAGGGGGTGTCCTCAGAAATTTCAGAAAGTGTGGGGGGAGTGGTGTGCGTCCACTAACACGTTAAATTCTCGATGAGATCTCATATCTATATATATATGTAGGTTTTGGTAGGAGATATGGAATACTTATGTAACCAATAGCCACTTGAGAGAAAGTGCCTGAAATGCCAGTTGTGATGCTGTTTAGGAATTGTTATGACAACTGTCAGTTACCCTGCTGCGTCCAGGGGGAAAATATCAAGAATAATGTACCACAAAATGTTTTTTATTTCTTTTTCTTGTTTTATGTCAATTTGTATGTTGACTTTGTATTCTTACTTGCTGGATTTATTGGCATGTGGAAAATGTCATGTAATTTACTCTTGCACCTTTATACTCCAATAAAACGAGTTTAAAAAAAAAAATACACAGATAGGAATACTTTAGTAATTCACCAAAGTATCGCACAACTTCGGCCTAAGCAAAGTTTGCCTACACAAAGCCTACGCTGTACAGAAACAGCATTAACCACAACGTTTTTGAATGAATCGACTTCGGATCTATGATCCGAAGCTCGATTCACTCAAGCCTATTCAGAAGTATTCACAGCACTCCTGATGAGAAAAGCTCCACAAAATGTACGTCTGTACTCTTCCCCCCAGACCCTGCATAGTGCTGTCAGCAGTTTTGCATCGTCAAAGGTGCTGACAGACTCCCTTTAAGGCAGCACTACAGAATAAACACAGACACAGATTCAGGTAAAATATTTTGACGAGGAACTTGGGATCAGCAACATCTTTATTAAACCAAATTTAAACAAGCAGGAAGTGTACATACATTTTTTTTAACTTAAAAAACAGATCCCCCTCCCAGACAATCGCCTACTCCACCTCTAAGATTACACCACTTAGAAAAAGCCTGGCCATTTACATGCAACTATGATTTGGTCATGAATCAGCTTAAGAGATCCTTTAGGAGAGAACAGAGAGAGGCTAGAGACCTGAGCCATCAGACAAGCTCTGAGAGATTACACTGTGAATGACATTCTGCAGCCTGCTATATACTGTGATACAGAGAGGCTGCAGAAGCTAACATTTTTCATAAATGCTTTTCAGCCAAAAATACATGTAATTAAAACAATGACCCCAAAGGTGCCCATGACTTTAAAGGGCATCTGTCAGCAGATTTGTACCTATGACACCGGCTGACCTGTTACATGTGCGCTTGCCAGCTAAAGGCATCTGTGTTGGTCCCATGTTCATGTGTGCCCGAATTACTGAGTAAAATGATGTTTCAATATGTGCAAATGAGCCTCTAGGAGCAACCGGAGCATTGCCGTTACACCTAGAGGCAACTTTCACGTCCTCTGCACTTTGATTGACAGGACCAGGCAATGTAAATGTGATCACACCTGTCTGGTCCTGTCAATCAAAGAGTAGAGGGCGTGGTAGTTGCAGAAACCTAAATCTTTAGGTGTAACGGTAACACCCTCGTTGCTCCTAGACGCTCATTTGCATAGATTAAAATGTAAATTTTCTCAGCAATGCGGGCACATATGAACATGGGACCAACACAGATGTCTTCAGCTGCCAAGTGGACATGTAACAGGTCAGCCGGTGTCATAGGTACAAATCTGCTGACAGATGCCCTTTAACATAGCTAAGCTTGCCCACTAACCCACCCACTTTTTAAAACTGGAGTGGTGTAACTATGCAAAAAGTCTAAAAATTGGGGGGCAAGTCATAAAAGCTCTATTTTGCAACTTTTTGAAGACAGAATTCTGGAGTACAGGATGTGATAAATGTCATAGAGCAGGGATGGCCAACTTGTGGCTCTCCAGCTGTTGTAAAACTACAACTCCCACCATGCCCTGCTGTAGGCAAACTGGACATGCTGCGAGCAGTGGCGGATCCAGAGCCTGGTCTCGGGAGGGGCACTTTCAGATTATTTTCTGTCCGCCGCCACAAAACAATGGTGCTTATAGAACAGTGTAGCGGTATACTGTATATTGTGTGGCACAGTGTAGGCTATATGTGTATAACATAAACACACATGAAAACTTACAATTACTTGGCTTGGCCCTTGGGGATCTCGGACGCCACTTCCACACTTTGGCCGGGGGCTCGGCGGAGCTGATGTGTTTTATCCTAATCAGAAAGATTTCATAATAAGGATTTGGAGAAGGGGCAGAGGGATAGCAGAGCAGGGAGAGGCTGGTGCTGCAACTAGGGGGGGGGGGGGGGTCATACCATGGGGGAGTAATAAAGCCCACCATAATGCCCCCCCTAGTAGAAATAGTTCTCCTTATAATGTGACAGTGCAAAAAATAGCCCCTTGTAATGCCCCCAGTTGAGCTAATGTCCCCATAGTGCCCCCATAATGTGCCAGTATAAAATACCCCTGTATAGTGCTCCAGTAAATGCCTCCATAGTGCTCCACACCCTCCTTCCTCCTAGTGCCCCCCATAATGTACCAGTATAAAATGCTCCAGTAGATGCCCTCAGTGTCCCCCATAATTTGCAAGTATAAAATACCCCTTCTTAGTGCCCCCCGTAGATGACCCCATAGTACTCCTCCGCCCCCTTCCCCATAGTACCCACCATAATGTGTCCCAGTATAAAATTGTACTGTACAGAGCACCCATATAAAATACCCCTTCTTTGTGGCCTCAGTAGATGCCCCTATAGTGCCCCCAATCATGTGCCAGTATTACTAACAGCCCCCCATGTGCCAGTATTAATAACAGCCCCCCATATGCCAGTATTAATAACAGCCCCCCATGTGCCAGTATTAATGACAACCCCCCATGTGCCAGTATTAATAACAGCCCCCCATGTGCCAGTATTAATAACAGCCCCCCATGTGCCAGTATTACTAACAGCCCCCCCTGGGACAGTAATAACAGCCCCCCACTGTGCCAGTAATAACAGCCCCACCCTGTGCCAGTAATAACAGCCCCCCGTGGCAGTAATAACAGCCCCCCCCTGTGCCAGTAATAACAGCCCCCCCTGTGCCAGCAATAACAGGCCCCCCCCTGTGCCAGCAATAACACCCCCCTGTGCCAGCAATAACAGCCCCTCTGTGCCAGTAATAACAGCCCCCCCGCGCCAGTAATAACAGCCCCCCTGTGCCAGTAATAACAGCCCCCCCATGTGCCAGTAATGACAGCCCCCCCGTGCCAGTAATAACAGCCCCCCCCCGTGCCAGTAATAACAGCCCCCCCTGTGCCAGCAATAACAGCCCCCCCTGTACCAGCAATAACAGCCCCCCTGTGACAGTAATAATAGCCCCCCGTGCCAGTAATGACAGCCCCCCCTGTGCCAGTAATAACAGCCCCCCCCCGTGCCAGTAATAACAGCCCCCCCTGTGCCAGCAATAACAGCCCCCCCTGTACCAGCAATAACAGCCCCCCTGTGACAGTAATAATAGCCCCCCGTGCCAGTAATAACAGCCCCCCCCCCCCCGTGCCAGTAAAAGTATTGTATATATTTAAAAAAAAACACATACTTACCTCCATGTTAGCGATGCGATGCAGGCCTCTTCCAGCCTGTGTCCCGCGCTGTAAGGCTCATGCGGCACGATGACGTCAGGCTTCTCCCTCCCCTGCCGCAGCACAGTCATCTGTATCGCTGTCCTGAGGACGGCGATTCAGATGAGTGGAGATGAGCGCTTCCACAATGGAAGCGCTTATCTCCCTGTGCCCCGCCGCCACCAGCTCGGTGGGGGGCAATTGCCCCATTTCCCCCCCCCCCCCCCAGATCCGCCACTGGCTGCGAGTTGTAGTTTTGCAACAGCTGGAGGGCCACAGGTTGAGCATCCCTGTCCACGCTTCTCCTAAGGGCTCGCTCACACGAACGTATTTTGTGTTTCGCATACAGGCCATTTTCTGCGTTCCGCATACGGTACGTATACGGAACCATTCATTTCAATGGGTCTGCAAAAGATGCGGACAGCACACAGAGTGCTGTCCGCATCCGTTGCTTCGTTCCGTGGCCCTGCAAAAATGATGAGTCCTGTACTGTTCTTGTCCGTTTTGCGGACAAGAATAGGCATTTCTATAATGGGCCTCCTGTTCCATTACGCAAATTGCGGTAGGAAAACTGGCAGCATCCAGTTTTTGCGGATCCGAAATTTGCGGACTGCAAAAAACGGCACGGTCGTGTGAACGAGCCCTAAGAAGCAGGCTACATATGTTATCAGTAGTCCTGGAATGTGCTGCTCTCCACTCTCGTACATTTCTGCCGGTATTGTGAGCACGTTCCCAATCAGATATTACAGACGTAGTCCAAAGAAGTGGCGTAAACTGTGCACTCACAAAAATCTAAATAGCGGCTGAGATGTGATATCTTCCAGTGATTCGGGTTATTAACGCGACGTCCTGGCCTGCCCACTGTGAATCACACATGTTTAACTGATGACTTCATGTTATTGGAAACAGGTTGGGTCGGTCAGCGTCTTGGGTCTTTGCTCGCGTTCAGAGGATCTGGAAATACCTGAACTGACAATTCGACAGACTACCCCGGGAGTGATTGGAGCAAACCGTTTACGAGCGTGAGCTACGCTTTTTCCTTGACAGAAGTAACGCAAGAAATGCCAAATAATTGAACTTCATGGAATGGGAAGAATAACAGCAGACGCCCAGTCACTGAAACAACAGATAGGAGAATTTTTCTTGGCTTTTGTCAGTACTTCTAAAGGTGCCAAAGTGTAAACAAAATTCTTTTTTTCTATTTCTTTCTTCAGACCAAGTCATAGATAGACAGATAAAGTAATCTCAGTGCAGCAGATGTTCTGATCATAGAGAAAAATTCTCATTATTTAAGGGAAAGTTATAGGCCACGATGGGTTGTCTCATCAGAGACATACACACATTGAAACCCTTGACAGCACATAATCTGTCTAGTCGGCCCTTATGTCCTTATTACTTTTCTCTTAGGACAGATGTATGTATAACTTAATTTACTGTAGACTTTCCAACCACATCTGTTTGACGTTTGCTCCTCTTTCAGTAAAATAACATTTTCTGGCATTGCTTCTGACCCCCCCCCCCCCCCCTCCCCCATTTTCAGATTGCGCTGCTGTGTTCTTGTGTTCCCTTCCTTCTTGAACCTAAGTGGGGTCATTTATCCAACTCGTGTCCAGTAGAACTGGCTTAGTTGCCCATAGCAACCAATCAGATATCACCTTTCATTTTTGAGAGCTCCTTTCGAAAAAGAAAGGTGGAATCTGATTGGTTGCTAGGGGCATCTAAACCAGTTCTACTTTATACCAGTTTGATAAATGACCCCAAAGGTTTTGATCATTGTCACCCTTTTCCTCAAGGCTACACAAAGTAAATTCTTTAAAGGGGTTGTTCACCCCGGTGGGTAATCATACTTACCTAATCCCTGCCACTGGGTTCTGGGTCATCCCACCTTTACCCCCTCCCGGCATGCAGGTTCTGGGTCTTCCCATGTCCACATCCGGTTTGACATCAGGCCGCGGGACCACTGCAGCAAAAACACGTCACTGCTATTCATTGGCTGCAGCGGTCATGTGACACACACATCAAAATGGATGTTGACACAGGGAGAACCAGGACCTGCAGAGCCAGTGGGGAAGCGATGGAGGCAGAACTCAGCTGTGGGATTAGGTAAGTATGACTACCACTGCAGGTCCAGCCATGCTGTGAGGTCCAAAGAAGTCACTAGGGGTGAAAAATTCTCCAAGACTTTACTGCTGATATCCTGTGGATAGGTCATCAGTATCTGATCAGTGGGGGTCTGATACCCGGTCAGCTGTTTGAGGAGGCACCAGCGCTCACAGTAGCGCCACAACCTTCTCGCAGCTTTCCCTAGGCTATCTGATGTCACATTTATTAGTCACATGACATTGGCCCAACTCAGCTCCATTGAAGTGCATGGGGCTAAGCTACGAAACCAAGCAAAGCCGCTATCAAATGGAGAGAAGGCTGTGGCACTACTGTGAGCTCCAGAGCCTTCTCAAACAGCTGATCGGCGGGGGTCCCAGGTGTCGGACCCTCACTGATTAGATACTGATGACCTGTCCTGAGGTTAGATCATCAGCAGTCTGTAGTAGTAAATGCTTTCAAAATGCAGCCACTGGTGTGATCAACTGATCCCCTCCGGTCCATCTTTCAGCACCCCCGGAAAAACATCAGCTTTTTTACAGAGAAGCTGTAGCTAGTATTAGAGTACCACCATACTTAATGAGTACGCAGTGGATTTCATGGAGTGGAAAAACGTAGCCGATAATCCACAGAAGCAAAATTTACACCAAATACTGCAGATTTTGCTGCAGTTTTCTATGTGGATTTGCTGCGGATTTCACCCTCAGTACTACAAAGGATGAAATCTACAACAGATATCCACAAATTGCGATAGATTTCTCCATGGACACTCTCTGTGTTTTTTAAATCTCATCCACTTCACTGCTATTCTACATGCTGCCGATTTGCCACATGCGATTCTGCTGCAGAAAATCCACAGCATTTATGTGTGGCCTGACCCTTACATAGCGGCCATTCAGATGAATGGTTAATGTGTAATACGAGGACGGCTCGAGTCTGCCAGAATGAATGTCCCTTGTACAGAGAGTCTCCACATTCTAGCTCATAGAGGAGATCTGAAGTGGAGGACCCCACTTTATGATGTCCATGAGCATTAATAGGACATACCCACAGGGGTTGTCTTTATGAGATGAGTAAGTGACAACCATATTAAGACTGAAGGCTCATTTTTAGATATCTGTGTGTCTATATCCAGTGTATGATGGTTACTATTTCTCCTTATGGAGAGCGCCTAGTAGATGTAAAGAGTCTTACACGCTAGGCAATACTCCTCTGGAAAAACATATGCAAATTAGCTTTCTTCCCGGAAAGAAAAGGAAGCTCTGTCGCTTATGCCACCAAATGTAAGCTAGCTATCCTATAAGTAAATGTTTGGCCTTTTAAAACAGGCCTTAAAGCATAACGTACATGATAGCTAAGCCAGTACCTCTTCTGCAGACAGCTGTTTCAATGTGATTACCCCTCATTGGTGCACAGCAGAAAGAACTGGCTTAACTGGTTGAGGGGCCTAGGTCAGGATTCAGGGATACTATTTCTGCTTACAGAGAGTGCCTAATAGGTGTACGGATTCTTATAGGCCAGACAATGCTCACCTTGATTCTGGGGAAAAGGTATGCAAGTGAGCCCTCTTTCCAAAAAGAAAGGTAAGCTAATCCTCTGATGCTACCAGATGTAAGGTAGTTATTCTATAAGTTGAATTCTAGGAAAGCTACCTTTCATCTGGTGACATCAGAGGTTCAGCTTACTTTTCTTTTTTGGGAAGACAGCTAATTTGCATATCTTCAAACCTATTGTAAAGCCTCATTTAGACTGCCCAACTGTCAGGAAGATTATCGGGAACGAACGTTCCTACAACGCTCGTTCCTGATAATCAGCTCATCTATAGGTGCCACAGATCACCAGATAAACAAGTGAAATACTCGTTCAATGGGTGAAACAATGATTTTCTGGGTAGTAGATTGTTCTGTGTGAACAGTGATCTGCTGCCCAGAAACAATGCAGCTGTATGAGGACGAGCAATCGCAGTAGCCATCGCCTGTCCTCTTACTGTGGAGGAGATCACTGCATGTAAATGCAGCGCTTCACCCCCACTTTACAAGCAGCCGACTGTCCGTTTATTTTCCCCAATGTCCGTTCCGTTTTTTTTTATGGCCCGTATTCAGAACCATTCACTTCAATGTGGCCGCAAAAAAACGGAAATGATTCTGTTTGTATTCCGCGTCCATATGTCCGTGCCGCAAAAAATAGAACATGTCCTATTATTGACTGTTTGATTAGGGGCCGGCCTTTCCGGAATGCACACGTCTGGTATCCGTGATTTGCAGACCGCAAGACAGATAAAGTCGTGTAAATATACCCTTAACCCCTTAAGGACTTAGGATGTACCGGTACGCCATGTTTGCCGAGTCCTTAAGGACCCAGGGCGTACCGGTAAAATTAAAATTACATTGCGGCGCGACGGGGGTTAATCGGAACAGGATGTCCGCTGAAATCATTCAGCAGGCATCCATGTCACCCCCCCCCCCCCCCCGCATGGGCGATCACCGCAAACCGCAGGTCAATTCAGACCTGCGGTTTGCGGTTTTACCTTATCCGGCGGGCGGCGGTGCCATCGGGTCCCCATGCGGCTGTAGGGGGGACCCGATGGCATGGAATGCAGCATGATGCCTTCCTTAGGCATCAGCGCTGCCTTCTGCTGACGAGCCTGTGAGATATACACAGTATTACTCATACAGCCAATGAGTTCCAATACAGAAGTATTGGAATGCATTGTAAAAGGGATTAGACCCCCAAAAGTTGAAGTCCCAAAGTGGGACAAAAAATAAAGTAAAAAAAAAGTTTAAAAAATAAAGTTTTCCCCCCAAAAAATTTAAAGTTTCAAGTAAAAATAAACAAAAACGTCATTTTCCCCAAATAAAGTTAAAAAAAACTTGGTAAAAAGAGTGAAAAAAAGACATATTAGGTATCGCCGTGTCTGTATCGACCTAACCCCTCAGATAAACACCATAAAAAATAAAAACTGTGCTAAATAAAAAAAAAATTGTCACCTTACATCACAAAAAGTACAACAGCAAGCGATCAAAAAGGTGTTTGCCCACCGAAATAGGACCAATATAACCGTTACCTCATCCCACAAAAAATTAGCCCCTACCTCATCGCCCAAAAAATAAAAAACTATGGCTCAGAATATGGAGACACTAAAACATCATTTTTTTGTTTTAAAAAAGCTGTTATTGTGTAAAACTTACATAAATAAAAAAAAGTATACATATTAGGTATTGCCGCATCCGTATCGACTGGCTATATAAAAATATCACATGACCTAACCCCTCAGATGAACACCGTAAAAAATAAAAAATAAAAACTGTGCTAAGTAAACCATTTTTTGTCACCTTACATCACAAAAAGTGTAATAGCAAGCGATCAAAAAGTCATATGCACTCCAAAATAGTGCCAATCAAATCGTCATCTCATCCCGCAAAAGATTAGACCCTACCTAAGATAATCGCCCAAAAACTGAAAAAACTATGGCTCTCAGTATATAGAGACACTAAAACATGATTTTTTTTTTGTTTAAAAAATGATATTATTGTGTAAAACTTACATAAATAAAAAAAAGTATACATATTAGGTATCGCCGCGTCTGTATCGACCGGCTCTATAAAAATATCACATGACCTAACCCCTCAGATGAACACCGTAAAAAATTTAAAATAAAAACTGTGCTAAATAAACCAATTTTTGTCACCCTACATCACAAAAAGTGTAATAGCAAGCGATCAAAAAGTCACACACACCCCAAATATAGTGCCAATAAAACCCGTCATCTCATCCCGCAAAAATCATACCCTACCCAAGGTAATCTCCCAAAAACTGATAAAATTAAGGCTCTCAGACTATGGAAACACTAAAACATGATTTTCTTTTGCTTCAAAAATGAAATCATTGTGTAAAACTTACATAAATAAAAAAATATACATATAAGTTATCGCAGCGTCCGTAATAACTTGCTCTATAAAAATATCACATGATCTAACCCCTCAGGTAAATACCGTAAAAAATAAAAATAAAAACGGAGTAAAAAAAAGCAATTTTTTGTCACCTCACATCACAAAAAGTGTAATAGCAAGCGATCAAAGAGTCACACGCACCCCAAAATAGTGCCAATAAAACCATCATCTCATCCCGCAAAAATCATACCCTACCCAAGGTAATCGCCCAAAAACTGAAAAAATTATGGCTCTCAGACTATGGAAACACTAAAACATGATTTTTTTTATTTAAAAAAAGAAATCAATGTGTAAAACTTACATAAATGCATAAATAAAAAAAAAGTATACATATTAGGTATCACCGCATCCGTGACAACCTGGTCTATAAAAATATCACATAATCTAACCTAGTCAGGTGAATGTTGTAAATAACAAAAAATAAAAACGGTGCCAAAACAGCTATGTCTTGTTACCTTGCCTCACAAAAAGTGTAATATAGAGCAACCAAAAATCATATGTACCCTAAACTAGTACCAACAATACTTCTATGTGTATGAGAGTGCTCAGGGATAAGTCCACATATGAACAACTCCCGTCGGATCCCACACCAACTTATAGGTTGGAATTGTCCTGTATTTTGAATAGAGCTCTAGAACAGAAGTTCATTGACAAGACTGAATTAGCGTTTCTTCTTCCAGTGCACCCAGTCACAGCGGCCTTTTATTGTCTGCCCAAAGTTCACAAGGGCTACGAGCCTCTGAAGGGTAGGCCTATTGTGTCTGGGACCAACTGCTTGACGGCCAACATCAGCACATATGTGGACACGATTTTACGCCCATTTGTCAACAGTTTGCCCTCATATGTTAGGGACACTATGGAAGTGTTGGGGCGTTTAAACGGTGTCCATTGTGACAAGAACACTTGGTTGGCCAGCCTGGACGTGGAGGCGCTCTACAGCTCAATTCCTCATGAGTTGGGCTGTAGAACAGTCCTCACGTTCCTCCAACAAAGAGGCGAGCAGTGCAAGAACCACAACACCTTTGTTATGGAACTCCTTAGTTTCATATTGAAGCACAATGTGTTTCTGTTTGATGGCCGAATTTTCCACAAGCTCAGGGGGGTCGCGATGGGCAGTCCTTGTGCCCCGACTTTTGCGAACCTCTACCTGGGCTGGTGGGAGAGAGAGGTGGTATTCTGTGTGGAGATGGAGCATTTCACCTTTGTCATCCCCCTTTGGATCAGATATATCGATGATGTGCTGATCCTATGGGGGGGTGACAGAGATTTGTTCCAGGAATTTGTTGCAGCCCTGAATATTAATACACTGGGGCTATTTTTTACGTCGGAGATTGACTCCACTGTCATTTCCTTCTTAGACCTCACCATTTCACTCAGTGCTGATGGGCTCATCAGCACTAATGTGTTCAGGAAGCCGACGGCTACCAACAATCTGTTGAAATGGGAGAGTGGGCACCCTTTGGCCCTCAAAAGAGGGATCCCTAAAGGCTAATACTTAAGGGTGAGGAGGAATTGTTCAGATCTGGGAGCTTATAAAGTGGCTGCAAAGGATCTTCAACACAGGTTTCAATGTCGTGGGTATCCTCAGCGATATCTGAAACAGGCATACCAACATTCATTGAGTACAAACAGGGACCTTCTGTTATCCCCTAAAAAGAGAGAGACGAGTGACAGCACGGTCAGGAACATCGGCACGTATGATAGTGCCCATGAGGCTGTATGTCAAGTACTCGTTGAACACTGGGATATACTCAAATCGGATCCTGACATTGGGAGCATGATTCTATCGAGACCCTCACTCACCTACCGGCGTAGCAACAATCTACGGGATATGTTGATGCACAGTTTATATGTAGGTCCCAAATCACAGTCGTGGTTGCGGAGTTCGCTCACAGAGACTTTTCCCTGTGGATCGTGCAAATTCTGTAGATTTATAGACAAGACCAAGAGTTTTGCCAGCAGCACCCTAGAAAGGACCTTTTTTATCAGGTCATTTTACAACTGCAAGTCGGTTGGGGTTGTTTCCCTTATGACATGTGGTTGCGGTATCAAATACGTTGGTAAAACCATCAGAGAGCTCAGGCGTCGCATTGGGGAACATATCTTGGACATCACGAACTTAAAAGACACCCCGATTGCACGCCATGTATTAGAATTTCATAATGGCAATGCATCATCGGTTAAATTCCAGGTAATTGACTCTGTGAAGATGTCATCCAGAGGTGGTGATTGTGACCGTATTTTGCTACAAAAAGAGGCAAGATGGATTTTTCTTTTGAAAACCATCAAACCATCTGGCCTCAATGATGCCATTTTATATGTCCCCTTTATATGAATATACATCAGAAGTTTGGGATACGATTTATACATGAGCCTCTGTCTACATATGTTGCTGTGTGTCGGCGCTCCTTAGGAGGATCCTCGTCTGTGGTTTCACTCCACTGTATACTCACTATTAGGTTTTGTAATCTGCAGTGACAATACATATCGAACCGCTATGAATTTCCCTGGTTACTATGCGGCGCATCGCGCTTTCCCTGAGACCAACATAATCCCTCCCGCTGCTTTGCCATTGGTGTTTCCTGTACCGAGCCTCCTGGCCGGATTGGCTGGCAGGTGGGGGGAGTGTCTAGCAGGGCGAGGTTTACCCTGTAAATTTTGGCTTTCTGAGGGCCGCTTCGCGGCCATTACAACGCCGGCTAGTCTGCACACCAGCACGCTGTGCCTCAACCTAGAGGTTGTCAGCCTAGGCAGGGCAACAGATTACAAGTGTTACATCATATCTCACACTAGAGAAAGTTTGGTGCTAGCGAAATCACTCTGTTGCTGCTTACTGTTTCACATCACTGATGGTGGATGCCCGTAGCCTCGGTTAAATATACAACCTAGAGGTCTGGGTCTGCACTGTCTGTGGCGTGTAGGTTCACGGCCTCTGCCAGATACTCATGTCAGAGGTTTTTGGGCTACATTATTGACAGTATATGCTTACAGCCTCGGTTAAACATACAACTGAGAGGGGGTGGCATGTACTATCCATGGTGCACTTGCTCCTGATGAAATGCATGTTTAATGCATGGAAACGCGTAGAGCTTAGACCATCTAGGACAGGGGAGGGCTATCACAGCTCCAGATATACCTAGTGGAGCTATCTGTGTTTGCCTGTACCTTATCCTGCACCTGTACTATATTAGTGCAGTGAGTGTCTGCGCGCTGACATTCACTGTTAGGTAATATACCTGGTTTCGTACCAGGCATTTACCTTGTTAGTACCAGGTACCCAGGTTCAACATCCTATACCTGTGGTATCTTAGCCCCCCTAGTGTTGGTGGGTTTTATTGTGGGATCCACCGGTCGCCACACAGTGGCTGGGTGCCGCCTGTGCGGTCGGCCTAGGTGAGGCCCACTATTGTATGTAGATTTTGTTGCTGCGGCTGCAGTGACTCAGTATTGACCCCTTATTCTAACAAAATAAGTTAATAAAAATGTATTATTTCGTTTTAGCGTCTTACCTCCACTTATATTTGTCCAACAATACTTCTACCCTATTCCGTAGTCTCTAAAATGGGGTCACTTTTTTAGAGTTTCTATTCTAGGTGCGCATCAGGGGGTCTTTAAATGGGACATGGTGTCAAAAAAAACAGTCTAGCAAAATCTGCCTTCTAAAACCCGTATGGCATTCCTTTCCTTCTGCGCCCTGCCGTGTGCCCGTACAGCAGTTTACAACCACATATGGGGTGTTTCTGTAAACTACAGAATCAGGGCCATAAATATTGAGTTTTGTTTGGCTGTTAACCCTTGCTTTGTTACTGGGAAAATTTGCCCAAAAATTGAAATTTTGAAATGATATCTCTATTTTCCATTAATTCCTGTGGAACACCTAAAGGGTTAACGACGTTTGTAAAATCAGTTTTGAATACCTTGAGGGCTTTAGTTTCTTAGATGGGGTCACTTTTATGGAGTTTCTACTCTAGGGGTGCATCAGGGGGGCTTTAAATGGGACATGGTGTCAAAAAAAACAGTCCAACAAAACCTGCCTTCCAAAAACCGTATGGCATTCCTTTCCTTCTGCGCCCTGCCGTGTGCCCATACAGCGGTTTACGACCACATAAGGAGTGTTTCTGTAAACTACAGAATCAGGGCCATAAATATTGAGTTTGGTTTGGCTGTTAACCCTTGCTTTGTAATTGGAAAAATATTATTAAAATGGAAAATCTGCCAAAAAAGTGAAATTATGAAATTGTATCTCTATTTTCCATTAATTCTTGTGGAACACCTAAAGGGTTAACAAAGGTTGTAAAATCATTTTTGAATACCTTGAGGGGTGTAGTTTATAGAATAGGGTCATTTTTGGGTGGTTTCTATTATGTAAGCCTCACAAAGTGACTTCAGACCTGAACTGGTCTTTAAAAATTGAGTTTTTGAAAACTCATCCCCAACATCCCCAAAAAATAAAATATCATTCCCAAAATGATCCAAACATGAAGTAGACATATGGGGAATGTAAAGTAATAACTATTTTTGGAGGTATTACTATGTATTATAGAAGTAGAGAAATTGAAACTTGGAAATTTGCAATTTTTTTACAAATTTTTGGTAAATTTGGTATTTTTTATAAATAAAAATGATTTTTTTTAGTTCATTTTACCAGTGTCATGAAGTACAATATGTGACGGAAAAACAATCTAAGAATGGCCTGGAAAAGTTAAAGAGTTTTAAAGTTATCAGCACTTAAAGTGACACTGGTCAGATTTGCAAAAAATGGCCAAGTCCTTAAGGTGAAATAGGGCTGAGTCCTTAAGGGGTTAAGCAGACAATTCTTTCCTATACAGTAGATCACTGCAAAAAAAACCTTACACCGTGCGTTTTATGTGGCCTATCGGACCTATACGTTTGGAAATTTAAATAGTTCCAATGTGAACAGTGCGGAAGTGTCAGTACCTTGGATGAAACTAAGAGCAGATAAATCTCTACGGAGCAGTACGTTTGGTTCAGTTGCACCGCGTATAATACACCCGTCTGAACGAGGCCCTGCTCTATTAGGGTCACCATACTGTAGTGTCCCACTAGGTAAATGTGGGCACTACACAAGGGTCAATTGGGCCACGTGGTACTCCTACTCCTGAGGGACAGTGGCAGTGTATTTAACAGTCCATTTTAATGTATTTCCATATGCTTTTATGTGTATTCTTCCCTGTGATGTGTGTAGCAGGCCTATTAGGGTGCAGTTTATCATCCTAGACACTAGAGGGAGATAGGGAGCCCCTAGTATATATATTCAGGCCCAGACAGGGAGGAGGGAGTCTGTGTAGTCAGGAGTCTGTGGAGAGACAGAAGTGAGAGGGCACCAGCCAGAGACATGCTGAGGACCTCCTCCTGACATGCAGCTAGACAGCCCAGGCTTCTAGTTGCCACTAGGAGGCTAGTGAAGGATTCCAGCCTGCCTGAAGTTCCTGAGCCTCTGTTAGCTCAGAAGAGTCACCCCAAGAGAAGAGTTTACCTCCTGGGAGAAACCCTAACCAGAGCAGAGCAGAACCATTGTTCCAGCTAGACAAGTAAGCTGAAGGGCAGAAGTATTATTAACCTAAAGCAAGGGATATATACCTGAGGAAGATTGCTACCAAGGATAAAAGCCAGTATTAGGGCATACGGGCCTTGGGATACAGACAGACAGGATATCTGAGGATTAGTGCAGCCTGTGAGTGTTGTTTTTACCCTCTGAGTATCTTGCAAAGAACATTAACTGCCATTAATGTGAAGCCTGCTGATTACTGCTGCATTATCTGGAACTTACTGTCACCACCAGACATCTGAGAAGCTCTGACAGACATTTTTCAGAACCTCCTCCTTGAGGTTCCTTTTGTTTTGCTTTCGTTTTCTCATCTCGTTATCCTCTCTCAGCTGTCATGTAGGTGCACTGATTGCATCCCTTTAAATCCCTTCCCATACTGCATCACTTTGCGGTTTATACAACTTCCTGGAGTGTATGCATGCTGAATGCTACTACTAAGTCTTCTACAGATAAGTTTTGTTCATTCATTTGTATTTTCCTGTTTGCTGGATCCCAGGTGACCCTGACTCCCTCCATATCAAGTGTAGGGAGCCGGTGGTCGTGTCCCCTCACTATTATAGGGTGTTCAGGTGTTATACAGTCGAGGAACGAGGATATGCGATCATCTACCATTGAGAGTTTTGCATAGGCTGAGCAGTTAGGGAGAGAGCCAGGTCTGTTGCAGGGCTATCCCTTTGGTTCCTTAGTTTTGGATCCAGTCATTCGGATCTTAATTTTGTGTCTTCTAGTTTTCTGTACACCTTCCGTGACATTATAAACCGCCAAAACCGTCTTAAGCATGAATCTGGTTTCAACCTTGATTGACCGCATGCAGGGTCTTTCACTGGAGGTAGAAGATCTCCGGAAAACTGTCTCTCAGTTTGAGGTGACCGTTTCTGCTTGCATTCATGGAATTTGTTCTGAGCCTAAAATCTCGCTTCCGGATACGTACGTAGTGAGAATTTTGTTTGTTTTAGAGAGGCTTGCAAACTCCATTTTCGCCTACTTCCCCATTCCTCTGGTGATGAGGAGCGGAGGGTGGGGATCATCATCTCGCTGCTCAGGGATAACGCTCAGTCTTGAGCCTTTTCGCTGCCGCTGGGGGCACGGCCCCTCCGTTCAGTGGATGAATTCTTTTTAGCCCTGGGTCAGATATATGATGATCCGGATCGTATTGCTCTGGCGGAGTCTAGACTACGTCTTTTATGTCAGGGTAAACAATCCGCAGAGATATACTGCTCAGAATTTCGGAGATGGGCAGCTGATACTGGCTGGAATGATGCTGCGCTCCGAAGTAAATTTTGCCATGGTTTTTCAGAGGGATTAAAAGATGCATTTGCCTTTCATGAGAGACCTACCTCCTTGGACTCTGCCATGTCTCGGGCCGTTCGTATTGACAGGCGTCTTAGAGAGAGAGGAGAGATCACTCCTTCCTGCCATACTCAGTCCAAGGACAGTGCGGCGGTCTCATTCAGTGCACAGGGGTCTCAGTCGCTCTCAATCCCTTCTGAGCAGGGGCCCATGCAGCTGGGTTTGCTTGTCTCTGACAATAGAGGATTCAGCTCTCATAGGAAGGTTTGTTTCTGTTGTGGAGGTATAAATCATTTGGCAAATGTTTGTCCCTCTAGGAGATTCAGGCAGTTTTTTGAGAGTAATAAAGAAACAAAAAGAAAAAAATCCTCTAAAAACGTTCCATCTGTTACTATTGGCAAGGTTGATGCGGAAATTGAAGGTTTTCCGTTTGCTTGTAGTTCCCGTTTTGTCCTACCTGCCAGGGTGGCGCTAGAGAGCAAGAAAAAATTTTTGTGAGATTTTTGTAGATAGTGGAGCAGCTGTCAATCTCATTGATAGTCAATTTGCTATAACTCATGGTTTCCAGGTATGCACTTTGGGAAAGGATATACCTGTTTTTGCTATTGATTCCGTTCCACTTTCTCAGAAATCGTTAAAGGGCTTGGTTCACAATATCCGTTTGATTGTGAGTGATACCCATGTTGAGGATGTGTCATGTTTCGTCCTAAGCGGGTTGCCTACTCCTCTAGTGTTGGGGCTACCCTGGCTCACTAAACATAACCCCACCATTGATTGGCAAGCGAGGCAAATAAATGGTTGGAGTGATTTTTGCAGAGAGAATTGCCTCACGACATCTGTTTCTGAGGTTTCTACTAAGACTGTACCATATTTTCTCTCAGAATTTTCGGATGTCTTCTCTGAGAGTGGTGTTCAGGACTTTCCCCCTCACAGGGAGTACGATTGCCCTATTAATCTCACCCCAGGCGCCAAGCTGCCTAAAACTCGTTTATACAATCTCTCCCAACCTGAAAGGGTCGCTATGCGTGCTTATATCTCTGAGAGTCTGAGAAAGGGACACATACGACCCTCGAAGTCACCTGTTGCCGCTGTTTTTTTCTTTGTTAAGAAAAAAGATGGTTCTTTAAGACCATGTCTGGATTTCAGGGAGCTGAACAGTATCACAATTCGTGACCCTTATCCGCTTCCTCTGATCCCGGACCTGTTTAACCAGATTGTTGGGGCTAAAGTTTTTTCCAAGTTGGATCTAAGAGGGGCATACAACCTGGTCAGGGTCAGTGAAGGAGACGAATGGAAGACAGCCTTCAATACCCCTGAGGGCCATTTTGAGAATTTGGTTATGCCTTTTGGTTTGATGAATGCTCCAGCCGTCTTTCAGCATTTTGTGAACAGCATTTTTTATCATTTAATGGGGAAATTTGTATTAGTGTATCTAGATGACATAGAGTGCCCTCTCACTTCTGTCTCTCCACAGACTCCTGACTACACAGACTCCCTCCTCCCTGTCTGGGCCTGAATATATATACTAGGGGCTCCCTATCTCCCTCTAGTGTCTAGGATGATAAACTGCACCCTAATAGGCCTGCTACACACATCACAGGGAAGAATACACATAAAAGCATATGGAAATACATTAAAATGGACTGTTAAATACACTGCCACTGTCCCTCAGGAGTAGGAGTACCACGTGGCCCAATTGACCCTTGTGTAGTGCCCACATTTACCTAGTGGGACACTACAGTATGGTGACCCTAATAGAGCAGGGCCTCGTTCAGACGGGTGTATTATACGCGGTGCAACTGAACCAAACGTACTGCTCCGTAGAGATTTATCTGCTCTTAGTTTCATCCAAGGTACTGACACTTCCGCACTGTTCACATTGGAACTATTTAAATTTCCAAACGTATAGGTCCGATAGGCCACATAAAACGCACGGTGTAAGTTTTTTTTTGCAGTGATCTACTGTATAGGAAAGAATTGTCTGCTTAACCCCTTAAGGACTCAGCCCTATATAAAACCTTATGTCCAACCCATTGTACCCTCGTCTTTGCCTCCTCCTCCGATTGTGGTTGATGGTAATCTTGAATTTCAGGTCTCTAGGATTGTGGATTCTCGTGTTGTCCGCGGTTCTCTCCAGTACCTCGTTCATTGGGAGGGTTATGGTCCTGAGGGGAGGATGTGGGTCCCAGTGACGGACATTAAGGCCACTCGTCTCATCAGGGCTTTCCATAGGTCCCATCCTGAGAAGGTGGGCTCTGAGTGTCCGGAGTCCACTCGTAGAAGGAGGGGTACTGTCACCACCAGACATCTGAGAAGCTCTGACAGACATTTTTCAGAACCTCCTCCTTGAGGTTCCTTTTGTTTTGCTTTCGTTTTCTCATCTCGTTAGCCTCTCTCAGCTGTCATGTAGGTGCACTGATTGTATCCCTTTAAATCCCTTTCCTAACTGCATCACTTTGCGGTTTATACAACTTCCTGGAGTGTATGCATGCTGGATGCTACTACTGAGTCTTCTACAGATAAGTTTTGTTCATTCATTTGTATTTTCCTGTTTGCTGGATCCCAGGTGACCCTGACTCCCTCCATATCAAGTGTAGGGAGCCGGTGGTCGTGTCCCCTCACTATTATAGGGTGTTCAGGTGTTATACAGTCGAGGAACGAGGATATGCGATCATCTACCATTGAGATTTTTGCATAGGCTGAGCAGTTAGGGAGAGAGCCAGGTCTGTTGCAGGGCTATCCCTTTGGTTCCTTAGTTTTGGATCCAGTCATTCGGATCTTAATTTTGTGTCTTCTAGTTTTCTGTACACCTTTCGTGACACTTACAAAAGACTGTATAAAGTTAAAACTGTTTCCAGTAAAGAAAGTTTGGTTCACCACAACCCCGTGTTCCTCACTTATTACTCCTATAAATCGGTGTGCCACCGTTACAGGCACTGGCATCACAAATCTTAAAGGGACCTTGCCCTAGGCACATTAAACACCTGCAACATCCAGGGCACCTCATCCACCATCAGGCCTGGTCCCTATACACCGAGAGTGCCCCAGAGGACCCCTGCGTCAGCCTCCCCATCAATGCTGTACGCCTGCCCAGGGTTTCCCTACAAACTGTGAGTAACCCTCGCTTGCCCATTAACCGTGACCTCACATTGCAACACCCTGCAGGTCTGCGTACTGCAATACCAGCTTTTAGATCTCAGATCAGCAGGGAAAATCACTTAACGAATGAGACACGCTAGGAGACGTGTTGAAGAAAGCATTGTGCGAGAGATGACTCAGAAATGAATGGGGGATGTTACTATTCTGAAGCGCTCGCTGATGTGTGCCTCTTTGTGACATCAGATCGCTGGATGACATCTGCGGCCGCAGAACTTCTGTACTGCGTTCCTGGAAGTGGGATAATTCTCCCACAGCTGGATCAGAGGGATGCTTCACAATATAGGCATCGGCCATCTGTGAATAGAGCGAAGCAATATCTCATACATGGTGGAATTCTGACTAAGCAGAATGATAAATACAGTATATTCTATAAACAGCAGAAAACACTCATAAAACCATCTGGGCATGACAAATGGTGTAGTGTCTGCAAAGCATACAGAAGTCATGAGCAAGAGGCTTGTTCACCTCTCCTGATCTGTTTTAGTAACTGCTTGCCTTCCCCATGCGATAACAATTCTGGAGAATCTATTGATATGAATCTTTGATGTCCCGTTCCTCTATTATCCCTAGTAGAAATGTATTAATCAATTGCTAGCAGTCTGCCATGAAGGTCCAGTTGGGTGTTACCGGTTGGGAGAGTGTCCCTGCATGGTCTGACACTATCCTTAAAATACTGGCAGTGGCAGACTGTGTAGAGACACCCCGAACTGGTAACACCTATCTGGACTTTTATGGCAAACAGATTCATTGATAACTTCTAGTAGGAATAAGATAGAAATGGCACTACATAGGGTCATAAGAATAGATGCTCCATAATTGTTATTACATAGGGGAATGTAAGTAGCTACTAAAACAGACATGTCAGAAGAGGTGACAGGTCCTCTTTGATGCAAAAACTATAAGAGAGTTCCCATATACCGCATGCCATTTATACAGGGGCGTATCTAAAGGCTTATGGACCACCACCAGAATCACAGTCTTCCCCGAGGAACGAGGCAGGTCCGTTATGAAGTCCATGGACAGATGTGTCCAAGGACGGGAAGGAATGGGTAAGGGAAGGAGAGGACCTGATGGCCGTGAATGAGGGACTTTGGCACGAGCGCAAGTCTCGCAGGCTGCCACAAAACCCTCAACCGACTTACGAAGCGCAGGCCACCAGAATCTCCGAGCGATGAGATCCACTGTGGCTCTTGCCCCCGGGTGCCCAGCAAGGACAGTATCGTGGTGTTCCTTAAAGGGATTCTGTCACCTCCCCTCAGCCAAAAAACGATTTAAAAGCAGCCATGCAGCACAGCTTACCTGGATTAGGCTGTGCTGTTTTATCTTGAAATCCGTCCAGCAGTTACTTCAAAAAACGACTTTGATCAATAAGGAAATGCGTCCTGAAGGTGCCCAGAGGGGCGTTTTTTTTCTTCCTAGTGAGCCCAGTACCGCCCCTCTTTCAGTGCCCAGCCCGCCTTCCTTGTATTTTCTAACTGCCGCCCCCAGCCTGCCACAGCCTCCCCTCCCTCTCCTCCCCCTCCCTCACGCCGAACGAAGTCTCGCACAGGCGCAGTACCCACTGAGGGCTGCGCCTGTGCGATCATCAGGAGACTGAGGGCGGCAGCTTCATCTTCGTCACTGGGCATGCGCCGAGCCCAGTGACGTCCGATGCTCGCTCTTCCCTCAGTCAGCAGGGAAGAGCGAGCATCGGACGTCACTGGGCTCGGCGCATGCCCAGTGACGAAGATGAAGCTGCCGCCCTCAGTCTCCTGATGATCGCACAGGCGCAGCCCTCAGTGGGTACTGCGCCTGTGCGAGACTTCGTTCGGCGTGAGGGAGGGGGAGGAGAGGGAGGGGAGGCTGTGGCAGGCTGGGGGCGGCAGTTAGAAAATACAAGGAAGGCGGGCTGGGCACTGAAAGAGGGGCGGTACTGGGCTCACTAGGAAGAAAAAAACGCCCCTCTGGGCACCTTCAGGACGCATTTCCTTATTGATCAAAGTCGTTTTTTGAAGTAACTGCTGGACGGATTTCAAGATAAAACAGCACAGCCTAATCCAGGTAAGCTGTGCTGCATGGCTGCTTTTAAATCGTTTTTTGGCTGAGGGGAGGTGACAGAATCCCTTTAAAAATCTTGTGTCTTAAAGCGAGAGGCACAAACAACCTCCCAGGAGGACAAAGATCAGGAGCCTCTGACTGGGCTACCTGCACCTCTGCCTCCAAATCAGGATAAAGAGCAGAGCCCACCACACCTTCAGCCAAAATGGGACCCGGGTCTTCAAAATTCCCACCCTTCGGAAAACAACGTGACAGGGCATCTGCCTTCACATTCTTAACCCCAGGGCGGAACGTGACAACAAAATTAAACCTTGAAAAGAACAAAGACCATCTGGCCTGTCTCGGGTTCAGACGGCTGGCTGACTCCAAGTAGGCCAGATTTTTATGGTCAGTAAACACGGTAATAGGGTGTCTGGCTCCCTCTAGCCAATGGCGCCATTCCTCAAAAGCCAATTTGATGGCCAACAACTCCCTATCTCCCACATCGTAATTTCTCTCTGCGGAGGAGAGTTTCTTCGAGAAAAAGGCACACGGTCGCCATTTGGCAGGAGAGGAACCCTGAGACAAGACCGCACCCACACCCACCTCAGAAGCATCAACCTCAACTATGAAGGGTAGAGAAATATCAGGTTGTACCAAGATGGGAGCGGAAGCAAAACTCTCCTTGATATTAGAAAAGGCCTTACGTGCCTCTACCGACCAGAAAGAAAAATCTACCCCCTTTCTGGTCATATCAGTGAGTGGTTTAACAACAGAGGAATAATTTAAAATAAACTTCCTGTAATAATTGGCAAAGCCCAAAAAACGCATCAGCGCCTTCTGATTCTCAGGAAGCTCCCACTCAAGCACAGCGCGGACCTTCTCGGGGTCCATGCGAAAACCAGAAGCGGAGAGAAGAAACCCCAGAAATTGAATTTCTGGAACCGCAAACACACATTTTTCCAGTTTCGCGTATAATTTATTCTCCCGCAGGATGAGCAAGACCTGACGTAAGTGTTCCTTATGAGTTTTGAAATCAGGAGAAAAAATCAAAATGTCATCCAAATACACTAATACAAATTTTCCCATTAAATGATAAAAAATGCTGTTCACGAAATGCTGAAAAACGGCTGGGGCATTCATCAAACCAAAAGGCATAACCAAATTCTCAAAATGGCCCTCAGGGGTATTGAAGGCCGTCTTCCATTCGTCTCCTTCTCTGACCCTGACCAGGTTGTATGCCCCTCTTAGATCTAATTTGGAAAAGACTTTAGCCCCAACAATCTGGTTAAACAGGTCCGGGATCAGAGGAAGCGGATAAGGGTCACGAATAGTGATACTGTTCAGCTCCCTGAAATCCAGACAAGGTCTTAAAGAACCATCTTTTTTCTTAACAAAGAAAAAACCAGCGGCAACAGGTGACTTTGAGGGTCGTATGTGTCCTTTTCTCAGACTCTCAGAGATATAAGCACGCATAGCGACCCTTTCAGGTTGAGAGAGATTGTATAAACGAGTTTTAGGCAGCTTGGCGCCTGGGATGAGATTAATAGGGCAATCGTACTCCCTGTGCAGGGGCAAATCCTGAACTCCACTCTCAGAGAAGACATCCGAAAATTCAGAGAGAAAAGGTGGTACAGTCTTAGTAGAAACCTCAGAAACAGATGTTGTGAGGCAATTCTCTCTGCAAAAGTCACTCCAACCATTTATTTTCCTCGCTTGCCAATCAATGGTGGGGTTATGTTTAGTGAGCCA
Source organism: Bufo gargarizans (assembly GCF_014858855.1). NCBI lineage: Eukaryota > Metazoa > Chordata > Amphibia > Anura > Bufonidae > Bufo > Bufo gargarizans. Next base: position 480,752,542 of record NC_058083.1, read on the forward strand.
GGGTAGCCCCAACACTAGAGGAGTAGGCAATCCGCTAAGGACGAAACATGACACATTCTCAACATGAGCATCACTCACAATTAAACGGATATTGTAAACTATGCCCTTTAATGATTTCTGAGAAAGTGGAGCGGAATCAATAGCAAAAACAGGAATATCCTTTCCCAAAGTGCATACCTGAAAACCATGAGTTATCGCAAATTGATTATCAATGAGATTGACAGCTGCTCCACTATCTACAAAAATCTCACAAAAAATGTTCTTGCTCTCTAGCGCCACCCTAGCAGCCAGGACAAAACGGGAACTACAAGCAAACGGAAAACCTTCAATTTCCGCCTCAACCCTGCCAATAGTAACAGATGGAACATTTTTAAAAGATTTTTTCCTTTTTGTTTCTTTATTACTCCCAGAAAACTGTCTAAATCTCCTAGAGGGACAAACATTTGCCAAATGATTTATACCTCCACAACAAAAACAAACCTTCCCATGCGGGCTGAATCTTCTATTGTCAGAGGCAATCAACCCCAGCTGCATGGGCTCCTGCTCAGAAGGGGCTGACAGCGACTGAGACCCCTGCGCACAGAATGAGACCGCTGCATTGTCCTGGGATTGAGTATGACAGGAAGGAGAAATCTCTCCTCTCTCTCTAAGACGCCTGTCAATACGAACGGCCTGAGACATAGCAGAGTCCAAGGAGATAGGCCTCTCATGAAAGGCAAATGCATCTTTCAATCCCTCTGAAAGACCATGGCAGAATTGACTTCGGAGTGCAGCATCATTCCAACCAGTATCAGCTGCCCATCTCCGAAATTCTGAGCAGTATATCTCTGCGGATTGTTTACCCTGGCATAACAGACGTAGTCTAGCCAAAGCAACACGATCCAGATCATCATATATCTGACCCAGGGCTAAAAAGAATTCATCCACTGAACGGAGGGGCCGTGCCCCCACCGGCAGCGAAAAGGCCCACGACTGAGCGTTACTCCTGAGCAGCGATATAATGATCCCCACCCTCCGTTCCTCATCACCAGTGGAATGGGGAAGAAGGCGAAAATGGAGTTTGCAAGCCTCTCTGAAACGCACAAAATTCTTACTACCCCCGGAGAACGTATCTAGGAGCGAGATCTTAGGCTCAGAACAAACTCCATGAACGCAAGCTGAACCGGTCACTAGAAACTGAGAAAGAGTCTTACGGAGATCAGCTACCTCCAATGAAAGTCCCTGGAAGCGTTCAGTCAAAAGTGAAACCGGATCCATGCTTGAGACGGTTTTGGCGGTTTATAATGTCACGGAAGGTGTACAGGAAACAAGACAATACAAAATGAATATATGACTCACTGGATCCAAAACTAGGGAACAAAAAGGGAGACCCCTGCATAAGACCTGGCACTCTCCCTGACTGCTCAGCCTATGCGAACATCCCAATGGTAGATGATCGCATATCCTCGTACCTCGACTGTATAACACCTGAACACCCTACAATAGTGAGGGGACACGACCACCGGCTCCCTACACTAGACACGGAGGGAGTCAGGGTCACCTGGGATCCAGCAAACAGAAAATCACAAATGAATGTACAACACGTATCTTGTAGAAGACTGGGAAATAGGATCAGCATACACACACACTCCAGGAAGTTGTATAAACCGCACACTAATGCATTATGGGGAGGAATTTAAATGGATGCAATCAGTCCAAGTACATGACAGCTGAGAGAGGCTAACGAGATGAGGAACTGAAAACCAAAACAAAGAAAGCTCAAGGAGGAGGTTCTGAAAGGCATCTGTCAGAGCTTCTCAGATGTCTGGTTGTGACAAAAATTAGCCCTACATAAGGTAGGCAGAATCTGATATACGTAAAACTTTTGAAAAGGAAAAGAAATGTGTGGAAACACTTGAAAGCCTGATGAGGGAAAATGAAGGAGAGCGAGTTCTCATTGAACCCCCTTCACAACTCTGAAACCAATATCTAGGAATACTCCGTCCTTTACACAATTTAAGGAGATTGATACATTTGTACATTTAGTGACACAGGATATTAAATCTTTAAAGATGAGAAAGGATCATATTACACCAAATTTGAATCCCTTAGAATGTCAGGCTCTAGAAGAATTAAGATCGAACGAAGATATAGTTATAAAACCAAGTGGCAAGGGTGGCAACATAGTCATCCAAGATAGGGATGACTATGTTGATATGGTCCTACGATTACTAAATGATAAAAAAACATATACTCCCAAGTATTCCTACAGAGAAATATTTGGAGGAGCTAAAACAGCTTTTGTCCCAAGCTAAGCGTGACAATCTCATAAGGACGAATATATGTACTTGTTTAATAAGAACCTGACAATTCCAAAGTTCTATGCCCTCCCTAAGGTGTGCAAAAAAAAAAAAAATATTCCAGTGTCGGGAAATGATAGTCTGACACAGGGGACTAGTAAGTATGTTGCCCAGATATTGGGACCGTTTGTTACATCCTTGCCTTCTTACATAAAGGATACTAAGGATCTCCTTCTGAAAATCAATGAGATGACTTTAACATCGAACACAATATTGGCGACCTTGGACGTAGACTCCTTATACAGTAATATTCAGCACACATTGGGTCTCAAAGCGGTTAGATATTTCTTGAGAACAAAAAGTTTTTCGACAGCACAATGACTTATTCTTGATGCTGTTGGAATTTATTTAGAGCACAATTTTTTTTATTTTTCAAGGTCACTTTTACAAACAGATAAATGGTACCGCAATGGGGACGGCTTGTGCCCCGACTTACCCTAACCTCTTTTTAGGGTGGTGGGAGAATCACTTGGTGTTTGTGGATGAGATGTCGTCATATACCTGCCACATCCTCTTTTGGGGTAGATATACAGACGACATTCTCATCCTTTGGGATGGAGATCAATCCCATTTTCATGACTTTGCACAAGCTGTAAATAATAATAATATAGGAATGAAATATACTTTTGAAATACAAGAAAAGGAGATCTACTTCCTAGATTTAAAAATAGCTAAGTCGGAGGAAGTAGAGAAAAGAGACAAAGCAACAGCACCCTGCTAACCAGATAAAATACAATAAAGCCATAGTCACAAAAAATGTTATAGTGCTAATACTACACCTATTTATAAAGTGAGATGCTTGGCAAATGCATTTTGTGCAAAACCATCTGAGCCCGTCTGCCGAATGTCAAGGCGATCTTTGTAAGACGGGAACCTAACACTAAATACTACCTGTTATGCGCCATAATGGCCACCATAAAATTCATGAAGTGTTGGTTCCACATGCATGCTGTATCCACTCTGCCTTTTACCATTTTTGGTGCCAAAATGGCCTCCATTACTTCCAAGGGATGCAGGTACCAACATGCATGCTGAGCCCACTCCATACCTTTCCTTGTGCCAGACGACCTCCAATGAATGTAGTGAGAGCAGGCCACAGCTTTATACTGAAACTAATTAAAATTAGCCTAAAGGAATAAAGTGGGCTCGGCATGCATACAGTCAGACAGAATTGTATAAAAATAAGACGGGATGTCCAGCTTTCCAAAAAAGACGTTGTTCTTTATTCCAAAATAACACAGGATAAAAGACAATCCAACACGGCAAGTCAGACAGAATTGGAGGCTGTTCTTACCCCCCGAACTCAAGCATTTACTTACCGAAGGGGTCCCAACTTGAAGGATCATTTGGTTCACAGCTTTTTTCATGATGCGCAAACTGGGAATAGAGGAGACAAGGACAAATACAAAGGCTCAGCACCTTGGGGAGACTGTTCTTTTTGTAAATATCTCCCACGGATACGGTACTTTACTGATCCTAATGATGACCAAAAATACGAAATCAGACAATTGATTACCTGCAAAACCTAAGGGGTGATATACATAGCGGCATGTCTATGTCCGAAACTGTACGTTGGTAAGACAACATAGGAATTAAGACGTCGAATCTCTGGGCATTTAAAGGGCTTCTGTCACCCCACTAAACCGTTTTTTTTTTTTTTTTGTTTACTTCTAATCCCTATACTGCGATTTATGCCTACATAATCTAATTAATCATTTCGGTTCAGTAGATTGTCTTAAACACGTGCTTTTAAAATATGCAAATTACCTTGCTACCAGCAAGTAGGGCGGCTACTTGCTGGTAGCAGCCACATCCTCCGATCCTAAAGACGCCCCCTCCGCATGGTGATTTACAGGGCCAGGGAATAGGATCGTCGTCTGCTGGCCCTGTCTGCTATCAAGATCTCGCGCCTGCGCCGTAACGGTATTCAGTCGGCGCAGGCGCACTGAGAGGCGGCCGCTCGCTCGGCCGCTCCATCCTCAATGCGCCTGCGCCAATGACGTCACATCTACACCTTGAGCAGGCGCATTGAGGATGGAGTGGCCGAGCGAGCGGCCGCCTCTCAGTGCGCCTGCGCCGATTGAAGACAGGTACGGCGCAGGCGCGAGAAATTTGAATGCAAACAGGGCCAGCAGAGAACGATCCTGTTCCCTGGCCCTGTCAATCAACAAGAGGAGGGGGCGTCTTTAGGATCGGAGGATGAGGCTGCTACCAGCAAGTAGCCGCCCTACTTGCTGGCAGCAAGGTAATTTGCATTTTTTTTTTTTTTTTGAGTTTCAAAATATTTTTATTCTGAATCATGAGCAGAAAATACAAAAGGTACATAAACCCCACACTGGGGTACTTGCCATACAGCCAAAAATGAAAACACCGTTAAGTACCATCAATATAGGGGGAAGGAAGGGGGGAGGGGAAGGAAAAGTAAGAAGGTAGGTAAGTAGTGGGAAGGGGTAGGGGGGGGGAAGAAAAAACCTATGACCCAGATACAAATACTGTATATAAATACTGTATAGCCCTAAGCACTATTAGGACGAAAAGCCTCTAAATTTTTTCCATGGGGACCATGTGGCTTCAAACACATGTGATCTCTTGGTTTCCCACCCAGCAATTTGCTCCAATCTGTAGAGCGCATCACATTTCGCAGTCCACTGGGAGATAGAAGGGGCTCTGCTACTCTTCCAGTTGAAGGCTATGAGAACCCTAGCAGCGGCAAATAGTTGACCCAGCAAAGCGGTGATATGTCTATTCCCTTTAAAGTCACCCATCAACCCCAACAGACACCCTTTAGCTGAAGGTAAAAACTGCATCCCACTAATCTGTGAACATATAGTACATATCCTTTTCCAGTACTTGACAATATCAGGACACGTCCACCATATATGCACTAGCGAACCTTCTGCGTTAAGATATCTCCAACATCTGGAGTCACATTCTGGGTATATAAGATGCAATCTACGGGGTGCTAATTTGCATATTTTAAAAGCACGTTTTTAAGACAATCTACTGAACCGAAATGATTAATTAGATTATGTAGGCATAAATCGCAGTATAGGGATTAGAAGTAAACAAAACAAAAAAAAAAACGGTTTAGTGGGGTGACAGAAGCCCTTGAGGCGCTATAGAGACCGAGAAGGACACATTGATCTCAAGACATATGAGATATGTCCACGATAAGAATATGAACTTTTTACGCTTTTGGGGGATAGAGAGGATGATACTAGGACCTGGGGGGGTAATCTGGATAAAAAAATTATAGCAAAATGACGCTCAGTGGATTTATAGATTAAATACCATGAGCCCAGTGGGCCTCAATGAAGGTTTTTCTTTTTCAGCATTTATTTGATGAGTGGGAGGGAGAAGTGCTATTCCTCAGTTTTTCTTGAATATTAGATATGATTGATACCCATACTTAGACACCAATATAAAATAAAGTATCATAGCTTGATGATTTAGTAGTAATTATCATTGATAGAAGTACCCCTGTTAAAAAAAATATATATTTACCGGTATATATAAAAAATATATAGAGAGGATGCTTAAAGATCCCAAGTAATAATTGAGAACTGTTGCTAAAGAAGACAACTGTCCAACCATCATTGAGATAAAGATACTCATGTACTTAATTTAGGGGATAAATCAGTTATAAGAAAGAATAGTCCAGCCAATTATCCACATAGAGGGACATTGGACAAATACAAAAATTCCAAAGTCCACGTACATGCGCAGATCATATTAGGAAGGATTTGAAATTTAACTAAGTCCTCTGGCATGTGCTCTGATTGTAATGAAATGAAATAAAAGAGAAGTTCCAGCGCAAGCGCTTAAGACTTGTCCGTAGTGATCAAGCTGTGATCCTGCAATCAACATAGACTTGAATCCAAGTAAGAGATTTATGGGTTCTCTCTCCTTTCAATCACTCGAGCGAGGGTGTAGTATAGGGTAGAAATTAAGGAGAGCCCGCCTTAGATATTTAAATCACTATTTACCCAAGCGCTCGTGTTGACAGTAGCTCCTCAACCGCTGAGGACACCGCGCTAAGCGGCGAAACATGTCGGGGGAGCTGCAATTAGATAAAATAGACGTCCTAGTTTTCCTGAGAAGCGGAGTGTACTGCAGACACTCCGTGCAAATGATTTAGATAAAGATGAGAGCTTAGTGCGGAAGTCAGAAGTAACGATTAGACCTGACAGGTGGCTGTTTGAATAAAAGTAAGCAATAAGAAACGAACTAATGATATAATAAATGGCACAAATCTAAGTGTGTACTTCAATCAGCTAGCTGTCATAGGTATTCCGCCTAATAGAGATTATAAAGTGATAATAGAATAACACATTAACGCTGGAATGCTGCACTGAGAGAAGCAATGCCGCATTAACCTATTAGGGGATATGAAGAAACTATCACCATAGGTCTCCCTTACTACACACTCTACAATAAGCACATAGGAATAAGAGGAGATAAATATATGATATAAAACTAGGTGACTATTAACTCTTTTAAATGATTTGGACACTATAATTTTAGGATCATATTATTAAAGGTTAAGTTTTAAATAAAAGGCCAGAAAACAGGAACTTTATAGCCTTATATTTGAATTTTCTTATATTTGAATTTTCTTATATTTGAATTTTCCTGGACCCCCTTTGGATCGTTCTTTGTTTATTTAATCCTCACAAGGAGTCACTATGTCCCACTATTGGGACATAACATGTTTGGGAGAAGGGGCCCGAGATGGGTCTCGTTTTCATGTGGTAACTGCCAGGCCTGCGGGTATGTGGTTAGGACACCCACGTTTGACAACTCCAGTGGAGTTCGTCAGTACAGGATTGTCCACCACATTACCTGCAGAACTACAGCAGTGGTATACCTAGCCACCTGCCCCTTTAATAAACTATATGTCGGTATGACAACAAGAGAACTTTGGGTACGGATCCTTGAACATGCTAGTAGGAACAGACTGGCAACTACGGCCAGTGTTGAGAATATGGCAAAAATGCAACCGGTGACTCTACACTTCAAGGAGAGACATAATTTTGGTGTATAAATTATGCTAAATATAATAAATATATTGATATAAAATAAATATAAAATATAGATATATAAATAAAATATATGATAAAATAAAGATAAATATATCATATAAAACTAGGTGACTATTAACTCTTTTAAATTGTTTGGGCACTATAATTTTAGGATCATATTATTAAAGGTTAAATTTTAAATAGAAGGCCATAAAACAGGAACTTTATAGCCTTTGTCTATTGAACTCCTTATCCTTGTGAGGCTATCGCCAAGGCTCTTAGCTCTCTTCCAGGTTATCAAGGGGTAATCTGAGAGTGAATCTTTAAGGTCCTGATCAGACAAAAGAATTGGCAAATATTTTGTAAATATACCCCGTATTTTACCCCACTGTGAGTTAAAGGATGTAATGAAATGAGGTTTTACATCGGTAATTTTCTTGTTACTAACCAAAAGGGAATCCCAAGAGGAATGTTTCGCCCTCAGGTATCCCCTCCTGATATCCCGTTGATTATATCTCCTGTTACGAAACCGATTGGGTCTCAATCGGTCTCATTATATCAGATCCTCAGATCAGACCCCCTTATCAGACTTCAGATCACACCCCCATATCAGATCCTCAGACCTCCTTATCAGATCCTCAGACCACCTTATCATATTGTCATGGAACCATGAACCAGACGTACAACAAGAGATAAGTGGAAATAAGAAGGCTTTATTGAAAATCAAGCTGTAAGGCAAAAGTCCAAACGGATGGCTAAACCGAAGCAGGATCTTGCGAAGCCAGAGGTCAGGAACCAGAAGGGTAGTCAGACGAAGCCTGGATCAGGAACCAGCAGGGTAGTCAGACGAAGCCTGGATCAGGAACCAGCAGGGTAGTCAGACGAAGCCAGGATCAGGAACCAGAAGCAGCAGCAGTCTTAGAAGCATGTGAACACAGGAGGACCAAGCAAGGAACTGAAGCCACAGACCTCCTATATATATGAGCTAGGCATCCAGCTCCTCCCAGTGGGAAGGAGAAGCCGCAGGGTGCGAGGCTACAAGAAACCCAGAAACCAAGATGGCCGCCAGCACATGTCAAACGAAGGAGAGCAGCAAGAAGGTAAGACCATGACACATATCCTCAGACACCCATATCAGATCTTTAAACCCTCTTATCGGATCCTCAAACCTCTTTATCAGATCCTTACACCCCCATATCAGATTCTTAGACCCCAATATCAGACCTCAGAGACCCCAAATAATTACATTAACTTACCTTTCCTGCTCTACCACTACTCTCCACATCCTGTGCCCTCTCAGGCAGTCCCCACTCGCTGGTCTTCTCTAGGCCCACGCTGCACTATGACCTGACTACGTACAGTGTCAGGTCATAGTGTCTACCTAAGTCCTGACACTGTAGGCAGTCAAGACAGTGCAGCGCTTCCATAATGAACAATATACGCAATGGTCGGCCAAGAAAACAGCAGATGAAAGACATATCATTCTTACTTCCTTTCAAAATCATCAGATGTCCAGCAGTGCTGTCAGCTTAGAACTGGCAGAAACCAATAGGACATATGTACACTCATTTACTGTTTGGAGAAGTCTGGCCAGAAGTGGTCTTTATGGAAAATTTGCAGCCAAAAAGCCATACCTTTGATGTGGAAACAAGGCCAAGTGACTCAACTATGCATGAAAACCAAGGAACTGGGGTGCAGAAAGATGGCAGCAGGTGCTCCAGACTGATGAGTCAAAATCTGAAATATTTGACTGGCACTTTGTTCACTGAAGGGCTTGAGAACGGTACAATGAGTGTCTTGGTGCACCGGTGGCTTGGAGAAGCTTGCCAATGCACAGAACGACAAATCCCAACACAATGATGAGATGCTATAAAATGTCTGCTTAATTGTCCAAAGTTAAAAAGATTCCAGCATAAATCACAGCATGATAAGCAGCTATGCATTTCCTATTATTCAATCCTTCATCAAGGATAGCCCGCTAGTCATGTCATGATTAATGCTGGAATCTTTTTAACTTTGGACAATAAAATAGATGTTTTATTGGATCTCATAGTTGTGCTGCAATTTGTTGTTCTAAATAATGTGTGTCTGCAGTCAACAGTGAAGCATGGTGGAGGTTCCTTGCAAGTTTGGGGCTGCATTTCAGCAAATGGAGTTGAGGATTTGGTCAGGAATCAAGATTAATAGTGTCCTCGAGGCAATACCATCAGGGAGGCTCTAAATGTATAATGCAGCAGAAAATCGACGCCAAACATACAGCCAATGTCATTTAGAACTAACTTTAGTGTAAAAAAGAATAAAGAGACCTGGAAGTCATGATATGGTCCCACAGAGCCCTGATCTCAACATCATCTAGTCTGTCTGGATTACATGAAGAGACAGAATGATCTGAGAAAGCCTGTGTCCACAGATCTGTGGTTGGTTCTCCAAGATGGAACAACCTCCATGCCGAGTTTCTTCAGAAACTGCGTGCGTGTACCTAGAAGAACTGATGCTGAAGGCAAAGACTGGTCACACCAAATATTTATTGGATTTAGCTTTCTCTTTTTGTCATTCACTGATAAAAAATAAACTAGTAACACTTCTATTTTTTAAAGCATTCTTACTTTGCAGCATTTTCCCCACATCTGCCTAAAGCTTTCGCACAGTACTGTATAAACTGTGGGATAGAGCTATGGAATGTATTATGTATCACGCCTGGGGGCTGAGACAGTACTTTTTCTATTAGAAATTTGTTTGGTTAGTGGGTCTGTTACATTTGTGATTGGAAGGAATGAAAACTCTCTTCACATCCCCATTAGTCACAGAGTTTTAAAATAAATAGAAATGGCTGGAGAAGTACAATGTATGGGAGATTTCCTGCATTCTGGTAAAGGAAATGACACAGGAAGCCATAATATATTCCTGTATGTACAGAGTCATGGACCAAATATCCCTGGTACAGCACAGAATCCTACACTCCTTTGACCACGTGTCGCAGCGCTTACCACCTAAAATGAAATGGAAATGTTCAAATAAGAGATTAAACTTTAAGAATTGGGAAGGAAAATTCCACCTCAATAGAGCTTTAAGGTGGAATCCAAAAGTGGTTGTGCCTAATGGCCCGGATCGGCAGAAGTGTTGATACAGGCCGTTTAATTCCTTAGATGCCGTGGTCAATAGCAAACGCTACATCTAAGCGGTTTAGGCTGAGAGAATTCCATCTGTCAGGCATCAGACCCTGCGAATGCGAGATTATGGGGTGCCAATGCTTGGCGGCCTGGAGCCTATTGAAGGTGCATAGATCTGCCTTCAGTATATGCCTGCAGTGTATGCCAGAGATGCACAGCCTGATAGTGCCTTTCAGTATAGTACTTACAGTACAATACACTGTACTGCATAAGTAGTACAGTGTTTTATAAAAGCAATCAGAGGATCCTTTGTTAAAGTCCCCTTGTAGGACTATTTAATGATTAAAGGGCATCTGTCAGCAGATTTGTACCTATTTTTTAACATGAAGATTTTTTTTATTTAATAAAACTTTTGTTTTAAAGGGCATCTGTTGGCAGATTTGTAGATTTGTACCTATGACACTGGCTGACCTGTTACATGTGCGCTTGGCAGCTGAAGACCTCTGTGTTGGTCCCATGTTCATATATGCTCAGCATTGCTGAGAAAAATGATGGACTTAATATATGCAAATGAGCCTCTATCATTGTCCTTACTCCTACAGGCTCTGCTTTCTATGCAACTCCCGCACAATCAGCACTTTGATTGACAGGGCCAGGCAGGTGTGCTGATGTTTTCACTTCCTGGTCCTGTCAATCAAAGTGCAGTTGAAGTGGCAGTTGCAGAGAGAGCAGAGCCTCTAGGTGTAACGGCAACACCCCTGTTGCTCCAAGAGGCTCATTTGCATACAGTACAGACCAAAAGTTTGGACACACCTTCTCATTCAAAGAGTTTTCTTTATTTTCATGACTATGAAAATTGTAGATTCACACTGAAGGCATCAAAAACTATGAATTAACACATGTGGAATTATATACATAACAAAAAAGTGTGAAACAACTGAAAATATGTCATATTCTAGGTTCTTCAAAGTAGCCACCTTTTGCTTTGATTACTGCTTTGCACACTCTTGGCATTCTCTTGATGAGCTTCAAGAGGTAGTCACCTGAAATGGTTTTCACTTCACAGGTGTGCCCTGTCAGGTTTAATAAGTGGGATTTCTTGCCTTATAAATGGGGTTGGGACCACCAGTTGCGTTGTGGAGAAGTCAGGTGGATACACAGCTGATAGTCCTACTGAATGGACTGTTAGAATTTGTATTATGGCAAGAAAAAAGCAGCTAAGTAAAGAAAAACGAGTGGCCATCATTACTTTAAGAAATGAAGGTCAGTCAGTCCGAAAAATTGGGAAAACTTTGAAAGTGTCCCCAAGTGCAGTCACAAAAACCATCAAGCGCTACAGAAACTGGCTGACATGCGGACCGCCCCAGGAAAGGAAGACCAAGAGTCACCTCTGCTGCTGCGGAGGATAAGTTCATCCGAGTCACCAGCCTCAGAAATCGCAGGTTAACAGCAGCTCAGATTAGAGACCAGGTCAATGCCACACAGAGTTTTAGCAGCAGACACATCTCTAGAACAACTGTTAAGAGGAGACTGTGTGAATCAGGCCTTCATGGTAGAATATATAACCAAACAGAAGGAGTGAGACAAGTCTAGTACAAATGAAACTAGCGATACTAAAATAGTCCAAAAGTCACATAATTTATTGAAAAATCACAAGAGGACACATGATCAGCACTGGTCACACAAAAACAATTGACACAGGTTACAATACACATTAAAAACCAAGAGGACCGATGGTGAACTGACAGTACATATATATAAATAAAGTGCATGTGCATAAATATTTCCGATTGGTCGTTAGTTAAGGGATATGTAGTATCCACAAATTATAGCTCATAAACTACCAAGAGAATTCCTACATGCATTATTTATCAGCATTTGCCAAAAAGTGAGCATGATAATACACACCACATTTATCAAAGCTGAGGCAGTAGGATAGTTGGAGTTGTAACCAGCACATAAAAGGAAAATACTGACCACTCGATTCTAATATACCGTACAGCAACACCACCGGTCCACTCCCCAGCTTTTTCAAGGGGTACTGGTTGGTCCGGTGAGGGTGATGCCCTAAATAGGTCAGGTGGCTGAATCTCATTGGTTGCTGGACTAACATTCAATTACACCCTTATAGCTCACCTGAGCATTATCACGTGGCGAGTACTCAGCTGGCAGCGCCCGGCGTATCACACTGGCCACCGCACCGCAGGTGACACCACGCCGGTCCGGAGAAGGGCGGTCACGCTCTTCCTGCGCGACAATCGTGACCCGAGAGCGGCCGGCGGCACCCACGCGCGGCGCATGCGTGGAACGCCGGGCGCACCATAGTCGCCATGTTGAATCAGGGCATATGGATCGGCCATCATACATATAATTCAAAATCGGATGAGTATACAGAAATCGTGGCAATTTTCGAATACAGCATATATACAAAGATAGTACATCCCAAAACACAGATCATATTCGTGTTAACAAAAGCGCATATAAATTCTCAGTCCACCTGAGCAAAATACACAGCACATTGGGTTGCCCCATCAGTTGTTATGAAAAAGAATATGTATTTTTTATATTTGTTTTGGATTGATTTTCATATATATGTATACATATATGTATATATTAATGTAGTACAGGGATCTGAAGCGCAATTGCGTTGTACAGGTACCTCATACTACATAAAGATAGTAGTCATATACACTGGATTATACAATAATTCAGTGTAGAGGAACTACAATGGTAGTAATTATGACGCCTGCGCAGGTAGCCAACGTAGATTCAAAAGACAATTTTTATATTAGTTCTGTGAAAGGAAAAATTAAAAATTAAATACATGAAACCAAATCCGTATCATATAAATATTAGACCATAATACATGGTTAGCAGTGTACATTATACCGTGTGATAGATTGTGCCAGACCTATCCAGGGATTGGAAAAAAAGGGTAACATCCAACATATTCGTGCCTCTGTAAATGCACACATTGTGCCCACAGAGATCAAATATTGAAATTATTTAATATCTATCAGACCCCTCTTCACGGTAGAATATCTGCTAGGAAACCACTGCTAAGGACAGGCAACAAGCAGAAGAGACTTGTTTGGGCTAAAGAACACAAGGAATGGACATTAGACCAGTGGAAATCTGTGCTTTGGTCTGATGAGTCCAAATTTGAGATCTTTGGTTTCAACCACCGTGTCTTTGTGCGACGCAGAAAAGGTGAACGGTTGGACTCTACATGCCTGGTTCCCACCGTGAAGCATGGAGGAGGAGGTGTGATGGTGTGGGGGTGCTTTGCTGGTGACACTGTTGGGGATTTATTCAAAATTGAAGGCATACTGAGCCAGCATGGCTACCACAGCATCTTGCAGCGACATGCTATTCCATCTGGTTTGCGTTTAGTTGGACCATCATTTATTTTTCAACAGGACAATGACCCCAAACACACCTCCAGGCTGTGTAAGGGCTATTTGACCATGAAGGAGAGTGATGGGGTGCTGCGCCAGATGACCTGGCCTCCACAGTCACCGGACCTGAACCCAATCGAGATGGTTTGGGGTGAGCTGGACCGCAGAGTGAAGGCAAAAGGGCCAACAAGTGCTAAGCATCTCTGGGAACTCCTTCAAGACTGTTGGAAGACCATTTCAGGTGACTACCTCTTGAAGCTCATCAAGAGAATGCCAAGAGTGTGCAAAGCAGTAATCAAAGCAAAAGGTGGCTACTTTAAAGAACCTAGAATATGACATATTTTCAGTTGTTTCACACTTTTTTGTTATGTATATAATTCCACATGTGTTAATTCATAGTTTTTATGCCTTCAGTGTGAATCTACAATTTTCATAGTCATGAAAATAAAGAAAACAGGCATACTGAACCAGCATGGCTACCACAGCATCTTGCAGCGACATGCTATTCCATCTGGTTTGCGTTTAGTTGGACCATCATTTATTTTTCAACAGGACAATGACCCCAAACACACCTCCAGGCTGTGTAAGGGCTATTTGACCATGAAGGAGAGTGATGGGGTGCTGCGCCAGATGACCTGGCCTCCACAGTCACCGGACCTGAACCCAATCGAGATGGTTTGGGGTGAGCTGGACCGCAGAGTGAAGGCAAAAGGGCCAACAAGTGCTAAGCATCTCTGGGAACTCCTTCAAGACTGTTGGAAGACCATTTCAGGTGACTACCTCTTGAAGCTCATCAAGAGAATGCCAAGAGTGTGCAAAGCAGTAATCAAAGCAAAAGGTGGCTACTTTGAAGAACCTAGAATATGACATATTTTCAGTTGTTTCACACTTTTTTGTTATGTATATAATTCCACATGTGTTAATTCATAGTTTTGATGCCTTCAGTGTGAATCTACAATTTTCATAGTCATGAAAATAAAGAAAACTCTTTGAATGAGAAGGTGTGTCCAAACTTTTGGTCTGTACTGTATATTAAAACTTCATTTTTGTCAGCAATGCAGGCTCATATGAACATGGGACCAACACGGATGTCTTCAGCTGCCAAGTGCACATGTAACAGGTCGGCCAGTGTCATAGGTACAAATCTGCCAACAGATGCCCTTTAAAACAAAAGTTTTATTAAATAAAAAAAATCTTCATGTTAAAAAATACACAATAATTATGTAATTTATCCCATACAGTGAACACCGTAAAAGAAAATTGGTGTTTTTTGCTGCAAAAAAAGAAAAAGAAATAAGTTATGTGTCCTGGGATGCAGCGATGCAAAAACATATTTTTTTAAAAAAATAGTAAATGCAGAAAACACTGTGGGGGTCATTTATCAAACTGGTGTAAAGTAGAACAGATTCCACCTTTCATTTTTGACAGCTCCTTTAGAAAATGAAAGGAGGAATCTGATTGGCTGCTATGGGCTACTAAGGCAGTTCTATTTTACACCAGTTTTATAAATTGCCCCCAATATTTATTTGGTATCACTGCAATCGTACTGACCCAGAGAATAAAGTTATGGTATTTAGGACGAAAATTGAACAATGGAAAATGTATAATTAGGGATGAGCGAATCGACTTCAGAAGAAACATGTGCATAATACTTTTGAATACTGTACGGAGCTACATACAGTATTAGAATGTATTTGCTCCTATGAGCCGAAGTTATTACTTACTTCGCATAACAACTTCATAAATAAATTTCTACTGTAAAAAAACATTTCCCGAACTCGGGTTCAGTTCCAATGTTTCATCCGAAGTCGATTCGCCTTATTCCTATTTATAATGTAAAAACTCAGTGGCACTATTGCTTTTTGACATCCCCCAAAGAAAGACTTAAAGGGGTTGTCCAACCCCTATAATGACCCCTTCCCCCCCACCCCCCGCAATGCCCGGGCCCTCGTATACATTATACTTACCTGCTCCCCTGCTCCAGATCCCTGAGCGGCCACCGTTGTATCGCGGGTGACACTAGGGAGATGCAGCGGCGGCCATGCGGGGATCAGAAGCGACGCGGGTGCCAGGGAGTGGGGTAAGTGTAATGTATAAGAAAAGCCCGGGCATTGGGATGTGGGGGGGGGGGGGTCATTATAGGTGTTAATTTAATATAAGTTAATTAGTAAGTGGTATACCCCAAAATGGCGCGATTAAAACTACAACTTGTTCTGCAAAAAAACAAGCCCTCGTATGGCTGCTTCGACGGAAAAATAAAAAAGTATAGTTCTTGGAACACAGTGATAAAAAGAGTGAAAACAATTGTTGGTCACTGACCCTGGGTTCACACCTGAGCGTTTTACAGCGCGTTCAAACGCGCTGTAAAACGCTTAAGACATGAAAACCAATGCTTCCCTATGGGAAGGGTTCACACCTGGGCGTTTTACAGCGCGTACGAACGCGCTGTAAAACGCCCGACGCTCAAACAAGTACTTGAGCTTCTTTGGGGCGTTTTGACGCGCGTTTGTGGCCATAGGACACTGCAGTCAATGACACAAACGCGCGTCAAACGCGCGTTTACTATTACCAAAAACGCGCATAAAAACGCGCGACAAAAACGCGCGTAAAACGCGCGTTTGAGGAACGCTCAGGTGTGAACCCAGGGTTAGGGATTAATGGCCTAGGAAGGTAAGCAGGAATGTATGGAGAGGCCAGGATACCACTTGTTGGATAATGCAATTTCTTGTGACGCAGAAACAGGCTCATTAACCCCTTCAGTATCAGGAAGATGTTGGTTTTTGCATTTTCATTTTTTTGCCTCCCCACCTTCCAAGAGCCATAACTTTTTTTCCATTTAGTTATGTAAATAATTTCTGCACCTTTTCTCATTGACATATGAATTTTTATTTTTAGGTTATTTTAGTATCTTTTTTTGTTTTATTATTTTTTTATACCCAAGAAAATGTAAAGAAAAAAAAGAAAGTAGTCTGTTTTTTTACATCTTTTGTTAATGGTACAATGTGCAGATTATCCCTATTCCATAACGATCGACTTGATATAGGGGTTACACAGGTGATGGTCGCCGGTTTTTTTCACATTTTGTGCTCCCCCCCCCCCCATAAGGCCATACAAGACCTTTGGGGGGCATTTAACCGCCTCCGGACCGCCTAACGCAGATGTGCGGTCCGGAGGCTGCAGCGCTGCGCACAGTCACGCATATACGTGTCATCTCGCGAGACGCGAGATGACATGCTTTGCCGGCCCGCGCATGCGCAGTTCGGGCCGGCATTTCGTCGAGAAGTATTTCGTCAGCCAATGATCGTGGCTGGCAGGTTGCTGATTTTTTAAAAATCCAATCAGAGTGCCAGATAGCAGATCATATTTGTAAATATGATCTGTTATATGGCTGCCTGCTCCTCTGCTGGTTCTTTTCGTCGGTTGGATCCAGCAGAGGAGCAGGCTTCACAGTGAGTACACCAAACATCACACTTTAGCCCCAGATCACCCCCTGCACCCCAATTAACCCTTTGATCACCCCTTTGATCGCCCCTGTCAATCACAAGTGAAAGGAAAAAAGTGATCAGTGCAAACTGTCACTTTTTTTTTTTCACTGGTATTGACCGTTAGGTTTCAGTATAGTTTAGGCCCCTTGGTTAGGTAGTTTAGGGATCAGTTAGCGCCCAGCCCACCGCACCGCAGTCCGTTATTCGCTGATTAGCGTATCGCTAATCAGCATTTGTACTTTTATAGTATCTGGAAGTGATCAAAACTGATCACGGTCAGATCTATAATTGTATTAGTGTCACTTCGCCCTCCACCCAAAACGCAGTGTTTGCCCGATCAGGCCTGATCGGTCGCCCACACGTGCGTTCACCCACGCCCGCCCCACCGCAGTGACGAAAAAATTATTTTTTTTTGATCACTGCACAATCACTTTACACGCACTGCGGCGATAAAAAAATCAGTTTTGATATTTTTTATCAACCGCAGCGGCCTCCGGTACTTCGCTAGCCTCCCCTTTGTAAGACAGGCTTGCTTTTTTTCTTGGGTAGTCTCAGGGAATACCCCTAAATTTAGTTGCCCAAAATGTCAAACAGGGGGTATTCTTCTGAAGAGGCCTACAGGCTTCTGACCCAGTCGGATGAGGAATGGGAACCCTCATCTGATGAATCCAGCGGGTCAGAATACGAACCTGTAGAAAGCAGTGGCTCTCTGACCCAAAGTTCGGACGAGGAGGCTGAGGTCCCTGATACCACCAGGCGTACCCGGCCCCGTGTCGCTAGACCGCAGGTTGCGCAGGATCCGCTTCAAGAGCAGCAGAGTGGGGCTGGTGCTGTCGGATTACGTGGTGAGGCATACACCAGCAGCCCAGCCCTCCCTGGACCTAGTACCAGCACTGCCGTAGAACATGGTGAAGTAGCGAGCACCAGAAGGGCAGTTGAAGCTGGTACGGTGGCATGTGCAGTAGTGACCCCGTCGCAGCCACCGCAAAGACGTGCCCGTAGAGCCCCTAGAGTCCCTGAGGTGCTGGCAAACCCTGATTGGCAGTCCCCAACTTCAGCCGCACCTGTAGTTTTCCCTTTCACCGCCCAGTCTGGAGTTCGGGTTGAGACAGCTCAGATCGGTTCGGCCCTGGGATTTTTTGAGCTGTTCTTGACTGCGGAGCTCTTAGACTTAGTTGTGGCAGAAACAAATCGGTATGCCACACAATTTATAACCGCTAACCCGGGAAGCTTTTATGCCCAGCCTTTCCGGTGGAAACCAGTCCAAGTTTCCGAAATTAAAACTTTTCTGGGCCTCCTCAACATGGGTCTAACTAAAAAGCATGAATTGCGGTCATATTGGTCCACGAACCCAATTCATCACATGCCCATGTTCTCTGCTGCTATGTCCAGGGCACGTTTTGAGGCCATCCTGCGTTTCCTGCACTTTAGTGACAACACCGCCTCCCGTCCCAGAGGCCACCCTGCTTTTGACCGGCTCCACAAAATTCGGCCCCTCATAGACCATTTCAACCTGAAATTTGCAGATTTGTATACCCCAGAGCAAAACATCTGCGTAGACGAGTCCCTGATACATTTTACCGGGCGCCTTGGCTTCAAACAATACATCCCAAGCAAGCGCGCCCGGTATGGGGTCAAATTGTATAAGCTCTGTGAAAGGGCCACAGGCTATACCCACAAATTTCGGATCTATGAGGGAAAAGATCAGACCCTGGAGCCGGTCGGTTGCCCTGACTACCTGGTGAGCAGTGGGAAGACAGTTTGGGACTTGGTGTCACCCTTATTCGGCAAGGGGTACCATCTTTATGTGGACAATTTTTACACAAGTGTGGCCCTCTTTAGGCATTTGTTTCTAGAACGGATTGGCGCCTGTGGTACCGCGCGAACTAGTCGCGCGGGCTTCCCCCAACGGCTCGTTAGCACCGCTCTTGCAAGGGGGTAGAGGGCCGCACTGTGTAACGAAGAACTGCTCGCGGTGAAATGGAGAGACAAGCGTGACGTTTACATGCTCTCCTCCATTCACGCAGACACGACAATACAAATTGAGCGAGCAACCCGTGTCATTGAAAAGCCCCTCTCAGTCCACGACTATAACCTTCACATGGGAGGGGTGGACTTCAATGACCAGATGTTGTCTCCGTATTTAGTTTCCCGCAGAACCAGACGCTGGTATAAGAAGGTGTCTGTATATTTGATTCAATTGGCTCTGTATAATAGTTTTGTTCTCTATAGTAAGGCTGGGAGAACTGGATCCTTCCTCAAATTTCAGGAAGAGATCATCGAGAACCTCCTGTACCCAGGAGGTTCCGTGGCCCCATCCACCAGTGTAGTTAGCCGTCTACACGAGCGACATTTCCCCAATGTCGTTCCTGGTACCTCAACCCAACAGTCACCCCGAAAAAGATGTCGTGTCTGTAGCAGGAGTGGAATAAGGCGTGACACCCGCTATTTCTGTCCTGACTGTCCTGACCACCCTGCCCTATGCTTTGGAGAGTGTTTCCGGAAGTACCACTCACAGGTAAACCTAGCATAGGGATCATCTCACCAGGACAGGCACACAGGGCTATTAGGGCCCATTCACTCACACAGCTGCTGCAAACGTCTCCTTTCACCTGGGACAAAGTGCATAACGCACTTCGCCACATCTTTGGGCGATTTGCGCTTTGCACATTGACCCATGGGGAAGGAGAGGTTTGTTCTATAAAGGTAAAAAAAAAAAAAAAAAAAAAGGTTAAGTTCAGTTAAAAAAGTTAAAGTTTATATGTTCTGTTGCAAAGTTAATAAAATTATTGCGTTGCGACCTGGTTTTTTTTTTTTTGTTTTTTTACCTTCCAGGTGGACCAACCGATCGACTAGCTGCAGCACCGATGTGCATTCTGACAGAAGCATTGCGCTGCTGTCAGATTACACGCAAGTCGGTGTATGCGGCGCTGCAAGATGAGATTTCTCCTCTGCAGTAAAAGATACGTTTGCCGATGCATACGAGCTGAGGAGGAGGCGGCGTTCCTATGCTTTGGCAAACACTTTGTATGTAAAAAAAATAAAAATAAAATCCCGGCAATGATTTATTCATCCACATCGATTGATGTGAATGGAGAAATCTGGTTTGCCAGGGCATACGAGCTAAGTGGGTATGGATGTTGGGCGGAGCTCCTATGTCCTGGCAGATGCCTTTCCCCTCCTTTTTTTTTTGGCAGAGATTTTTTCATCCACATTGATCGATGCGAATGAAGAAATCTGTGCCGTTCATTTTTTTCTTTCAGCCCAGAGGCTGAACGGAAAAAAAAATCTCATTACCTGTATGCTCAATATAAGGAGAATAGCAGAAACTCCTAATGCTGGCCATACATGTAATGATTGCGGAGACCCTCAAATGCCAGGGCAGTACAAACACCCCACAACTGACCCCATTTCGGAAAGAAGACACCCCAAGGTATTCGCTGAGGGGCATATTGAGTCCATGAAAGATTTAAATTTTTGTCCCAAGTTAGCGGAAAGTGAGACTTTGTGAGAAAAAAATAAAATAAATCAATTTCCGCTAACTTATGCAAAATAAAAAAAATTCTAGGAACTTGCCAGGCCCCTCATTGGATACCTTGGGGTGTCTTCTTTCCAAAGTGGGGTCACATGTGGGGTATTTATACTGCCCTGGCTTTTTAGGGGCCCTAAAGCGTGAGAAGAAGTCTGGGATCCAAATGTCTAAAAATGCCCTCCTAAAATGAATTTAGGCACCTTTGCACATCTAGGCTGCAAAAAAGTGTCACACATCTGGTATCGCCATACTCAGGAGAAGTTGGGGAATGTGTTTTGGGGTGTCATTTTACATATACCCATGCTGGGTGAGATAAATATCTTGGTCAAATGCCAACTTTGTATTAAAAAATTGGAAAAGTTGTCTTTTGCCAGGATATTTCTCTCACCCAGCATGGGTATATGTAAAATGACACCCCAAAACACATTCCCGAACTTCTCCTGAGTACGGCGATACCAGATGTGTGACACTTTTTTGCTGCCAAGGTGGGCAAAGGGGCACATATTCCAAAGTGCACCTTTCGGATTTCGCAGGCCATTTTTTACACATTTTGATTGCAAAGTACTTCTCACACATTAGGGCCCCTAAATTGCCAGGGCAGTATAACTACGCCACAAGTGACCCCATTTTGGAAAGAAGACACCCCAAGGTATTCCGTGAGGGGCATGGCGAGTTCCTAGAATTTTTTATTTTTTGTCGCAAGTTAGTGGAATATGAGACTTTGTAAGGAAAAAAAGAGAAAAAAAAAATCATCATTTTCCGCTAACTTGTGCCAAAAAAAAAAAAATTCTAGGAACTCGCCGTGCCCCTCACGGAATACCTTGGGGTGTCTTCTTTCCAAAATGGGGTCACTTGTGGCGTAGTTATACTGCCCTGGCAATTTAGGGGCCCTAATGTGTGAGAAGTACTTTGCAATCAAAATGTGTAAAAAATGGCCTGCGAAATCCGAAAGGTGCATTTTGGAATGTGGGCCCCTTTGCCCACCTTGGCAGCAAAAAAGTGTGACAGATCTGGTATCGCCGTACTCAGGAGAAGTTGGGGAATGTGTTTTGGGGTGTCATTTTACATATACCCATGCTGGGTGAGAGAAATATCCTGGCAAAAGACAACTTTTCCAATTTTTTAATACAAAGTTGGCATTTGACCAAGATATTTATCTCACCCAGCATGGGTATATGTAAAATGACACCCCAAAACACATTCCCCAACTTCTCCTGAGTACGGCGATACCAGATCTGTCACACTTTTTTGCTGCCAAGGTGGGCAAAGGGGCCCACATTCCAAAATGCACCTTTCGGATTTCGCAGGCCATTTTTTACACATTTTGATTGCAAAGTACTTCTCACACATTAGGGCCCCTAAATTGCCAGGGCAGTATAACTACGCCACAAGTGACCCCATTTTGGAAAGAAGACACCCCAAGGTATTCCGTGAGGGGCATGGCGAGTTCCTAGAATTTTTTATTTTTGTCGCAAGTTAGTGGAATATGAGACTTTGTAAGGAAAAAAGAGAAAGAAAAAAAAATCATCATTTTCCGCTAACTTGTGACAAAAAAATAAAAAATTCTAGGAACTCGCCGTGCCCCTCACGGAATACCTTGGGGTGTCTTCTTTCCAAAATGGGGTCACTTGTGGGGTAGTTATACTGCCCTTGCCAACGGTTCTACCTACAGATACAACAAAGGTATCATTTTGAGCAGCATGATCAACCCTACCAGGAAGCATGCCTGTTCATGCTGACAGATGCTCGTTAACATTACATTTTGTTTAATTGAGTGATTTCTCCTGTAACGGGCGGCGGGCGCACTGTATAGAATGAGGGGCAAGGCAGAAATAATAAAAAAACATCCCTTCCTTCTTTATTGGGAATCCTGCGGTTACTGACAATTAGCGTGCAGCAGCAAATTCTTCAAGGAGCGTTCAGAAACATCCTTGCAGAAATACGTGCTGAGTGCCCGGATGTATATAGTCAACTGGTGGTCGGCAAATTATAGCAACCGCAAACAAAACCGTATTGTGTACAGATAATGCCATGCATAGCCAGACACTTGACAGACCGCTTCCACTTACAGTGGGGTCCATCCAGTTATGCAGAGGTCTGTCGTTCGCCTTGTGTACACAGCCTCTTATCTGAAAACACTCGGGCAGATTTATCAAAACTGTTGTGAAGAAAAATTGGCTTAGTTGCCCATAGCAACCATTCAGATTCCAGCTAAAGGAAAATGAAAACTGAAATCCGACTGGTTGCTATGGGCAACTAAGCCAGTTTTCCTTTACATCTATCTAGGCAAGAGGGGAGATTACAGAGACTTCACCGACAGGTCCTGGAAGTCTACAATTAAAGCATTGCGCCGGGTTAAGTGGGTGCATGAACGGGCAGGATACAGGAGCGGTAATGTACTCTATATAAAGCACAGCAATTGATTATTACCACAACTGTGGATGTTAATGATTCTTTCATGAACATTATTTTTGCTACAACTGACGCAAGTTCATAGTACAAGTATAACTTATAGCCACAAGTATCGTTTGGACTATTTCGGCTTAACAGCCCCGCCCCCCTAAGATTTGTGACGCCCAATTCAATCAATTATTAATTAAGGCTCTGTTCACACTTCTGGAGTATAACTGCTCATCTGGAAGCCAGATACATCTCTCCTGCCAGAGATCACACTTCACCTACAATTATAAATTGCACTCAAATGCTTCACTGTCCCTTTAAACGTTTGCTCCTAAACTACATTTCCCATGATGCCCTCCTCCGGACGTGCGTCGTGACGTTCCATGTACTGGTTCTCTCCTCTGTGTTTATGGCCGTGCGTGCTGACGTCACCGGGCAGCGATTCCTTCGCCTCTAGCAGTCCCTCCGTTGTCGTTGCTGCCGCTGTGTAGCAGTTCCTGCCTTGCAGCCAGTGTGCTCTGCCGGGCGGCCCCGTCCAGACCCGGGATTCTGGAGAACGACGCCTCCCCGACCGCCATATTTGCTGTTGCTTCGCTGCCATCATTGGTATTGTTCCGGGGGAGCAGACCAGCTTCGTCGTGACAGGCCTGTGACTTGTGCTGTCGTCCGCGGAGAGGAGCGCCGCACTCTGCCCTGTATCGCTGTAAGTCACGGAGACGACCCCTGGGTGCTGGCCGCCCAGCGTGGTCCTACTGCCCGCCTGATGCACCTCCGGGGCCCACGTCCTGCTGTCAGCTGCTCCCAGCCATTGTTAATGAGACAGGCTTTGTTCTCCCCTTCCTGATGTGATGTCTCCAGCCTGCTGCCCATAGTTGGGGGGTGGTGACCCCCCAATCCTGTCCCTTTCACCTAATTCACCCCCATATTAACGCCATGTGAATAACATCCTGTACGAACCGCCATCGTGTGCCGCCTGGATTCACGCAATTCCGCCACCATGTCCAGGCTGCTCCTGTTTTTCTACATTTTAGAAATGGGGAGGTGGGATGCACTGTGGGACTGTGAACCTCAGGCTTCACCTGTCATAGTCACCCCACGTCTCTGGATTTTGGCGCACAGACGAAGGCGGTCGGTGACGGTATTGATGCATGCCCCTTGCCTGTGCTGTCCTAGACCGGGGCCCGCCTGATCATCGCCAGATATTGCGTTGTTACGTTTCCAGAAGCTTTGAATAATTTTGCTATTTTTGGTGGAAATTAACGAGCTCGTAATGGGGCGACGTAATCGTGACACACGAGTAACCGGCCTGTAGGCATAGCGAATGTCCCCCACAATGCAATGCTTGGTCACGTTCATTGTCTTCTGGCTCTTGATTGGCATTGGTGTCATATTTTTGGCTGGGTGTAGAGGACGCTGCCATTCTGTGAACGTTACGTTTTTGCGGATGGTGGACCGTTGTTTGATATCTCTGCACGTGTATGATTGCTGTATAGCAGGAGTAGGCAACGTCCAGCGCACCAGCTGTTGTTAAACTACGACTCCCAGCATGCATACTTGCTCTGCTCTTTTCAGACCTCCCGTAGATATGAATGGAGCATGCTGGGATTTGTAGTTTTACAACAGCTGGAGTAGCATGGACGATGAGAGGCCGGTCATCGCCGTGGTCCTCACACACCATAATTTATTACTTGTTTCCACGCCAGACCTGTCTACCGCTCCCGGCACACGAAAGGTTATTGCGTCCTGTACTGTGCGTAGGGTGGTCTTTGCCGCGAGTTTGTTCAGGCTGCGTTGGGTATCGGAGAATCCTGGAGGAAAGCGAGACCCAGCTACCTCTAGGCAAAGGAAGGGTTAAGTTCCGCTGTGTTGATGAATTCGGAGAGTCCCACGCTGCCCCCTCTGGAGGGGCTTACATCTGTCTTCCTTGGCAGGACCGCAAGTCTTTGTCACGAAGGCTGTTGGCTTTTGGAGATTCTTCCCGGACATATGCTCCCTCCCCCGGCGTTCGCTGTTCCTCTCCCGGAGTGTCAGGGGGGTCCTTCCTTTTATTTTGCGGCTTTGTTTGTGTTTTTATGGTAATTTGGGGTTTTTCGTTCTGTTTAGTCTCTTGCTGTATTTTGTCCCAGGTTTCTTGTCCTTCTGGTTCGCCTGTTATTTAGAAGTGTCAAAAGTTTGACAATAACCACGGAGGAAGGCCTCTTGCACACAAACGTATTTTCTTTCCGTGTCCATTCCGTTTTCTGGCGGACCTCTAGAAATGAACGTACACCGATGCAAAAATCCAGTTGTGTGCATGGGGCCAATTGCATCTACCTTCTAAGGCCCCATGCACATGAAGGCTCGTTCACACGAACGTGTGAAGCCCGTGCTGTGGACTGCAAATTGCGGTCCGCAATGCACGAGCACTGTCTGTGGGGTCCGCGATCCTTCCGTTCCGCAAAGAGATACAGCAAGTTCTATCTTTTTGCGGTGCGGAAGCACGGAATGGAACCCCAGAAAGCACTCCGTACTGTTCCATTCTTCCTTTCTGCATCTCCGGATTTGCGGACCCATTGAAATTGATGGGTTCGCATCCGTGATGCGGATCGGCCACGGAACGGTGCATGTGTGTTGCAGATCAGCAAATGCGGTCCGCAATACGGCACCGGGCAGCACACGTTCGTGTGAACGAGCCCTGACTGTGTATTTTTTGCACGTTGGATGCGGACACATTGAACAGGGCCACTAAAAATGCTGTCTGCATCCACGTGTCCGAGCCACAGTGCCACAAAAAAATAGAACATCTCCTATTCTTGACAGTTTTGTGGACAAGGATAGGACGTGTCTACAGAAGGGACAAAGAAGATGGCGGCATGCACACAGCCGGGATCCGTGGGGCCAAAATCTCTGGCAACAAGGTGTTAGTGTCTGTGAAGTGGCAAGATGGTCCAGCAGACCTACGGAAGGTCCCTTGTTGTCCATGCTGTGCGCTGCGCTGAAGAGATGCCTACCCTGAAGTGTTGAATTAGTGAGAGCCGTTGTACACGCGCCCCTAGGGCGTTTCCGTCTCGGCAGCATATTGGACAATTGTTTTCCTGGCTTTACATATGTTCATACATATATCAGCATATAGCGGGGGCTCGGTCACGCCGCCTGTCCCGCTGCTGGGATTGTTGCTACTTGTGACATGATGGACACACATGGTGTGCTGGCTGATGGATTTCCACCATGTGGTACACAGGCTGTAGCGTCAGGCTCATCCTCCGTGTGTCACCTATGTAGATAACCAGACATGGGATTTACACTCGTCGCCCTGGGACCTCTGCACCTGGGACTTGGTCAGCTCTGTATTGTGGCTTGAGCAGACGGCAGTCCATGCTTCTAGGGGAGAATACCGCCATATGGCATCCAGTGAGACTCGTCACCATTTTTTTTCTGTTGGATTTGTACATAATTAAATGGGTTCTGCACTCTGTTTAAACTGATGATCTATCCTCTGGATAGATCAGCATCTGACCGGTGGGGGTCCGACACCCGGCAGGACCCCGCCGATCAGCTGTTTGAGAAGGCAGCGACGTTCCAGCAGCACCACGGCCTTCTCACTGTTTACCGCCTGCCCAGTGACGTCACGACTAGTATCAATGGCCTGGGCGCGGCTAAGCTCCATTCAAGAAAAATAGAACATGTCCTATACTTGTCCGCAATTTTTTATTAAGTGTCGGCGATGTGCAGTCCACAAAATGCGGAACGCACATCGCCGGTGTCTGTGTTTTGCGGATCCACGGATTTGTGGATCTGCAAAACACACACACGGACGTGTGAATGGACCCTAAGGGCCAGCTGTTCCGTTCTGCAAAATATGGAATGTACACGGATGTCATCTGGATTTTTTGCAGATCCGTTATTTGTGGACCGCAAAATACATACAGTCGTGTGCATGAGCCCTTAATCTGAGCTGTTAAGTTCAGAAGGAGTTCAGCCTTGAGTTGAATTCTAAGGACCCTTCATACACATAAACGTCGTCCAAAACCGCTGATTTCGGCAAAGCCAGACGATTATCTTATGGGTTTGGAGGAGTTCCAACTTCTCCCCGAAAGACCGTTTTGGAGGAAGGTAGGTGTCTGTTAAATTTCAATCCCTGGTCGGTCGTTTGTTCCCTGGGAAGATAGGCCACCAGCATCTTACTCCTCTCTCACCGTGGAGAACACATGCATGCTCGGCCAGACTGTGTGCACATGTGTGGGGGTTGGTGGGAATAGCTGTTTGGCTGACAGCCATTGAGTGTTTGTGTTATATAGCCTTCAGCACGGGTGGTATGAATACATAAGAACGGATGTATAGTCTTCGGAAATGACATGAAGCGACTTGCAATGTGACGTCCATGATCTTATTTAGAATTGGGTCTTATATGTCAGCTCTCTGACCCGTTTCCTTCCTGTCTGATAGTCTCTCTATTTTCTCCTTAGAGAAAACGTCTTTCCTGTTCGTGAGAAATTTCTTGTTTGTTTTTATTAGTACTTTTGGCTCTAGTTTATGGATCACCCACCATTTCTAAGGATACTTGCCCAGACTGTGGCTGTATAAGAGCCTTAAAGGGGTTCTCAGCTTATTAATATCAAATTGGCTGGGGTCCTTCACCCAGCACCACCGCCGATCAGCTGTATGAAGAGAACGCAGCGCTCGTACAAGCTCTGTGTTCTCTTCTGTTTACCTTCTCGCTGTCAACATTGCAGCGCTGCGTTCTCCTCCTACAGCTAATCGGCAGAGGTGCCAGGGTCAGACTCCCACCAATCTGATATTGACATCAATATAGCAAAAGTGGGCAACCCCTTTAAAGTACAATCGCCATTTGTACATTCAGTATATCGGTATCATGTCATGAGCTGAGCAGATTGACGTATAGTCCCTGATAGAAATGAATGGGTCCGCAATTCCGTTACGTAAAATGCGGAACAAAATTGCGGACGTGTGAATAGACCCTTACCTGGTAAATAGCACGTGCAAGTCTTCATTCACCTCTCGTCGGGTCTCCTGCCTACTGAATGGCTAAATTGCTGTATGTTTCTTATCACTTCTGTGTTGCATAGCTCTGTGAAAACTCAGAGGTTCCCTGGCTATAAGAATTATATTATGTTCTTTAGGTGCCCATACACACTTGATGAATGTTGGCTGAACTTGCAGGTGTCTCCCCAATGGCAGATAATGGGGGGGGGGGGGGGGGGGAGGAAGGTCAGGCAGTTGCATTTTAACATGCAACGTCCTTCAAAAGGGAGATGAACCGCTGGCAGAGGTATCGGACAGTGGCTCATTCCCCTCTCGGTGTTGAGCGCACATGCATGCTTGGCCAAGCCATATATAAGCCGTATATAGATGGGGGGTTTTGAGGAATAACTGTTGGCCACGCAAGCTTTTAGAGTGTCTTGCAAACGTATTCACCCACCTTGACTTTTTTCGTGTTTTGTTACATTATAGCCTTAAGTTCAATGTTTTGCTAATCTGAATTTTATGTGATAGATCGGAACACAATAGTCTAAGTTGGTGAAGTGAAATGCTAAAATTGGCGGAAAAATGCCCCTGCGCCTTATGGGGCAAATACTAATGAAGTGCTTCCATTATGGAAGCGCTTCATTAGTACCCGAGGACATGTTCTATTTTTTTCGGGAATCGAATTGCGGACCCGTAAGTGCGGGTGGAAATGATGTCCACCTGTGTGCAATCTAAGTGTCTCATGATCTGTCATTACATATACACACCTTTTGAAAGGCCCCAGAGGCTGCAACACCTAAGCAAGAGGCATCACTAACCAAACACTGCCATGAAGACCAAGGAACTCTCCAAACAAGTAAGGGACAATGTTGTTGAGAAGTACAAGTCTACATGATCCCCAGGGGCACCATCAAATCTATCATAACCAAATGGAAAGAACATGGCACAAGAGCAAACCTGCCAAGAGACGGCCGTCCACCAAAACTCACGGACCGGGTAAGGAGGGCATTAATCAGAGAGGCAGCACAGAGACCTAAGGTAAACCTGGAGGAGCTGCAGAGTTACTCCAGTCTCTGCTGTGGATCTGTACATAGGATGACAATAAGCCGTACGCTCCATAGAGTTAGGCTTTATGGCAGAGTGGCCAGAAGAAAGCCATTACTTTCAGCTAAAAACAAAAAGGCATGTGGGAGACTCCCAAAATGTATGGACGAAGGGGCTCTGGTCTGATGAGACTAAAATTGAACTTTTCAGCCATCAAAGAAAACACTATGTCTGGTGCTAACCCAACACATCACATCACCATCCCCACAGTGAAACATGGTGGTGGCAGAATCATGCTGGGGGGATCGGACTGGGAAACTGGTCAGAGTCAAGAAAAAGATGGATGGTGCTAAATACAGGGATATCCTTGAGCAAAACCTGTACCACTCTGTGCGTGATTTGAGGCTAAGACGGAAGTTCACCTTCCAGCAGCACAATGACCCCAAACACACTGCTAACGCAACACTTGAGTGGTTTAAGGGGAAACATGTAAATGTATTATAATGGCCTAGTCAAAGCCCAGATCTCAATCCAATAGAAAATCTGTGGTCAGACTTAAAGGGATTCTGTCACCTCGTTTTAGTTTATAGAGCTGCGGACATGCACGGCTAGATCACCACTATCATGTCTGCAATATACCTTTCCCATAAAGCGGTGTCCTTTTATTGTGTTTAAAAAATTATTTTATAGGGAACACTATACCGGCACTGCCCATGCGCGAGCTCACGGCGGTGCTGGGCTCCTTCCCAGGGGGGCCTGGCTGGGCACAAAGGTTAGTACAGCTTTGGGCACCTTACCAGGCTCATTTACAGATCTATAAAATAATTTTTTTAAACACAATAAAAGGACACCGCTTTATGGGACAGGTATGTTGCGGACATGCTAGCGGCGATCTAGCCGTGCATGTCCGCAGCTCTATAAGCTAAAACAAGGGGACAGAATCCCTTTTAAAGATTGCTGTTCACAAGCACAAACCTTCCAACTTGAAGGAGATGGAGCAGTTTTGCAAGGAGGAATGGTGGTTGTTAAAAGTTATCCCCTACCCACAGGATAGGGGACAACTATTAGATTGGTGGGGGTCCTACTGCTGGGACCCCACGGCCAAGAGAACGAGGGCCCTGAAATTACCAGAGCGGTCGCACATGCGCATGGCTGCTCCATTCTTTTGTATGGGAGTTCTGGAAATAAGTGAATACAGCGCTCGGCTATCTCCAGAACTCCTGTAGAAACTAATGTAACGGGCGTGTAACCAGCAGCAGCGGTCATTTCAGGGGAGCTGTGTGGGGTACAGGCCATTTGTTCTCATGATCAGTGGGGTCCCAGCAGTCGGACCCCCACCAATCTGAGGTCTGATGCACGGATATGCAAAAAAAGGATGACCTCCGTGTGATGTCTGTATTGCATAATTTTTATTTATTTTTTGCTGATCCTTTGTGACCATAACTGTCCTTGTCTGCAAAATGGACAAGAATAGGACATGTCCTATCTTTTTTTACAGAACGGCCATGCGGACATATGGAAATGGAATGCACACTGCGTGAATGGTTCCGCATATGGACGTGTGCATAAGCCCTAATAGTTATCTCCTATCCTCTGGCTACTTTCACACCTGCGTTCGGTGCGGTCCGTCTTGTATCTGCACAGACGGATCCGCACCGATAATGCAAACGCTTGTATCAGTTCATAACGGACCCGTTTGCATGTCTTGACTTACATTGAATGTCAATGGGGGACGGATCTGTTTTCAATTGCACCAATTGTGTCAGTGAAAACGGATCCGTCCCCATTGACTTACATTGTAAGTCAGGACAGATCCGTTTGGCTCCGCATCGTCAGGCGGACACAAACGCTGCAAGCTGCGTTTTAGTGTCCGCCTCAAAAGCGCAATGGAGACCAAACGCAGCCAAATTGATGCATTGTGAACGGATCCTTATCCATTCAGAATGCAGTGGGGCTGAACTGATCCATTTTGGGCCGCTTGTGAGAGCCCTGAAACGTATCTCGCAAGCGGATCCAGAAACGCCAGTGTGAAAGTAGTAACTTTACTAGCCAGAATACCCCTTTAACAATGCAGAATGATTTAACAGCGTATTATCCGCATCCATATGTCCGTTCCGTAGCCGCGCAAAAAAAAAAAAAGGAACATGTCCTATTCTTGTCCATTTTGCGAACAAGGATAGGCATTGTTACCATGGATCCGCAAAAAAAAAGTGCCATACGGTTGTCATGTTTTTTTTCCGGACCGCAAAACACATACAGTCGTGTGAATCTAGCCTTAGGGTGCTGCCAGACATCGTTACTGTGCTGCATTTTTGGTGCATCAAAATAACTCGCCACAAAAACACAGAAAACATTTTCATAAAACATATCTGCGGTTATGGTCTGTGTTTTCTTCCAGCGAAGAGAAAAAAAACTAAAAAATACTGCTGACTTAATTACAGTAATTCCAAAACGGAGTTGCGTTAAGGGCGTTGGCCAGTGTCCTATATTGATGACCTATCCTCAGTATGGGTCATCAATAGCAGATCGGCGGCACTTGTTCTTTTCAAACAGATGATTGGCAGGGGGTGCCAGGAGTTGGACCCTCTCCAATCTGATATTGAATCGTCCGTATAGGACTCTATACAGGCATGTTGTGGCAGCACCCTTAGGCAATGTTCCTATTACATTAATGGCTCCAGTTGGGAAACGCTCCCGACATAAGCCTGCATTGTATTGTGCAGCGGGCATCTTTCTTACTGTATGCCATTGTGTAGTCTACTATGCTAGACCAACATATACAGAGGCCAGGAGGCCACGTTTTCACGAGAATGGAGTCCTGTGGATACTCTTGGCACATACAAGCTTTTCCAGACATACTCGCTAACATGACGTGAACAGGGCCGTAGACCCCTGTTCGCATTGTGCTGAGCTCTTCGCAGATTGGCATTGCTGACTGCCGGACTGATCCGCTGCACAAATGCCCATAATCCAATCATTCCTTCGCTTGTGTTACTTGACCTCTTTACTTGGCTCATAACCTGCTTGACAGCAATATGAAACCATGGGATCTGCTTCTGGATTTTTTTGCAGCTTTTTTTAACCTACAGGGAAAAACGCGAACGACAGGTTTCTTATTTTCCTTTAGCAACCGGTAATACAGTTCACCCAAGTGTGAGATCTGGAAGACGTTCTGTGCTGTAGAGATGCACAGAAAAACATTATTGATCATGAACTCTTCCATTTTCATTAAGGCCGAGGCCCCACGGGAGGTCAGGTCGTGGTAATGTCGCCACCTCAGTGCCTCCCCCTTGTGCAAAAGCCACAGGCGTCTTACAACCAAGGCCAGCCCTGCTGGAGATCATGGGGTTTTCTTGTGACATTTCCCACACTGAAGTTGTGAAACAGTCATGGTATTTTACTGCGTCTGATGGGATTGTTTACGAACATTTTTACGCCACTTTTTGGTGTGAAATAGTCACGAGACCCATTTTTTACATTTATTTTACGCACTATATTCCGCAATGCTTTACAGACGTTAGCATCGCGCTGTCCCCAATGGGGCTCACAACCTAAGTTCCCTTATCACTATGTCTTTGGAGTGTAGGAGGAAACCCACACAAACACGGGGAGAACATACAAACTCCATGCAGATGCTATCCTTGGTTTTGCAACTTTTTAAACACCTGTGTGTTTCACACCGTCCTTGCCTCTTGGAAACGGCGATGATGTGGCGGGGGCCAGGACTTACAATCCTTTACAGGTGGGTATCCACCCCCGGCTATACATAGGGTAAAATCCACGGCCAAGCCTTACTGAAATCCAGGCAAATCCACATGTAGATATTGGCATGGAAATGCAGCAAATCTGCAGTTAATATTCTGCCCTGTGTGACCGTACACAAAGGTCCCTGTAGAATGACAGCAAGCAGTGAATACTATAAGGAAGTGAGGCAGACAGTGTATTGCAAACTGGTGGAAATTTTTATCATACACGAAATAACCTTTGTTTGCTGAAACCAGAATATATATCTCTTTTAATAGCATGCATTATTTATTAAAAATGAGATCCAAGAGTTAGTCCTAGAAAAACATGTCCATGGGATATGCCCCCTATTTTCAGCTCAGCTCCATTAAAGTCAATGGGGTTGAGGGTCTAATACAGAGATGCCCAACCTGTGGCCCCCCAGCGTTGGAAAAACTATAACCCCCAGAAAGACGTAGTCACATGCAACTTGCATTGTGGTCTGTGATGGAAAAATTGTCTGCGACTTGCAACCAAAATTCTAACAGTGAGTTTTTTGCATTTTGAGTTGCGGTTGCAGCCAGTCACATCGCATCTATATAGAGTAACATTACATGCGATGTCGCAGTGTGGCATTGTGCTCTTCGTGTTGGTGTGTATCCCCAGGCTAAATGCAGCTCAAACTGGAGAGGGGGGCAATGATTGGAAACGTTTGGTTCATTCTAATCCCGTCCCAGTGTATCAGCCAATGGACCCTTAGGCCCCTTGCAGACGAGCGTGTCCGGATAAGGGTGTAATGTGTTTTGTACCCAGACCCGAACTTCTTCACAGAAGTTCAGGTTTGGGTTAGATGTTCTGTAGATTGTATTATTTTTCTCTAATAACATGGTTATATGGGAAAATAATAGCATTCTGAATACAGAATGCATAGTACAATAGGGCTGGAGGGGTTAAAAAAAACAAAACGTAACTCGCCTTAATCCACTTGTTCGCGCAGCCGGCATCTCTTCTGTCTTCTTTGGTGAATAGGACCTTTGATGACATCACTGCGCTAATCACATGGTCCATCACATGATCTTTTACCATGGTGATTGATCATGTGACGGACCATGTGATGAGCGCAGTGACGTCATCAAAGGTCCTTTTCCTGTGCACAGCAAAGAAGACAGAAGAGAAGCCGGGCTGCGCGATCAAGTGGAT
This sequence comes from Bufo gargarizans, assembly GCF_014858855.1. NCBI lineage: Eukaryota > Metazoa > Chordata > Amphibia > Anura > Bufonidae > Bufo > Bufo gargarizans. The sequence continues at coordinate 480,786,759 of NC_058083.1, forward strand.
TAAAGAGGACCTTTCACCTGTAAAAACAATGTGAACTAAGTATGCTGACATGGAGAGCAGCGCCCGGGGATCTCACTGCACTTACTATTATCCCCGGGCGCCGCTCCGTTCTCCCGTTATGTCCTCCGGTATCTTCGCTCTGTAAGTTATAGTAGGCGGAGACTGCCCTTGTCCTGTGGGCGTCTCCTTCTCCTAGGCTGCAGCGCTGGACAATCGCAGTGCACAGCTCACAGCCTGGGAGAAAAAAACCTCCCAGGCTGTGAGCTGTGCGCTGCGTTTTTTTTTTTTTTTTTTTTTTTTTTAGTTTGCTAGCTTTTTTTTTTTTTTTTTTTTTTTTTTTTAAACCCCTCCAGCCCTATTGTACTATGCATTCTGTTATTATTTTCCATTCTAACCATGTTATAAGGGAAAATAATAATGATCGGTTCCCGATCGTCTCCTAGCAACCGTGCGTGAAAATCGCACCGCATCCATACTTGCTTGCGATTTTCACGCAGCCCTATTCAATTCTATGGGGCCTCCGTTGCGTGAAAAAACGCTGAATATAGAACAAGTTGCGATTTTCACTCAACACACAAGTGATGCTTGAAAATCACTGCTCATGTGCACAGCCCCATAGAAATGAATAGGTCGGGATTCAGTGCGGGTGCAATGCGTTCACCTCACGCATTGCACCCGCGTGGAAAACTCGCTCGTGTGAAAGGGGCCTTAAACAGGTACATGTCCCAGTTCTAATGGTCCTGTGGTACCCACTGGTCTTTATTTACCTGCTGTATGTTCACACAACTACTATATGCTACCATGACCGCTGAGTGCCAGTCACATGTGTGTAGGAAAATAACCACTAGTGGGGACCTGTGGAGCGTCTTGGGAGCAAACAAACAGTCACTTTTACATAGGCAGAGAATCCGCCAGATAATTCATAGGAACACTTGTTAGCGATGATCTGGCGGTGTAAAGGTTCCGGCGATTACCGATGAGTGAGCGAAACACTTGTTTGTTGGGTAATATGATCATTTTGTGCAGTCACCTAAATTATCGTTTGCTAGCAGCACATGTAGCCCTGCCGTCTAAACGGCCTCTGCTGCCGACAAACAATGAGCCAGTATGGGGACGAGCGATCACAATAGTGACCACTCCACTCCATACTGTGGAGGAGATCGCGGAATGCTTCCTTCCCGACAATCGTCTGCTGAATTGTCCCCTGTAAAGAGGGTTTCAGGCTATTTTCACACAACAGTGAAAAACAGCCGTCTTTAAAGCAAATTAAAGTCTGTGGGGCAATTCACACGTCCACTATTTAATGCTCAGTGAATAGTGGACGTCAAAAAATAGAATATTTGGCCGTTTTCAATAGGCCCATTGTTAACAGCCGTGTAGACAGGAGTACACCCGTCCAATGGCCGTTAAAACGGCTTACAAAAGTCTCAGGAAGTAAAAAATAAACTCTCCTCATCCACTCGAACGTGCGGGGAAGAGCGAGTGTTCCCGTACGTTCCAGTGGATGAGGGGAGTATATCATTATTGTTGTTGTCTATTGTCTGCACTCGCAGGGTTGGGGGGAGGCAGGTGCATTATATATGGGGTCACAACTGGAGGCTAATATCTATACTGGGGGCCATTATTACTAGTGTTGAGCGAAGCGAGCTTCGGATGAAGTATCTGAAGTCACTTCCTTTAAAACTTCAGAATAATACTGCACGGAGATCCGTCTCCGTACGGTATTAGGCTACTTTCACACTCGCGTTTGCAAGCAGTGTTTTGGTGTCCGCCTCCAAAGCGGAATGGAGACTGAATGGAGGCAAACTGATTCAGTCTGATCCTTATCCATTCAGAATGCATTAGAGCAAAACTGATCCGTTTTGAACCGCTTGTAGGATCCCTGAACGGATCTCACAAACGGAAACCAAAACGCCAGTGTGAAAGTAGCCTTAGAATGCATGGGCGCCGAAGTTAGTTATTCACGAAGTCGCGTGTGTCTTCATTGAATAACTTTGGAAATTGATTTTTAAAGCCTCATTCACACGACAGCGTTTCACGGACAGCACACGTCCCCATTCATTTAAATGTGTGTATTCACACATGAGTGTTTTAGCACGGTTTGTGGGTCAGTGTGTTTAGCACAGATGCATGCTCTATTTTGTCCGTGTTCACGGATCCATCACGTCCATTATAGTCTGGGTCCGTGAAAACCACGGATGCCATCCAACTTCGTGAGTAGCTTACTTTGGCTCATCGGAGCCATACATTCTAATACTGTATGGAGACGATTCTACGTACGGTATTATTCCGATGTTTTGAACAAAGCGACTTCAGATGTTCCATCTGAAGCTCGCTTCGCTCATCACTAATTATAATGACAGGGGGCGCATTATTTATGCTGAGGACACTATAGGGAGCACTGCAGAGGTTGGGGTTTTAACTTAAAATGATGAAAATCATGTGTTGTTCACGGCTGTTAAAAATGGATGTAAAACGGCCATTAAAAACGTACCGATGGCCAGAAAATGAATGAACACATGGTTGAAAAATGTCATGAAAAACTGTTTGTGTGGCTGTTTCTAACCCTGTCCTGTGAATGTAGCCATACAATAGGAAACTTTTGAGTTCCCCTTTAAAGTTTTGCAGAATATTTCTTCTGGAGGATTTGCAGCTCTCTTCTGGAGCTCCTCTTTGGCTTCCTCTCGTTTTCTTTCAAGGTGTCTACCTTCTGTCGGTGGCTTCCAGAATAAATCCATGTGTGTTCGGGTTTCATGTCCCTGTTAGATCGGGGTTGCTCAGTAACTAGGTCAAAGAATCAGAAAACAGCCTCTATTTCAGATCAATTCTTCATATCTCAGGATTAGGAAGGCATTCTTAGCATGGTTTGTGTTGGCTCGTGGACATGGCTTTTCTCCAACATTAAATCCATGTACAGATTTGTTCTCAGGACACAGCGACTGTTATTCCATGGAAACGAGTAATGTACATGGGTTTTCCTTGCTTTTGGCAGTAAAAGCCCTCAAAGGGGAAAAATTATTAAAGGCCCAGAACTTAACATTGATTTGGGTTAACAATCTCCTAGTGTTTATTTATTTATATATATTTAATGAAGGAAATATTAAATCACTAAGAGTTTCTGGGAGCAGTCTAGAATTGCAGAATAACCTCATGTGCACGATTCCCATTGCAGAGCTACAGAAACGGTCTCATCCAGGCTGGTCAAGGAAGGGGGGGGGGGGGGGGTAGAACCTGTTTTAGAAATTGGTGCCGATCCCAGAACTGGCATCTAAATTTGTTATTTTTTAATCTAAATAGGTCAGGCTTGTGGTGATTTCATTTACATTTTTAATATTTAAAGAAGCACTCCCACAAAAATTACTACTACTAAACTTCTTACCAGTGACTGTATTTGTGAGTTATAACCTCCCTTCTGATCCTCTGCTGTGTCATGTGACCAACACTCTGATCTCCAACTGACACAGGACAGAAAGTCAGTTACTTCTCTATTCATTCCTATGAGACTGACATTGAGGCTCCAATAGGAATACACAGAGAAACCGACTCCCTGTCCACACATTATTTGGAGAGGCAGAGTGCTGGTCACATGACACAGCTGAGAATCAGAAGGGGGGGTATAACAAATACAGTCACTGGTAAGAAAATTACCTTCACTACAGTTTGCATCATGCACCTTTCTAACAGGTCACGGAAAAAAGTATTATGGGATTGCTACTTTAATATATAACGGCTTTCTCTATTGGTTGCTACAGGAAGCCAGAATGTATGCTTTAAAGGGACCCCATCACGTTGAAAATGCAGTCCTCTCTGTGAACAGCATGCTACAGAGCAGGAGGGGCTGAATATATTTATTTTATAGTTTTCTGAGAAAAAAAGGACTTATTACAAATTGTATTTGATCATTTAATGCTCTGCTTATTCTGAGCTTAGGAGACCATCAACTGGACTCCTAAGTGATTGACAGCCTTCCGTGTACAAGCAGAAATAGCTGTCAGTCACTGAATCGGACTGCCCATTGGACTATCCCTGTTTAAAGGGGTTCTCTGGGCTTTTAATATTGCTGACCTATCCTCAGGATAGTGTGCTGTAGATCAGTTGGCTCTGCGAATCTGGCGTGGCGGTGCACGCCTCCGAGGATTGGCATCCTATCTATATAATAGTAGTAGTAAAGGACCGGCACTCACTCTTGAAGTCTTACAAATATTTATTTATTCCATATCTATGTCTGTGAAGATTCCAAGGTACGATTATCACAGACACAGATATGTGGCAATAAAGAAATATTTGCAAGACTTCAAGAGTGAGCGCCGGTCCTTTACTACTACTACTACTATCCTCTATTCATGGAGTGCTGTCCGCATCTTTTGCGGCCCCATTGAAGTGAATGGGTCCACACCCGAGCCGCAAGAACTGCGGCTCGGATGCGGACCAGAACAACGGTCGTGTGCATGAGGCCTTAGGCAGATTGTTTTAAAGGCCGATCTTTGTAAAATGACTCAGTGCAATAATGGAATTTTTTTAATTTTTTATTACTAATTATTTCATTAACACCATTGTCTGCCCGTTACAAGGAATGCACTCACGTGGGTACTTACCTGTGCTCCACATGGCTCCACAGTCTGGTTCCCATACCTCAAGTATGATTTGTATAATGTGGGAGGAAATCTTGAAAAACTCAGTGACACCCCAGAAGAACCTACAAGCACAGCTCAGATGGTGCCCGGGAGTCTTCTGGGACTACCCAACCACTTCCAGCACTTGACTACCGTGTCTTGAGATACTGGATAGGAAGAACTATGTAGTCGTAGGGGTAGGTCCTATGCAATCTCCTTGCTGCTTCCTGAGTCTGTGGCTCCTGCCTCATGCACCCAGCTTATTACAGCCCGGAGAACCCTCCATGTTATACTGGGCCGTAATAAAACACATCTAGAAGACTAGGGGAGCCATACTGGACGCCTCCAAACTTATACAGAGGCAGACCAAGGTTGTTTCTCTCAGGGTTACATGAAATTAGGTTTTAGCATGTATTGAATTAAAGACTGTGTATTATTTTATGTTTTAGTACCCAGACAAGCAGTGAATTCTCAAACTAATTGGGTACACCATCAGTCCCCCCCGTCAGTGATTAACATGGAATTTGACATAAAAAACTGCTCCTTCAGATGCCAAATTATGGCTCCTACACTCTTAAACCTAGTTTCTGTTTTTCACTGACTTGTGCTATCTGCATTTTCCACGGACAGCACGCTTACTCGTTTATTTCACTGTGTCTGTTCACACATCAGTATTTTTATACTGACCATGGGTCAGTGCTCTACTTCTGTACATGATGCGGACCAAACACGCCAATTGAAGTCTATGGGTCACATTACAGATGGCATCCATGTTGTGTCCGTTTTTCACTGACCACTGATAGGAGATGCTCTGGAGATTAATTTCCAGCTGAGCAGCGTCCGTGTAATGATGTAACATGGACTGATTATTATTATTATTTATTTTTTCCCAGAAATGTGACCGAGGCCTTGAAGTGCCATCCAGGCTCTGCCATGTGCATGATGTGCTGGGCTAGTTGAAGTTCATTTAGCATGTATGCCTGAAAGCGCCCAATGTATGCTCTAAACATATTCATAGGGCTGAATGAGCTTGATGAAGGGCCAAAGAGTCGTTTTGGCCAGTATTGCATGCGGTAAAAGCTTTTAATTCGCATCCATTTAATGTGATGTGACCAGACCTTAAGGGGTTGTCAAGGATTTTACAAGTGCTGGTCTATCCTCAGGATAGGCCTTCACTATCTGATCGGCGGGGTCAGGCAACTCGCACCTCTGCCAATCAGCTCCAGCACCAGAACGACACAGCGCCATCTAGTGTGTAGTGGACGGGGCTGGTTACTGCAGCACTGCTGCCATTCATTTCAAGGGAAGCGGCACAGCGCTGCAGTTACCAGCCGTGTCATTCTGGCGCTGACCTCAGATCAGCTGATTGTCGGGGTGCAGGGTGTGGGACTTCTGAGGACAACCCCTGTAAAATCCTGGACACCCCTTTCAATCTATTATAAGGCGAAGATTCCAAGGTACGATTATTAGGCTGCAGTGCGATATAGCACTATATCACCGCCAGTGTTATATTATGGGGGAGTCCATTAAATCGCAGGGGTACATGCCTATGATATGGTATCCAACAATGGCCTGAAAGAGCTGGCACCCCGATTTAGGCTTCATTCACACAGTCAGTGTTTGTTCAGTGATTTCCATCGGTGATTGCGAGCCTAATCCAGGAGTGGATCCTACACAGACATAAGGTAGAAGGGAAAGATCTGCACCTGTTCTGTGTTTTGGCTCAAAATCACTGATGGAAATCACTGACCAAACACTGACTGTGCGAATAAGGCCCTACTCTCCTGATGCCTCAGATTTCATACAGTAAGGCCTCTTTCACATGTGTGACGGATTGGCTCCGGATGCGTCCAGTGAAACTCGCACCATTTTGCAAGCAAGTTCAGTCAGTTTTGTCTGCAATTGTGTTCAGTTTTTTCCGCGCCGGTGCAATGCGTTTTGATGCGTTTTTCACACTCGGGATAAAAAAACCTGAAGGTTTACAAACAACATCTCTTAGCAACCATCAGTGTAAAACGCATTGCATCCGCACTTCCGGATGCAATGCGTTTTTCACTGAAGCCCCATTCACTTCTATGGGGCCAGGGCTGCGTGAAAAACGCTGAATATAGAACCTGTTGCAATTTTCACGCGACGCAGAACTGATGCGTGAAAAAAATGCTCATGTACACAGACCTATTGAAATGAATGGGTCAGGATTCAATGTGGGTGCGATGCGTTCACGTCACGCATTGCACCCGCGCCGAAAACTTGCTTGCGTGAAAGGGGCCTAAGAGGGAACACAAGCCGGGCTTCTTCACCCCTGTCATTTTTTAATCTGATTGAGACGTGAAATGAATCCAGCGTGGAGCGTGGACGGGAGAGACCTCTGGCACCTGATGACTGCGAGGAGCTATCACATGACGGCGCAGGCTTTTGTTCCAGCTTCTCGCTATCTATCAGCACTCTGTAGGTGGGGGTGCTGGCAGAGTCGTGCATCCTTTCACTTCCTTTTCTTCCTTTTGAAGCCACAGATTGCTGTGAGTCAGATCGCAGGCTGTCCTATTGCTTGCAGGATGCTGTTTACCTGTTTTGCATAGCACCTTCCCACCCGTCTGAGTCAGCACGCCTCACCAAACACATAAGTCAAAGAAAAGCAGGCAATCGGGATATTGTGCGTGCAGGAGGATAGCCACACTGCTCTGGATTGTATCGCCCTGTGCTCTTCAGCAGAGGTAAGTGGATGTGTATGCCGGTAGGTGTCCTCGAGGCCTGGCTTTACTTACCATGAGGGCCCTCCATTACACTGCATATACAGTATCTCTTGTTCTAAGGCAGTCCTCAGTCTATAGAGCTGGTACAGGGGAATGCTGTCTGTTGCTTCCTGTTATCATCCATGTCGGGAGTGATTTTGTGTTTTTTGCAGTGGCATAAAAAGCTGTCTCCCCCCCCTCATCAATACTTAGCCACTGATCTCCATCTCAGGAGCATCCACTTGTAGGCATCTTTGGCTGGGGTGCCCCTTTAAGTAGCAGATTATTATTTCCTTTTTACTTTGTATCCTTGGACACGCTGTTGGATCCGTAGAAGTGGACGGTCTCTTGTTTTCTGGCTTGGGCTCGTGAATTCCTGTAAGTGACTCAGGAAATATGTTTTCCTTTTATTGTATCCTCAAAGTGTTATTCATGACAGATGAGGTGACTTATCCAGATCTACCGTAAGTGTATGGTTATTACTCAGACAGGGTTATACAGGGGAGGTCGTCTATGTAGCCGTATTGTAGCCGTACCTGGAAAGTAGTGTTCCCCGTCCTCTTCTGTCAAGTGTCTGTCTCTCTCTCTTTCTCTGTGTGTGTGTCTCTCTCTCTCGCTCTCTCTTTCTCTCTGTGTCTCTTTCTCTGTGTGTCTCTCTCTTTGTTTGTGTGTCTCTCTCACACTGTGTTTGTGTGTGTCTCTCTCTCCCTCTCTCTCTCTCTCTCTCTCTCTCTCTCTCTCTCTCTCTCTCTCACACTCTGTGTTTGTGTCTCTCTCTCACACTCTGTGTTTGTGTCTCTCTCTCACACTCTGTGTTTGTGTCTCTCTCTCACACTCTGTGTTTGTGTCTCTCTCTCACACTCTGTGTTTGTGTCTCTCTCTCACACTCTGTGTTTGTGTCTCTCTCTCACACTCTGTGTTTGTGTCTCTCTCTCACACTCTGTGTTTGTGTCTCTCTCTCACACTCTGTGTTTGTGTCTCTCTCTCACACTCTGTGTTTGTGTCTCTCTCTCACACTCTGTGTTTGTGTCTCTCTCTCACACTCTGTGTTTGTGTCTCTCTCTCACACTCTGTGTTTGTGTCTCTCTCTCACACTCTGTGTTTGTGTCTCTCTCTCACACTCTGTGTTTGTGTCTCTCTCTCACACTCTGTGTTTGTGTCTCTCTCTCACACTCTGTGTTTGTGTCTCTCTCTCTCACACTCTGTGTTTGTGTCTCTCTCTCACACTCTGTGTTTGTGTCTCTCTCTCACACTCTGTGTTTGTGTCTCTCTCTCACACTCTGTGTTTGTGTCTCTCTCTCACACTCTGTGTTTGTGTCTCTCTCTCACACTCTGTGTTTGTGTCTCTCTCTCACACTCTGTGTTTGTGTCTCTCTCTCACACTCTGTGTTTGTGTCTCTCTCTCACTCTCTCACACGCTCTCTCTTGACAACCTGTATGTGAGCTGTAATGGTGGCCATGTTGTTTGTCACCCAGCTTTCCCGGTAGAGAGATGGCTACAGAATAGCCTTTAACGTCTTGACAGAAGAGGACAGGTGAAGGTTTGTGTAGTCTTGTGGCCGGTCAGTGACTATTTTGCACACACATATCGTATATAACATACAGCTGGCCTCTTGGCAGACGTCTCTTTGGTGCTTTATCGGTGCGGGTCTGCAGGCTTGTTGCCAAAGTCCTTAGGCCCAAAACCCCTCTTGGTAGCATGTAATGGAGGTTTTGTGATGGCCACAGCAGGCAGCTGTGTGGAGGGACAGATGGCTCCTCTGCGGAGGTCCTCCCACACTTGGCCACCTGTTACTGTCACAGTGATTTTTGCTTTGAGGTGAAAATTCACACTGTGGAGATAAACCAGAGGAGAAGGTGTCCTGTAGATGTTTACATTCCCTCCGTAAGTGACGTCCAGGAGATTTTCATATCTGTGAGGGAAATCCCCGGATGATTGTGCTGCGCTCACATTATACCGGGAAGTTGTTTGACTTTACTTATTTTTATCTATGTTTTCACTGTGTGTATATGTGCCTGAGAAGGCCAGGTGGATGCTCTTCTGACCTCCGGTGGATGATTTGGAGCCTATGGGTACGTTTGTATGTGGCATGAATTGTCCTGACGCACATGTGAAGCATACAAAAAGCCCATTTTGCTCCAAACATGTGTGGCCATTACCTGGTCATCTTATTTTTCTCTCTGGTGGACTAGTAATTTATGTTGTATCCTCATTCTGCCCTTATAGTACATCCACACACGACGATGAATTTCTGTCACTGGAATTGATCAGTGGGTTTCTTTGAAATTCGCCACTGTAAAAACTGTCCAAATTGGGCTGTCTTTTGCGACGGCGTTGCTGCAGGTATCTCTTTCCGAGCTGCGGCCTGGACTAAAGACAAGGCAGGAGGTGTGTCTGTGACTACCGTAGACTTCCTGTACTGTAGCTAAACTGTAGTCACAGATATTAGCTCATCCATAACACAGGAAAATGTCACTAAGGCTGTATTCACACGTCCGCAATGTGTTTTGCGGATACACGGAGACACGGATCCGCAAAACACGGAAAGCGGCAATGTGCTTTCCGCATTTTGCGGACCGCACATTGCAGACATAATAGAATATGCCTGTTCTTGTCCGCAATTGCGGACAAGAATAGGACATGTTCTATGTTTTTGCGGAAACGGAAGCACGGATGCGGAAGTGCGGATCCGCAAATGTGGATGCGGACAGCACATTCCGTCCCCATAGAGAATGAATGGGTCCGCACCCTTTCCGGAAAATTGCGGAAAGGATGCGGACCCATTTTGCGGACGTGTGAATGGAGCCTTAGGCATTCGGCCTCAGAAATATAATTTGGGCCAATGAGCAGCTGGCTAGATTATTCCACACCACAGGGTGTGAACAGGGCCTTAGAAGCCTTGTGGCCCCTGAGCTAGTGAAGGAGCAGTTGGAAGGCTGTTAACGTACGGCCGCAGATGAACAGGTTGTATTGTTTGGCAGCAGCTGTTCAGTCCTCAGTTTGTGATGGTTGCGGTGGGACAACGCCGTGGTAGGTCAGCGCGAGAGCGTCTTCAGGGCTCTGCTATGTAATGTGGGCACATCGTCGACTCTCCTACTTTTTTACGTGTGGGCTTATCTTTTTGGTTCTGGTAAATTGTGCCAGCTGCTTTAAATATCCATCTTATTAACATGTTAAATGTTCCAGACAGCCCACACACAGATCTGAGTTCTAGCAGTGTGTTGTGGAGGAAGAGAGCGTGGCTCCACGAGGGGAGAGTCGACTCCACCGCCCTCGTACGTGGGGATGGGGGATTTGTTTTAAACAGAATCTGTCACCAGTTGACAGATCCCCTTCAAAAAACACTGGGGCAGTTTCTTGAGTTGACCCAGCCATTTTGATAAAATGTAGTTCACTACCCAGCAGTGAGTCCTGATAGTCGAGAGGACCCGGCTTACCCCTCCGGGGGTCGAGAGTTCATGAATATCGGGACTCATTGGCTGGGTCAATTTAAAAAAAAAAAAAAGTGACCTGGCATTTTGTTCAGGTTATCTGTCTGTTTATGCTGGTGACAGTCTTTTTAAAGCGGTTTTCCAGGTTCTACATATTTATCAGCTATCCTCGGGACGGGCCCGACACCCGGCAGCCCCCCCAACAGCTGTTTACTTCTTGGTCAGTTTTACCACCAGACAGAACATTGCATAGAGCTGACTGGTTTTGGACATTGAACAGGCTTGACATTATTTATGTCGGGGTGGCTGGACACAACTGTTACATGTGAATGAGTCCTAAAATGAGGGTAGTAGTTGTCTGTAGAGGGTAGGCCAAGGAACCTCAGGCTGCATTAACACTGTGCAGGATTCCTTTTGACCTCCAATAGCTTTATTTCTTCATGGAAAAGTGCAGTCTGCTACGTGATTCCATAGATTGACAGTCTGCAAAAAGGAATCATATTGTGTGTGTATGTATATGTGTGTGTGTATATATGTGGATAGATAGATAGATAGATAGATAGCAGACTATGGGTTATATATGCCATTTTATGCCTATACAGCAGTATAGTTGGAGGCATCTGCCAGAGGTAGACATAGGTGGATCCTGCTGAACTCTGCAGTGTGGATTGACTCTTACCTCCACATCAGTGATAAATGGTGGATTCGGCCTCCGTTGTGGATGAAGATGAGATCAGTTGTGGCAAGTCATTGGTTTCTCTAGACCTGATCATATTAGTTGTCTTTCTCAGACCATAATGATAAGCATATAAAGCCAACCGTGTATGACTGTCCTGTGCAGCGTGGGGTGTCCTGCTTCTTTCTTTTCTCTATCTGAAGCTTCCTGCTTGACCTCCTTTCGCTGTCTGACATCATGATGATCCTGGATTACATAATCCCCCACATGAGTGGTGAGGTCACTGCTTGCTGCAAGAACAGCACACTAATCATCTGATGTCATCCATATTGTGGGAATGCTTCAGTTGTCAGGCTTCCAGCTGCTGTTGTTCCAGCTGCTGTATATTCTCTTTAAATGGGAGATCAAATCACTAGGTCATCAGTATCTGTCCTGCTACACATAGGGCTTCTGGCCTTCAAGGGGTTGTGCCAAGATTTTGATATCGATGGCCTATTCTCAGGATAGGTCAATAATTTCAGATCAGTGGGGGTTCTACTCCCAGCACCCCCGCAGATCAGCTGTTTGACGGGACCACGGAGCTCCGGTAAATGGTTCGGCTTCTCCTAGGCCAGTGCCATCACGATTGTCAGTCACATGGTCTAGGTCAGTGATGGGCAAACTGCGGCTCTCCAGCTGTTGCAGAACTACAACTCCTAGCATGCAAAGACTGCCTACAGCTTTCAGCCTACAGCAGGTCATCGTGGGAGTTGTAGTTTTGCAACAGCTGGAGAGCCGCAGTTTGCCTATCACTGGTCTAGGTGCATCTCATTCCCATTCAAGTGAGTACTTCAATACCAGGCTCAGCTGCTATCTAATGGACGGCACTGTGCTTGGTAAGATGCAAGGAGGCCGTGGCGCTCAGCGGAGAGCTATGGCCTCCTCAGACAGCTGATCAGTGGCTTTGCCGGGAGTCAGATCCCCACCAATCTGATATTGATAGATCATCAATATTATAAACCCGAAAAAAACACCTTTTAAGGCCCTTTACACAGGCTTATTATTGGGAATGAACATTGATAGGAACTGTTTGGCTGATCGTCAGTCCATCTAATCTCACCACCGATCAGCTGACAAATGAGCAAATGCTTGTTTGACATCTGATCCAGTCTATTATGCAGCCGCAAAAAATCTTCATTTGTCGTCAGTGCACTTCCCTATGTAATCAGGCAGACATGGCCTCTTGGTGCAGTCACGACCATACAACATGACGTCCTGTTGAGGAACTCTTACTACCTTCCCTGCTTCAAATCAGCTGGTGTCAGAACAGGTACAGTATTCTGTATGTCTTCTCCAGCGCTATAATTTCGCTCAGGTTACTATTTTGTAAAAAGCGCCTTTGAGGTGAACTCGCTTTGACTTTCCTATTGTAAAAGTGATGAGTTTTGTTGCTTTGTTCTCTAGAACCTCTAATCTGGGTGCAAGGAACCTCCAGGAACCCTGGAAACACTTGTCAATATGACGTATGCTGCTGTCTGTTGGTGGTCTACTGTATAGGATATGCGTATACCAGCCCGAGAGAGGACAAAAGGGACACTCTTTTGGCATTTTTTTTGTTTGTTTTTTGTTCAAAAGGTTGTTAGCCAACCTTGGCATGTGCCCTGGACACTTTCCCTCTTTCTCAGTGTGAATGCTGAATGTGTTAGAGTACTTTCATACTAGCATTATTATTTTCCGGCATAGAGTTCCGTCCTAGGGAAAAGGACTGATCAGTTTTATCCTAAAGCATTCTGAATGGAGAGCAATCTGTTCAGGATGCATCAGTTCCAGTCCCTCTTACGTTTTTTGGCCGGAGAAAATACTGCAGCATGCTGCGGTTTTATCTCCGTCCAAAATTCCGGAACACATGCCAGATCTGGCATTTTTTCCCATTGAAATGCATTAATACCGGATCCGGCCCCCGAGTGTTCCAGAAAAACTGATCAGTTTTTGCGGTCTGCGCATGCTCAGACCGCAGAAAAATGTGAAAATAAATGAATGCCGGATCCGTTTTTCTGGATGACACTGGCGAGACTGATCCGGCATTTCAATGCATTTGTCATACGGATCCTGATCCGTCTGACAAATGCCATCAGTTTGCATATGTTTTGATGGATCCTGCAGGCAGTTCTGGTGACGGAACTGCCTGCCGAAATCCTCTGCCGCAAGTGTGAAAGTAGCCTTACAGAACAAGATGTGAACAGTGCCCTAAGGTTTACCTTCAGTTACAGCTTATTTTTAGTTTGCTAAAGCATGTACTAAGAGTTTTTACAGTCTGGTGAAGGAATCGTGGTGGCCAGGGTCTATAATCCAAGCTATCATCAGTCAAATGACAGATACCAGCACATCCCGTTGACTTATATTGTGGTGCGTTGGACTGCGTCAGTGTAAACATGAAGTAGCCTATGTGACCCTAAAACCGGTCACGTACATACATACAATGGTGGCATGGGTCGGAAGTATAAGTCGGGAAGTCCACCCAACATAGACCTCTGATGATGATCTAGAACGCAATGTGAACGGAACCTTAGTAATTTGGTTTTATGAACCTTAGAGACTCTTTTAGACCACGCTTGTACTGCATTTGAATATTGAAAGCCTGGCTGTGTGCTCTTTGGCGTGCATGTTGGCGGTTATGTTGGCACAATAAAAGATCAGGTGCAGGCCGCCGTACACACTGCTGTCTCTGTGAAATGCTACCTCGCCTTCCAGAAGTAATGAGTTTACCTTCTAGGAATGACTGCAACGTCTTTTACCTTAGTTGGTCTTCCCTTCGGTTGGGACGGGTGAAACCTCACAAGTGCTGCTTTTATACGCGCCAGCTATTGGCCTCAATATAGAGGCTTTACTGTGCATTGTGGGGCAGGCTTAATCAGAGCATTGTCTCCGCTTGTGAAGGATCCAGCACATCTGGGCTTTAATTATTCATGGATGTAATTATCCAGGAGGAGCGGCAGACGCTCCTTACACCTGGAGAGTCTCCTCGTGAAAGAATTACAGGAAAAAGCAGTATAGGGCGGTGGTATGTGCGGGTCTGGCCCCTTTCTCCTTTAGAAAGGCAAATAGCACAGTTTGTGAACCTTGGAGCCTCTGTCTGGCTGCATTTTATGAATGGCATATGCAGAAGGACTGTGTTAATTCCCAACCCCCAGCCACCCACCCCCCAGCTCCATTCACAAACTACAGCCCTATATATGAAAGTGATTTGGGCAATAAATATATATTAGGCAGACAATTGAGCGGCAAAACGACACACCCAGAGCATGCAGCGCTTAAAAAACCAAAAAGCTATTAACCCCAAAAACACAGTTTGTAGGGCAAAAACCCCAGTATTGCTTCATTTGATAATTCCCATAGATTTTCCCTGTAACATCTGGAGCTGTTTTTAGGTAAAAAAAAAAATAAGGGCCAGTAAAATAAAACGGACCTGAAAATCAGAAGCCCCTAGTACTCCAAAAAAGACGGACTCCACTCTTAAAGGGATATTTCCATCTGAGACATTTCTGGCTTATTGACAGTATAGGCCATAAGTGTAAGGGTACTTTCACACTATTGGCAGGCTGTCGGATCCGTCCTGCCGCTAGTTCACGTGTGCCCCCGGACTGCCGCTCCGTCCCCACTGACTAAGTCTGGGGGCACACGTGAACTAGCGGCAGGATGGATCTGACAGGCTGTTCACCCGCCTGAACAGCCTGCTGGACTCCCCTCCGGCTAGTGTGAAACTAGCCTTGCATAGGTGGGGTTTGCACTCTAGGACCCTTGTAGAATGGAGGTCCTGTTCGGCATTCCATGAAAGAAGATGAGGCGGCCATACATGCATGTAACCACCTCCATTGTAATATATGGGAGCGCCAGAAACAGTGGGGTGTGTCCGATAAACAACGGAGAGAGCAGCACCCATGCATGGCCTCACTTCCACCTCTTCTCCCTCTCTTGAAGGCCAAACCTATGAGATATTTTTGGTGCATGCTGTGGACCATCAGGATACAGCCCTGATGGCTGGGACTGCACAGAGTAGTATTGTGGGTCACAGGCGGCCTCCTGACCTCATGTTGTGCGCCCTCCTATCATGTAATGACTGATCCACCAAGGGGAGTGTCTATGTAACAAGCTGGGTGGGAGGAGCTATAAACTAGCTGGGCGGTGGTAGGGGCGGTGCTAGAGCTGTGGCAGAGAAAGGAGAAGTGCATCATGGGTTTGGTTGGAGACAGCAACAGGAAGTGCTACATACAGGATGGAAACAAACCAGAGGGATTGGTTTACATGGTGAAAATAGGTTAGGAGAGTCAAGACTAAAAAAAAAAAAAAAAACATGGGGAGGATGTACATGAGGTAAACGGCTACATGAACGTATCTGTTAAACACCATAGTAATCCTGGAAAACCCCTTTAAGGACCAGTTAACACCTGGCAGCAGCAGTGTACTTTTTGCAGGTGTGAACTTGCTTCCTTCACTTCTGTGGGAGTTCTGAGAGAAGTCAAGCAGGTGTGCATGCTGGGAGTTGTAGTAGTTACAGTTTCACAACCATTAGAGTGCTGGAGGCTGCTGACCTGCTGTGTTCTAAAAGTATACAGCGTGAACATACAACATGGGTCATTATTAGAAACTCTGCCCAGGGTCACCTCTCCCACAGACCTCTCATTTACATACGTGTGCGGTGACGTGTTGTCCAGGCAGATATATAATGCCCTCATCGCCTAATGTACACGTCGCCTCAGCTGTATGCAAACCAAATGGGTTTGTCATGAACAGAATTTTTAATAACCAGCTGAGTCACTGATTAAGTATGGCTTACACGCCCAGACAGCCCCATATGTGCTCCTTATCACCGGGTCACTGGCCACTTCCACATGCGGTCACTTTTTCGCCTCCATATAGAATTTATCTTGTCAATCTAGTTTGACCAAGGTAACCCCCATAGGTGATCCATGAGGTGACCCCCCTCCACTGACCAGCACCGCTGCCTCATACGTGTGCACGGGCTCCTCTAAGCTTCTGCTAATTGCATGTTCTTTTCCATGTTGGGAGGCTAATTGTACAATATTGTCCCGGCTAATGTTCTCCAGAGCTTTCTGTTCCTTCCCATACTGAATTAATGGCGCAGGTATATAATTGAACCACACATCACATCCTCCGTTCGCTTTTCCGAACGTGTCGCTTGTAATGAAGCAGCGGGGCGCAGAGTCAGGTCTGAATCATGGTTCACGGGAGCATATAATGATAGTGCAATAACTCCCACTTCTCCAGCGCGCTTTGTGCCACAGACTTCTTTTGATTTATTGCAACCAACTAAGTTTCTATCTCCCGTGTCGTGCTGCCCGTAGTTACTGTTGCTATGTTCTGCGAGTTGGTTTGACACCGCGCTGCGGAAATATGAGGCCGAAGTTTCCCTGCCAGATTAATGCACTGCTATGTCCTTACTATCCGGTTAACCCTTTGCGTGACGTTTGTCCCCATGGACCTGCTTACAGCATTAAGTGTTGGTCTCAGAAGAGAAGGTGCCTCCGAAATAAAATGGTCAGGAGGGGGTTTGCTGCTGGAGACCCACCAGTCAGTCTGTATGGGGGCATACTGATGTCATGGAGAACCTGCTGTCCACCAGGCGGGGATCCATTGGACTATTTCATACCCAAATGTGTCATTTAAAGGGCATCTGTCAGCAGATTTGTCCCTATGACACTGGCTGACTTGTTACATGTGCGCTTGACAGCTGAAGGCATCTGTGTTGGTCCCATGTTCACATGTGCAGGCAGGCAGTGAAAATGTGATCACACCTGCCCCTTCTCCTAGGGGGTAGTAGCTTTCATCTAGGCACTGAACTGAGCGCACAGAGTCCCTGAGCCTCCATAGTACTATATCGATTTGTGATTTACATGTGGTAGTTGCCTGGTAGTGCAACGCAGCTTTCCATAGACATAGCCCAAGATGTGTATCCTTGTAAAAAAAAAAATCTGTAAAAAAATTTCTACTCCACCAATAACACCGTGCTCAGTGGTTAGCACTGGGTTCGAATCCAACCAAGGGCAACATCTGCATGGAGTTTGTATGTATATTTCCTCTGGATACTCTGGTTTCCTCCCACCTCCAAAAATAGGCAAATTGGCTTCCTATGAAATTCACCCTAGTGTGCCTTGTGTCTTGGGGTCCAGTGCCTAAAAGGCAGCCACTGACATCCCAGGGGTCACCCAACTATCTATTGAGTCCCTGTGATTACAAATGTTTGTCATTGTCTACCTGTACACTAAAATTATGTGCTCCATGATATTGTTCTCCTAAAGCCCCTTGCAGACGAGCGTGTCCGGATGCGTTGCGTCTGCGATCAGGGAAAATTGTGTGAGTATGTACGCAATTGCAGTCAGTTTTGACTGCGAATGCATCGCAATGTTCAGTTTTTATCACGCGGGTGTAATGCGTTTTACTCGCGCGTGATAAAAAACTGAATTTGGTACCCAGACCCGCACCTGGACTTATCCGACAAAAGATTGGGTTTGGGTTAGGTGTTCTGTAGATTTTATTATTTTCCCTTACTAAAATGTGGCTTGAGAGGTTAAAAAATTAAAATTAACTCCCCTCATCCTGTTGTTCACCCAGCCGCCATAGTCTTCTTTCAGGACCTGCCAAAGGACCTTTGACGTAATCGCGCTCACCACGTGGTCAGCGCAGGTCCTGCTGAAGGAAAATAGAAGATTTCTATCTTCATTCAGCAGGACCTGCGCTGACGTCACCGCGCTCACCATGTGGTGAGCGCGAGATTACGTCATCAAAGGTCCTTTGGCAGGTCCTGAAAGAAGAAGAAAGATGATGATGCCGGCTGGGCGAACAACGGGATGAGCTGAGTTAAATATTTTTTATTTTTTAACCCCTAAAGCCACATTTTAGTAAGCATTCTGTATTAAGAATGCTATTATTTTCCCTTATAACCATGTTATAAGGGAAAATACAGTAAATTGACTTTTATCAATTTACTGACATCATCTCCTAGCAACTATGCGTGAAAGTCGCACTGCTTCCGCGCTTGCTTGTGAATGCTTACGATTTTCACGCAGACCCATTCATTTCTATGGGGCCTGCGTTGCGTGAAAAAACGCTGAATATAGAACATGCTGCGATTTTCACGTAACGCACTAGTGATGCTTGAAAATCACGGCTCATGTGCACAGCCCCATTGAAGTGAATGGGTCCGGATTCAGTGCAGGTGCAATGCGTTCACCTCACGCATTGTACCCGCACTGAATTCTCGCCCGTGTGAAAGGGGCCTAAAGGTCCTACAAATCTTAAAGGGCGGTTGTCACTTCCAAAATCGGTTTCAGAGTAAGCATACCACCATGTAGGGTAGGTGCCCTGAAATATAACCATACCTTTCTTGTAAAAATCCGGTCCTCTAATCCAGAGAAAAGGTACTCTTTATTTCTTTCTGCCCCACCCACTGTTTTCAGTGCTCTGAGGGTGGGGCCTCTCTGTTTGGTGCACCATCACAGTGACTATAATACTGCCGTGGCCCCCCCCTCTTTGAGAATCCCTAGGAAGGGGAGCCATGTGCCCTGAGCGGAGCAGCCCTTGCCATGGTTCCCCAAAAACCCACAAAAAGAGAAACTTTTCTCAGGATTAGAGGACCAGATCTTCACCAGAAAAGTATGGTGATGTTTCAGGGGCACCTACCCTACATAGTGGAATCACTTTGAAGAGGGCCTGCCACCTCATGTCCTCCAACGTTTATTCATATTCAACAGATATTAGCTTAAGGCCTCATGCACACGACCATTTTTTTTTTTGGTCCGCATCCGAGCCGCAGTATTTGCGGCTCTGATGCGGACTCATTCACTTCAATGGGGCCGCAAAAGATGCGGACAGCACTCCGTGTGCTTTCCGCATCCGTTGCTCTATTCCGTGCTCCGCAAAAAAAATTTAACCTGTTCTATTCTTGTCCGTTTTGCAGACAAGAATAGGCAGTTATATTAATGGCTGTCCACGCCGTTCCGCAAATTGCGGAACCCACATGGACGCCATCCGTGTTTTGCGGATCCACAATTTGTGGACCACAAAACGCGTAACGGTCGTGTGCATGAGGCCTAAAAAAGTGACCTGTAACTCTCCCTAGAAACCTGGTGGTGGGACTGAGAGGTAGTCTGATACCTGCACCAAAAGATTAGAGACGGCTCATGGCCTATAGCAGGCATGCTCAACCTGCGACCCTCCAGCTGTTGCAAAACTACAACTCCCATCATTCCTGGACAGCCTACAGCTATCATCCTACAGAAGGACATGGTGGGAGTTGTAGTTTTACAACAGCTGGAGGGCCGCAGGTTGAGCATCCCTGGCCTATAGCATGGCACATCGTGTTCAGGACGAGCTCTGTCTCTGGTGCTAATTTAGGATCTGACACAATCCAGAATGTAATTTTCATGCTTGCATTTATAATTCATATTGCATTAGAAAGTGAAGCATTTCACCCATTTCATCTGAGAAGGTTGCATCCCTTCCCTTGGACACCTAAGGAAGAAGCGTCTTGTTCTCGTCTCCACTTTTCGGTTTCTGCGGGATCTTTGCTATGCTCTGTTAGTGTTTGTATTCCCACAGCTTACAATCGATGGGGTCCTTTTTTTTTCGGGGGGTGGGCACCTTTTTTTAATACTTTTTGCATGGCATTGCTTTATCCACTTGCTCATGTTGTATTCTCAAATTTGTTTTTCTTCTTGCAGACAAAATAATGAAAAAAGTGCACCAAACCTCTTGATAAGACTGGGGTATAAGTAACGGCCACGCTCATGTTTTCTCCTGATCAAGAAAACCACCCTGCGAAAGCACCTGTGAAGTATGGGGAGCTCATTGTACTGGGGTGAGTCCTCATGGATCTGCAGTGCTGTATACTGTACTATTCTGAAGCTTCAAGGCTTTAGTCGTAATCTGCACAGAGCGCTCTTGTTGTTGTCAGCCAAGCAGTAGGCTGAGCTTCCTGACAACCTCTTTACACCACCTTGTTTGCTCTGAGGTCCACATTGCTATGCTGGCCGTACACATGAGATAAAGGTGGGTCGCCCAGCTATTAGAGTGTACGACTCCCAAGTGACACAATAAAACCTGAAGGGATATTCCAGTGCAAGACATAGTAGCCGTTTATGCCATAAATATCTGGTAAGTGGGGGTACAATTTGTGGAGTTTTCATGTACCCTCAGATTGGGGTTCCCCTGCTCCCCTGTTTAGGCTACTTTCACACTTGTGTTTTTCCCTGATCTGGCAGGAATCAGCAAAAACACTTCAGTCATGATAATAAAACCGGCTGCATCCGTTATGAACAAATCCGGTTTCTTTATCTTTAATATAGCAATGACGGATCCGGCATAAATACTATTGAAAGTAAATGGATGCTGGATCCATTTTCTATAGTGTCCGAGAAAATGCCTTCCATGCCGTTTTGCTCCGCATCCCATGTCGCACAGAAAACCGCAGGTTACTGCAGTTTGCTCTTCGGTATGGGAACGCAACCAAATGGAATGCATCTTGGAGTACGGTTGTTTCTGGTATCGAGCTTTCGATACCCAGTCGATACTTTTGTCTCGGTATCGATACGATACCAGGATTTGCCTTTTTATCGATACTAGGCTGTGCAACTGCACAGCCCAGTATCCGAGAACATGAGCGTGCTGCTGTCAGCGCAGCCATGTTCCCTCAGCAGCACGGGGAGAAGGAAGAAGTCTCTCCCTCCCCCCTGTGCTACTGCCACCAATGAGACCGCAGAGGGGCGGAGGAGGGGAGGGCGCACTGCGCCACCAATGATAACTAACGTTTAATACATTGCAAATACAAGCGGCAGAAACACATGGCCAGCACCCTGTCAGAGGTCGTGTGCCGGCAATGTGTTTCTGCCGCCGGCTGTATTTGTATATTAAACGTTAATTATCATTGGTGGTGCATTGCGCCCCCCCGTCCCCAGTATTAAAAACATTGGTGGCGCAGTGCGCCCTCCCCCCTCTCTCCACAGTATTAAAATCATTGGTGGCAGTGGCCACAAAGCAGTGTTCTGATCGTAGCCCCAGCAGTGTAATTGTGGGGTCGGTTACCATGGCAGCCAGGACGCTACTGAAGCCCTGGCTGCCATAGTTGGCTCCCTGCTGCTGTGTGCACTATGCACAGAGCAGCAGGGAGAGTGTGAGGTCCTATTCACCCTGATAGAGCTCTATTAGGGTGAATAGGACAAGGGATAAAAAGATCCAGGTTCTAACACCTAAGGGGGGAAATGGTTATTAAATAAACTGTAAAAATATAATAATAATACACCAAAATAGTATATATCACCCCCATTCCCAATTTTACATATAAAATATATAAACAATAAATAAATAAAATATTACATATCGCCATGTCCGAAAAGTCCATAATATTAAAAAATCTCTTATGCGGTAAACACTTTACACTTTTTAAGTCACCAAAAAATAGGATAAGACTATTCTATTATGGGCCGGACGTTCCATAAAATGCGGAATGCACGCAGCTTTTATTGGCGTTTTATTTTTTTCGGCATGGTATAGAGTATCGCAATGCTTTTTTATGGTATTGAAACCGAATCAAAATTTTGGTATCAAAACAACCCTACTTTGGAGCATTCAGTTGTGTTCAGTTCAGTTTTGTCCCCATTGACAATGAATAGGGACAAAACGGAAGCGTATTTCTCCGGTATTGAGATCCTCTGCCGGATCTAAATAACGGAAAATGTAAACGCAAGTGTGAAAGTAGCCTTAGAAAAGGAGTGGCCATGCTTATATGCAGCTATCTCCATTGTAGTATATGAGACATACAGAAACAGCCAAGTGTTTGACATGCCCCATAAAGCAAATACGTGCACACCCTTCTCTTCCCTTCCGGATAACTGAATAGATAGCTAGGCGCTGCGCAGAATAGCACTGCAGGGAGCAAGCACCCTCTGGGCACCTTTACTTTACACAGTAACAGTGTGACCGGTTATCATTTGTGTTTTATGTCTTTTTCTTGAAATTCTGTAGATACAATGGCTCTCTTCCAAATGGAGACAGAGGGAGAAGGAAAAGCAGGTTTGCTCTGCTGAAAAGGCTGAAAGCAAATGGGGTGAAGCCAAGTACAGTTCATATTGCCTGTACACCGCAGGCAGCAAAGGTAACTATTCTTCACCTACCTGGACTCAAAGGGTCCCATGGATGACTTTTTTTAATGGGTGTCCTGTAATTTCATTATGAAGAAACCCCCTTTCTTCTCCCCAGCCTCTTAATGTAAGGTTATATTTCATGTATTCCTGCATGCACTATGGCTTCTAATAACTTCTGTGGGTGCTGGTGTTGCCCCTCTGGCCATTCCATTGGGGAGCGCAAGCAGCCATGTTGGAGTTTCATGGTCTAATCACTATTGTTCGACCCTTGGATGACCAGCAGTGGAAGTGTCTGACAGCCACTGACCCCTGCTCTGCCCATAGACATCGTATATTTGCATGGTGGTTCTGGACATGCTTACCTTGTCTTGTAAGCATTCTTGTTCCATTGAGTGTCCCTTTAAGAAGAGAACTGGCCCTTCAAAGTCTTGTATACGTTTTAGGTGGGTCATTGGAGTCCATTTATATTAAATGCTTTCTGATTGGTGCCAAGCCTCCCGAGTTGACGTTCTAGAATTTTTTCTGCTGACCTGACCATCCTTCCACTGGATACCCAAATCTGCTCATCCAAAGTTACAGGCTGCTTCCTCAGTCCTTCACTGGTAAATACTGCCAGTGGGAGATATCAAGGGTGGGGGGTGGTATGTGCCCCAGTTGCTGGGTGTGAAGGGGATGTGCCATCGGTTCATGTTCCTTTATGTTCTGGGTGACAGTGGAGTCACCAACAAGTTCCTCTGCTTGGCCAGGGTATCTCAATGAATGTAGAAATAGAGGAAAAAATCCAGATCAAACTGCTAAAAATTGAATTTATTTAAGCTATGTAAAAGCAATGTAAAAAGACGCTGACGCGTTTCGCAGTTTGATTCTTTTTTTCCCCTATATTTGTATATCCATATCACTGTGGCCGAGCTCTGGGTCCGCTGCTTACTATATTCTTTTCTGAGCCGTACATACAATGCACATTTTGGTGAGTGTATTATTTGGTGGTTAATCTTGATGAATGGTTGGGGCAGCAAACTGTATTTTTGTCCCCCCAGTGAAGAAAACCTTAACTGTGACTGGGTACAGTATATGTATATATGATGTCATATGTAAAACTCATTGGTTTTAGGCAATAAGTAACAAGGACCAGCACAGCATATCTTATACTTTGTCACGGGCACAAACTGTGGTGGTGGAGTACACGCATGATAGCAACACGGACATGTTTCAGGTAAGCATTCCCTGATCTGTGTTTTTTGTGTCTTGTGGATTGCAATGGCTGCCATCATTACGGAGACCCTGAGATCAGACCCCCAATGTTAATCAGACCTCAGGTCTGTAAAAAATAAATAAATCAACTCTCCTCTCCTGGTCCGGACGTCGCTGCCAACGCTCCTGAGATCCAGAGCTCTTTCTGCTCTTCCCGCCACGCTGTGCTGTGACCTGACTTCACAGAGCGCACCTATGTCCATCACACTGGGCATGTCGCAGCACACCATGTGGCAATTGTATTCACCGCTCCCTGGTCGTACTGTACTACCAGGGAGCGGTAGAGACTCGCCCCATAAGACTCATATTCCTCACACACACACTTTTTTGGGGAAAAAAAGTGCGTCTTATAGGACTGAGAATATGGTACTTCCCCGACAGAAGCCATTCTCCACTTATCTGCTGCTCCATTGATTCCTATCTCTGTTGTAATGTATTTCTAGATTGGAAGGTCGACAGAAAGCCCCA
This sequence comes from Bufo gargarizans, assembly GCF_014858855.1. Classification (NCBI taxonomy): domain Eukaryota; kingdom Metazoa; phylum Chordata; class Amphibia; order Anura; family Bufonidae; genus Bufo; species Bufo gargarizans. The sequence goes on from NC_058083.1 coordinate 480,811,066, forward strand.
TTGATTTTGTGGTAACCGACACAGTTCCAGGAAGCCAGAGCAACACCGATACACAGTCCGTTCAAAGCACCATCTCAAGATTTGCGTGCCGGATAATATGCGAAAGAAACCCTCCTTTTACCGCAAGAATATATGCTGCAGGCTTTGACTCGTCCAAGAATATTTTTCTTGGGGTAAAGATAAAAATTAAAACTCTCATTACTTTTTGCATTTAATATTAAAGTATGCTTGATTGCGCTTGGCTTTTCCTCATTCATAGGAGAAAGCTGCCAAGTGGAAGACTCTCGATGGACAGATGGATGGGCTGACAACAAATGGTGTCCTTGTTATGCATCCACGCAATGGTTTCACCGAGGACTCTAAGCCCGGAGTCTGGAGAGAGATATCTGTGTGCGGCAATGTGTTCAGTTTGAGAGAAACCCGCTCAGCCCAGCAGAGAGGAAAAATGGTATGTGCAGCCCGGTAGCCGCTTGAAAGCGGTCTCGTTCGGCCAGTAAAACATACAAATGTTGACTTAATGTGATTTTAGTTAAAGAAGAAATTTGAGGGTCTGTTTTCTCAGGGTATAAATATATTTTTAGCACTTTTCAAGTGAATTTCATCTTGTCAAACTCAGAACATGCTGTTCCTCTATGAAAAAAAATGTGAATACTGGGTGATGATTCATCTTAACATGTTTTCCTTTATATAACTGGGCTGTTCTTTGACAGATTGAGTTGGGAAGGCCTGGCATTTGAAGTCGTTTCTATTAACCCCTAGGGTGCTGCTTTTGAGAGCAGTATTTGCATCATATTAGTGGGCGATCGGGCAGGGGCTACGTGTTCATGGGTTGCTCTTGTATTTTCTGTCTGCTGGTCATTTTGAGCACATTAAAGACCCTATATAGACCCACACATATAGACACTATAGAGACATGTCTTGCAGACTCAAGGCATCCTTGTATTACAGGGATGGCCATTCACCTGAATGGCTGCCATGTAATACTGCATTTACCCAGGAGTGGCAACTGCAGGGAAAGCACCCTGACAAAATCACCTGGGGTTGGCGGGATGAGACAACCACTTAAAACCTCTGGGGCCCCAATGCAAAATTTGTACCTGATCCCATCACCTACCACCATGTGCCATTTATAACACAGATGTAATCTTACATGGCGGGGGCCTTCAGACCCTCCTGGTGCATCTGCTACCTGTGCATCAGTGGAGAACTTCTAGTTATTGTGCTAGCAGACATTTACTGTCTGTGTTGCTGTATTACTAATATAGTAATTTATTGGTGCCTTACAAGTCGGTGACCTCCATATAATAATTGTACAGGCAGAAAGAAGACCTTACATGACACAGTCTGTCTCAGACTAACACCATGTAGAGCTTGTGAGAAGTGCTTTGTGAACGTTTTGAATAGAACTTGGGTGATTTATTAAAGGCTGGGTTTACATAGGCCAAATCCAAACCGCCCTACTAGTCAGACAGATGTCCAGATAATGAATTACTTGGGCAGACCTCTGTATTTAAATAGAGTTGTGTTCTGCTGGGACCAGGAATTTCCAGGGAATACTCTGCCAACCATGGATTACATATTACAAAAGTGTTAATAATGGTGACGTAATCACACATTTCATAGACCTATTGCTTCTTCAGATTGTGTAATCCCTACCAGTCCCTTCATATACATTTCTGCTCAACTCGTCTGATCATGCATGTGTCCTAAATTGGATGAGTAACCTACTGCCAGACTCCTGGTAGCAGCTCATCTCCTCGAGAGCAAAAGGATTGAGCAGTTTACATCCTTATCATCCCCCAACATCTGCCATCGGCCCTCATACACGTTAGATGGTCTACTGGTCTCCCTGCACTCTTTTTTTTTATTTTCCTTGTGCTGTATTTTGTCCAGAAATGACCATCATCCTTTTTGTTTTACAGGTGGAAAATGAAAGCAACGAACTACAGGACGGTTCCCTCATCGATCTATGTGGAGCAACTTTGTTATGGCGCACCGCCGAAGGGCTTTCCAGAACTCCAACCGTGAAACACTTGGAAGCCTTGAGACAGGAGATCAATGCAGCGAGACCCCAGTGTCCTGTCGGCTTTAACACACTAGCATTTCCCAGCATGAAAAGAAAGGATGTGGTTGATGAGAAACAGCCGTGGGTCTATCTGACCTGTGGGCACGTGCATGGCTACCACAACTGGGGGAATAAAGAGGAACGGGATGGGAAAGATCGGGAATGTCCAATGTGTCGTTCTGTGGGACCGTACGTTCCTCTGTGGCTAGGATGTGAAGCTGGATTTTATGTGGATGCAGGCCCTCCAACTCATGCCTTCAGCCCCTGTGGACACGTGTGCTCAGAAAAAACCACTTCCTACTGGTCCCAGATTCCACTTCCTCATGGTACTCACACTTTCCACGCAGCGTGCCCCTTCTGTGCACACCAGCTTTCAGGGGAGCAAGGTTACATCAGACTTATTTTCCAAGGGCCTCTAGACTAAGTGGCTTTTTTTTTTATCTTTTTGTCAGGGCTTGCACTGAACACATAAGCTAAGATGGGTTTAGTTTGCTTTCCAGTGGACTTTTTTGAAGTTTACTTGGGACCCCTCAGCAAGGAGAGGAAGGAAACTACAGAACGATGGAAGAACCATGAAGAGAAATGGGAACAACATCTCTCTGTGCAACCAGACATTTCAAGACGGGATTATGCAGATATGATTTAAATGCCTTCATTACTCTTTCTGAATGACCCAACCTCAGTATTAAATTATTTTATGGAAACTGGGGAGAATACAGTCGGCTCAAACTACATTAGTTTACAGTTCAAAACACCTTGTATAATATAGCATATGACGATTTTGTATTTAACTTTAGTATGGAAAATTCCCAGTGACTTGATAGACTCGTCCTACATATTGACCGGTGTACTTTGGATGCTTAAAGTAGCCCAGGGACAAGTCGTCACCACACAAACAAGGACTGCGTCTCTTTATTTTGTTTCTTCTCTGCGTCATGGTCATGGGACGGGCACATCTCGCCATCGAACCATGTAACAAGTTCACCAGAAGAGTCTGAGGGATCTGTAAATATGCAGCTCATTGATGTCCTCCGTGTTTAGTCTTATCAGATGCTAGTCAGTTTGCATATGTTTGCAACATTTCAGGGTTTTATTTATCGTTCGTAACTTTTATTCAGATTTTTATTCCTGAAGTACTTGTGATATTATATGTTTGTCCTTTTATGAGCCATTTTGGTTTTCGTCTTTTTTTTTTTTTTTTTTTTTTTTTTTTTTCTCGTGCAGGCAAGGACCTTTGTACCCTCAGAAGTTTGTGTGGGACATTAAATCTTTAATTATTTTTATTTTAACATCCTCTTGCAATCAACACTATAATTTCCATGTTTCAGCCCAGGCTGTAGAGTAGGTTTTTGTCAATCTTCTGCATGATTCTATGATTGTAGTATTAGCTTTCAAACATCTCGTTCCCAGCTGGAGAGGTTGTCCAGGATTTTGATATTGATGGCCTCTCCGCAGAATAAGCCATCAATGTAAGATCGGCACGGACAAACACCCCACACCACTGCCAATCTGTTGTTGCCTTACAGCTCCGGTGGCCTGTAGTCAGTGCTAGAACTGCGCAGCTCTATCTGGTAACTGCAGCACTGCTCCCATTCACTCAGTGGGTGCCATACTGCAGTTAGCAGCTCCGTTCACTACACCAGTGTTTCCCAACCAGTGTGCCTCCAGCTGTTGCAAAACTACAACTCCCAGCATGCCCGCACAGCCAAAGGCTGTCCAGGCATGCTGGGAGTTGTAGTTTTGCAACAGCTAGAGGCACACTGGTTGGGAAACACTGCACTACACAATGTAGTTGGGGCACTGGAGACACAAGGTAACAGCTGATCTACAAGGTGTCAGACCCCCACCTATACTGAGAATAGACAATCAATATCAAAATTCTGGAAACCCCTTTAAGCCTTTTTTTGATAAAGCGATCTTGGAAGACAATAGACACAAGCAAATCATATTTTATTTAAGTTGTCAACATAGATTTATTTTTTCATTATTTTTATCTTTATTGTTTTGCACACACTCAGGAAAAACTTAGAAGGGAAGCTACTTTATTGCTATGATCTAGCATACAGAGCAGATGGGTATCTGGTTTCAGTATTGTGTCTATTCTGGCATTTGTGAAACGCCTGAGCCTGAACGCTCATCAAGATGGGTGTCTTAAGCTGACCATACACATTATTACCGGCAGATCCACCATGATACAATGCAGGTGGGGACTGCCAGAGCATCACTGGTGTCTGGTCTTGGTGGGGAGGTTGTTTTGGATGGCCCATTCATTTATCATGTGAATTGACATACATGTTTGGCTGAGCCACATGTGCATGTCCATGGGGTTGAGGGCGGCATGGAAGGCAATGCCTTTTTAGTTGGATATGTTTCTGCTTGCTGGTATGATTTTATGAGCAGCTTTTAGTGTGTGCCCAACTTATACAGGAAGGGAAGACAGCCATTCTGTTTATTTCTGGGACTGTTGCCTATCTGTCTTTTAAGTGTTCTCCGGGAATTTGTGAAAATGTAAATACTTAAATATTACTTTATTATACATATATTTCCAAATGCCTTTCATTAGTTATAATGGCTCGTTTTGTTAAGGGAGCAATCATTAGGAGAAATAAAATGGACGCCGTCCTATTGGTACACACAAAACCTGTCCTAATCACACAGCAGGATGAGTTACTTCACAACACTGAGCTAAAAAGCTGCCTCATCCTCCTCTACTACTTGTCAGCGATGATCCTGAATACAGCTGATAAGATCTTCAACTGAATCTCTGAAGGAATAGAGTTCAGGAGGAGACCTAAAGTACACAGGATGTGGGGATGTGGCTGATGAGCAGCAGCACTGGTATGAAGTCTCCATTACAACAGCCCCACATTACCACAGTCTGTCCTGTCCTTCCTCTCTGTACTTTAGCAGTCTCCTCATGAACTCCATTCCTACAGATCTTCAGCTGAAGATCTTATCAGCTGTATTCAGGATCATAATCCCTGACAAGAAGGAGAAGAGGCTCAGACAGTTCTTTAGCTCAGTGTTCTGAAGTAACTTGTCATGCTATCTGATTAGGATTGGTTTTGTGTGCACTAAAAGAACGGTGGCCATTTTATTTCTCCTGATGATTTCTTCCTAGACAAAAGGAGCCATTATAACTAATGAAAGGTATTTGGGGATATATTTATAATGAAGTAATATTTAAGTATTTTCATTTTCTTAATTTCCGGGGAATCCCAATAGCAATTCTTATGAATTTTAAAGTGAATATCCATCCTTGAATACCATTTTGTGTATGTTAATAGTTTCAAAATTCTGTGCTGGTTCAGATCAAATAGGAGTTCTGCTGTTTGATCAATCTCTACTTGACCATCAGCTGATAAATTGTTCCTCTAAATGCTGGGGAACACTGGTAGTATGTGTTCCTTTCTTTTTCTGTGGTGCCCCTACAGGCAAAATGAAGCATTTCACAGTGCACATTTAAAGGGAACCTGTCGCATTAAAAATGCTGTTGGAGTTAGAGCAGGAGTAGCTGAACAGATTGATATATCGTTTTATGGGAAAGGATTCAGTAAAACTTATATTTTATTCATTTAAATATAAACTGCTTATTCCGGGCTGTGAAGTCCAGGAGGCGGTCCTATCAGTGACTGACAGCGTTCCCTCTGACTGTGTATACAGAGAGAGCTGTCAATCACTGATAGGACCGCCTCCTGGACTTCACAGCCCAGAATAAGCAGGAATATAAATGTATGAAATGCAAGTACTGAATCTTTTCCCACAAAACTCCTATGGCCAGGAGATAAGGATCCTGAACAGGCGACCCCTTCTCTTTTTTAACCCCGAATTCCCTAATGGGAGAAATGCCATGCAGAGAGACTTAATGCGGTTATTCAATAGTACAAATACCCTCCACAATGCCCAGGCCCTTCCTATAGACTATACCCGGCATCCACGTGCCTCCGGATACCTGCACGGCCACTGCTGCATCTCGCTGTTGCAAGGATCAAAACATCCAGCAAAAGTTGGGGGGAGCAGCCAATAACAGGCTGCGACGGAGACCAGCCTCCCTAGCATCACCCGCGATGCTATGGAGGATGGTCACCCTCGTTGCCTGCTTTTGGCTGCTCCCCCTGTCACCGGATGTTTTGATCCGCGTGACTTGGAGATGCAGTGGTGGCCAGAGGGACGTGGGTGTCAGGACTGGTTAAGTATCATCTGTAGGAGGGGCCCAGGCATTGTGGGGGGGTATTTGTACTATTGGATAACCCCTTTAACCTTCTGGGTACCTTCATCTGCCACTAGAAGGGAGCTTACTGTATTAGCCAGAGTTCAATGTATAAACATTATGCAGTGAGCTCCCTTTTTGGACCACACTGTACTATTAAGGCAGAATTTCTGGAATTGTAAGTCTGACGCCCTGCTGCAATGTGCAGCATCCGTTACCTACATTCTTAGCTGTTTAACCCCTCAGATGCTGCAGTCAATGTTGACTGCAGCACCCAAGTCGTTTTTACAGAGGGTAGGGTCTTCTTCTGCAAGCCCATCAGTGCTGTTTTAAGTCAGTGTCAGATAACACTGGCCACGAGGTTTGCTATATACTGGATCCTAATTAGACCCTGCCTAAGGCTGGACCTACATTGAAAATCCTACACAAATACAAAGCAGGTTTATTGTCCTGTGCTGATGTGGGTCTATTAATATACTGCAATACTTCATGTATGATTTGTAGAGACTAAAGGATCCATAGTAACATCCCCACCTGTAATTACATATGTACCCCACAGTGGTGCCTTTAAAGGGAATGTGTCTATCATAAAATAACCGATTGCTTAAATCATTGTTTCATAAGTATTTTTAAGAATGGTTTGTGATATTATTTTTAATTTTCCATGTCATTACTTAAGAAAAACTACAAAACTCAGCACTTTTGCCATTGGCCACTAAGCCTAAATATTGGCTGATAATTTATATCCAGTAGGGATTGCTTCCCAGCAGTCATCTCATTATCTTTACAGGCAGGATTACAATGAAAGCGAAAACCTTTCTTTAGCTAATGCAGGGTCCATTCTAAATAGGTGATTTTGTGGCTTATCTACCCCCCCCTCTTCCCCCTGAATAAAGAATAAAGACCTCAGTACAGATGACAAGAGCATGTCTTTAAAACTCTCTTAACCTGGACCACATCCTTAAAGGGGTTGTCTCATCTCCACCTTTATGGTTTATCGCTAGGATATGCCATAACTGTCAGATAGGTGTGGGTCCCACCTCTGGGATCTGCTCCTGTCTCCAAAACGGAGAGCAGCTGCACATGCGCAGCATCTTAATCATTCACTTCTATGGGATCTCCGTAAATCCACCTACCGATAACACGTGCCTATTTTCAGAAATCCCATAGCAGTGATTGGTAAGCAAGATGTGCACGCTCGGCTGCCTCCCTGTTCACTTAAGTGGGGCTTTAAGAAATAGTCGAGCCAGCGCTCAGCTGTTTTTGAAACTCCCATAGCGGTGAATGGATGGTGTCCTCGCATGCGCCGCTGCTCTCCCTTCACTGCTTGGGCCCTGTTCTGGACATGGGCGTTCCTGACATTTATGACATATCCTAGTGATATGCCACAATTGTTGAGATGGGAATATCCCTTTAAGGAGTCAAGAAATTAGCACAGAATTTTGGACTTAAAAATACGGTGTTAAACAATGGAGGTTCACTTTAAAGTAGCACTCCAGGAATTTTTTTAAAATCTTTTTATCTCTTTCATGAAATATACATGAGTTAAAAAGTGGCATTAATTTTCTTACCAAGTGCTTTATTCCTGATTTGTCAGCCTTCGCCATATTGCTCTGTTTGACACGTGACCGCGCTACACGTCGGACCGGTCAATCTCTGTGTATTCCTATGGCGGTCTCATTTTGGATCTCATATCCGCACTGAAGATGCTGTGTGTTAAGAGAATCCCAGTTCTGGCCAGCGGCAGGCGGAGGCTGAGCAAACGGCGAACTAAAGAAATGGCTGCCATGTTAGTGTACATGACTGACTCGCTTCTAAGCTCCCTTGATGCCCCCCAAGAGCTGTATTCAGATGTAAATACCCTCCACATTATTTTTATATATGTATATGTAAAGAGTTCAGATTGAGTTTTATTTCATTTACAGCATAATTTATTTACTTTGACGAGGAGGATCCGGCTTTCGTTCAGGAGAAGTACTAGCAGTGGTTGTTAGCAAGTTTTTGTGGGCATTGGTGTTGGAATGGGTTAATGGGACCCACCCATGATTAAAAAAACAAACAAAAAAAAACAACTTTATTTAAAAAAACAAAAAAAAAGGCTAAAATTGTCTTACTATGCATTTACTTACTGCATAAAAAAAAAAAAAAAAGATTGTGATTGTAGTTGTCTATGAATTCATTTTTCTCTTGCTTTTTGTGGCGACCTGTTTGGATATGAATGTTAAATTATGCAATTTCTGGTCAGCATTAGTATATGCCTTTTTTTGTTGGTGTTGTTTCCGGTTTCCACCTGCAGCCTGTACATTGGTGAATGTGTATCCACACTTTCAAGAGATATCAGGAATATCTTCTGTATTAGGTGGAGCATTTTTCTTTCACTCATTTCTAAAGCATTCCTTCTACAAGAACTCTGTTTTAGAGCGAAGCCATAACTGGTGCCCTTTGTGCAGACAAGCATACTGTGTATGGAACCTAAATATCTATGGGGCAGTTACTGAGAAACCTTAAGTATCTTTGCATATTAAATGAATATGTGAAACTTGACATCCTCCTTATTCATTCCAGTGTTCGAGCATGCTGCCTCTGAGGACCCGGGTCTAGTGCTAGAGGAGAACTGGAAGGGTGGCCATACTCCAGACGTCATACCGGAAAAACTCAATGTATCCGTCAGCCGATACATTCACTTCAAGGAGGCAGCGGAGTCCAACAGATTAAGGGCTCGTGCACACGACTATTGGATGTTTTGCTGTCTGTAAATTGCGCATCTGCAAGAAACAGATACCGGCCGTGTGCATTCCACATTTAACGGGATGGCCAGACCCTAAGACAACAGTACTATCCTTGTCCGTAATGTGGACAATGCGGAACGGCCATAAGGACACGGAATGCACACGGAGTAAAAAAAAAAAAAAACAGAATGGACACGGAAAAAAATAAATAAAAATAGGTTTGTGTGCATGAGCCCTAAAGGGATTGTACAGTACAAATGTGTGCCAGCCAGGTCTGTGCTGCGGACCGCAAATCGCACAGCACCGATGGTGGAGCCGCCGCATTGCGGACCCATTCACTTGAATGGGGTCTGCGATCTGCACCTGACTGTCCGCACTGCAAAAAAGTAGTGCATACACTACTTTTTTTTTTTTTTTGCAGTGTAGAGGCACTCCGTAGTGCTTCCATCCGATCTGTGCCTCCGTTCCGCATCGTATCTCTCCTGGATTGCGGACCCATTCAAGTGAATGGGTCCACATCCGTGATGCAAGGTGTACGCAACCAGTGCCCATGTATCGCGGGCTGCAATACGGCCATGGCCGTGTGCATGAGCCCTAATACTGATGATCTATCTTCAGGATAGGTCACCAGTATCTGATCATTGTGGGGTTTGACTCCTGATACCCCCATTTATCAGCTCTTTGAAGAGACCATCATGGTCTTTTCCTAGGCCTGTGGTGTCACGTGGCCTAGGAGCATCTTGGTCCCATTCAAATGAATGGGACTGAGATGCAGTACCAAGCACAGCTGCTATATAATGGACAGCGCCGTGCTTGGTGAGCTTCAAGGAGGCCACCGTGCCCACCAGAACGTCACAGCCACTTCAAGCAGCTGATCGGCAGGAGTCCTGGGAGTCAGACCCCCACCAAATTAGATAAGACAAGCTATCCTGAGGATAGGTCATGAATATTAAACCCTCGGGCAACCCCTTTAAACTTTGGACCTCATTGATCTGTTTTCTATATATTTTGAGGGAACAGTATCGTAGTCTACCATGCAATTCTGCCCTGAGGAAAAAAAAAAAAACGACACGGGTATCCGGTCAAATCGGGTCCAAAGTTTCATCTTTTGGATTCTTTGCCCCCTTGAAGTGAATGTATCCGCTGAGGTATATGTTTAAACACAGTTTTTTAGGGTATTGAAACTCCACTGCCCCCCCCCCCCCCCCCAAATGCAGTGCAATCGAAAAGCACCCTGTTATAGAGCAGGAAGAGCTGAGCAGAGTGATTTTATAGTTTTGTGGGAAAAGTATCAGTAAGGCCTTGTGCACACAGCTGGTGCTGCAGACCACAAATTGCTGTCCGCAACGCACGGGCACCGACCATAGGGCCACTGTATGCAGATGCAGGACCCATTCACTTGAATCTAGATCGCAATCTACATCCGGTGGTCTGCACTGCAAAAAAGTAGTGCAGGCACAACTTTTTTGCGGTGCGGAGGCATAGATGGAAAACCCACGGAAGCACTCCTTAGTGCTTCCGTGCCTCCGTTCCACACCGCACCGTCAGGATTGTGGACCCATTCAAGTGAATGGGTTCGCATCCGTGATGCGGTGCACAAATGGCAGGGTGCCCGTATATTGAGGGCCACAATACAGGAACCGGCCTACAACGGTTGTGTGCATGAGGCTTAAAACTTGTAATTTATTTGCTTTTTCCACCTCCTGTGAACAGCTATTGGTACATGGAGGAGGTGTTATCAGTGACTGACAGCGATCTCTCTATGTACACTTATACACCCAATGCTATCAATCACTGATCACCCCTCCCCCTGTACCAATATTACTTCACAGGAGGTAGAAAAATGTATAAATTACAGGTTTTGCTGAATCTTTTCCTATAAAAAAAATATCAGTCTGCTTAGCTTTCCTGCTCTAAAGCATGGTGCTTTCAGATTGCGTTGCATTTTTTTTTATAGCAAGTCCTTACAAGCAAACAAAAAATACACCAATTGTTATCATCACGCTTGTATCACAGCCAGATGGCAATGGGGCAAAAAACTAAGAAAAAACATGCTAATACTGCTCCCTGTGAATACGCTCTTACTTGATGTACTTTCGGTTCTTTTGCATTCAAACCATCCATTGGCCATAGACCCAAGAAGGAATTTTCCCGGTGGGCTGATGCCCATAGGGCCACCCGAACCCTCCTCATTACCGTAGGACAGGTACATACTACTAGGGGAACAATAGAGGTCATTATTCGAGGACGTCCAGGCAGCATGCTGAAGGTAGGGCTGGTTTGGTGTTGTGGCCCACATCTCACCTCCCCAGCACCCTGCTCCATATTCATATTAGAGACAATTGGAGTAGGCGGACAGAACGTGGCAGCTATTGATGGCCACCACAGAGGGACAGCTTCTAGGTATTGTGTGCCGCACTCGGGTATTTGGTTCCGTGGGTTGGTATTCTCAGCACAGATGCTCACTGGGGATGTACATGCCTACATCTAGTCTACAGTAACTTGTACATTAAAGGGGGTTTGTATGCTGGCTGGTGTGATATCCGTCATCGGCTGTTATCCTGCTCATCCACTTCTGCTTATTGCATGATGACTTCCTTTCTTTAAGGCTTCATGCACATGACCATATTTTTCATCCATGTGCTATCTGCATTATTATTTTTGTTGCAGATAGCTCACTGACCCATTTATTTCTATAGGGCCATGCACACAACCACGTGTGGCCTTTCTGCAAATTATAGAACATGTCCCATTCTGGTCCTTATTGAGGACAAGAATAGTCCTTTCTATAGATGGGAGTTCGGTTGCTAGTTTATCCTGCCCTTTGGACAGCAAAAGACTAGTGACAATTTCTCTTTAAATCTGATTTTTACATAGATCTTCAGTCTCTGATCTGTGAGGGTCAGACACCCGGGACCCCCGCCGATAAGCTGAGAAGGCGCTGGTGCTCCTGTGAGCGCTGCAGCCTTCTCTGTGCTCCGTACATTGTATAGTGGCAGCGCTTGGTATCGCAGCCCAGCCCCATTCATTCAATCAGATACTGATGACCTATCCTGAGGATGGGTCATCCGTAGTAAAATCCTGGAAAACTCCTTTAAAATAAAAAGCAACCTAGACAGGACAGTAACGGTACATCCACATGGAGTGTTTATGCTGCTGTAGAGCCTCCATGAATTCGCGAGCTGCATTTTTTGGGGGTCACTTTTTTTTTAACACGTTTTGTACCCTAGAGAGTAAAAAACCTGAAAAAAAAAAAAACAACCAGAGCATGCTGCATTTTGAAAGACCCCAAAAAACCCGTCAGTAGATGGGATCTGCTCTCCAGAACCTTGATTCTTTCCCTAAGGCTGGGTTCACACCTGAGCGTTTTACAGCGCGTTCCTACGCGCTGTAAAACGCTCAACAAGGAGAAACCAATGCTTCCCTATCGGCATGGTTCTCACCTGGGCGTTTTACAGCGCGTACGATTGCGCTGTAAAACGTCCGACGCCCCAAGAAGTACATGAGCTTTTTTGGGGCGTCTTGTCGCGCGTTCCCGTACATAGACTTTCGGGAACGCGCGACAATGGGCATTCGCTTGTCTCTGTATGCGCGATTGCAAACACCGGTACAATCGCGCATACAGATCGCTCCATCGCGAACGCTCAGGTGTGAACCCAGCGTAAATCCCTGTAGAGAGCTGAAGTTAAAGAGGACCTTTCATGCGATATATACCTGTACTTGCGGGGTACCCCCCCTGCTGATGCTGCCACCCTGCTTGATTTTTTAAAATATGCCTCCTATGACCCGCTGTGCCCTGTGGGATTTCTCCCGCTCAGTATTCTAATAGCAATGAGGAGGAGACTGAGTCTTTCTCCGTGGGTGTCGTCTTCTCCCCTGGCTGTAGCGCTGTCCAATCGCAGCGCAGAGCGCTCTATCTTTTTGCGGTGCGGAAGCACGGAATGGAAACTCCCAGAAAGCACTCCGTAGTGTTCCAGATTTGCGGACGCATTGAAATGAATAGGTCCGCATCCGTGATGCAGAATGGCCACGGTGCGGTGACTGTGTATTGCAGATCCGTAAATGCGGTCCGCAATACGACAACGGACATCACACGTGGAATAATGATGTGGAATCTGCAGGAGTTTTTTTTTTTTTTTGCATCTGTTTTTTTAACCTTTTGCTGTTTCGGCAAGGATTTTCTTCATTCCTGCACATTTTCAATAGACAGGACAGAAAAAAAAAATATATATAAACTGGATGGTATAACATGCAGATTCCCTGTTGAAATCAAGGGGGATGTTCTGTGTGTTTTTTGGGGAATCTGCTCCATAAATCCGCTGCGTGAACATATCCTTATACAGTTCAGTTCACTTCAGTGGAAACAAGCTGGAAAAGCAACAACCTTGGACATGTGGAACAATGGAAGTGAAGAAGCCATCTTTTCCCAATTGTGGACAGTCCCTTTAAGTGATTACAATCATAAAAACACAAGTCTGCATGGAAAAAAAACAATGCTCTTGTCTATAGGCTGTTTCTGGTATCGCAGACCAATTCCCTTGGGCTAAATGCACATGATCAGGATTGTGTGCGGATTTTCTGCCCGGATTTGCGTGCGGAATATCCGCACCGTAGGTCATGCACATTGTATTCTATGAGAATTTGAAATTCTCATGTACACAATGTGGATTTTTTCCGTGCAGATTTTAAAATCCGCAGCATGTCAATTAATTTTATTTTTCCTGACCGGATTTTCTCCATTCACTCAGTAAAATCCGCATGCAAATCCGCACCAATTGATGCGGATAGTCCGCACGGATTTCCCTGCAAACACCTGCGGATTCTCCACACATAAATCCTGAACGTGTGCATTTAGCCTTGCACTTTTTCCTCACACCTCTTGCACACAGTGGAGTGAGACGGCCCAGCGCGATCTGCGGTTTTATCTCTAGGAGATGCAATGAGTCATTTTGATGATCTGACGTTGCTGTTTCATAACCACTTACTGCATGTGAAGGTTTAATCTCTGGGAGGAAGAATACATTGAACTTTAGCATGACCGAGTACACCCCCTTATCTAGCCCTCTGGACTGGATAATACGTGGTCAAGGTGTAGGCGAGGTAAAAGAATATATAAAGATCCTTACACTGGTAAACCCTTACTGCAGAAGACATGATACTTTACTGATTTGCTTCTGAAGTATAGGGGCGAAGTTATAGGGGAAGCGGCTGCTTTGGGGCCCTGACCCAGTAGGGGCCCATACAGGAGGAGGAGGACTAAAAGATTTTGTCAGGGGCCCCCTCAACAGTGTTACACAATAAAATGATATACAGTGGCAGTATAGACGGATGGAACAGCTGCCGCTCCTGGTCTCAGAGAGCGATTTTTACTAGCCACAGGAATGGGGGCGGCATGAAAGGAAAGGGTTGTGAAAAAAATTACTGGGGAAGGGAGCACCATTCAAAAATTTGCTGTGAGGCCCAGTCATTTCTAGCTACGCCACTGGTGACTATAGACCTGATATAACTGGCCGCCCTCCCTCCATACTGGGAAAGCATTCATAGGTCTTTTGGATGAATGCACACGTTATTTTGTATTCTGGAGGAAAGAGTTGCAGCCATTAGGTACCTGTTGAAGGTGGAGGAAACGCGGTCTAACCTGTTGCTGACGGCAGAGCGGACAAGCTGGATTTCAGTATGCCCAATAGTTTTTCCCACAGGAAATAAGCGACACCCAGGGGTCTCATCTAGTATTGCAACACAGTCCTTTTCAAGTGAATGTGGCTGCCCATGGGCCCTTTCGTAGTGGGTCCCAAACTGACAGAAGGCAAGGTCAACACAAGTAGTCAGGGCCAGCAATACCATATTGCGGCACATTATACCACCCCAGCAGCACCAAATACCTCCCAAAAACTGCCCCTCTGTGGTGGCCAGGACCAGCTGCCATGTTCTGTCCTCCTGCTCCAGTTGCCTTAGGATGGCAGTGCAGCAGAATTCAGCAGTCAGGAGGGGGGAGTCAGATCATTACTTACCATGGGTGGTGGTCTTGAGCAGGTCCAAGTGGCCCCCTGGGAATTGGTCCACCAGGAAGTTTCCCTGTAGGGTCTATGGTCAGTTCGCCCCAACATAAAGAAAGCACATATCTCTGATAGCCAGGACCATGGGAGTGGTTTTTCCTATATTGTGCAAGTACGGCCACCGATGCTGGATTGCAGGATGGTCTGTAACCATGGAAACGAGCCGTGTGTAATGTGATGGAAAGGAAGCAATATGGACAATCACAATACATTAGTAAGTGGCTTATATTAACTTTCTCTACATGATAAATGCCACTTACTGAAGTGAGACAACCCTTTAATTTGTGAAAATATGACATTGACCAAAGGGAACCTGAGTAAGACAAATATTGCAATAAATGTATGGCTGCACTTGTGTTCCCTGCTATCTGCTCACTTGACCTCCATGATGTTTGGCAGAAGAAGTCTTGTGGAGTGTATATTGCAAGCTTTGATTTTACAGGGTTCCTTTGCTTTTGATAAAAGGAGTCTGACACCAGGATATTCAGCCAAGTTCATAGTCATCTTTCATGGCCTCGTCAGTTAAGAAGGCAAGGGCGGAGCTGGTAGGAGAAGCAAGGGTGCACAGGGTGGCTTGGGCCCACCTTCAGTGCACTTAACTGATCATTTGCATATGGATTAAGTTGCAAAATCACTCCAGTTGGGGGTATCATAGCCAAATGTATCAAACCACATGTGACTTTATATAAATGTGACATAAAGTACTCCAGTGGACACTTGTGCAAAACCTTGGCTTTGGAAATGTTTGGGCCTGTACCTGTTACTGAGAAGCAGAAAAACCAGTTTGTCTTTTATCCACTGCTGTGGCACTTTTCATACCTCATGACCTTAGAGTCATTGTAGATTAATAGAACCAGTTGTACAACAATTAGATTTTTTTTCCAGCTCTCATATCTCAGGAATTTGTGCTACAAGCCATAGGCAAAGGATTATAACTCTGTAATCTTCAGTAAATCAATATGAACACTGAGGAGGAGGAGGGGGAGCAATACACCTGACTGTGGGCATCACACAAGATATATATATATATATATATATATATACACACCTTCCAGGATACTAAATATGTTTACAACATAGTGTTCATTAATAATTAAAGGGTGTTTTCCAGGCTTCTGATGACTTATCTTTGGGATAGGTCATTAATATCTGATGAGTGAGGGTCCCGCACCCCTATGATCAGCTGTTCCCTGCAGCCTCTAGCAATTACAGTGAAACACAAGGCACAAATATCACAAAATATGGTATATGATGTATGACCATGCTATTCAAAGAGTATGAGAGAGCATGGGATAAAACAACTTTTATTATGTATCGCTAAAATGCCATAAATACGGAACCAATAGACAAAACAAGCCGAGCCCAAATTATACACTCAAACAAAAAATAGCAAAATCAGGGGCTAACACAGAGGTATGCATGGGTAGACGGAGACCCAGCAAGGAGAAGAGTCTGTCCTACGGTGGCCCTGTCTAACCCTGACTACAGGGAACCACTCTGATGATGGGTGGACCCTGCACAGGACCCTAGATCAGTGATGGCGAACCTTTTAGAGACTAAGTGCGCAAACTGCAACCCAGAACCCACATACTTATCGCAAGCTGCCCACACGGCAATTTAACATGAATACTACAGTCCAATATAATACATTCAGTGCGTTGCCTGTGACATTCAGGGATGCTCAACCTGTGGACCTCCAGCTGTTGCAAAACTACAAATCCCAACATCCTCTAATAGCTGTAGGCTGTCCAGGCATGCTGGGAATTGTAGTTTGGCAACAGCTGGAGGGCCACAGGTTGGGCATCCCTGGTCTAAGGCATATTGGTACACCATAGACTTTCTCCAGGGTGCAGGTGCCCACAGAAAGGGCACCCGTGCCATAGGTTCACCACCACTGCACTAGATCGTCCCGGCATGTTCCTCCCTGTCGAGTTCCTCAGGGAACAATTGAAACAAAAAGTGTCTAGGTTAACAAAGAGTATGCTGCAAAAGCAACGCCCACAGAGGTAGGTTCCTGTGCAGGGTCCACCCACCTTCAGTTTCTGTTCTTTAGGACAGGTTCCTGGAGTTCTTTTTGCACCTTGGTGCTTTTTTTGTCAAACTGCAGCATGCTCTGGGTGTGACATTTTTTCAACCATTTTTCCATAGACTTCTCTACAGAAAAAAAAGCAAGAACTACTATCAATTAGGCCACCTGCAAATGTAGATTATGCGAGGTTTTTCCGCGTAGATTCCGATTGAGAAAAACCGCAGCGTATTACAGTACCAGCAAAGTGTGTGAGATTACACAAATCTCATGTACACTTTGCGGATTGTTTACATACGGAAACTGACCTGCATTGCGGATTTCCAAATCTGCAGCATGTCAATTATGTTTGCGGTTTTAGCAGATTTCAATGGGAGGGTGAGATCTGTAGCAAAACAGTATCTATTTTGCACCAAAATCTGCAAATATAAATATTTTGCAGAAACTCACATAAATCCGCACGGATCTTTTGTGTGTTCACCCTCAACCGTGTGCAGGTAGCTTAACAAGCAAAAAAAAAAAAACGCCTAGAAATTTTTTATGTTGCAGCACCCTGAGTGTACTGCACACGGATACAGGTGCATATGTCCACGAGTTTCTGTAGGTATTTCTGTGAGGCCTATGTGAAATCAGAGCAGTGCGTTATTTCTGGAAGTCGTATGTCCGGAAGTTAGAATTGTTACTATTCCTTTAAATATTTGCCCACATACAGTATACACCCGCTTTTGTAAAATCAGGGACTTTTAAATGTAAGTGTAGAATTTTCATCAACGCTTCCACGGTCTGCTCCACCACAAGTGAGCGCGAGGAGATGGCGCTCTTGGATTGTTAAGGTTTCACTCCAGCTGCCTGGGAATTAATGGTGTATTCATGGTTCTGACCCAGCTGCTCGCCCTTCCTAATGACATTCCTCTATGTATTCACAGAACACAACTGCGCTGAATGGTTGTTTGTAAAATGCACAAGACACGTCAATTACATCTCCTTTCACACAAAGACGTCTCATTAAACATTCTGCATCCGTCGCCACGTGTGTGTAACCATGAGAGACAGCTCTAAATAGTTTTTGTCCCCAAAACACCAACCTAATCCTCTACGTGGATTAATGGGAGCCAAAAATGATGCGGTTACTGTTCTAATGATGTTGTGTCCTTATGCTCTGCTATACCAGCTCATCATGGCTCTCATTCCAGAATGACACTATAGTAAGGCTACTTTCACACTTGCGGCAGAGAGATCTGGCAAGCAGTTCCGTCGCCGGCATAACGTATGTCAACTGATGGCATTAGTAAGACTGATCAGGATCTTGATCAGTCTTAAAAATGCCTGATCAGTCAGAAAAATGCATTGAAATGCCGGATCAGTCTTTCCGGTGTTATCTGGCAAAACGGATCCGGCATTTATTTTTTTTTTTACCTTTTTTTCAGTCTGCGCATGGGACGGATCCGGCATTCCGGTATTTTGAAGGCACTAATACATTCCTATGTAAAAAAATTTGGGATCCGGCATTCATGCAAGTCTTCCGTTTTTTTTTGCCAGAGATAAAACCGTAGCATGCTGCGTTTTTATCTTTTGCCTGATCAGTCAAAATGACTGAACTGAAGACATCCTGATGCAAACTGAACGGATTACTCTCCATTCAGAATGCATGGGGATAAAACTGATCAGTTATTTTCCGGTATAGAGCCCTGTGACGGAACTCTATGCCGGAAAAGAAAAATGCTAGTATGAAAGTACCCTAATATAATCATCTTGTATCGCTATTTGGTTACCAAACCCATTAGAAACTCACTGGTGCACATTTATCAAGCTCACCTGTTTTTAGACTTTCAATTGGCGGATTTGCTTAGTCTGTCTTTTGCTGACTATTTATCAAAAGTCTCATAGCACTTCATAAATTAGACTAGGTGAATTGGCATTAGTCTGACCTCTAGTGCTTCTTTTTCAGCACCACAGGTTCATATTCACTAAGACTGGTCTAGTTTGTCCATGAAAATATGGCGCAAGTGAGCTGAAATTAGGAACATGTCTCCGGGAAAGTAGGCAAAACGGGGCACAACTCACCACTCAAAACAGATGAAAAAAAGTACGCCAGCCCTGGAGTGGAGTAGAAATTAGACAGTTTTTTTGCTACTAAGGCCTCTTTTACACGGGCGCCCCGGATTTGCTCCAGATGCGTTGCGTGTGCATTGCGGGAAACCCGCACGAATAGGCACGCAATTGCAGTCAGTTTTAACTGCGATTGCGTTCCGTTGTTCAGTTTTTATTGCACGGGTGCAATGTGTTTTGAACGCGCGTGATAAAAAACTGAATGTGGTACCCAGACCCGAACCCGGACTTCTTTACTAAAGTTCGGGTTTGGGTTAGATGTTCTGTAGATTTTATTATTTTCCCTTATAACATGGTTATAAGGGAAAATAATAGCATTCTGAATACAGAATGCTAAGTAAAATGTGGATTGAGGGGTTAAAAAAAAAAAAAAATTAACTCACCTCATCCTCTTGTTCGCGCAGCCGGCATGTCTTCTTTCAGGACCTGCAAAAGGACCTTTGATGACGTAATCACACTTACCACGTGGTGAGCGCGGTTACGTCAGCGCAGGTTCTGCTGAATTAAGATAGAAAAAACTGAACATCGGAACGCAATCGCAGTCAAAACTAACTGCAATTGCGTGCCTACTCCTGTGGTTTTCCTGCAATGCACACGCGACGCATCCGTAGCAAATCCGGAACGCCCGTGTGAAAGAGGCCTAAATCAGGCGCAAAGAAAGGGGTACCTACATAAATGGGTCTTAAAATAGGCACAAAAATTAAAATCTCCTAAAATTAGCCTAAAAAATCAAAATAGGCGAAGGAGGGCCAAATGCCTCCAAAACAGGCGCAATTTCAGTAGTAAATACGATTAAAAAAGCAAGACAATCTAAGGGCTCTTGCACACGACTGAACGTATATTGCGGTCTGCAAAACATGGATCCAGAAAAAAAAGGGTGACATCCGTTTTTTTTTTGCGGATCCATTGTAACGATGCCTGTCCTTGTCCGCAAAACAGAAACAGGACAGGAATAGGACATGTTCTTTTTTTGGGCGAAACGGACTTGCGGACATACAGATACAGTATGCACATGAAGTTATTTCTTTTTTTTTTTTTTTTTGGGCCGTAAAAAAAAAATGGAATGGACATGAACAAAAAATAAGTTTGTGTGCATGAGCCCTAAAGCAGGATTTTTACACCTAAAAAAAGGCGCAGGCACTATAGTAAATTTGCCCTTATGGCTAACTCTACAGATGATGTGAACAGGGGATAAGGCTGGATGGTAAATCTGGTGCAGGGAGAGAAACTTGTCTCTATACCAATATCGGTTGGCTTAGGCCTCTTCCACACGGCCATTGTTCAGCCGTTCCGTGAATTAGGGACTGCAATGTGACTTCAAGTGAATGGCTCTGCATCCGTGATGAGGTGAGCACACGGCCGGTGCCTGCATATTACTGTGTGCATGAGGCCTTACTTTGAGAGAATTTGATGCCAGAATAGTGGGGCAATTTTGCCGCAAAACATTATATCTTATGCCCACTCCTTTCCTATGAAGCCAGCCCCCTTTCCACTAGGCTTCACCCCTTTTCAGAAAAAGTTGTAGCAACCTTAGTTGTGCCAATTTGCTTTAGATTTTAGACAGATTCTACGCGCAGACACATTAGTAAATCTGGGCTTGTGTTTTTTATGTGCATATTTGCATAAAAAATTGCCACCCCAAAAACATTCATATCATTTTTACAAGCCAAAAAAAGTCATAATTGACAAAGATGATGAAAAATTTCCATTCTTGTCATGCAAAAGTTGAAAATTGAATTTGAGATACCAGATGGATTTTTTAATACTAAAAAGGAAGAAAATGGGTCAAATGTCTTAGGGTACTTTCACACTAGCGTTTTTCTTTTCCGGCGCTGAGTTCCGTCCTAGGGGCTCAAATCCGGAAAAGAACTAATCAGTTTTATCCTAATGTCTTCAGTTCCGTTTTTTTTGACTGATCAGGCTTTTCAGAAAACCGTAGCATGTTGTATTTTTACCTCCGGCCAAAAATACTGAACACTTTGACTGCACGCCGGATACGGTCTTTTTCCCATTGACGCCGTGTGTTCAGTCAAACCGGATCCAGCTTTTGCATGTTAAACCCGAAAAATGTGAAAAAAAAGTTTAAGTCCATAAATGGCGGATCCGTTTTTTACAATGCATTTTTTCATTGTGATCAAAATCCTGATCAGGATTCAAATGTAATCAGTTTTCACACGTTTTTCCAGATCCGGCGGGCAGTTGCGGTGTCGGAATTGAACGCCGGATTTAAACAACGCTAGTGTGAAAGTAGCCTTAGGAGGTGTGTGCCTTTTAATAAATTTGACACACTTCATTCCAAAAATCTTCATTTTTTTTGTGTGAAAAAAGCCTAAGGCCAAGTTTACACTTCAGTTATTTCCATCAGTTATTGCAAGTGCTCGGGAGGTGAAGCTTCCCTGTGAAGTGCTGTCTGCATTGAGCTGCTTTGCTGACCCTCCTGTCTTCTCTCACTGACATCTGTAGTGGTCTCCTGGTTGGACGCTGTCACTCCTAGCAGAGTGGAGGGGCTGTGAAGTGCTCAACGCAAAGAGCACGTGACAGTGAAGCTCAGCCTCCTGGGGACTTGCAGGATCAGAATCTAACGGAATAAAACTTCATATTCACACTACACCAGCCCCTACCTAGCTGTCAGCAGTTTAGCATTCTTAAGCTGCACCAGGGAACCTGACTGTGTGGCCGTACCCTTAGGCCTCTTTCACACGAGCGTGGCGTGTGAGGGCCCGATAAGATGCGAGTGCGTTGCAGTAAAATGCACGATTTTTCCGCGCGAGTGCAAAGCGTTTTATTGCGTTTTGCACCCGCGTTTGGGTTCGGTGTTGTGTAGATTTTATTATTTTCCCTTATAACATGGTTATAAGGGAAAATAATAGCATTCTTAATACAGAAGGCAAAGTAAATTAGGGATGGAGGGGTTAAAAAAAAAAAAAGTTAACTTACCTGCTCCATAGCTGCCGGTCTCTGTTCCATTTTCAGGACCTAGCAAAAGACCTGTGGTGACGTCACTATGGTCCAATCACATGGTTCATCACCATGGTGAGGGACCATGTGATTGGATCATGTGATGTGACGTCACCACAGGTCCTTAGACGGCAGCTCAACATTACAGAAGACGACAGAGATCCGCAACTACGCGATCAAGTGGACTCGGTGAGTTAATTTGTTTCCCTCCATCACTATTTTACTTTGCATTCTGTATTCAGAATGCTATTATTTTCCCTTATAACCATATCCCCAGCCCGATCGTCACCTAGCAACCATGCATGAAAATCGCACCGCATCTGCACTTGCTTGCGCATGCTTGCGATTTTCACGCGGCCCCATTCACTTCTATGGGGCCTGCGTTGCGTGAAAAACGCACAGAATAGAGCTTGCTGCAATTTTCACGCAACGCGCAAGTGATGCGTGAAAATCACAGCTCATGTGCACAGCCCCATAGAAATGAATGGATCAGGATTCAGTGCGGGTGCAATGCGTTCACCTCACACATTGCAACCGCGCGGAATACTCGCCTGTGTGAAAGGGGCCTTAAAGTTCTTCTCAGCTATTTGATAGTAATATGTATATGGACGCCATAACTCCCGTAGGGCCCCCCACTTTCTTATTAATGCAAAGCTAGGCAGATTTGGTGATCAGGGCCCCAGGAAATCTTGGCAGCAACCATGAGATTACTGTAATGGAAGCCATATTGGTTGTCATCCAGCTTTCAGGAAAATATATATCTGACAAATGTGTAACACCCTGAAAGAAGAGAACAGTGCAGGGAGGGACTTACTCTAGGGGGAAGGTTGGGTAATCACTTTTCATGAAATCATTTTACCATGCATCCCTTCATATCATGCACCATGTGCTATACAGCATATCACACATCATGTAGTACGCTTTATACTAGGCAGTGACTATGATGTGCATTATATATTTCCTCATCATCACTTCTCTCCAAGATAAATATTAGCATTCCTATCTTTTTGCAGCATGCTGTACTGCGCTCGTCCCCACCCCATGTACCATACTTTGAAGACAAACCGATGTGACCGTCTAGGAGGAAATACACTGGAGAAGACAGCCCATAGAAAAGACGGAAATGACTTGAATGTTTCAAGAATCCTTAGAGGGAAGTCTTTCAAATGGTTAATTTGCTTCCACCACAGTGGGGTGCAGGGGGGCCCTTTACACGCAGCAGATTCATTTTTTTTTTTACAGAAGATTCCGTAAGTGAAAATCAGTGGGGGGTTTTGGCGAGGAAGCACATGGATTTCTGCAATAGAAATTTCTCCATGAACATCTGCTGCGTGTGAAGGTACCTTATGTGGTAATGTAATGCCCCAGAGGTGCATTACCACCTTTGTGCCTCGCTACTATCTCTAATGGGCTAGTGTCATGTCATTCTGTGTATTTATTTCCAAGTCCATCACACTGTGCATTCATAATCTTGTTATGTAACTGTTCACATGTTATATGCCTGGTTTACCATCAGGTGGCAGCAAGCATGGCAGAGCTATAAGTACAGAGAATGGAGCTTTCTATTCCATTCTACCCCCCTCTGTGGTGTGGTGGGCATGTCCCACTTTCTGCAGAGAGGGTGGAGTTAGTTAGAAGTCAGTCTAGCTTACCCCCTGCTTGGGGAAGGCAGCAGGTGCACATCCCTGTTGGACAAGCCCTGTCTGGACCAGCTAGAGCACCTTCAGCTCTGCTGGATATGGAGGCCACAGCTTGAAGCCTCTGAAGCCAGGAAGTATAGTCCCCTGGCATGACCTAGAGTCGGACTACAAAGTGAGGTACAGCATAAGGAAGAGGCTGAGTTCTATAGCCAGCCTGTCAGCACAGAAGAGCCAGAGAGCAACAGACGTAGTAGAGAGGAGTTTGCCTGCCACACTAATGCCAAAGCCTGCTTAGAACCAAGACACAAAGCCTGAAAACTGTTTGGAGGAATATTTATGCCAAGTAAAGCTGTTATCAACTTTATCACAAGGTCTGGACTCAATTCTTCCCGCTATTTTTATGCTTTCGGAGAGCAACGCCTGGGGTTCCAGTGTATCCAGGTAGGAGCACGTGACACATCAGGGACATTATAGGCTGCCCTACACCACTCTGGCATTCCTACACCTGGGTACCATCTACCACAATATCACTAAAAGTGGTCCTGTGCCCTTATTGCTTCACTGCAACTGGCGTCACGAAAAACATGTACTTTAAGGGACCCCTTGCCGTGCGCCCGACAACTGCAATAATAGCAAAGGAACTGAAAGACTCCACTATAGAGATGAGCGAATCGATTTATAATTCATCTCATCACGCAGAGTTCTGCACCTGCGATGGGGTGTCCTGGAAGCTGAGGGTGCTCCACCTGCCGCTCGATTGATGGGGTCGGACATCTAGGCTGCCCCTGACAATCTTGTGCCTGCACCACTGCTCTGAATAACGGCGCAAACGCAGAGGATCTGCTTTGCGGTCTGCAAAAAATACGGATGACGTCTTTCTGTATTTTGCAGAATGGAACAGCTGTCCCCTAATAGAACAGTACTATCCTTGGCCGTAATGTGGAACAGACATATGGAAATGGGATGCACACTAAGTTACTTCCATTTTTTGTGGACCCATTGAAATGAATGGTTCCACATATGGTCCGCAAAAAAACTGAACGGACACGGAAAGACGTCATGAGCCCTTATAAGCATTTTAAATATGAGACTATGGACAGTAAAATAAAATAGGCTCCTCTATCCTGGTTGGCAAGTGTGGCCTCATAATAAGGACCCCTGTCTTCTATGTACTGTACGCCATTGTACCTCGCAGCCCTTAGGGTTCATCCACATGGGACAACTCTGCTGCCAAATTTCCATAATGGAAATTCCTCTGAAATCTGCCTCTACACAATCTGCATGAAATGAGATGGTTTTTGCAGTGGCATTGTGGCAGGGACCACAACGGGTCTTCTGTTGCTTTCAACCTTTGCATCAGAAAGTCACAGGTAAAGCCCACAGCATAAATTAACGGGGTTGTGCCACTAATATAAATGTTTCCCGCCCAACAGATATTGCTGCTATCTCACTTTTCCCAAATACATCATTTATCAAAACGACCTTATTCTAAAGTTATTAGCTACCATTGCGCCCTGTAGCAAACCAGTTTCGATTTTCAGTTGCTGTTGGTTACGTCCTGTAGTGGAGCCTTGTAATACAGGACGTACATGCTCACAGCGCTTCTTCTCCTTCCCTTCAATAACTACTCCTCCATATGTGCAGTGTCAGTTACATCTCAGTTGTGGATGCATCAATGTATAGACAGACAGAGACAGATAGCTAGTAGACAGACAGATAACAAATGATGGTCAATAGCACGAGTTGTGTCTGTTATAAACCCAGTTGCAACGAGCGCCTCCCCCGAGGGCCCTCTATATAACGCGTCCCAGGTGTAGGAAATGCCAAGTGGTATCTTGCAGCCTAAAATCTCTTTATATGTGTGTCATGGTGCTCCTATCTGGTGTGGTAGACAGGATTGCGGACGCAGTATAGAGGCAACAACGTCTTTAACTTAAACAGTTCGGTGTTTATTCACACATAAGGATAAGCAAAACAAAAAGTCAGTTTCAAGGAAAACAGTCGCCTTGAGTCTGGTGTTTGTTCACACCATGCAGCAATGCAGAAGTCCTTGGACATAGCAGAAACCACCTGCTCTCACGCCAACAAGATAGCAGGCCTTTACCCAGGCCCAAACTCCCAGTTCCCAACACAGAGACTGACAGAGATTCACTGTCAGAGAGGAGTAAATTCCTACCACCTGACAGTGCTGCCCAAACCAAGACCTGGCCTGGAACGTGGGGAGCAGCCACCCACCCTGCACTTTGGCTGCTCCCAGTAAGAGCCGGCCCGGATCGGCTTTACAGCCATACTAAATAGCAAAATCATGTCAGCCAGCACTAGCTGCCGCTGACACATGAAATTACCGGCTCTTACCTCACCAAGGCCAGGAATCTCAGTGACACATGCCTTCCATCAATGACGGACCCCTGCACCTTCCTACACTGGATACGGCTGGACCCCAGGCTTTGGCTCCGAATAAATAAATAGGGGGAATAATTGAGGAATAAAAGAATAACTTGAGTCCAGACCTTGCAGGTCCAGTAGGCTTTAGCATGAAACTGGCAGTCAAACTCCACTCTGCTATATCTGTTTCTCTCTGACTCTGCTGTACTGACAGGCTGGCTGTAAAACTCAGCTTATTCAGTATGCTGCACTTCACTTTGTAGTCTGACTCTAGGTTATGCCAGGGAACTTTCCTCCTGGCTCCTGAGGCTTCAAGCTTTGGCCTCCATGGCCAGCAGAGCTTAAGGTGCTCTGGCTGGCGTGGGCACGTCTAGTAGAGACATGCCCCTGCACACCCTTCCCCTATCTGGGGGTAAACTAGACTGGAACTAACTGGTCCCCTCTCTTCCTGCAGGAAGTAGTACAAGCTTCTCTCCAGAGGTGGGCTTGTACCCTCTAATTCCCTCTAAGTACAGCTCTGCCGTGTTTGCTGCCACCTGCTGGTGAACCAGGCACATTTCATGAACATAACAGTTGCAAACAGATTACGAATGCACATTGTGGAGGACCTGGAAAGACATACATAAGATGACATTATATTAGCCCATTAGAGATAGTAGCAGGGTGCAGTAGTGGTAACATCACTCTGGGGTGTTACACAGAGGATTTTGAATATGTGGAGATAGAAAATGAACGGGTTAGTTTCCCACGTCCTGCTGATATCTCACTGCCCTAAGGCATGATAAGACAGCAGTCACATGACAAACCAGGAAATAAGATTCAAGCATGGGGGATAAGAGAAAACTGCAAATTAGGTCAATTTGAAAAAAAATAAAAATTTTGATAAACAACAATCCAAGGAGGAATAAACTTTAGAGCAGGGTTGCTCAACCTGCGGCCCTCCAGCTGTTGCAAAACTACAACTCCCAGCATGCCAGGACAGCCTACAGCTATTATCCTACAGCAGGGCATGGTGGGAGTTGTAGTTTTACAACAGCTTGAGAGCCGCAGGTTGAACATCCCTGTTTTAGAGTGTAAAGTAGTTTATGGCACAAACCCCTTAACGTGCTGCGGTTTGTAAACCCACAGCACAAGTCAGTTTACCCTGCATTTTTTTTTTTTACGCAGCCTCCGGATAAGTACTTCGCTGGTACAGTAAAACACTCCAGATTTTCTGCACGGAGAATCCATAGCATTTATGTCACACATTAGTATTTTATACTGACCGAAGAAATCACGGAGACATGCACTACTTTGGTCAGTGACAAGGACCAAACA
This sequence comes from Bufo gargarizans, assembly GCF_014858855.1. Taxonomy (NCBI): domain Eukaryota; kingdom Metazoa; phylum Chordata; class Amphibia; order Anura; family Bufonidae; genus Bufo; species Bufo gargarizans. The sequence continues at coordinate 480,838,561 of NC_058083.1, forward strand.
CACCCATTGAAATCTATGGGTCAGTGAAAAAACATGGACACAACATGGATGGCACCTGTGTTGTATCTGTGTTTGTACGTTTTTCACCGACCACTGATAGGAGATGCTCTGGAAATTTATTTTCAGCTGAGCAGGTTTTGCAGAATACGGATAATATGGGGAGCTAAAAACGGACACACGGACCAAATACGGATTTTTCACGGATGAAACATTGACTGATTTGATTTAGATTTTTTTTCACAGATGTCAAATGGACACAGAAATGTGAGGCCTAAATGGGGGAACACAAATTTAATCTTTTGCTCGTCTACAATCTCACCTATAACTACTAGTAGGAGATCTACATTCCACCAACCAAACATGAGCGTGAACCTTCAGAAAACTAGGAACAACTATTGACCACCTTCATCTTTAAACCAGGCTGTAAAAAGTGAAATAGTTTACTAGATGACAGGCACTCAGCTGTTTACCGGCCCTATGTAGGTCAACTGGAATACAGCATTACATAGCATGTTGATTCACATGACTGCAGTGAAGAAACTGCACACTCTATAAGGGTACGGTCACACGCAGGGGGGCACCACCAATGAGGGCAGGTAAGGATCGCCTCAGGCAGCACCAGGTAGGGGCAAGAGGGGGGTAGCGGAAGGGCCATGAGAAGTGAGCGCTTTCATTGTGACAAAGGCATACATCCCAACCGTCCCAGATACGGCGGGACAGTCCTGGATTGCAGTGGCTGTCCCGGTACAGGGGAGGTATGTCCCGCTTGCTGGCAGATGTTCCTGTGTCCATAGGAAGCAGAGAAGTTGCATAATGAAGCAGAGAGCCGTCGCCAGCATCGGCTCCCTGCTCCATCATTCCTCCTCCCTGCCGGCTCTCCGCGCCTCTTGTCCGGGTGGGGGGCGGGGCGGGGCCGGGCATCAGCCTCGGCTCCGCCTCCTTCACAGACTAGAGCAGCCGATGTCCTGCTGCTGCTAGGAAGAAGGTAAGTATGTGGTGTTTATTTTTTTTAACTTTTATTTTTTTTAACTTTTTTAACTCTGTGAGGGGCACAATGTGGGCATATTACTGGGGGCACTTAACTGGGCATATTACTGTGGGCACAGCTGGGCATAATTCTGTGAAGACACAATGGGGGCATGAATATTGTGCGGTGGCATGAAGGGGGAATAATTATTATGTGGGGGCATTAAGGGGACTGGGTGGGATTAGGTGTATAGTTATGTTTTGGGCAGAGTTAGAGGCGTTACCTAGTGTGGAAAAAATTTGCCACAATGTGTCCCTCTTTATTCATTTACAAAGTTGGGAGGTATGGCAAAGGGGTTAGGTTAAGACATTGGCATGGGGGGCGCCATTTCAGTTTTCACCTCAGGCAGCAGAAAGGCTAGGTGCACCCCTGGTCACACGGTCAAGTTTCTGGATGCAGTTTTGGAAGTCAAAATCAGGAGTGGATCAAAAAAGGAGAGAAAGTATAGAGGACAGATACGACTTCTTGTATGCAGAAGCCAGACCGTGTGGCCGTGCCCTACAGATCAGCCCCGTCATCACAGATTGCACAGGCAACCCGTCTGCTCTCCCCCGGATGAATAGATACTTTATGCTGCAAATAGATTAATTTGGCAAAAAAATAATATGATTGCACAATAAAATTAAATTGTAGTTTCGCCTTCCCTGGTAATTACTGTGGCTGAAACAACAATTATTCTGGATATAATGATAGGATTAAAGTTCCAGAGCTATCAGCAATAAGAGAAAGAGACAGGAAATCAGCAATGAATCATCCGCGCTTAGTGCCTGGTTGTAGAGGACTGAGATGCGGGAGGTAAAACACATCATCATTTTCTTACCACTCAGGACAAAGAAAACAGCGGGGAAGCCGATACGTAGTTTGGTACCAACTGTGCCTGGAGGCAGGGCCCGCCTTGCTGTACCTTCCATTGGGGCCCCTTAGGATATACTGACATATAGTGCACAAATAAGGCTCTGTTCATATAACCTGTGTCCTGACATGTCTGCTTTCGTAATTACGTCCATTCCCCATGTAATTAAAAATTCTGGAGCATATATTATTTTATTTTTTTTGAACAATAGATTTTTATTAAGATTTACATAAAATAAAATAAAATAGGTTACAATTGCATGAATACAATTACATGAATACATTCTTAGCAGAGGTATTTTTAGGCACTTGTGAAACTTCTTTAGAAAAATTAGAAATTACACTTCATAAGACAGATAAACTGATACCAGTAATAAGAAATGATATCACAGGTACTTCACATAGCAAAAAATTAGTGTACAGGTAATGCAACACGATTGAAGCATTATAGCCTAATAGACGCATTGGGAGGAATCTTGCACTTATTGTCGTTCAACCACATATCCCAGTTCTTTAGAAAGGTAAGTTTCGAGTTCCTAGATGAAGCCCAAATTCCTTCATATAAACAACAATTGTCTAGTGTTCTAAGAATTCTCTTGATATTGGGGAGATCTCCGGCTTTCCAGCAGGCAGCAATTTTTAGGCGGGTAACAAATATTAGATGACTAACAATGGATCTATAATGTTGAGGGAGTTCAATAAGGCCTACAGATAAAAGAGCCATCTTAGGAGAGGGAGTGATTTGGGAGCCTGCTAGATGAGATATTAATTCAAAAATTGAGATCCATAAACAATTAACTGCTGGGCATTCCCACCACATGTGTAGGTATGTACCAGGGGCATTACCACATCTCCAGCATGCTTGCGACATTTCAGGAAATATTTTATTCAAGTACATTGGGGTTCTGTACCATCTATATAGAATTTTTCTCGCTCCTTCTAAATGGTCTGAGCATTTGGAGAGCTTAGATACAGAGGTGAAGGTTTCCCCCCATTCCGCTTCTGTGAGAACAGAGCCCAACTCAGAGTTCCACAAGTCCATGATGTGTTGTAATGGATTTGTGCTAGATTCTTTTAGTAATTGATATCCTTTCGTGATACCTTTATCTAGACTATGTGTCATATGGATCCAGTCCATTAACGAATGGTTTTGTGAGGTAAATTGAAAATTTCTTGGGGATTGAAGTAGATGTCTTATTCTAAGGTATTTATAGAAATCTGAGTTGGGAATGCTGAATTCTCTATGAAGATAAGCAAAGTCAACAAAAACTTCATTAATTCTCAATTGACCAATGTCTGTAATACCGGAGGATATCCAGTTACCGATCCGAAGGTCTGGTATGGCTAATTCACATATTTCTAGAGGTAGGGAAGAGCTTGAGGAAGTAACTAATTTTTCTGTTCTAGCAATGACATACCAGATGCTAAAGATTGCATTCAGGGTTGATAGTGAAGAGATATGTTTAATACCAAAGACCGCTGTGGCTGAGAGCCATAAGTTTAAGTCCTGGGCACCCATTATATTTTTCTCCAGTACAACCCATTTTTTAGAGGTATCATTTTTAATCAAGTATCTCATTTGATCAAGTATAGAAGAGGCATAGTAGTGTTTAATAGAAGGGGTGTTGAGTCCGCCTGTTTTAAGTGATCTTTGAAGGATGAGACCTTTCACTCTGGGTTTAAATTTCCCCCATATATGTCGGTTGAGTAAGGTTTGTAGTTTTGATAAATATCCTTTAGGAATGGCAATTGGAATATTACGAAACATATAAATAATTTTGGGTAATATCATCATTTTAATTGCTGCTATTCTCCCTAACCATGAAAGAGAGTCCATTCTTAGGTTGTTTAAGGAATCATTTATCTTATTATATAGTGGCCAAAAATTAACTTTGAATAGTTTACTAGTAGGGAATGCAAGCTGAATGCCTAGGTATGTCAATGATTCTACAGCCCAGGGGTATTTGTATGAGTTGGAGATTAAGTTTTTGGTAGTTCTGGATAAACCCAGGTCAAGAATTTGGGACTTGTTGATATTAACTTTATAGAAGGACGCTTTGCCAAATTTAGTAATTATATTGTTAATAGCATTTAATGCAGTTGCAGGGTTTGATGTTAAGATTAACACATCATCTGCAAAAAGACCTATGCGATGATCTGTGTTCCCCACCGTTAACCCTTTAATGAGAGGGGAGGATCTGATATGTTCCGCAAAGGGTTCCATTGCAAGGGCAAATATTAAAGGGGACATGGGGCACCCTTGTCTAGTTCCATTCTTAATATTGAATGGAGCAGATAAGAAACTAGATGTGTAAATAGAGGCGCTAGGGTTGGAGTATAAGGACATTACCGCAGACAGGAAAAAATCACCAAATCCAAATTTTTTCAAGGTTGCATGAATGTATTTCCAATGTATCCTATCAAACGCCTTCTCCGCGTCCAAGGAGAGGAGCAGAGAAGGCGTCCGTGTAGAGTGTGCTACATCTAAAAGGTCTATGAATCTCCTAGTGCCATCTGATGATTGCCTGTTGGGGACAAAACCAATTTGGTCATTAGCTATTAATGTAGGAAGGATACCAGATAATCTTTTTGCCAGAATTTTCGCAAAAATCTTTATATCTGAGTTTAGTAGCGATATAGGCCTGAAGTTAGCCGGCTTGTCTGCAGATTTACCAGGTTTGGGGAGCGTAATTATCAGTGCGTTTAACATATCTTTGGGGATCGACTCCTGTTCTGCTATTAAGTTGAAGGATCTATTCAAAAAGGGGTTTAGGATGTGTGAGAAAATTTTATAATATTCATTTGTAAGTCCGTCCGGACCAGGAGATTTATTGTTTTTGAGGGAGTGTATTGCTTCAGAAATTTCCTGATGTGTGATTTTAGAGTTAAGGGATTGATTTTGGGCTGGAGTTATGGAAGGAAGTGATATACCAGTAAGGAAATCATTAATATATTCAGTAGTCGGTTGGACAATGTCAGGTGTTTTCTCCAGATTATATAAATTTTCATAATATTTGGCGAATTCCTCTGCTATATGCTTGGGATTATATAATTTTTGGTCTTGACTGTCATATAAGAAGGGGATTCTTGATTTAATTTCTCTTTTTTTAATTCTATTAGCTAAAATTTTTGACGCTTTATTACCTTGAGAGTAGTGGTCTGAATTGACTTTACGCAGGTGGAATTCATGTTTTTCGTGTAAATGGAGATATAAATGGTGTCTGGCTATTTTTAATTTGCTGATAATTTTAGGGTCTAACGAAATCTTAGAAGAATCCTCTAGGTTTTTGATATCAGCTAGTAATTTATCAAGAGTTTTCCATCTATTCTTCTTTTGGATAGCCGCATGTTTCAACAAAACACCCCTTATAAATGCCTTGTGCGCACTCCATAATGTAATATCTGAAACCATCTTATTGTCATTGGATTTAAAATATTCTTTTAATGAATTTTCTACTTCTGTACGAATAGAAGAATTTTGGAGTAAGGAGTTATTGAGTCTCCATGGGGAATATATTCTATTACTATATTTATCATCCAGAGTAAGGGTGATAAACGCATGGTCAGACCACGTTATATTAGAGATTGATACTTCTAACACTTTTTGAAGGAGCCATTTATCTGATACAAAGAGGTCAATTCTAGAGTAAGTATTGTGTGGGTGTGAAAAGAAAGTAAAATCTTTTTCATTAGCATGGTGAACCCTCCATATATCTAGAAGACCCTCTTGAAATAAGAAATCTCTGAGATGTGAATTCTTTTGAGAGGGAAGAGGAGAAGGCAGCCTATCAATTGAGGAGTCAGGACACATGTTGAAGTCGCCACAAATCAATAGAGAGCCTTGCTTAGAATCCTGGGCTATTTTGACTGTACGTTTGATAAAATTGATCTGATCAGCATTAGGGGCATATAAATTAACTATTGTGTATCTAGAGTTGTTTATATCGCATATAATGATGATGTATCTGCCCTCTTCATCAATTATTGTATTATGACACTGGAAGGCAACAGAATTTTTAAAACCTATAATCACACCTTTTCTTTTATTTGAAGCTGATGAGAAAAAAATGTGTGGAAAGGAGGGGTGAGAAAATCTGTAGGAGTCTTCCTTATTAAGGTGGGACTCTTGAATACAGATAATGTCAGCTCCTTGTTTCCTCACCTCATTCCAACATGCTGACCGCTTAAATGGGCTATTAAGACCTTTAACATTTGCAGAGAAGATTTTTATACCTTTACTAGCCATATTGATTTCTAATACAATATGCTAATATTTCTAACCTGAGATGATTAGTAATTAGTGTGCGAGTGAAATAGTGAAGTACACTTATGTTACCGTAAGGAAATTGTGGGGAACGTAGATTTGAATCTTTGACTTCCTTTGTTTGAGGTAGACCTTTTTTGTGTAACCTTATAAAACAATAAGATAAAACATGGAAAAAAAAAAGATTAATAAATAACAGAAACATAACAATGGTCTAACAGTGACCACAAGTAGTGATGTATCTCACTTAGTATGGGAGGCGTTAGGAAAACAGTGGATTAGGGAATGTGAACACAGAGATGTAATATTTGTTCTCAGAGGTAGAGCATCAGGGTGTGGAACCCCATAAGAATAGCCTAATAGTAGTATAACCAAACAAGTATAACATGGAAGGATACTTATGGTATCAAAGAAAGTGTCCCGCATAAGTTTCACGGAGGATTTCTTCCCACTTTGGTCCATTCTGGAGTCAGGTTAAGGTGGCTTCTGTCAGAGGAAGGTCTATTAGAAGGAGAGTTCATTGCTTTGTCTCTTTCTTTGTCTTTATCTTTGGCTTTGGCGCCCTCCGGTGGCACAGAGATGTTCCATTTGGCAAAAGCTACTGACGCTTCCTGTGGAGAAACTAGGACATTTGATGAATTTTGGTATCTCACAATCAGCTTGACAGGGAAACCCCATTTGTAAGGAATATTGTTGTCCCTTAATGCTTTGGTGTACACTTGGAACTCGCGTCTCCTGCTCAATGTCGCTGGTGATAAGTCAGTGAATAGGAGGACATTACAAAATCTTTCAGGGATATCCGTCCTCTTTTTTTGAGCTTCTCTCATTAGGGAGTCTTTTAGGTGATAAAAGTGTATTCTGGCAAGAACATCTCTGGGAATAGAGGCTGGAAGAGCTTTGGGTTTGGGAACCCGGTCTATTATCAACTCTGGCCCTGGAGTGTCTGGCAGATATGCCACTATGAGGTCCGCAATAAAGTCCTGCAACTGAGAGTCCAGAACACTTTCAGGAATGCCTCTGAATCTAATGTTGTTTCTTCTGGAGCGATCCTCCAGATCAGCGATTTTAAGTTTCATGGTGGCTATGTCATCTTCAACCGCATTATGATTATCAACTAGTGAGTTATGCGCTGAGACAAATTCCTCCATTTTTTCTTCCAAATGTGCGGTTCTTTCTCCTATAGCGACTATGTCTGCATGAATAACAGAGATTGTCTCTTTAAAGTCGCCATGAATAGATCGTTTTAGATCTGACAGCATGTCCTGCATTGCATTGACTGTTAATCCAGGATCTATGCCTGGTGACGCAGGGTAAGTATCAAGGGGAGGACTGTATGGCTGCTGTTCACTCACCCTCTTTTGTTTTTTAGGTTCCTGTGAGGAAGGAGAGTCGGATCCTGCTGAAGAGGGAGACCCTGGTGAACGCTGAATGAGCGCCGCTGCAGAGGACGGGCAGGGCGCTCCCTCCGTGTGGCGGGAACCGGCGCCATCTTGTGAAGACCCAGGAGCTGGATGGAAGAATGCCGTCATTTTCTGAGGCTGCGAACCCTTCTTCCTTCCTCTGGTCATCATCGGAAGGAGTACAGGAGCAAGGTCCGTTCTGGGGTAGGTAAGTATCTCCAAAATCTTAGAAATATAGCTGCTTTGTGCCGCTGTCGGAGTTCCACAGCCGGAGCTCTGGCACTATGCGACCTCTCCTCCCGGCATCCGGCCACGCCCCCCAGCATATATTATTATATATTATTACAGTTGAAACCAGAGGTTTACATACACTATACAAAAAAAAAACATATGCATGTGTTTCTCAATATCTGACATGAAATCAGAATACCTACTACAAGAAAATTTAGACTAGCACATTCATATACATAGTCACAGGTGCATATCAAGCAAACACGGTGAATAAAAAAAAAATGGCTGCACAACTTTACACATACAAACAATAGAGCTGAGAAATGGGGATCATTCTAAATTAAAGTGGTATAATACCTACTATAAATAGAAAAATGCACATTTTTGATCAAACGTGTGTCGGGCCCATCTACCAGGCGTCAAGGTGGATTCCGCAGACGGATACCTAACACTAATATACCGCCTCTCTTGGACTTACCTAACCCTACAATTTTCAGGGCAGTGTAGGAACCAGCTACATTTATACTCTGCTCAGAAGCCCCAGACAGATGGGCATCGCTCAGTCTAAGGCTACGTCTACAGGGAGTGCAGAATTATTAGGCAAGTTGTATTTTTGAGGATTAATTTTATTATTGAACAACAACCATGTTCTCAATGAACCCAAAAAACTCATTAATATCAAAGCTGAATATTTTTGGAAGTAGTTTTTAGTTTGTTTTTAGTTTTAGCTATTTTAGGGGGATATCTGTGTGTGCAGGTGACTATTACTGTACATAATTATTAGGCAACTTAACAAAAAACAAATATATACCCATTTCAATTATTTATTTTTACCAGTGAAACCAATATAACATCTCAACATTCACAAATATACATTTCTGACATTCAAAAACAAAACAAAAACAAATCAGTGACCAATATAGCCACCTTTCTTTGCAAGGACACTCAAAAGCATGCCATCCATGGATTCTGTCAGTGTTTTGATCTGTTCACCATCAACATTGCGTGCAGCAGCAACCACAGCCTCCCAGACACTGTTCAGAGAGGTGTACTGTTTTCCCTCCTTGTAAATCTCACATTTGATGATGGACCACAGGTTCTCAATGGGGTTCAGATCAGGTGAACAAGGAGGCCATGTCATTAGATTTTCTTCTTTTATACCCTTTCTTGCCAGCCACGTTGTGGAGTACTTGGACGCGTGTGATGGAGCATTGTCCTGCATGAAAATCATGTTTTTCTTACCTTGCAGACTTCTTCTTGTACCACTGCTTGAAGAAGGTGTCTTCCAGAAACTGGCAGTAGGACTGGGAGTTGAGCTTGACTCCATCCTCAACCCAAAAAGGCCCCACAAGCTCATCTTTGATGATACCAGCCCAAACCAGTACTCCACCTCCACCTTGCTGGCGTCTGAGTCGGACTGGAGCTCTCTGCCCTTTACCAATCCAGCCATCTGGCCCATCAAGATTCACTCTCATTTCATCAGTCCATAAAACCTTAGAAAAATCAGTCTTGAGATATTTCTTGGCCCAGTCTTGACATTTCAGCTTGTGTGTCTTGTTCAGTGGTGGTCGTCTTTCAGCCTTTCTTACCTTGGCCATGTCTCTGAGTATTGCACACCTTGTGCTTTTGGGCACTCCAGTAATGTTGCAGCTCTGAAATATGGCCAAACTGGTGGCAAGTGGCATCTTGGCAGCTGCACGCTTGACTTTTCTCAGTTCATGGGCAGTTATTTTGCGCCTTGGTTTTTCCACACGCTTCTTGCGACCCTGTTGACTATTTTGAATGAAACGCTTGATTGTTCGATGATCACGCTTCAGAAGCTTTGCAATTTTAAGAGTGCTGCATCCCTCTGCAAGATATCTCACTATTTTTGACTTTTCTGAGCCTGTCAAGTCCTTCTTTTGACCCATTTTGCCAAAGGAAAGGAAGTTGTCTAATAATTATGCACACCTGATATAGGGTGTTGATGTCATTAGACCACACCCCTTCTCATTACAGAGATGCACATCACCTAATATGCTTAATTGGTAGTAGGCTTTCGAGCCTATACAGCTTGGAGTAAGACAACATGCATAAAGAGGATGATGTGGTCAAAATACTCATTTGCCTAATAATTCTGCACGTAGTGTACACGACGACATTTGTCGCACTAATGTCGCGCGACAATTTTTATAATGGCAATCTATGGTGTCGCAATGCAACATGCTGTGACTGCGACGCAACAGTTGCAGAAAATCCATTTGAGATGGATTTTTCTGCGACTGTTGCGTCGCAGCATGTTGCATGTTGCAGTGCGACACCATAGACTGCTATTATAAAAATTGTCGCGCGACATTGGTGCAACAAAATGTTGCGCTACAAATGTTGCAGTGTAGTTGTGCCCTATCTGTCGTGCGACTTATTGTCGCGCAACAAATTTCGTCGTGTAGACCTAGCCCAGTGATGGCGAACCTTTTAGAGACCAAGTGCCCAAACTGCAACCAAAACCCCACTTAATTATTGCAAAGTGCCAACCTCGGCAATTTTACCTGAATACAATATAGTCTATCTTCCATGTACTTTATCATTTAGCTATAATAGCCTGCCTAGAGTCAGTGCGCTGCCTGTGCTGTTCATAGTGCGCCCTGCGCTGATTAATGGCAGGAAAAGTCTAAGGCATATTGGTACGCCGTAGACTTTTTCCAGGATGCGTGTCCCCACAGAGAGGGCACCCGCCCTGTGCCATAGGTTTGCCACCACTGACCTAGCCTAAAAGAGGTGCTACCCTCAATATATACTACAAGAAAATTTAGACTAGCACATTCATATACATAGTCACAGGTGCATATCCATCAAGTAAACATGGTTAATAAAAAAAATGGCAAATACAAACAATAGAGCTGAGAAATGGGGATCATTCTAAATTAAAGTGGTATTGAAATCAGAATAAACCTTTATTTTCTTTGGTCAATTAGGATTACCATAATTATTATTATTTGCCAAATCACAGAATAATAAGGCTACTTTCACACCTGCGTTCAGGTGTCCGCTCGTGAGCTCCGTTTGAAGGGGCTCACAAGCGGCCCTGAACGCAGCCGTCTGGCCCTAATGCATTCTCAGTGGAGGCGGATCCACTGAGAATGCATCCGTCTGCCAGCGCTCAGCCTCCGCTCCGCTCAGTGAGCGGACACCTGAACGCTGCAAGCAGCGTTCGGGTGTCCGCCTGGCCGTGCAGAGGCGAGTGGATCCGTTCCGACTTATAATGGAAGTCAATGGGGACGGATCCGCTTGAAGATGACACTCTATGGCTCAATCTTCAAGCGGATCCGTCCCCCATTGACTTTCAATGTAAAGTCTGAACGGATCCGCTCAGGCTACTTTCACACTTAGAAATTTTTCTAAGTTATAATGCAGACGGATCCGTTCTGAACGGAGCCACCGTCTGCATTAATATGAGCGGATCCGTTCAGAACGGATCCGCTCGAACGCTAGTGTGAAAGTAGCCTAAGAGAGAGAGAATGTTTTAAGGCATTTTTATTACTTTCTGCAATGTCAAAAGTTTACATACACTAAGATTACTATGCCTTCAACCCCTTAAGGACCCATGACATACACATGTACGTCATCTCTGGCAGTGACTTAAGGACCAGAGAAGTACATGTACAGTACAGAGCAAAAGTTTGGACACACCTTCTCATTCAAAGAGTTTTCTTTATTTTCATGACTATGAAAATTGTAGATTCACACTGAAGGCATCAAAACTATGAATTAACACATGTGGAATTATATACATAACAAAAAAATGTGAAATAACTTAAAATATGTAATATTCTAAGTTCTTCAAAGTAGCCACCTTTTGCTTTTATTACTGCTTTGCACACTCTTGGCATTCTCTTGATGAGCTTCAAGAGGTAGTCACCTGAAATTGTCTTCCAACAGTCTTGAAGGAGTTCCCAGAGATGCTTAGCACTTGTTGGCCCTTTTGCCTTCACTCTGCGGTCCAGCTCACCCCAAACCATCTCGATTGGGTTCAGGTCCGGTGACTGTGGAGGCCAGGTCATCTGGCGCAGCACCCCATCACTCTCCTTCATGGTCAAATAGCCCTTACACAGCCTGGAGGTGTGTTTGGGGTCATTGTCCTGTTAAAAAATAAATGATGGTCGAACTAAACGCAAACCGGATGGAATAGCATGCCGCTGCAAGATGCTGTGGTAGCCATGCTGTGGTATGCCTTCAATTTTGAATAAATCCCCAACAGTGTCACCAGCAAAGCACCCCCACACCATCACACCTCCTCCTCCATGCTTCACGGTGGGAACCAGGCATGTAGAGTCCATCCGTTCACCTTTTCTGTGTCGCACAAAGACACGGTGGTTGGAACCAAAGATCTCAAATTTGGACTCATCAGACCAAAGCACAGATTTCCACTGGTCTAATGTCCATTCCTTGTGTTCTTTAGCCCAAACAAGTCTCTTCTGCTTGTTGTCTGTCCTTAGCAGTGGTTTCCTAGCAGATATTCTACCATGAAGGCCTGATTCACACAGTCTCCTCTTAACAGTTGTTCTAGAGATGTGTCTGCTGCTAGAACTCTGTGTGGCATTGACCTGGTCTCTAATCTGAGCTGCTGTTAACCTGCGATTTCTGAGGCTGGTGACTCGGATGAACTTATCCTCCGCAGCAGAGGTGACTCTTGGTCTTCCTTTCCTGGGGCGGTCCGCATGTGAGCCAGTTTCTTTGTAGCGCTTGATGGTTTTTGTGACTGCACTTGGGGACACTTTCAAAGTTTTCCCAATTTTTCGGCTGACTGACTGACCTTCATTTCTTAAAGTAATGATGGCCACTCGTTTTTCTTTACTTAGCTGCTTTTTTCTTGCCATAATACAAATTCTAACAGTCTATTCAGTAGGACTATCAGCTGTGTATCCACCTGACTTCTCCACAACGCAACTGATGGTCCCAACCCCATTTATAAGGCAAGAAATCCCACTTATTAAACCTGGCACACTTGTGAAGTGAAAACCATTTCAGGTGACTACCTCTTGAAGCTCATCAAGAGAATGCCAAGAGTGTGCAAAGCAGTAATCAAAGCAAAAGGTGGCTACTTTGAAGAACCTAGAATATGACATATTTTCAGTTGTTTCACACTTTTTTGTTTGTTATGTATATAATTCCACATGTGTTAATTCATAGTTTTGATGCCTTCAGTGTGAATCTACAATTTTCATAGTCATGAAAATAAAGAAAAACTCTACATGAGAAGGTGTGTCCAAACTTTTGGTCTGTACTGTACGTCATGATGATTGGGTGGGTGTAGGAGCTGCGCCCTCCCGATCAGCGGCAGGGTTCCGGCAGTCACTGATAGCCGGACCGCTGCTGCATGCACCAGCATCGGTGAAATCACCGATGTCGACGCATTAACCCCCGCACAGCCGTGGTCAGCGCTGAACGCAGCACGTGTGATGTCCGTGCAGGGAGGAAGCAGCCGTCGGGTCCCCGCACTGCTGTGACGGGGACCCGATGGCATGAAAGGCAGCACAATGCCTTCCTTAGGCATCGTGGCTGCCTTCCGGGAAAGCCTATGAGATCCAGCCCCCTGGATCTCACAGGCAGGAAGGCTGTAAGTGTATTATAGTGTTATACACTTACAGCCAATGCATGACAATACAGAAGTATTGTCATGCATTGTAAAGGGGATCAGACCCCCAAAATTTGAAGTTTTAGAGTGGGACAAATAATATAGAGAAAAAAAAAGTAAATAATAAATATATATATATATATATATATATATATATATATATATCCTTTTGCCAAAATAAAGGGGAAAAAATAGGGAAAAAAAGAAAAGTAGACATCTTAGGTATCACCACGTCCATATCTACCGGCATTATTAAAATATCACATGACCTAACCCCTCAGGTGAACACCGTAAAAAATAAAAAATAAAAACTGTGCTAAATAAATCTTTTTTTTTGTCACCTTACATTACTAAAAGGCGATCAAAAAGGCATATATCCTTCAAAATAGTACCAATCTAACCGTCACCTCATCCTGCAAAAAATGAGCCTCTACCTAAGACAAAAAAAAAAATGGCTGCACACCATTATATATACAAACATTAGAGCTAGGAAATGTTTGCCTCATGGATATGCACCTGTGATCCTGAAGGTTTTAGTCAAAATTTTCTTGCCTCTACCTAAGACAGGCATATCCAAACTGCGGCCCTCCAGCTGTTGCAAAACTACAACTCCCAGCATGCCTGGATAGCTTACAGTTATTAGGGCATGCTGGGAGTTGTAGTTTTGCAACAGCTGGAGGGCCGCAGTTTGGACATGCCTGACCTAAGACAATCGCCCCAAAAAAAAAAAAAAAACTATGGCTCAGAGTATGGAGACACTAATTTAAAAAATATATACATATTAGGTATTGCCATCTCTGTAACAACCTGCTCTATAAAAATACCACATGACCTAACCCCTCAGATGACCACCGTAAAAAAATAATAATAAAAACGGTGTCAAAAAGCAATTTTTGTCACCTTAAATCACAAAAAGTGTTATAACAAGCAATCAAAAAGTTATATGCACCCCAAAATAGTGCCAATCAAACCGTCATCTCATCCCGCAAAAATGATACCCTACCTGAGACAATCGCCCAAAAAATGAAAAAAACTATGGCTCTCAGACTATGGAGACACTAAAACATGATTTTTTTTTGTTTAAAAAATGATATCATTGTGTAAAACTTACACAAATAAAAAAAAAGTAGACATATTAGGTATCATAATTCGTGTGGAACACCAAAAGGGTTAACAAAGTTTGTTAAATCAGTTTTGTATACCTTGAGGATTGTAGTTTCTAAAATGGGGTCACTTTTTTGGAGTTTCTAATCTAGGGGTGCATCAGGGGGTCTTCAAATGTGACATGGCAGCTAAAAATTGTCCCAGTGAAATTTGCCTTCCAAAAACCATATGGCGTTCCTTTCCTTCTGCGCCCTGCCGTGTGCCCATACAGCAGTTTACGACCACATATGGCGTGTTTCTGTAAACTACAGAATCAGGGCAATAAATATTGAGTTTTGTTTGGCTGTTAACCCTTGCTTTGTTAGCGGAATTTTTTTTTATTAAAATGGAAAATCTGCCAAAAAAAGTGAAATTCTGAAATGTCCTCTCCATTTTCCATTAATTCTTGTGGAACACCTAAAGGGTTAACAAAGTTTGTAAAGTTTTTAATACCTTGAGGGGTGTAGTTTCTAAAATGGGGTCATTTTTATGTGGTTTCTATTATGTAAGCCTTACAAAGTGACTTCAGACCTGAACTGGTCCTTAAAAAGCGGTTTTTAAGCATTTTCTGAAAAATTTCCAGATTTGCTTCTAAACTTCTAAGCCCTAATGTTCCCAAAAAATAAAATGGCATTCACAAAATGATCCAAACATGTAGTAGACATATGGGGAATGTAAAGTAATAACTATTTTTGGAGGTATTACTATCTATTATAAAAGTAGAGAGAATGAAATGTGAAAATGTGGAAATTTGTGCAAATTTTTGGTAAATTTGGTATTTCTTTTATAAATAAAAATACTTTTGTTTTACTCAATTTTACCACTGTCATGAAGTACAATATGTGACGAGAAAACAGTCTCAGAATGGTCTGGATAAGTAAAAGCGTTTTAAAGTTATCACCACATAAAGTGACATATGTCAGATTTGCAAAAAAATGGCCTGGACCTTAAGGTGAAACATGGCAGAGTCCTTAAGAGGTTAAACAATTCTGGACTGCCCATATGATGATGTCATGTGTTTGGAAGTTTCTGTAAGGTTTGACGGCAACATATGAGTTAATTAGAGACACACCTGTGGATGTATTTAAATGCACACCTGAAACACACTGCTTCTTTGTGTAGCATCATGAGAAAGTCTAAAGAAATCAGCCAAGATATCAGGAAGAGAATTGTGGACTTGCACAAGTCTGGCTTAACCTTGGGTGCAGTTTCAAGATACCTGAAAGTGCCTCGTTCATCTGTATAAACAATTATACACAAGTACAAACAAGATGGGAATATCCAGCCATCATACCGCTCAGGAAGGAGACAGGTTCTGTGTCCCAGAGATGAACGTGCTTTGGTCAAACATGTGCATATAAACCCAAGAACAAAAGCAAAAGACCTTGTGAAGATGATGTCGGAAGCTGGTAAGATTGTGTCAATCTCCACAGTGAAACAAGTACTGCATCAAGATGGCTGAAAGGCCACTCTGTCAGGAAGAAGCCATTACGCCAAAAGAAACATAAAAAAAAACAGATTAATTTTGCAAATGCACACAAGAACAAAGACCTACATTTTTGGAGACATGTCCTGTGGTTTGACGAAACAAAGATTGAACTTTTTGGCCATAATGACCATTGTTACGTTTGGAGTTAATAAGAAGAAGATGGGAAGCCTAAGAACACCATGTGAAACACGGGGATGGCAGCATCATGTTGTGGGGTTGTTTTGCTGCAGGAGGGACTGGTGCACTTCACAAAATAGATGGCGTCATGAGGAAAGAAGATTATGTGGAAATACTGAAGCAACATCTCAAGACATCAGCCAGGAAGTTAAAGCTTGGGTGGAAATGGATCTTCCAAATGGACAATGACCCGAAGTGTAAGAATGTGAGGCAAGAGACCTTAAATGTATTTCTTTGCATGTGTAAATTGTATAATTAGCTGCCTACCACAGTAATACGAATAACCTGTTTTGTTTACAAAGTTGTTTATTAGCTAATTTATGGGCTGTGTTTGACCTATATAGGTGTGATGGTAGGCTGTATATGTAGGTTCGACACTGCACTGAGCTAATCACTTATTGCATCACAGGAAGGAGGGGCCGAGAGGAGCAGGAAGTGAACAGACAGAGGTTGTGCTTGATGCTGCTGGAGACCAGGAGAGATCTTCTCTGCAGATTCTGGAAAGAACTGGACCGGCTCACAGCAAAGACTGGCGACTGCACGAAGGGGAGGTTTGCAGTGACGACCCCAGGAGTGTCGTGTCTGGAGGATCCAGTTCGGGAATGGACCAGGAAATTGTCACGGAAGGTGTACAGGAAACAAGACAACACAAAATGAATATACGACTCACTGGATCTAAAACTAAGGAACAAAAAGGGGGAAACCCCTGCATCAGACCTGGCACTCTCCCTGTGTAATGACCGGCAACACACACAGGGAGGAAAACAGGGAAAGCCCTGCACAAGGGAGAGGGAAAGGTGGTGACCCCTAACTCACCTTGCAGCTGGTACCTGCCTGCCCTGTCGTCCCTAGACGGGTTCCTCACCCGTGCGGCGATCACGTGCCTAAACCCTGGCTTTCCCTGAAATGAGCCCTAGATAATGAACGGGCCGGTGGGATCGCTAGTCCTCACCACTGCACTAAGAGGGAAACACCAGGGAGAGGACAGACAAACACAAACACCCAGGTGGACGGCAACAATTGTCCACAAAGGTCCAACAGGGATCCGGAGGGTAGCGTTCTAAGGCAACACTCAGAGAACGCAGCAACACAGCTCCAGTGGGTCAGAATAGATGTCCAGGCAGGAAGCTCTATATCTGGCAACCAGAGAAGTGTGAGAGGGGAATATAAGGAGGATTGGGAGTGCTGGACAAGGAACAGCTGAGAGAAGGAGCTACGGATCCCTGAGTGAGCCAAAAGGGTTTGTAAAGCAAACCCAGAAAGCTACAATAAGGAAACTTCCCTATCTGACATAGAGCGTGCAGCCAACCGCTGCGACCTCCTGACCCCGGGTACAACGGAGTCAGGCGTGGCTCTTGACACCCTCGTGACAGTACCCCCCTCTCTACGAGGGGCCTCCGGACACTCAGGACCAGCCTGTCGGCGTTTACCTCAGACGCAGGAACCCACATTCTTTCCTCGGGACCGTAACCTCTCCAGTGCACCAGATATTGGAGAGAGCGGCGGACCCGACGAGAATTAACAATTTTGGATATCTGAAATTCCAAACTACCATCCACGACAACAGGAGGGGGTGGCAGCGGTGACGGTTCTAGAGGTGGAACATATTTTTTGAGTAACGACTTATGAAAGACATTATGGATTTTAAAAGTCTGAGGTAACTCTAGGCGAAAAGCCACGGGGTTGATGATGGCTACAATCTTGTAAGGACCAATAAACCTAGGACCCAGTTTCCAAGAGGGAACCTTCAACTTGATATTCCTTGTAGACAGCCACACATAGTCATTCACTCCTAGGTCCGGACCTGGCGACCGTTTCTCTTATCAGCCATGCATTTGTATTTACCTCCCATATTTTTCAAGTTAGCTTGCACCTTCTGCCATACTGATGAAAGAGATGACGAAAACCGTTCCTCTTCGGGAACCCCAGAAGACCCCCCCTCTTTGAAAGTACAGAATTGGGGATGAAAACCATATGCACCAAGAAAAGGTGACTTGCCAGTGGATTCCTGACGGCGATTATTTATGGCAAACTCAGCTAACGGTAAATATGACGACCACAACTCTTGGTTTTCAGACACAAAACATCTTAGATATGTCTCCAGGTTTTGGTTGGTACGCTCAGTCTGTCCATTCGACTGAGGATGGAAAGCTGAGGAAAAAGACAAGTGAACCCCTAAACGGGAACAAAAAGCTTTCCAAAATTTAGAAATAAACTGGGTTCCCCGGTCCGAAACAACATCGGAGGGGACCCCGTGAAGCTTCACGATCTCACTGACGAATACCTGAGCAAGAGTTTTAGCATTAGGTAGTGCGGGTAACGCAATAAAGTGTGCCATTTTGCTAAACCTGTCCACTACTACCAAAATCACTGTTTTACCCGCAGACAAAGGTAAGTCAGTGATAAAATCCATAGACAGATGTGTCCATGGTCTATTGGCAATGACGAGTGGTAATAGAGACCCTGCAGGACGTGTATGTGAAACTTTTGCGCGCGCACAGGTAGAACAAGAAGACACAAAATCCAATACATCCTGACGCAACCTTGGCCACCAAAAACGACGAGACAATAGCTCTAAGGTTGCTTTACTACCCGGGTGCCCAGCAAGTGCCAAATTATGATGTTCCTTTAATAATTCGAGACGTAGGTTCAACGGTACAAACAACTTCTCTGAAGGGCAAGAGACCGGGGCGTCCCCCTGGGCCTCTAACACCTTCCCCTCCAAGGCAGAGTGTACCGCAGAGACAACTACTCCTCTTTGTAGAATGGGTACCGGATCACTCACATTACCCCCTCCAGGGAAACAACGAGATAGTGCATCAGCCTTGGTATTCTTTACCCCAGGACGATAGGTAATCACAAAGTTAAACCTGGTAAAAAATAGCGACCACCTAGCCTGTCTAGGGGTGAGACGCTTAGCTGATTCGAGGTACAGCAGATTTTTGTGGTCCGTAAACACAGTGACGGGGTGGACTGCCCCCTCTAAAAAGTGACGCCACTCCTCAAACGCAAGTTTAATAGCTAACAGTTCCCTATTGCCAATATCGTAGTTCTGTTCCGCTGCAGATAGTTTTTTAGAAAAGAAAGCACAAGGACGCCATTTGCCAGGAGACGGACCCTGAGACAGCACAGCCCCCACTCCCACCTCTGATGCATCGACTTCAACAATAAAAGGCTGAGAGACATCAGGTTGGACTAGTACAGGTGCTGAGGTAAACCTCTCTTTTAGAGAGGAAAAAGCAACTTTAGCGGCGTCAGACCATTTAGAAAAATCAGTCCCCTTCCTAGTCATGTCAGTAAGGGGTTTTACGATCACCGAATAATTTTTAATGAATTTCCTATAGAAATTCGCAAAGCCCAAGAACCGTTGTAGTGCTTTGAGGTTCTCAGGAAGATCCCAATCCAAAATTGCCTGGACCTTCCTAGGATCCATACGGAAACCTGACGCAGATAAATAATAACCTAGGAATTGTATCTCCTGAACGGCAAAAACACATTTTTCAATTTTAGCATATAATTCATTCGTCCGTAGGACCTGTAGTACTTGTCTGACATGCTCCTCATGTGTTTTCAGATCAGACGAATAAATTAAGATATCATCTAGGTATATTACCACAAACCTGCCGATTAGATGACTAAAAATGTAATTAACGAAATGTTGAAAGACGGCAGGAGCATTGGTCAGGCCGAAAGGCATAACTAGATTTTCATAATGCCCCTCAGGGGTGTTAAAAGCTGTCTTCCACTCATCCCCTTCCTTGATACGAATCAGATTGTAGGCCCCCCTAAGATCGAGTTTGGAGAACCACCTAGCACCCGCAATCTGGTTAAACAGGTCAGGAATGAGAGGAAGAGGGTATGGGTCTCGGATGGTTATCCGATTTAATTCACGAAAATCTAGGCAAGGACGCAGGCCCCCATCTTTCTTTTTAACAAAGAAAAACCCTGCAGCCACGGGTGAAGAAGAGGGTCTGATGTGTCCCTTAGCCAAACTCTCGGAGATATAATCCTTCATGGCTTGTCTCTCTGGACCTGAAAGATTATATAACCTGGTCTTGGGTAATTTTGCGCCGGGAATGAGGTTAACCGGGCAATCATAAGGACGATGAGGTGGTAACTTCTGACAACCCTTTTCAGAAAAAACGTCCTCAAAGTCCGAAACAAATGTAGGTAGGGTAGTTATGGAGGCGACTAAGCAATTGCTATTTAAGCAATTTTCTCTGCACGGCTCACTCCACTCCAATATCTCCCTGGCCTGCCAATCCACCACTGGATTGTGCGCTACCAACCAGGGTAGGCCCAGCACCACCGGAGTGGGAAGCCCCTCCAGAACATAACATGAAAGCATCTCGTTATGGTGGTCCCCTACCCGAAGGTGTAAATTATGAACGATGTGGGTGAGGTTTCTCTGAGACAGAGGAGCAGAATCTATAGCAAATATGGGAATAGGTCTCTGTAACGTACAGAGAGACAAACCCATAGTGCGGGCAAAATGGGCATCTATCAAATTTACCCCTGCTCCACTGTCTAGAAAGAAAGAAACAGTCTCTGTCTTATCACCAAAAACAATAACCGCTGGCAACAAAAATTGCGATGTACGTATGGAGGAAACGTATACCCCCCGGCTGACATCCTCCACACAGCCTGGGGTTAGTAGTTTTCCGACGGTTTTTTTGTTTCTGAGGAAAGAAGGACAGACGTTAATGAAATGACCCCTCTCCCCACAAAAAAAACAACCTGTCCCTAAGGCGTCTATCTATACGGATAGAAAGGGACATAACTGCATCAAGGGAAAAGGGGGTCTCATACAATGCAAGCGCATCCTTAACCCTTTCGGATAACCCAGAGCAGAACTGACTCCTGAGAGCCGGGTCGTTCCATTGGGTATCCGTAGCCCACCTACGGAAGTCAGAGCAATACTCCTCTACCGGCCGCTCTCCTTGTAGGAGTCTCCGTAATTTTGATTCAGCCAGTGCGACTCGGTCAGGGTCGTCATATATGAGACCCAAGGCCCCGAAAAACTCATCCACTGACCGAAGAGCCTGGGAATCAGTAGGTAAAGAGAACGCCCAGGACTGCGGGTCCCCCTGCAGCAGGGAAATAACAACACCCACCCGCTGTTCTTCATTACCAGAGGAGTAAGGACGCAGTTTAAAGTATAGTTTACAGGCCTCACGGAACGTCAAAAACTTGTCCCTTCCCCCAGAAAATCTGTCAGGGAGAGGGACCTTGGGTTCCGCAACAACCTGGTTACCAGTAGCAACCGCTGGGCTTGCGGTCTGTTGTAATTGCTGCTGTTGCTGGAGGACCGACGCCTTCAATCCTGCCACCTCCAAAGACAGGCCATGAAATTGTTCGGAAATTGTTTGAAATTGTTTTTTTTTTTTTTTTTTTTGTTTTTTTTACCTACACAAAAATAAGGGCCAGATATAATGTAATGACCGGCAACACACACAGGGAGGAAAACAGGGAAAGCCCTGCACAAGGGAGAGGGAAAGGTGGTGACCCCTAACTCACCTTGCAGCTGGTACCTGCCTGCCCTGTCGTCCCTAGACGGGTTCCTCACCCGTGCGGCGATCACGTGCCTAAACCCTGGCTTTCCCTGAAATGAGCCCTAGATAATGAACGGGCCGGTGGGATCGCTAGTCCTCACCACTGCACTAAGAGGGAAACACCAGGGAGAGGACAGACAAACACAAACACCCAGGTGGACGGCAACAATTGTCCACAAAGGTCCAACAGGGATCCGGAGGGTAGCGTTCTAAGGCAACACTCAGAGAACGCAGCAACACAGCTCCAGTGGGTCAGAATAGATGTCCAGGCAGGAAGCTCTATATCTGGCAACCAGAGAAGTGTGAGAGGGGAATATAAGGAGGATTGGGAGTGCTGGACAAGGAACAGCTGAGAGAAGGAGCTACGGATCCCTGAGTGAGCCAAAAGGGTTTGTAAAGCAAACCCAGAAAGCTACAATAAGGAAACTTCCCTATCTGACATAGAGAGTGCAGCCAACCGCTGCGACCTCCTGACCCCGGGTACAACGGAGTCAGGCGTGGCTCTTGACACCCTTGTGACACCCTGACTGCTCAGCCTATGCGAAAATCCCAATGGTAGATGATCGCATATCCTCGTACCTCGACTGTATAACACCTGAACACCCTATAATAGTGAGGTGACATGACCACCGGCTCCCTACACTAGATACGGAGGGAGTCAGGGTCACCTGGGATCCAGCAAACAGAAAAACACAAATTAATGCACAACACTTATCTTGTAGAAGACTGGGAAGTAGGATCAGCATGCACACACACTCCAGGAAGTAATATAAACCGCAAACTGATGCACTATGGGGAGGAATTTAAAGGGATGCAATCAGTACAACTACATGACAGCTGAGAGAGGCTAACGAGATGAGGAACTGAAAGCAAAACAAAGGAAGCTCAAGGAGGAGGTTCTGAAAGGCATCTGTCAGAGCTTCTCAGATGTCTGGTGGTGACAGTACCCCTCCTTCTACGAGTGGACTCCGGACACTCAGAGCCCACCTTCTCAGGATGGGACCTATGGAAAGCCCTGATGAGACGAGTGGCCTTAATGTCCGTCACTGGGACCCACATCCTCTCCTCAGGACCATAACCCTCCCAATGAACGAGGTACTGGAGAGAACCGCGGACAACACGAGAATCCACAATCCTAGAGACCTAAAATTCAAGATTACCATCAACCATATTCGGAGGAGGAGGCAAAGATGAGGGTACAATGGGTTGGACATAAGGTTTTAATAAGGACTTATGAAAAACATTATGGATCTTCCAAGTCTGAGGAAGATCAAGACGGTAGGCAACAGGATTGATGACAGACAAGATTTTGTAAGGCCCAATAAACTTAGGACCCAACTTCCAGGAGGGAACCTTCAATTTGATATTCTTAGTAGACAACCACACCAGATCACCAACATTCAGGTCCGGACCAGGCACACGTCTCTTATCTGCCACACGCTTATATCTGTCACTCATGCTCTTTAGATTATCCTGAATCTTTTGCCAAATAGATGACAAAGACGAGGAGAATCTGTCCTCATCAGGTAAACCAGAAGACCCCTCTCCCGAGAATGTCCCAAACTGCGGATGAAACCCATATGCACCAAAAAATGGTGACTTATCAGAGGACTCCTGACGACGGTTATTTAAAGCAAACTCAGCAAGGGACAAAAAAGAACACCAATCCTCCTGATTCTCTGCCACAAAACAGCGCAGATATGTCTCCAGATTCTGATTGACGCGCTCTGTCTGGCCATTCGACTGCGGGTGGAAAGCAGAAGAGAATGACAACCGAACCCCCAAGCGAGAACAGAAAGCCTTCCAGAATCTGGAAACAAACTGCGTGCCCCTATCAGAGACTATGTCTGAAGGAATACCATGCAATTTGACAATGTGATCAATAAATGCCTGTACCAGCGTATTAGCATTGGGCAAGCCAGGAAAAGGGATGAAATGCACCATTTTGCTAAAACGGTCCACCACCACCAGAATCACAGTCTTCCCCGAGGAACGAGGCAGGTCCATAATGAAGTCCATGGACAGATGGGTCCAAGGACGGGAAGGAATGGGTAAGGGAAGGAGAGGACCTGATGGCCGTGAATCAGGGACTTTGGCACGAGCGCAGGTCTCGCAGGCTGCGACAAAACCCTCAACCGACTTACGAAGCGCCGGCCACCAGAATCTCAGAGCGATGAGATCCACTGTGGCTCTTGCCCCCGGGTGCCCAGCAAGGACCGTATCGTGGTGCTCCTTAAAAATCTTGTGTCTTAAAGCGAGAGGCACAAACAACCTCCCAGGAGGACAAAGATCAGGAGCCTCTGACTGGGCTGCCTGCACCTCTGCCTCCAATTCAGGAAAAAGAGCAGAGACCACCACACCTTCAGCCAAAATGGGACCCGGGTCTTCAAAATTCCCACCTCCCGGAAAACAACGTGACAGGGCATCTGCCTTCACATTCTTAACCCCAGGGCGGAACGTGACAACAAAATTAAACCTTGAAAAGAACAAAGACCATCTGGCCTGTCTCGGGTTCAGACGCTTGGCTGACTCCAAGTAGGCCAGATATTTATGGTCAGTAAACACGGTAAAAGGGTGTCTGGCTCCCTCTAGCCAATGGCGCCATTCCTCAAAAGCCAACTTGATGGCCAACAACTCCCTATCTCCCACATCGTAATTTCTCTCTGCGGAGGAGAGTTTCTTCGAGAAAAAGGCACACGGTCGCCATTTGGCAGGAGAGGAACCTTGAGACAAGACCGCACCCACACCCACCTCAGAAGCATCAACCTCAACTATGAAGGGTAGAGAAATATCAGGTTGTACCAAGATGGGAGTGGAAGCAAAACTCTCCTTGATATCAGAAAAGGCCTTACGCGCCTCTACCGACCAGGAAGAAAAATCTACCCCTTTTCTAGTCATATCAGTGAGTGGTTTAACAACAGAGGAATAATTCAAAATAAACTTCCTGTAATAATTGGCAAAGCCCAAAAAATGCATCAGCGCCTTCTGATTTTCAGGAAGCTCCCACTCAAGCACAGCGCAGACCTTCTCGGGGTCCAAGCGAAAACCAGAAGCGGAGAGAAGAAACCCCAGAAATTAAATTTCTGGAACCGCAAACACACATTTTTCCAGTTTCGCGTACAATTTATTCTCCCGCAGGATGAGCAAGACCTGACGTAAGTGTTCCTTATGAGTTTTGAAATCAGGAGAAAAAATCTAAATGTCATCCAAATACACTAATACAAATTTCCCCATTAAATGATAAAAAATGCTGTTCACAAAATGCTGAAAAATGGCTGGAGCATTCATCAAACCAAAAGGCATAACCAAATTCTCAAAATGGCCCTCAGGGGTATTGAAGGCCGTCTTCCATTCGTCTCCTTCTCTGACCCTGACCAGGTTGTATGTCCCTCTTAGTTCTAATTTGGAAAAAACTTTAGCCCCAACAATCTGGTTAAACAGGTCCGGGATCAGAGGAAGCGGATAAGGGTCACGAATTGTGATACTGTTCAGCTCCCTGAAATCCAGACAAGGTCTTAAAGAACCATCTCTTTTCTTAACAAAGAAAAAAACAGCGGCAACAGGTGACTTCGAGGTCGTATGTGTCCTTTTCTCAGACTCTCAGAGATATAAGCACGCATAGCGACCCTTTCAGGTTGGGAGAGATTGTATAAACGAGATTTAGGCAGCTTGGCGCCTGGGATGAGATTAATAGGGCAATCGTACTCCCTGTGCGGGGGCAAATCCTGAACTCCGCTCTCAGAGAAGACATCCGAAAATTCAGAGAGAAAAGAAGGTACAGTCTTAGTAGAAACCTCAGAAACAGATGTTGTGAGGCAATTCTCTCTGCAAAAGTCACTCCAACCATTTATTTGCCTCGCTTGCCAATCAATGGTGGGGTTATGTTTAGTGAGCCAGGGTAGCCCCAACACTAGAGGAGTAGGCAATCCGCTAAGGACGAAACATGACACATCCTCAACATGAGCATCACTCACAATTAAACGGATATTGTGAACTATGCCCTTTAATGATTTCTGAGAAAGTGGAGCGGAATCAATAGCAAAAACAGGAATATCCTTTCCCAAAGTGCATACCTGGAAACCATGAGTTATCGCAAATTGATTATCAATGAGATTGACAGCTGCTCCACTATCTACAAAAATCTCACAAAAAATGTTCTTGCTCTCTAGCGCCACCCTGGCAGGCAGGACAAAACGGGAACTACAAGCAAACGGAAAACCTTCAATTTCCGCATCAACCCTGCCAATGTTAACAGATGTAACATTTTTAAAGGATTTTTTCCTTTTTGTTTCTTTATTATTCTCAAAAAACTGTCTGAATCTCCTAGAGGGACAAACATTTGCCAAATGATTTATACCTCCACAACAAAAACAAACCTTCCCATGAGGGCTGAATCTTCTATTGTCAGAGGCAATCAACCCCAGCTGCATGGGCTCCTGCTCAGAAGGGGTTGACAGCGACTGAGACCCCTGTGCACTGAATGAGACCACTGCACTGTCCTGGGATTGAGTATGACAGGAAGGAGTGATCTCTCCTCTCTCTCTAAGACGCCTGTCAATACGAACGGCCTGAGACATGGCAGAGTCCAAGGAGGTAGGCCTCTCATGAAAGGCAAATGCATCTTTCAATCCCTCTGAAAGACCATGGCAAAATTGACTTCGGAGTGCAGCATCATTCCAACCAGTATCAGCTGCCCATCTCCGAAATTCTGAGCAGTATATCTCTGTGGATTGTTTACCCTGGCATAACAGACTTAGTCTAGACTCAGCCAAAGCAATACGATCTGGATAATCATATATCTGACCCAGGGCTAAAAAGAATTCATCCACTGAACGGAGGGGCCGTGCCCCCACCGGCAGCGAAAAGGCCCACGTCTGAGCGGCAGCGATATAATGATCCCCACCCTCCGCTCTTCATCACCAGAGGAATGGGGAAGAAGGCGAAAATGGAGTTTGCAAGCCTCTCTAAAACGCACAAAATTCTCACTACCCCGGAGAACGTATCCGGGAGCGAGATCTTAGGCTTAGAACAAACTCCATGAACGCAAGCTGAACCGGTCACTAGAAACTGAGAAAGAGTCTTACGGAGATCTGCTACCTCCAATGAAAGACCCTGAAAGCGTTCAGTCAAAAGTGAAACCGGATCCATGCTTGAGACGGTTTTGGCGGTTTATAATGTCACGGAAGGTGTACAGGAAACAAGACAACACAAAATGAATATACGACTCACTGGATCCAAAAATAAGGAACAAAAAGAGAGACCCCTGCATCAGACCTGGCACTCTCCCTGACTGCTCAGCCTATGCGAAAATCCCAATGGTAGATGATCGCATATCCTCGTACCTCGACTGTATAACACCTGAACACCCTATAATAGTGAGGGGACACGACCACCGGCTCCCTACACTAGATAAGGAGGGAGTGTAACGCACCTAGTTGATCAGTTAGGATCTCAACTGCGGAAGCAATGGACATCCACTATTATCCCACCACCCTTGTGTTTGGCTGTGGGATTCGCGGTTACTCAGTATGTACCCCAGGCGTCACTCTCAGTCTTAGGCGGAGAGTGTGGGGTAACAAAATCATTTACCGCTATCCATCTAATTAGTTTTAATGATGGTAAGGAGGGACTCTCAGAATTACAGGAGTCACGAGTTAGTATAAGCTTGTGCAACGTTCAGAGTTAGCATCTAGTATGCACTAGCTTCAGAGTACGTATATAGCATGTCCTCAGTTTAGTATATAGTATGCCATAGGTTCAAGGTTAGTATATAGCATGTCCTCAGTTTAGTATATAGTATGCCATAGGTTCAGAGTTAATATAGCATGTCCATAGTTTAGTATACACTATGCAGTAGGTTCAGAGTTAGTATAGCATGTCCATAGTTTGATATATACTATGCAGTAGGTTCAGAGTTTGTATAGCATGTCCACAGTTTGATATATACTATGCAGTAGGTTCAGAGTTAGTATAGCATGTCCACAGTTTGATATATACTATGCAGTAGGTTCAGAGTTAGTATAGCATGTCCACAGTTTGATATATACTATGCAGTAGGTTCAGTGTTTGTATAGCATGTCCACAGTTTGGTATATACTATGCAGTAGGTTCAGAGTTTGTATAGCATGTCCACAGTTTGGTATATACTATGCAGTAGGTTCAGAGTTAGTATAGCATGTCCACAGTTTAGTATACACTATGCAGTAGGTTCACTCTGAGTTCCAGGACATTAATCAGAGCAGGTAACAGGCATATACTTGCGGTTAGTTGGTCCTGGCTAGAAAGCCAGTGGCAAGAAGGTAGACAGTCCTTCACGATGTAGTTAGGCATCCAGGTTTGGATATGTGGACAGAGTCTTCAGATACCATGGAGCTAGCGGGGTGCGCACTCCATTAGTGGAACACCCTGCTTAGCACCTGTCTTCAATTTAAGGGCTGAATGGTAAGTGGGCGGAGTCACAGAAGGCCCGGCAGCCACTGCGTTCCACGCTGGAGCGCAAGCCAGCGTAACAACACAGGCGGTCGCTGCGTTCCACGCTGGAACGCAAGCCAGCGTATCATCGCAGGCGGCCGGTGCGTTCCACGCTGGAGCGCAAGCCAGCGTATCGTCACAGGGAGCCGCTGCGGTCCAGGCTGTATTGTTACAGGGAGTCAGGGTCACCTGGGATCCAGCAAACAGAAAAACACAAATGAATGCACAACACTTATCTTGTAGAAGACTGGGAAGTAGGATCAGCATACACACACACTCCAGGAAGTAATATAAACCGCAAACTGATGCACTATGGGGAGGAATTTAAAGGGATACAATCAGTACAACTACATGACAGCTGAGAGAGGCTAACGAGATGAGGAACTGAAAGCAAAAAAAAGGAAGCTCAAGGAGGAGGTTCTGAAAGGCATCTGTCAGAGCTTCTCAGATGTCTGGTGGTGACAGAAATAAGTTAAAGCACCAAGAACATGCTCAAAGAACTATAAATGCGGCTCTACCGCATCACATTGCACCACACTGGTAAAGTGGCATTTAGAGAGGCAAATACGCTCTAAACACAGTTGCATTGCGGTGTACAGGCTGCAAGTATCGCCCTAAGGGACTCATAAGCTGATACCTTCCTATCTCACTGGCTGTTCATAGTGTGTTATATACTGGGAACTGGAATAAGGATTAAAGCTGTAATCAAAGAGACAGACAGACATTTATCTGTGGATTACAAATAGAGAAGTCTGATATAAAGAGACAGACACTTACCTGTGGAATACAAATAGTATTGTGCAATACTTAGGGTGCACCCCAATGAGGAACTCTTCCAGGGACATACAAGTGCAGCTAGGCTGCTTAATTAACTTTTGAGAAAACATCACATTTATTGGTTTATTGTTAGGCTGTGTTAAATTCACTGTTGATTTATTTTCTGTGTACCAGTCTGTTTATATATTCTCAGCTTCTTGTTCACTATATTGTTCAGTAAACTCAACTGCTGGGAAACAACCTTTGTCTGTGTGGCATTGTGCACCCTCTGTACCTGTGGGCCCAGCCCTCGGTCCTCTTTCAGAAGCATACTGCCAAGCTGGTTACAAAGTTGTTTAACCCCTTTCCGACCAGCACCGTAATATGAGCCTCTACCTAAGACAATCGCAAAAAAAAAAAAAAAAATATATAAAGATTTGCTTCTAACTTTCTAAGCCTTCTAACGTCCCCAAAAAATAAAATGGCATTCACAATATGATCCAAACATGAAGTAGGCATATGGGGAATGTAAAGTAATAACTATTTTTGGAGTTATTACTATCTATTATTAAATTAGAGAAATTGAAATGTTGAAATTTGCTAATTTTTCAAAATTTTGGGTAAATTTGTTTTTTTTTTAAACTCAATTTTACCACTGTCATGAAATAAAATATGTGATGACAAAACATTCTCAGAATGGCCTGGATAAGTAAAAGTGTTTTAAAGTTATTACCACATGTCAGATTTGCAAAAAATGGCCTGGGCAGGAAGGTGAAAACTGGCCGGGGGTTGAAAGGGTTAAGGATAACAAAATCAACGTTTTGGAGTGGCCATCACAAAGTCCTGATCTCAATCCTATTGAAAATGTATGGGCAAAGCTGAAAAGGCAGGTGCGAGCAAGGCGACCAACAAACATGGCTTAGTTACATCAATTTTGTCAGGAGGAATGGGCTCAAATTCCGACCAACTATTGTGAGAAGCTTGTGGAAGGATATCCAAAATGTTTGACCCAAGTCATACAGTTTAACCCCTTAAAGGGCTTCTGTCACCCCATTAAACCGTTTTTTTTTTTCTTTACTAATAATCCCTACACTGCGATCTCATCATACATAAGCTAATTAATGATTTTCGTTCAGTAGAATTTGTTAAAAATCGATTTTTGAAATATGTAAATTACCTTGCTACCAGCAAGTAGGGCGGCTACTTGCTGGTAGCAGCCGCGTCCTCCGATGGTAATGACGCCCCCTCTGCTTGTTGATTGACAGATCCCGTCCGCTGGCCCTTTCTCTGCTGGCCCTGCCTGTTTTGATTCAATATCTGGCGCCTGCGCCGCGGCCGTACCTCTCTTCAATCTGCGCAGGCGCACTGAGAGGCGGCCACTCGCTCAGCCGCTCGCTCCTCAATGCGCCTGCGCCGGGTGTAGATGTGACGTCATCGGCGCAGGCGCATTGAGGATGGAGCGGCCGAGCGAGTGGCCGCCTCTCAGTGCGCCTGCGCAGATTGAAGAGAGGTACGGCCGCGGCGCAAGCGCCAGATATTGAATCAAAACAGGCAGGGCCAGCAGAGAAAGGGCCAGCGGACGGGATCTGTCAATCAACAAGCAGAGGGGGCGTCATTACCATCGGAGGACGCGGCTGCTACAAGCAAGTAGCCGCCCTACTTGCTGGTAGCAAGGTAATTTACATATTTCAAAAATCGATTTTTAACAAATTCTACTGATCGAAAATCATTAATTAGCTTATGTATGATGAGATCGCAGTGTAGGGATTATTAGTAAAGAAAAAAAACAAAAACGGTTTAATGGGGTGACAGAAGCCCTTTAAGGACCGGGCCAATTTTCAGCTTAAGGACCACTTTATGTGGTAATAACTTTGGAACGCTTTTACTTATCCAAGCCATTCAGAGATTGTTTTCTCGTGACACGTACTTCATGATAGTCATAAATTTGAGTCAATATATTTCACCTTTATTCATGAAAAAATCCCAAATTTACCAAAAATTTGGAAGTGATACCTGTTATTACTTAACATTCCTCATATGTCTACTTTATGTTGGCATCATTTTGTAAATGTCATTAAATTTTTTGGGTAACGTTAGAAGGCTTAGAATTTTAGAGGCAATTCTTAAAATTTTAAAGAAAATTTCCAAAACCAACTTTGTAAGGACCAGTTCAGGTCTGAAGTCACTTTGTGGTGCTTACATAGTGAAAACCCCATTGTAGAAATTACACCCAAGTTACTCAAAACTGATTTTACTTAACCCTTTCGGTGTTCCACAAGAATTAAAGGAAAATGGAGATAACATTTCTTAATTTTAAACCGTTGTAAGGGCACACGGCAGGGTGCAGAAGAAAAGGAACGCCATATGGTTTTTGGAAGGCAGATTTGGCTGAACTGGTTTTTAGATGCCATGTCCCATTTGAAGATCACCTGATGCACTCTTACAGTAGAAACTCCCAAAAAGTGACCCCATTTTGGAAACTACGGGATAAGGTGCCAGTTTTATTGGTATTATTTTTGGGTACACGTGATTTTTAATTGCTCTATATTACATGTTTTGTGAGGCATTGTTTTTATTTTTTACAACATTCATCTGACAGGGTAGATCATGTGCTATTTTTATAGAGCAGGTTGTTACGGACACAATTATATAAAATATGTCTACTTTCTTTGTTTCAGTTTTACATAATAAAGCATTTTTGAAAGAATTATTTTTTGTCTCCATTTTCTGAACGCCATTTTATTAATTTTTTTTCTGCCGATCGTCTTGTGCAGGGGCTTGTTTTTGGCAGGAAGAGTTGACGTTTTTATTAGTACCATTTTTGGGTACATATGATTTTTTGATCATTCATTATTACACCTTATGGGGCAAGGTGACCACAAAATTGGTTCTTTTAGCAGTTTTTATTTATTTATTTTTACAGCGTTCACCTGAGGGGTTAGGTCATGTGACATTTTTATAGAGCAGATTGTTACGGACGTGGCAATACCTAATATGTATATTTTTTCTTATTTATTTAAGTTTTACATATAAATAATAGCATTTTTGGAGATAAAAAATGATGTTTTAGTGTCTCCATAGTCTGAGAGCCATAGCTTTTTTTTATTTTTTGACCGATTGTCTTAGTTAGGGTCTCACTTTTTGAAGGATGAGGTGACGGTTTGATTGGTATTATTTTGGGGGGCATACGCCTTTTTGATCGCTTGCAATTTTTGTGATATAAGGTGACAAAAAAATAGCTTTTTTTTTTTTAACAGTGTTCACCTGAGGGGTTAGGTCATGTGATATTTTTATAGAGCTGGTTGTTACGTATGCAGCAATACCTAATATGTCTACTTTCTTTTATTTATTTCACTTTAACTGAATAATAGCATTTTTGAAACCAAAAAATTAGCTATAGTTATATATTTTTTTTTTTGCGATTTTCTTATGTGACGGTTTTATTTTACCATTTTGTGGGACATACACCTTTTTGATCACTTGGTGTTTTATTTTATGGTGTTTATCGTACAGGGAGGTTCATGTGATATATTTATAGAGCCAGTTGTTACGGACGCGGCGATACCTATTTTTTTTTCTATTTTTTATTATAAAATCTGGGGAAAGGGGAGTTATTTTCTTTTTTTTACTTGAAACTATTCTTTTTTTACTTTTTTTTAAAACTTTATTTCTGTCCCACTCTAGGACTTCGACTTTTGGGGGGTCTTATCCCCTCTGCAATGCATTCAAATACATCTGTATTGTAATGCATTGCCTGTTAGTGTATTACACAGAGTAATACGCTAACAGGTTGCCTAAGAGACCCAGACTGGGGATGAATCTCCTCTGCACCCATAGAAGGCAGGACCCGATGCTGTGCAAGGCATTGAGCAGCCTCTGCACGGCATCAGACTGCCTTGTCACACATTGAGTCCCCGCCACAGCAGCGCAGGGACTCGATGGGCTACCTCACCTGCAGCAAACCCCTTCTAAGTTGCGATCAGTGCTGTGAACAGCGATGCCGGCGGATACAGCAGGGGCCTGGCTACCGGGGACTGCCGGACCCCCTGCAGTGATCGGGCGGGCGCAGCTTCTGGCACAGCTTCCCCAGCCGTACATGTACGGCGTTTTGCATTAATGGGTTAAGCACAATGGTGCGAAATATTAATTAAATTTATGTAAACTTTTGACATTGTAGAAAGTAATAAAAATACCTTAAAACATTCTCTGTCTCTCTCATTATTCTGGCATTTGGCAAATAATAGTAACTATGGTAATCCTAACTGAACAAAAATAGGAAAGGTTTATTCTGATTTCATGTCAGATATTGAGAAAAACATGCATAAATGTGTCTTTATATAGTGTATGTAAACTTCTGGTTTCAACTGTATATACTTATGACTCTACGCCAGTGCAGTTTCCAGGTAAAATTTCTCTCAGGGTGAGTGTCAAAAAAACTCCCCCACCCCCAGCCCCTATATTAAGCCCAAAATTGCGGAACGCATGCAGACCCATTTTGCGGACGTGTGAATGGAGCCTAACCCCTACACAGTGTAGAGGTATAATGTATATTGTGTGGCACAGTGTAGCGGTATACTGTTTATATTGTGTGGCACAGTGTAGCGGTATACTGTATATTGTGTGGCACAGTGTAGAGGTATACTGTATATTGTGTGGCACAGTGTAGCGGTATACTGTACATTGTGTGGCCCCCCCTTATGTGCTAGTAGCCAGTATTCCCCCTTATGTCTGTGCCAGCAGCCCCCCTTATGTCTGTGCCAGAAGCCCCCCTTATGTCTGTGCCAGAAGCCCCCCTTATGTGCCAGTAGCCAGTATCCCCCCTTATGTGCCAGTAGCCAGTATCCCCCCTTATGTGCCAGTAGTCAGTTTCCCCCCTTATGTGCCAGCAGCTCCCCTTATGTCTGTGCCAGCCCAGCAACCCCCCTTATGTCTGTGCCAGCCCAGCAGCCCCCCTTATGTGCCAGGATTGTCATTTTTACATATAAAAAAATAAATAAAAAAATTATACTTACCTCCTCGAGGATGCGATGCAGCTTCTTCCGGCCTGTGTCCCTCGCTGGCTCAGGCGGTGCGATGACGTCATCGCGCCGCCTGCACCAGCCTCTGATAGGCTGCCGGCCTAGTGCTGGCAGCCTATCAGAGGAACAGGGAGGGGACACACCTCTCCCTGCCCTGCCGCATTACAGACATTTGTATTGCCGTCCCGAGGACGGCGATACAGATGAGATGACTTTGGAGATCAGTGAGCGCTTCCACAATGGAAGCGCAGCACTCATCTCCTGCTGTGCCCTGCCGGCGCCCCCCTTCTGACAGCGCCCCGGGCGTCTGCCCGGCCCGCCCACCCCAAGAAACGGCCCTGCTCTATGCTGTGCGGTTCATCTTATATTCCTACTAGAGGTTCATGAATGAATAGCCAGCAATCTGCAATATAAGTCCATCTGAGTGCTACTGCACTGTCTGCTTCTGGCAACTCATTCATAACTTCTAGTAGGAAAAATAAGGGATCATAAGACTAGATGCTCCAGAATTATTACATGGGGAATGCAAGTAGTTACTAAATGGACATGTCAGGAATGGTGACTGGTTCCTCTTTAAAGGGGTTGTGTCACGAAACATATTCTACATTTTTCAAACCAGAGCCTGGATCTGAATACTTTTGTGATTGCTTGTAATTAAAAATTTACTATAGCCAGAGAGCTATTCAGTAAAACATATCTGTATAGCGTTTTGTACTTTTCCTTACTTTTTGTCTGTCTCACTGAGCTGGTCGAACTTAGTCAGTTTAAGGCCTCATGCACAGGACCGTTGTTGTTTTCCATTCCGCAAAATGGGGTTCCGTTGTTCCGTGATCCGTTTCCATTTTTGTTTCCGTGTGTCTTCTGTTTTTTTTGGAGGACCACCAGAAACAAAGGAAGGGAAAAAAAAGTGTAAGACACTTGTGGGTTGCGTGAAAATCGCAGCATGCTCTATTTTGTGCGTTTTTCACGCAACTCAGGCCCCATGGTGATGGATCATGTAACGGACCATGTGATGAGCGCATTGACGTCACCACAGGTCCTTCTCCTCCTGCACAGCAAAGAAGAAGAAAGAAGAGAAGCTGGGCTGTGCGAACAAGTGGATTAAGGTGAGTTAAATTATTATTATTTTTTTAACCCCTCCAGCCCTATTGTACTATGCATTCTGTAATAAGAATGCTATTATTTTCCCTTATAACCATGTTATAAGGGGAAATAATAAAATCTACACAACACCTAACTCAAACCCTAACTTCTGTGAAGAAGTTCGGGTTTAGGTACCAAACATGCCGATTTTTCTCACGCGCGTGCAAAACGCATTCTAATGTTTTGCACTCGCGCATCTTATCCGGCCCAAAACCATGACGCCCGTGTGAAAGAGGCTTAAGGCCTCATTCACACTTCAGTGTTTAGTCAGTGATTTCCATCAGTGATTTGTGAGCCAAAACCAGGTGCAACTCTAAACACAGAACAGGAGCAGATCTTTCCCGTCTACCTCATGTCTGTGGAGGCTCCACTTCTGGTTTTGGCTCACAAATCACTGATGGAAATCACTCACCAAACACTGAAGTGTGAACGAGGCCTAAGTGTTTTTTTTTTTATACATACAATACTTTTACTGGCACATGATTGAGGGGGCTATTGTTACTGGCACATGATGAGGGGGGCTCTTGTTACTGGCACATGATTGAGGGGGCTATTGTTACTGGCACATGATGAGGGGGGCTCTTGTTACTGGCACATGATGAGGGGGGCTCTTGTTACTGGCACATGATTGGGGGGCTCTTATTACTGGCACATAATGGGGGGCTCTTATTACTGGCACATTATTGGGGGCACTTATTACTGGCACATTATTGGGGGCAAATATTACTGGTACATTATTGGGGCACCTATTACTGGCACATTATTGGTGGGCACTATCGGGGCATCTACTGAGGCCACAAAGAAGGGGTATTTTATATGGGGGGCTCTGTACAGTAACATTTTATACTGGGACACATTATGGTGGGTACTATGGGGAAAGGGGGAGAGGAGTACTATGGGGTCATCTACGGGGGGGCACTAAGAAGGGGTATTTTATACTGGCACATTATGGGGGCACTATGGGCACATTAGCTCAACTGGGGGCATTACAAGGGGGTATTTTTTGCACTGTCACATTATAAGCAGAATTTTTTCTACTGGGGGGGGGGTATTATGGTGGGCTTTATTACTTCCCCATGGTATGACCCCCCTAGTAGCAGCACCAGCCTCTCCCTGCTCTGCTATCCCTCTGCCCCTTCTCCAAATCCTTATTATGAAATTTTTCTTATTAGGATAAAACACAACATCAGCTCCGCCGAGCCCCCGGCCAAAGTGTGGAAGTGATGTCCGAGATCCCCAAGGGCCAAGCCAAGTAATTGGTGTTATACACATATAGCATGTGCCACACAATATACAGTATACCTCTACACTGTGCCACACAATATACAGTATACCTCTACACTGTGTAGTCTGTTCTATAAGCACCATTGTTTTGTGGCGGTGGACAGAAAATAATCTGAAAGTTCCCCTCCCGAGACCAGACTTTGGATCCGCCACTGATTAGAAAGCTATTGTCATGTACCATATGATGTCTGATTTTCATTTAGTTTTACATTAATCATGAGATAACCCCTTTAAGTGAACACATTTGACATAAAAGCCAGGAAAAATGACTGTGCACAGCAGGATACCGTTAAAAATGTACAATGTTTTTTAAAACCTTGGAGCCAATGTATAATGTATGCCTCTGACTTACAGGGATCAGCAACCTCCAGGACTCCAGCTGTCCTGAAACTACAACTCCTAGAATGCTCCATTCACTTTTATAGGAGTTAGAAGAGCATGTTTGCATGCTGGGAGTTGTAGTTTCACAGCAGCTGGAGTGCTGAAGGTTGCTGATCCCTGAACTATACAAATGGCATACATATGAGGGACATGTCTGGGAATATTTAAGATCTAAAGCTTCAACCTTTGCTGTGATGTGGAACAATTATAATATTGTATGTGAATGAATGATCGTTAGCGTGATCATTCCTCCCCATAGAATTTGCATATTCTTATGAGAGCAATGACAAAGGAGCGTTTGCTCACAAAAGCTGATACGCTGTGTTATTGGTGGCATTTGGAAATGTAGTTTATAAGGCTGAAAAAAGACATCTGTCCATCCAGCTCGGCCTGTTATCCTGCAAGCTGATCCAGTGGAAGGGGAAAAAAAAGCTGTGAGGTAGAAGCCAATTTTCTCAATTTTAGTGGAAAACTAAATTCTTATTAACTCTAATGCGTGCTGAGACACCGTGATGTGGTGCATGAGGGGCTCCGATATGTTCCTGACTGGAAGATATTGGCAAAGTTTTCAGCTTTTAACATCGGCTTGAGGAATTAGCTAGTATTGTCAATTGCGTATCATTTTGGTACATTTTCTGCAGTGATTTGTGTGTATATATATTTTTTCATCTGCACAATGTATCATTTTGTGTAAGATGTCCTTGTGGTGCATGCGGTCCGCACCGGCATCCTCCATTGTACGCATTTTTTTTCTGGGGATTGCCATTGTCTGCGGACCGCATGCGGAGGAATTGCTCACCCGGTTATAGACGCGCTACAGTGTCTGGGTTTGGAGCATTTTCACCCGTTTAGGCCACTTTTTTCAGTGAGGTTTTTAACTCTAATTAAGCAATAAGAACATGGCCTCTTGCACACGGCCGTTGCTCGGCTGTTCCATGCATTGGGAACCACAATTTTAGAACGGACACGGAGGCTTCGTATTGCTATTCTCTTTCTTTACCAAATTATAGCAGCAAAATACACAGGAAGAGAAAAAAGTGCCCCAGTAACCAAGGCAACCAGCCACTCCCCCCGGGCTAGCCGGTTTAAGAACCAGCTCCACCACACAGTCCTCCTCTTTCTTTGCTGCTCACAGGAAGATGAGTATCTCTCATGAAAGTTTGTGATATCTAACTATTGATTTTTTTCCTTATAGTGTATGCGGTTGGCGGTACCTTTCCGCTGACTTTCGGTACCCTCTGTGCGTTGTTTCGCCAGGTTGGGTCATCCTTTTGCTCCAGGTTGGTCGCCCTGCGCTTCCTTCCTCCCCGCTTTCGCTCCCTGTATACTTGCCATGGCTGCGCCGGAAGTCTCGCGAGATCGCGGCAGCGCGCGCTCCCCGATGGCTGGAAGTCTCGCGTGACTTCGGCATCCATCTTGGGGATTCGTCCGCTGCCTGCCTTGTCCTGCTGACCCAGCGCTCTGCGCTCCTGCCCTGTTTAGGTGAATTCCTCAGTTAGGTCTCCCTTGCTAGCGACCATTTCAGGTGCTATCCGCCGGGCCATGTCTGATACGTCCATTACCTCTGCCCCCCCTGGGGACGGTGTTTCTTCTTTGGCCCTTAATGCCCCTCTGGCTGGGTTGGTTAGTGCTCCACCCCCCACTCCTGGCCCTTGTGACACATCATTTTTTCAGAAGGCAGCGGCTGATGCCATTGCTTCGGCTATGGGCTCTGTCTCAGCCACCATCTCCCACTACCTTATCTCAAGCGCTCCTGGCCAGTGACGCGCAGGGTGTGGCGCAAGGATCACGCTCAGGTCATACCTCATCCCCTGCAGTTAATGAGCCCCAACAGGATACTCAGGCCTCCGGAACCCTTATGACCGGTGACACGCCTCACCCACAGGATAGCGTGCCGCGTGCATATAAAAAAAGAGCCTTACCACGCCTTACACCACCCCAGGTCGACTGAATGGCTCCCTGCGGACCACGTGTCCAGCTTTTTGGAAACTTGGGTCCGCCGCCCGCTTAGCAAAGCGGCGCGTAATAAGCTTAAGGCCGAGTGTCCTAGGCCAGTCATCCCCAATAAAGTATGCGATACCCCTACGGTGGATCCCAAGATGACGCAATTCCTTGCTAAACTAGGCTGGAATCCACAATCTGGGTTGAAAGCTTGCCAGGACAAGCTGCTTGATATATTTGGTCCCCTGGCAAAGGTATTTGACCTGGCGGAGTCTGCCAGAGCTGAAAATAAACAGGTGGATCCGGAGGATCTCCGGGTTGGATGCAATGGGCGATTTGTATTGCAGGTAGCGTCAATACCTCTCTGTCCATCGAGAGACGTAAAGCTATCTTGTTTAAAATAGAACCCAAATTGGCGAATCTCGCCCTCACCGAACCGGGCAAAGATGCCCAGGGCCTCTTAATCGGAGACTCTTTTATTAAAGATCTGGGTCGCTACGTAGGTGCCTTCACGGCCTTAGATAAGGCGCAATCCTCCATGCGGAGGGTTTTTCAGGGGCGGGTCTCTTCCAGGGCCGGCAGTATCAGGGGCCGCCTGTCCGGCCGTTCGTCCTACCAGGCCTGTAGCGGGGGCCGAGGCTCCTTCTCCCAGCCACCTGGTTTCCAAGGATCCTCCTACCAGGACTCACGCCAACAGACCCCGTTCTTCCCTTCTCGTGGAAGACCATGGCGTTCCCAAGGTTTCAGAGGCACCCCCGGATCTAGACGCCCGTATGGTAAGATTGCTGTTTCCTCATGTTTCTTTCAATCCACCTTTAGGGGTAGACTCCGGCATTTTTTCCCTGCCTGGCAGATCATTACCTTGAACAGTTGGGTCCTCTCCACAGTCAGGGGCTTCCAGATAGAGCTGATTGCTCCCTCAGACCACATTCCGCACCCCCACCCAGTAGTTCTTTCCGCAGCAGACCGCGCTTTGGTCCAGGAGGAACTTTCCACCCTATGCGGAAAAGGAGCCATAGAGCGTGCTCTCACCTCTTCTCCGGGGGTGTTAAGCAACATCTTTCTGGTCGAGAAAAAGGGAGGTCAGATGCATCCGGTTATCAACCTCCGTGCCCTGAATGCTCTAGTGCGCTACCGGCACTTCAAAATGGAGGGCATCCACCTACTGCGGGACCTTCTTCTTCCGGGGGACTGGATGGTCAAGCTGGGCCTCCAGGATGCTTATCTTACAGTCCCGGTTGCGGTCCAGTCTCGAGACCTTTTCAGGTTTCTCTGGAATGGGGAGACCTGGCGTTTTGCCTGTCTGCCCTTTGGCCTCTCTTCTGCTCCTTGGGGTTTCACCAAGCTCCTGCTGTCACGGCTGAGAATGGGGAAACCCCTCAGCCGTGCGATAACAGAAGATGGTAGGTCGCTACTTGGCCAGGACCACAGAATTAGGGAGCAGGTCACCTCCTAGAGCTTCCCTAATCTGACCCTGACTCCTAGCTACATGAGCCGACCTTGAAGGTAGGAGGGGCCCATGCTCAGGAACCTCGAATCCCTACTCACCCTCCGCAGATCCCTGAGCTAGGAGCTGGGTAGACAGCCTGTTCCTCCATGACGCGGAGAAACAGGAGTCTAAAGTGGCCAAGCTGCAAGGGGATAGGAACATGAACAGCCCATGGATATTATTTATTCTTTCAGTGTTTGCTTATATCTTTGTGCAATTGACTAGCAGAGTGCTGTTACCTGTAGTTCTACTAATCCAATTGTGTTTCAGCCAAGGTAGCGTGCACCTGCGTTCTCATATTCACTTATTATGGAGGAGCTGGTTCGTTTATTTTTCTTCCCCATTGTCACTGCCACTAGGGGGGTGGCTCCCCCTGGTGGTGAGATTGAACCGTGCACCACCAGACCATTTACCATGTGCTTTTAATTAGATAGCTTGTACAGCTGTATTCTACTCAGCACATACTGCAGGCTCATAGCCTGGGAGAGGCATACGTAGGATACAGCTTGGTACTACTTTGCCCAGATTGTAGGCTGTAAGCCCAGGAGAGGCATGTTAGAGTAGGACCCATCTGATTAGAAGCTACTGTCACGGCCACGGTTATGGTCGTGACTCCTTGGGAGCCGCATACAGTTGCCTGCGGTTGTGGTTGTTGTTTCAACCGCAGCTGAGGCATATTGTAGTTGGCCTCAGTGCGGTTGCCGCGGACAACAGCTTTGTGTG
Organism: Bufo gargarizans; assembly: GCF_014858855.1. NCBI lineage: Eukaryota > Metazoa > Chordata > Amphibia > Anura > Bufonidae > Bufo > Bufo gargarizans. The sequence continues at coordinate 480,879,516 of NC_058083.1, forward strand.
CGGTTCCCGGGGAGTTGTGTGCGTGTGTGGATGCACTTTGTTTGTATGTCTGGTGTGCACTTGTTGTTGTTTGGTGCGCACGGACATCGTCCTTTCACTGTGGCTGCCCGTGGCAACGTTTGGTATTATGTACATGTGGTGGCAGTGTCTCGGCCTTCGGGCTGTCTCCCAGGACGGCTGCCACCCATGTTGTTGCCAGCGGCAACAGCCACAGGGTGATCAGGTTGGTCACTTCCCCTGTATGTGTGTTTTCCCTTCTGTGTGCTGGAAGGGTTAACTTCCTTCCCAGTGTGTGTGTTGTGTCACTGGGTGTGGTTGACCGGTGGGTGTGGCCACTTTGCCCTATAAAGCCTGTGTCTGGAGCACAGCTCAGTAGGTTGCTTTCAGTCATGCTTGGCTGAAGCAGCCTCCTGTGGATTCCATCCTTCTTGTAAGGGCCACCCTTCCGGTCATAAGTTTAAAACCTTTGTTACACGGTGTTATCTAGGTGTGTGTGGGGTTTTGTGTTATTGCAGCTTATGGTCCAGGGTTCCTGTGTGATGTCTGGTGTGTGCTGTGTCCGTTGTTGTCTTGTACTTACAGCACCTGCACATGGGTTCCTGGTTGTGTTGTCTGTGGCAGGTGAGTGATGAGTTGGTTCCATTTGACTGCCACTGCCATAGCTGTTTTTGTATCCCCTGTGTTGCTTGGCCGTTGAGACTCCTGCTCCTCCGTGTCTAGGAGGAGCAGGTCGTTTTACTCTGTCCCCTAGTTCAGGGCCGACTTGAGGGCTTGCAGGGACTTTTAGGTTCCGGCGTATGAGCCCTCCTACCACCAAGGTCGGCTCATACTGACAGGAGACAGGGTCAGCGTTAGGGACACAATAGGAGGCGACCTGCTCCCTAACTCTGTGGTCCCGGCCAAGGGGTAACCCTACCATCTCCAGGCACCGCACGGCTGGGGGTTTCCCCCACCACCAGCCGTGACAGCTACCTTGTCCACTGGTAGATGGGCCCGAAATATTTTTGATCAATTATATTCGCAAAGAGCTTCTAGCTGCATTTGCAGTAAGTATGACCACCAAGTATTTATTCTTTCAGTGTTTGCTTATATCTTTGTGCAATTGACTAGCAGAGTGCTGTTACCTGTAGTTCTACTAATCCAATTGTGTTTCAGCCAAGGTAGCATGCACCTTTGTTCTCATATTCACTTATTATGGAGGTGCTGGTTCATTTATTTTTCTTCCCCAGCCCATGGATATGGCAGGAGGATGAAAAGAACTTACACACCTACCTGCCACAGACACACTGACTGGATCCCGTGCAATACAAACAAGTGTCCACACCCAAACATAAATGGACACAGCACACACACACAGGAACCCAGATCCATAGGTGCATAAAATATGAAAAGGAAAACAACATCAACTAAGCATCGTGTATAACATTTTATGACTACAAGGGTGCCCTTACTGGCAGATGGTAAAAGACCAGGAGTATGACTCCAGCAACATGCCTGAAGTACCCCTCAGACATCAGGTCTCAACTGAGGCTAAATAGCCCATGTAGCCACACCCACACAGACACACCCAGTGCACACACACTAAGAAGGGAATTAACCCTTCCCACACCAGGGAAGGGAAGACAGCCACTTAAAGGGACACTGACAGGGCCAATAAGCATATTGAGGTATATATATGGCAGTACAGGTCTTATAATGGGTATTACAATCATATAAGTATCCCCCCTGTCCACATTATACATACAGTAAACTTAAGTTTTATAACCTGCTCCAACGGTCTTCAATCTGCCCAAGGGGCGGCGTTTCACCTCTCTTGCGCCCAGCCAGCCTCCCCCAATTGCCGCTTTGAAGCGCCGCCCAGCTCATGATTATTCAGTTTGCTGGGCGGCTTCTGCGGTCCCCGCTCTGAAGCGCTGCGCTGAACAGTGCCCTGCGCATGCGCCGGATCTTGTGAAGTCGGGGACAGTAAGCGCCGCCCAGCGAAGTGAATATTGATGAGCTGGGTGGCGCTTACTGTACCAGACTTCACAAGATCCGGCGCATGCGCCGGGCACTGTTAAGCGCAGCGCTTCAGAGCGGGGACCGCAGAAGCCGCCCAGCAAACTGAATAATCATGAGCTGGGCGGCGCTTCAAAGCGGCAATTGGGGGAGGCTGGCTGGGCGCAAGAGAGGTGAAACGCCGCCCCTTGGGCAGATTGAAGACCGTTGGAGCAGGTTATAAAACTTAAGTTTACTGTATGTATAATGTGGACAGGGGGGATACTTATATGATTGTAATACCCATTATAAGACCTGTACTGCCATATATATACCTCAATATGCTTATTGGCCCTGTCAGTGTCCCTTTAAGTGGCTGTCTTCCCTTCCCTGGTGTGGGAAGGGTTAATTCCCTTCTTAGTGTGTGTGCACTGGGTGTGTCTGTGTGGGTGTGGCTACATCATCTATCTGGACGACATCCTTATAATGGCCCAGGGCAGGGATACGTTACTGTCCCACCTTCAGTGGGCGACGGACCTTCTCTCGCAGCTGAGTTTCCTTCTCAATTGGGAGAAGTCCTGCTTGTCACCGTCCAGGCGCATGGAATTCCTGGGTTTCCTGGTAGATTCGGAGGCAGAGTCCCTCAGCCTCCCCTTGGAGAAGGTGCGCGCAATTCGCAAAGAGGTGCAATGTACTTTACGTCGCCGCCATGTTTCTCTGCGCCATCTGGTCCGCATAATCGGCCTCCTATCAGCATCCATCCAGGCGGTCTTCCCGGCGCCCCTCCACTATTGGGCCCTCCAGCGCTTAAAGATCGCGGGGGTGCCTCTTATGCGGATGTCATCTCGTTGGATGCCGAGACGCGAGACGAACTGTCTTGGTGGATCCACAACCTGTCGGCCTGGAACGGCAGGGCCATCTTTGGCTCTCGCCTGGAGTTCACTGTTGACTCCGATGCCAGCCTACTCGGATGGGGAGCCCACTGCGACGGGGTGTCCACGGGGGGGCCTGTGGTCTCAGGAGGAGTCCAACCTCCATATCAATGCCCTTGAGTTGCTGGCCGGATCCTTGGCTATCCGGAGTTTTACGAGCGACGCGGTGAGTGCTTGCATTCGCCTGCGTATGGACAACATGTCCACTGTGAGGTATGTCAACCACTTGGGCGGCACTCGCTCCGCCTTACTAGCGCGATTGGCGAAGGACTTTTGGAACTATTGTTTTTCCAAGAATCTTGTCGTCCGGGCAGACTACCTTCCGGGCCTCCACAACACCGAGGCGGATTGGAGCTCTCGCCATTGGGCAGACAGCAACGATTGAAAGCTCAAGGTAGCTCAAGTCTTCTGGGATATCTGCTCTCTGTGGGGCCCTCCGTCTGTCGACCTTTTTGCCTCCCGGCTCAATGCCCAATTTCCGCGGTTCTACAGCTGGAGGCCGGATCCGACGGCGGAAGTGGTGGACGCGTTTCTCCAGGATTGGTCCAGCGCGCTTCTCTACGCTTTCCCTCCATTTGCCCTCATTCCCAGGGTGCTCCTTCAGGTCAAGCGCCACTTGGCCGAGTTGGTTCTGGTGGCCCCGTTCTGGAGGTCTCAAGCATGGTTCCCTCAGCTCCTGGAGTTGACGGTGGATATCCCCAGGTTGTTGCCGGCCCTTCCGGACCTGATCTTAGGTCCCCTCGGCCAGTCTCATCCCCTTCTGACGGAGGGCTCCCTGCCTCTCCTGGCCTGGAGGATCTCGGGGTCCCTGGGGAATTCCAGGGACTTCCGGTCTCAACTAGATGCCTACTGGCCAACGCTTGGGCCCCCGGCACTCGACGCTCTTATCGTTCCGCCTGGAAGGCTTGGGCTAGTTGGTGCGTGGTACGGGACCTGGATCCCGTATCAGCACCTGTTCCAGCTGTCCTTCGTTTCTTGACGGCGTTGTTTGAGGAGGGCCGTGCCTACTGGACCATCAACGTGTACCGGGCTGCAATTTCGGCAGCCCACCAAGGTTTCAATGGCCGCCCGGCTGGGCAACACCCGCTTGTGTGCCGCCTTCTCAAGGGTGCACGCCTGTCTCATCCCCCTAAACCTAAGTATACTTCTACCTGGGACGTTTCTTTGGTTCTATCGCTTTTTTTCTTCCTGGCCTTCCAACACGGATCTCTCCCTGCGCCAACTTTCGGCCAAGCTTGTTTCCCTCATGTGTTTGGTGTCTTGCAGACGGGTTTCCGACGTCCAGGCTTTGGACTTTTCTGCTAGGTCGTTCACGCCGGATGGGGTATCCTTTTTAGTTTCTAGGCGAACGAAGACTTCCTCTAGTTCGGTCTCTTACCCAGCTTTTACGGCGAGGCCAGACTTGTGTCCAGTCGCATGCCTTCGCGAGTATGAATTTAGGACCCAAGCGCACCGCTCTCCCGCCTGTCCAAATCTGTTCCTCTCGTATCGCGCTCCGTTCGCCCCTGTGTCTACTACCACTTTGGCCCGTTGGGTCGAATGAATTCTTTCTCTGGCAGGAGTGGACACTTCCACCTTTACGGCTCATTCCACGCGTAGCGCTTCGGCCACTTCCATGTTGACTTCTGGAGCCCGGTTGCAGGATATCCTCAGGGCGGCCGATTGGTCATGGGAATCCACCTTTCGGGACTTGTACTTTCGCCCGTCGCCTCATGCTTTTTCTGCGTTGGTCATGCAGCTTTGAACTTGCAATACGAAGCCTCCGTGTCTGTTCTAAAATTGTGGGATTTTACTAGTTCTACGACGTAAAGTCATGGTTTTAGTAAGACACGGAGGCGAATATTGCCCCACCCTATTTTTTCTGCTCCCGCCCTTGTTTTCTCTTGGGTATGGTAAGTGCATCTTCTGGTGATATGTTTTATTGCTTCATGATATTGTCTGTGTTGCTAGTTGCATATCTTAGAAATTCCTCCCATGGTAGGACGGTATTGATTCGCCACGTCTTGTTTCCTTTCCCTTTTAGGTTGATACCTCCAGGATTCGGAGTTCCAGAAGTTCCTTTGTTTCGCCGCCTGGCGGTTAGTTCTACGTTGACAAGTCACGCCAGGACTGTTCGGGTTCCGGTTCGTGCGGTTGAGTTTCTGCCAAGATGGTTGGAGTTCCGCAGTTCCAGTTGTTGGTTTTTTCCTGTTCGCTGTGATGGGTTGCAAAGAAAGAGGAGGACTGTGTGGTGGAGCTGGTTCTTATACCGGCTAGTCCGGGGGGAGTGGCTGGTTGCCTTGGTTACTGGGGCACTTTTTTCTCTTCCTGTGTATTTTGCTGCTATAATTTAGTAAAGAAAGAGAATAGCAATACTCGCCTCCGTGTCTTACTAAAATCATGACTTTACGTCGTAGAACTAGTAAACTCCCACAATTTGCGGTCCCCAATACACAGGCACTTTCTGTGTGGCTGCTGCAGACGGATCCAGACCCATTCAACTTGAATGGGTCCGTAATCTGTCTGTACCGTAAAAAAAAAAACCATTTTTATTTTTATTTTTTTCCAGTGCGGAGGCACGGACCAAAATCCCACGGAAATACTCCGTAGTGCTTCCATGGGGTTCTGTGCCTCCGTTCTGCACCGCACCTACCAGATTGCAGACCCATTCAAGTGAATGAGTCTGCATCTGTGATGCGGTGCACAAACAGCCTTGGCCTGTAAATTGCGGACCCGATATTTGCAGGTGCAGTGAAGCCGAGCGCCAAGTAACATAGTAACATAGTACATAAGGCCGAAAAAAGACATTTGTCCATCCAGTTCGGCCTGTCATCCTGCAAGTTGATCCAGAGGAAGGCAAAAAAAAAAACTGTGAGGTAGAAGCCAATTTTCCTCACTTTAGGGGAATAAAAATTCCTTCCCGACTCCAATCAGGCAATCAGAATAAATCCCTGGATCAATGACCCCTCTCTAGTAGCTATATCCTGTAATATTATTACACTCCAGAAATACATCCAGGCCCCTCTTGAATTCCTTTATTGTACTCACCATCACCACCTCCTCAGGCAGGGAGTTCCATAGTCTCACTGCTCTTACCGTAAAGAATCCTCTTCTATGTTTGTGTACAAACCTTCTTTCCTCCAGACGCAGAGGATGTCCCCTCGTCACAGTCCTGGAAATGAATAGATGATGAGATAGATCTCTGTACTGTCCCCTGATATATTTATACATAGTAATTAGATCTCCTCTCAGTCGTCTTTTTTCTAAAGTGAATAACCCTAATTTTGATCATCTTTCAGGGTACTGTAGTTGCCCCATTCCAGTTATTACTTTAGTTGCCCTCCTCTGGACCCTCTCCAGCTCTGCTATGTCTGCTTTGTTCACTGGAGCCCAGAACTGTACACAGTACTCCATGTGTGGTCTGACTAATGATTTGTAAAGTGGTAGGACTATGTTCTCATCACGGGCATCTATGCCCCTTTTGATGCAACCCATTATCTTATTGGCCTTGGCAGCAGCTGCCTGACACTGGTTTTTGCAGCTTAGTTTGCTGTTTATTAAAATTCCTAGATCCTTTTCCATGTCAGTGTTACCGAGTGTTTTACCATTTAATAAGTACGGGTGACTTGCATTATTCCTTCCCATGTGCATAACTTTACATTTGTCAGTGTTAAACCTCATCTGCCACTTATCTGCCCAAGCCTCCAGTCTATCCAGATCGCTCTGTAGTAGTATACTGTCCTCTTCAGTGTTAATTACTTTACACAGTTTAGTGTCATCTGCGAAAATTGATATTTTACTATGCAAGCCTTCTACAAGATCATTAATACATATATTGAAGAGAATAGGGCCCAATACTGACCCCTGAGGTACTCCACTAGTGACAGTGACCCAATCTGAGTGTGTACCATTAATAACCACCCTCTGTTTTCTATCATTGAGCCAGTTACTTACCCACTTACAGACGTTTTCTCCCAGTCCGAGCATTCTCATTTTATATACTAACCTTTTATGTGGTACAGTGTCAAATGCTTTGGAGAAGTCCAGATACACGACATCCATTGATTCGCAGCTGTCAAGTCTAGAACTTACCTCCTCATAGAAACTGATTAAATTTGTTTGACATGACCGATCCCTCACGAAGCCATGCTGATATGGCGTTATTTGCTTATTTCCGTTAAGATGCTCTAACATAGCATCTCTCAGAAAACCTTCAAACAGTTTACCCACAACAGATGTTAAACTTACCAGCCTATAGTTTCCAGGCTCTGTTTTTGGACCCTTTTTGAATATTGGCACCACATTTGCCATGCGCCAATCCTGTGGGACATTCCCTGTCAGTATAGAGTCTGCAAATATCAGAAATAAGGGTCTGGCTATGACATTACTTAATTCCCTTAGGATACGGGGGTGTATGCCATCCGGTCCTGGCGATTTGTCTATTTTGATCTTTTTAAGTCGCTGTTGCACTTCTTCCTGGGTCAGACAGGACACTTTTAATGGGGAATTTATTTTTGCATTCTGCATTTCATCTGACAGTTTATTTTCCTCAGTGAATACATTGGAGAAAAAAATATTTAACAGCTTTGCTTTCTCCTCGTCGCTCTCTGTGACTCCCCCCTCATTACTCTTTAAAGGGCCGACACCTTCAGATTTATACTTTTTAACATTTATATAATTGAAGAACATTTTAGGGTTAGTTTTACTCTCTTTGGCAATTAATCTCTAGGTCTCTAGTTTGGCCGCTTTTATTTGTTTTTTACATGTTCTATTTTTTTCCTTATAGTTTTTCAGTGCTTCCGTGCTACCCTCCTGTTTTAGTGTTTTATATGCTTTCTTTTTGTCATTTATTGCTTTCTTTACAGTTCTGTTTATCCACATTGGTTTCTTTTTGTTCCTTAACCTTTTATTCCCATACGGTATGTACCTCTCACAATGAGATTTTAGGATGCTTTTAAAGATATCCCATTTTGTGGCTGTATTTTTATTTGTGAGGACTTTATCCCATTTAGTTAGGCCTATGGCCTCTCTTAGTTGGCTAAATTTAGCTTTTTTGAAGTTTGATATTTTTGTTCCTCCCTGTAGAAACGCTCTCTTGAATGATAATTGGAAGGTTATTACTTTGTGGTCACTATTTCCCAGGTGTCCCCCAACCTGCACGTCTGTTGTTCTGTCAGGCCTATTGGTTAATACTAAGTCCAGTATGGCCGTCCCTCTAGTCGGGTCCTGAACCAGTTGGGAGAGGTAATTGTCTTTGGTTATTGCCAAGAACCTGTTTCCTTTATGAGATATACAAGTTTCAGTTTCCGAGTCTATATCTGGGTGCCAAGGAGGCGGCAGCAGGCCTGGGTCCCTTTAAGAAATGTTTGTGACACCAGTTGCAATGAAGCAACAACGGGACAGAGTTCCTTTAAGAAAAGGTGTTTGTGGAACCTAGGTGCAGGAATGGCAGAGTGGCATAGGGTGGCCTAAAATGTCTATTTATGTAATGTTGTGTCACGATGCTCCTACCTGGATATGCTGGACCCCAGGCGTTGGCTCCAAAGCAGAAAAAGGGCAAAAGTTAACTTGGGGATGAAGAATAAATTGAGTCCAGACCTTGTGATGAAGTTGAAAAGCAGCTTTACTTTGCATAAACGTTTCTCCAACTGCTTTACAGACTTTGTCTTAGTTCCAGCAGGCTTTGCCATTAAAACTCTGGCAGGCAAACTCGTCTCTGCTACATCTGTTGCTCTCTGGCTCTGCTGTACTAACAGGCTTAAATAGAATCTTTGCTTCTTCTCTATGCTGTACTTCACTTTGTAGTCTGGTCTGTCTCTAGACTTGCCCAGGGAAAACTTTTCCTCCTGGCTCCTGAAGCTCTAAGGGTACTTTCATACTAGCGTTTTTCTTTTCCGGCATAGAGTTCCCTCCTAGAGGCTCTATACCGGAAAAGAACTGATCAGTTTTATCCCCATGCATTCTGAATGGAGAGCATTCTGTTCTCAGGATGTTTTCAGTTCAGTCTTTTTGACTGATCAGGACAAAGATAAAACCGCAGCATGCTACGGTTTTATCTCCGGCCCAAAAAACTGAAGACTTGCCTGAATGCCATTCAGCATTCACTACTTCAGATGACCCACTAAACCCAGGAGGTCAAATCAATATTCCAATAGTCTGCTGACTATAATTCCTGTTTCTGGTCTTATATTAAAATATAACTTTTATTTTCCCTTTATTAAATACTATATTTAACATACAAAAAACAAAAAAACACACTCTTTTAAAATGTATATGGAGGGCTTTTAAAACTTTTGCAAAATGAGGCAAGATGGATTCAGCGACTCAATACAATGAGTCCAATCGGTTTGAATGAGGGCTTCACATATACGGCATTCATATAATGTCCTGAATATAAGAATGGGAACTATAAGTAATGGAAGAGAGTCCAGATGGACCCCATATAGAAAATACTTTTCCTTTCTCAATGATATACCTGTAGATAACTACTACAAAAAATAGGAAATTAATTAAATCGAACAAATAGTTCAGAAAAACACAGGCCATAGCATATTCAGGGAATGTAAAAGATGGGTCCTGTATAAAATGAACAAAAGCGGATATTTCAGAAAGGTGGGGGTGAACCTACATGGGTATAAAGAACAAAAAAAGAAACCTACATGTGTATAAAGAACAAAAAATAAAAATAAAAATATAGAAAAAATAAAAAGTAAATAAATATATACAGAAAAAAGAAATAAGAACTAATTCTGAAAAATAAGAATATACTATGGAGATAGGACAATTGACTTGACAGATGTTGAAATACACTCATGTAGGAAGACCCTGGGGCTTTGACAATAGAAAAATCAAAATGTGTATTACCCCCACAGAAAAAACGTTAAACTGCCGGAGTGGAGACCTTAATGTGTGCATATGTATATATATATATATACATAAAAAGAATGGGGTTAAAGTCCCAATGCAGAAGCAGAATGGGAATTTGGATAATTACCTCTGGTGAGAATATAGGTGAATGGTATATAAAGGAAGAAAAGCGGATATTTTAGAAAGGCGGGGGTGAACCTACACATGTATATAAAAAAGAAAAATATAAAGAAAAAAAGAAAAATAAATAAATATATAATAATAAAAAAGAAACAAGAACTAATTTTGAAAAATAAGAATATACTATGGATATAGGATAATGGATCTGACAGATGTCGAAATATACCTATGTAGGAATACCCTGGGTGCCTTGATAATAGGAAAATCAAAATGTATATTATTCCCACAGGAAAAACTGTAACCTGCCGGAGTGGAGACCTCAATGTGTATATATACAGATATGTACACAAAAAGAATGGGGTCAAAGTCCCAGTGCAGAAGCGCAATTCTGGGTAATTACCCCTAGTGAGAATAAAGGCGAACACGATTATGTCATTGGAAAGAAAAATAAATAAAAATTTGTTGTACAATAGAAGATTCAGTAAACCAACAAGTGGATCTAATATAGGTATTTTAAAATACAAATAGAAGTAGATGCAAAGATGTACGTAATATTAGGATATCCATATGAACTTACCCCCTACAGTGGATTCTCAAACACCTCACACAAGCACAGAGTCCACCCTGAAAGAATGCGATTGGCCATGAGTAGACATCAATCAACATGAGAGTGCAATGCGATAGGAGGTCTAAACAAGACCCACCCTTCTGACATAAAAGACCGCAGATAGAAAGCACTCGTGTTGATAGTAGCTCCATCCCCCTGAAGACGCCGTGTTTGCGGTGAAACATGTTGGGGGAGCTGTGTCTGTAAGATTTTAATAAGGATGGCAGGGCTGAAGATGGACTAGGGAGAGGTGATCTGCAGACGCTGAACCTGTGTGAGGGCCAGATCAGTAAGACGGAATGAATATAGTAACTGTGTAATCAGCAGTGAGGGACACAATAGATACATAGTTGCGGACCGAACACTATTACCAAGTACGGCGTTTGCCTGGTGTCGGGGTGACACCTACTGGCACTGAAGTGTCATTACACAATTAAATACAGAGAAGTCCATGATATCTATGAGAGAATGTCCCTCTGATTAATCGGACAATAGGAATACTGAGCCCACAGGTCCTAGCCCTCCATATACATTTTAAGGCTACTTTCACACTAGCGTTCGATCGGATCCGTTCTGAACGGATCCGCTCATATTAATGCAGACGGTGGCTCCGTTCAGAACGGATCCGTCTGCATTATATTGGCAAAAAATGGCTAAGTGTGAAATTAGCCTGAGCGGATCCGTCCAGACTTTTACATTGAAAGTCAATGGGGGACGGATCCGTTTGAAGATTGAGCCATATTGTGGCATCTTCAAATGGCTCCGTCCCCATTGACTTACATTGTAAGTCTGGGCGGATCCGCACGCCTCCGCACGGCCAGGCGGACACCCGAACGCTGCAAGCAGCGTTCAGGTGTCCGCCTGCTGAGCGGAGCGGAGGCTGAACGCCGCCAGACTGATGCAGTCTGAACGGATCCGCATCCATTCAGAATGCATCAGGGCTGGACGGAAGCGTTCGGGTCCGCTCGTGAGCCCCTTCAAACGGAGCTCACGAGCGGACAGCCGAACGCTAGTGTGAAACTAGCCTAAAAGAGTGTGTTTTTTTGTTTTTTGTATGTTAAATATAGTATTTAATAAAGGGAAAATAAAAGTTATATTTTAATATAAGACCAGAAACAGGAATTATAGTCAGCAGACTATTGGAATATCCATTCAGCATTCGCCGCAGGCACGGTGAGGTAAAGATGCTCGCAGGCTGCGCCGAATACTGAACGCCGCGAGATTTCACCAGAGCACAGGGCTGGCAGACAGATGCGAGCGCTGCCTGGCCCTGTCAATCCGGACTTGGAGGGAGGCAACAAAGGTGGGAGAACGGAGCCTCTAGGAGCAGGAACAACGCCCCCCGCCCCTAGAGACTAGTTAGCATATTATTAAAGTTAGAGTTCTGGCGTAATGGGGGCATAGATAAAAGTAGGAATAAGCTAGTTAGGTTTAGCTGACATTAGCACATCACTAATGTCAGCTACCTTGATAGGGTTAAATCTGGTGATCGAATCCCTTTAACACTGAGGGGGCACAGAGAGGGCATAGCTACTGTGAGGGGGAAACATGAAGGCATAACTGTGAAGGGCACAATGTTTTAAAGTATTGGGGGGGGGAGTGCCAGAGAAAAGACTAGCCCCGGGTGCCAAACACCTTAGGCACGACACTGCTTCTTTCATTCAAATTCTCAAAGAATACCCTCCCTGACCTGGCGATACAAATTGTTTTTTCTGAAGGTTTTATTTTAAGTAAAGGGGGGGCGTAAAAAATTCCCCCGTCAGTTCTAGCTCCGCCCCTGTCCACTAGTGACAGTGACCCAATCTGAGAGTGTACCGTTAATAACCACCCTATCACTGAGCCAGTTACATATACTGTAGGTACAGTGTTATACGCTTATTTTCCTTGAGATACTCCAGGAAAGCACCTCTGAAATTTATCATAAGGAGAATATCTGAAGTCAGTTTTGCTGCAGTCTGCATTGACGGGCTTTATGCTAATGTCTCTAAGCTGCAATACCAGGCCCAACCCATTGACGGATGTGGCGCTGTTTTGTGAATAAACCATGGAAGGGAGAGTTCAAATAACCATTATTTTTCCATTCTTCTGATCAATCAGAATATAAAAAAAAAGGGATCTTGAGTATCAGTTATGCACATTTTGCATCTGTTTGAGCCATTTGCATGCAGTACTTCATCTAAAAAAACGGATCTCAGATGAACATGGCTAAAATGAATGCCAAATGTGCATAACTGATGCACAGGATCCATCACTTTTCTCAGCAATGTGGACATATATGAACATGGGACCAACACAGATGCCTTCAGCTGCCAAGTGCACATGTAACGGGTCAGTCTCATCACAACTAATGTGTTCACACCATGTTTTAGCCCCCTCTGGGCTTTCTGTTGAGGGTATACATTTGACTACCAGAAAATGGTACTGAAGGGTATACTGTGACAAGTCCATCACTTTAAGGGCTCATGCACACGAAAATTGCATTCAGTATACTGGCCGTTTTTTTAGTTCAGTATGCGTTACTTATACTGAACCATTCATTTCAATGGGTCAGCAGAATAAACTGAAGTGTCGCTGTGTGCATTCCGTTTCCGTATATCTGTTTTTCCGTTTAGTTCAAAGCAGGGGCGGACATACCGCATGTGCAGCCGGTTTGGTTGCACAGGGGCCCAGAGCAGGAGTGTGCCCCCTCTCACCGGCGGCAGGGGGAGATGAACGCTTCCATTGTGGAAGCGCTAATCTCTATTCATCTGTATCGCTGTCCTTAGGACGGCGATACAAATGGATGCAAGTGTCTCCCTTCCCCAGTCCTCTCATAGGTTGCATATGGCAACGTCAAACGCTGCATAGAGAAGAGATTGAAAAAAATCATCATGGCGGTGTGGTCTGAAAGGAGAAGATGAGGACAGAGAACATCAAAGAAGACGTCACTGGGTGTAAGAGGTATGTGGACCTGTATTAGGCTACCTTCACATCTGATTTAGTGATTCTGGCAGGCTCTTCCAGCAGAGAACAGCCTGCCGGAATGCTCCAGCACTGCTGAATGCAGACAGAATGTCCGCCGGCCACATAACTATAATGGGGTCTGGAAAGATCCAGCCACAATCTGGCAAAAATGCAGAGAATCAGCGGGTCACAAACCGCTGCATGCCTTGCATTCTTTGCCGGATCAGGTGGCCGGAGCGTAGTGCTGCAGCTCTGAAAGTAGCCTTAACCTGTATGTTTTGTATTGCTATAAGTAATGTTAGGATGGAATTGGTTATGTTGAGCACTTGGCTTGGAGGGGAGGGGGCCCAGGCACATTCTTTGCACAACATGTCCTATTATTGTCATGGAACCATGAACCAGACGTACAACAAGAGATAAGTGGAAATAAGAAGGCTTTATTGAAAATCAAGCTGTAAGGCAAAAGTCCAAACGGATGGCTAAACCGAAGCAGGGTCTTGCGAAGCCAGAGGTCAGGAACCAGAAGGGTAGTCAGACGAAGCCTGGATCAGGAACCAGCAGGGTAGTCAGACGAAGCCTGGATCAGGAACCAGCAGGGTAGTCAGACGAAGCCTGGATCAGGAGCCAGAAGGGTAGTCAGACGAAGCCTGGATCAGGAACCAGCAGGGTAGTCAGACGAAGCCAGGATCAGGAACCAGAAGCAGCAGCAGTCTTAGAAGCATGTGAACACAGGAGGACCAAGCAAGGAACTGAAGCCACAGACCTCCTATATATATGAGCTAGGCATCCAGCTCCTCCCAGTGGGAAGGAGAGCCGCAGGGTGGGAGGCTACAAGAAACCCAGAAACCAAGATGGCCGCCAGCACATGTCAAACGAAGGAGAACAGCAAGAGGGTAAGACCATGACAATTATTGCCCGCAAATCACGTTCCGTGGCTCCATTCAAGTCAATGGGTCCGCAAAAAAACAAAACGCATACGGAATGTACTCTGTATGTCTTCCGTTCCGTTTTTGCGGAACCATCTTTTGGAAGTTTTATGACCAGCCCAATTTTTTCTATGTAATTACTGTATATGCCATACGGAAAAAAGGAACAGAACCAGAAACACTACTGAAAGAAAAAACTGAAAAACAGATTCGTTAAAAACGGCCCGCAAAACACTGAAAAAGCCATACGGTCGTGTGCATGAGCCCTAATGGTGCAATCAAAGTCCAAAGGATTAAACTTCATTTTATCATCTGTGCAGAGTATTAGTATTATCATAGTATTATCAACAAATTCACCGCACACGAGTTTTAAAAGTTGTAAAAATACTTGAAATGGAAAGTTTGTGTTTTCCATTGTTTATGTGCGTCACGCCTGTCTGCGTATCTCAGACATAAGAGTAAAGGTCACTGGTACTTACAGGCAGGCACTTCAAGAATGTTTGTTTTTATCATTTGCACTTTTTTACACTGACTGAGAAAATGACAGAGAAAATATGCTGATGATTTACTTTATATATTTGTATATATACTTTATATATAAGCTGATGATTTATTTTATATATATATATATATATATATATATATATATATATATACACAGTACAGACCAAAAGTTTGGACACCTTCAAAGAGTTTTCTTTATTTTCATGACTATGAAAATTGTAGATTCACACTGAGGGCATCAAAACTATGAATTAACACATGTGGAATTATATACATAACAAAAAAGTGTGAAACAACTGAAAATATGTCATATTCTAGGTTCTTCAAAGTAGCCACCTTTTGCTTTGATTACTGCTTTGCACACTCTTGGCATTCTCTTGATGAGCTTCAAGAGGTAGTAACCTGAAATGGTCTTCCAACAGTCTTGAAGGAGTTCCCAGAGATGCTTAGCACTTGTTGGCCCTTTTGTCTTCACTCTATATATACATACAGTTAAAACCAGAAGTTTACATACACTATATAAAAAGACACATTTATGCATGTTTTTCTCAATATCTGACATGAAATCAGAATAAACCTTTCCTGTTTTTGGTCAGTTAGGATTACCATAATTATTACTATTTGCCAAATGCCAGAATAATGAGAGGGAGAGAGAATGTTTTAAGGCATTTTTATTACTTTCTACAATGTCAAAAGTTTACATACACTAAGATTACTATGCCTTTAAACAATTCTGGACTGTTCATATGAGGATGTCATCTGTTTGGAAGCTTCTGTTAGGTTTGTTGGCAACATCTGAGTTAATTAGAGACACACCTGTGGATGTATTTAAGTGCACACCTGAAACACACTGCTTCTTTGTGTAGCATCATGGGAAAGTCTAAACAAATCAGCCAAAATATCAGGAAGAGAATTGTGGACTTGCACAAGTCTGGCTCAACCTTGGGTGCCATTTCAAGATACCTGAAAGTGCCTCGTTCATCTGTATAAACAATTAAATGGAAGTACAAACAAGATTGGAATGTCCAGCCATCATACCGCTCAGGAAGGAGACGGGTTCTGTGTCCCAGAGATGAACGTGCTTTGGACCACCATGTGCATATCAACCTAAGAACAAAAACAAAAGACCTTGTGAAGATGATGGCGGAAGCTGGTAAGATTGTGTCAATATCCACAGTGAAACAAGTACTGCATCAACATGGGCTGAAAGGCCACTCTGCCAGGTAGAAGCCATTACTCCAAAAGAAACATTAAAAAAGGCAGATTAATGTTTGCCCACAGGAACAAAGACCTACATTAATAACGCCCCAAGACCTACAAATATTAATGCCCCTACAGTACTCTAGTAGTAATAATATAACCATAATGCTCCCAGTGGCTCTAATGTCCCCCTGTAGTGCCTCCAACTGGTTCCAATATATAATGCTTCCCCCCATAGTGCCAATATATATATATATATATATATATATATATATAATGTTCCACCGTAGTGCCAGTTTGTATATAATGCTCCTCCATTCCTCCCCAGTAGTGCCAAGCATATATAATGGCAATTGAGAAAAGGTAGGTGTGAACAGTGGCTCAACTTACCCAGAACAATAGAACTGGTGCTCACTCCAAAGACACACCCAAGGATAAATGTAAAATAAGATATATTGGAGGGCACACAATATCTAGTGCTGCATGAATGACCCAATTACATAAAATCACATAAAAACATAAACATTTATTATACAAAGATAAAATGCAGGAAGAATAAATGAATAGCTAAAGTAAAACTCTTAAAAAGTTGCATATGTTATTGACTCCCATTCGGTTGATAAGAGTTGACATATTGGCGTGTATATTCGTAACCGCAATGGGAGTAACAACCTGCTGGCTGATAATCCTATCTATCTAACAATAGTCCAATATGTCAACTCTTATCAACAGAATGGGAGTAAATGACATATGCAACTTAAAAAAAAATAAAAAAAACGCCTCCCTCTCGTTCCCCCACTGTTTTCTGTGTTGCAGACCACATTTTTATCTGTGGCTTGTGTTGCTGCATCCTGATGCATGCGGTCCCAATGACATCACCACTTCTGCTCCGGGTCTCACGTGATGACATCATCATGCCAGACCCAGAGCAGGAGGTTGCAGTGCATTTCGGCCTCTTGCTCTGTTCTAATGTCTCACCTACTTGAGGCCTAGCGGCCTGAGGCTTGTGAAGTTGGACCGCTATGAGTGCGCCCCCTTTTATGGGTAGCGAAGTGTCACCCTAGGCAGATGACTCCCCTCCCCTATTCATCGTCCCGGCCCTAAGGCCTCATGTACATGGCCGTTCCGTGCATTGGGGACGTCTGTGTGGCGGCTGGGACAGATCAGGAACCATTCAATTTGAATGGGTCTGTGATCCGTCTGCACCGCAAAAAAATATAACATGTTTTATTTTTTGCGGTGCGGAGGCACAGACAGAAACACCACAGAAGCACTCCGTAGTGCTTCCGTGGGGTTCCGTGCCTCCGTTCTGCACCGCACCCCATTGTGGACCCCATTCAGATCACAGACCCATTTATTTGAATGGGTCCGCATCCGTGAGGCGTGGAGCACACGGCCAGTGCCCGCATATTGCGGACCCGTTGTTTCCCCATTTGCCAATAAAGAAATATATACATGACCTACGGAAACCGTTAGGGATAAATCTTTATTTTTTATTAACTCTCAGATAGATAGCACAGTGTGCACATAGCCACTAATCATACTCCACCCCCTGCAAGATGACTGATGTGCTGGGGAGGGGGGCCTTGTAGGCTCATAGAGGACAGTGTGCTCCCCCGGGGGAAGGGAAGGATCAGGAGGAAACCACACTGTCCTCCTCAGTCCTCTATGAAACTACAGCCCCCCCCCCCCCCCCCCAAAAAAAAAAAAAAAAAAAAACTAAACAAAAAAAAAATGCTGCTGCCCTCCCCCCATCAAGAATACCCATCCAACCCCAACTTTTTATTAAGTCTGACTGCTCTCCTCTTACTTCAGCAGGCACACTATGAGCAGTCCTTCAGTCTGGGCCAGAGGGGGGGGGGGCTGCACTTACTGGGTGATGGGCAGATGGCGGGTAGAGCGTAGGACAACTACAACGCCGAGTTCACTCTGTGTGTGGTTGTTGAGCCTGCTCCTGCTGCGATACACTGGCCAATCATCAGCAGGATCTTTGCGCTGCTAAATGCTGATTGGCCAGTGTGAAATGCAGCAGACGCAGTGACGGGAGCCTACAGCTGGAGCCTGTACCAGGTCAGATAGGGAGCGGGCGCATGAACCAAGGTGGGGGGGGGGGATAACACATGTTGGTGGGTCACGGCCGCCTGAGTGCCTCAATTAACTATGAATAACAACGGTCTTGTGCAGAGTAGACTTAGGGGGGGGGCCTTCCATGCACTCCGGGCCCCCCTGTGTCGTGGGTCCCATAGCAACAGCGTGGTCTGCCTAAATTGGCAGTACGCCACTAATGTCTAAGCCATTATTATTTAATATTAGAGAACATTACAGGGGGACGTATAAGAGGATGGAACTACAACTCCCAGCATGTTTAAGCTGTTATTATGTAATGTTAGAGTACATTACAAGAGGAGGTATAAGAAAAGACTAAAACTCCCAGCTTATCCAAGCAGTTATGTAATATCAGAGTACATTATAAGAGGAGGTATAAAAAACCTATACATGGTGGTATCATTGTAATCGTAATGACCCAGAGAATGAAGGGCACAGGTCAGTTTTGCCGCAAAGGGAACACCGTAGAAACAAAACCCATAAAACGGTGGAGAAATTTTTGCAAAATCCACCCCATTTGGATTATTTTTGTTCGCTTCCAACTACATTGTATGCCATATTAAAGTACAACTTCTCCCGCAAAAATTAAGCCCTCATACTATGTGAATGGAAAAATAAAAAAACGTTATGGCTCAAGGAAGATGGGGAAGAAAAAAGAAAAAAAAGAAAAAAAAGAAAAAAAAAAACCTCCGGTATCCTAAGGGTTAAAGGCGCTATCTAACCCCTATTATGCCCAGGCACTGCATATAGATAATTAGCCTCCTGTCACGGTCTTATTGTTGTTTGACCGTGACGCGGTTTCTGTGCAGGTGGCCACGTGTAGTTTTTGGTTTGCACGTGCAATTCCCCTTCAAGGTGTTCCTCCCTGCTGTTTGGTGAGCTAGAGGTTAATCTTCTAGCTAGTGGGGATTATGGTGTGTCCTGGGTGTGGCCGCAAGCTTGTTATATACCTATGGCTTGCAGGCTGGGGGCAGTGGTTCTACAGCCTTGTTTGGTGATGGAGCTCTGCTCCTTATCTGGGTGATTCTGCCCAGTCCTTGGGGGCCTCCTTATTGGACATAAATTGTCTTTCCTTATGTTTGCTCTCGGTTTCCTACCTCACTTGTTATTTGTTATGTGTGGGTTTATGTTAAGGGTGTGTTGTACGTCCTCATGGTTGTTACATGTCTGGGCTGTTGTTGGTGTTTGTCCCTACATTTATGTTTGCCGTTTGCCCTGTATGTTGTACAGGGGAGCACCCAGGAATTTTGTCTAGGCGGGGTCCGAAAGGCAAAAAAATGTGGCATGTGTAGGAAAATAACAATGTGGCGCGCCGCAATTTTTTGGGCCCCGCCCATTATTAAAAGCCCCTCCTACATATAATAGGCCACTCCCAACAAACACTGTACAGCTGACATTCTATAGTTGCGGCCTGTCTCTACACATCATACGGCGAGAGGGGAGGCCTGTCCTGGCTGCACTGCCTTCTTCACATCATACAATAAACAGCAAGCTACAGCCAGGAAGCTCCTCCGCTCTGCTCCCTCCCCAGGTCCTGCTCAAGGCCTGTGGTTCCCCCCACCATCTGCCACCCGCCCATGGCCTGCTGCCCCCCTTGACCATCCTCACCCAGCTCTGAATCCTCCTTCTGCAAATGGCAGGGGGAGGAGCCAGAGCATCTCCTCTCCTACATAGCGCCCCATACCTCTTACTTCCAGTGATGTCACCTTTGTTGTAGACGTTCTCTTTCCATAATGCCCCCATAATGTGCCAATAAGAATAAAGGCCCCTTTAGAGCCCCCACTTCCCCTTAGTGCCCCCAAATAATGCCCCTATAGTGCCACCAGATGCCCCATAGTGCCATTCTCCCCTATAGTGCCCCCATAATGTGTCAATTAAAAAAAAACAACTTTAAACCCCCCAGATGCCCCCATAGTGCTCCTCTCCCCCATGGTGCCGCCCCATAATGTGCCAGTTAAAAATGCCCCTTCAAAGTGCCACCATATGCCCCAATAGTGCTCCACTCCTCCATAGTGCCGCCCTCCCCTATAGTGCCTCCCATAATGTACCAGTAAAAAATGCCCCCTTAGTGCCACCAGATGCCATAATGCCCCCATGTGTCAATAAGAAAAAAGGCCCCTTTAGAACCCCCACTTCCCCATAGTGCCCCCAAATAATGCCCCTATAGTGCGACCAGATGTCCCATAGTGCCGTTCTCCCCTATAGTGCCCCCCATAATGTGTAAAAAAAAGCCCCTTTAGAGCCCCCATAGTGCTCCTCTACCCCATGGTGCCCCCCAAATAATGCCCCTATAGTGCAACCAGATGCCCCCTAGTGCCGTTCTCCCCTATAGTGCCCCCCATAACGTGTAAAAAAATAAATAAGCCCCTTTAGAGCCCCCAAAGTGCTCCTCTCCCCCATGGTTCCCTCCCATAATGCGCCAGTAAGAAGTGATACAGGCATCTGTATCACTGTCCTAAGGATAAGCGATACAGATGGATTAGATATGGAGATGAGCGCTTCCACAATGGAAGCGCTCATCTCCTACTGCATCCCGCCCCCCCCCACACCCGCCGCCGCAAATGCCCGCATTACATCCAGGGCAGCACCGCCTGTGGTGATCGGCGGTGCGGCCCTGAAGGATAAAAATAAAATAAAAATTTGGGCTGGTTGTTCTAGGGGGGGTCCAGACCCACTGGACCCCCCCTGTAGGTGCGCCACTGATGTTGTAGCCTGTTGGCAGCGCTGCTTGGGGCTGCCATGCACTGTGTGAGCATGGGGGGGCTCTGGCAGAGTTGGTATGCTGGATTCCTGTGTGGGTTGTTTGTACTGTGACCTGCTGTGTGTTCGGGCTCCTGTACTGATGCATGGGTTCCAGTTGTGGAGGCTTCGGCAGGTAAGTGAGTTGTCTTGTTCTTACCTGCTGATCCTCTAGCTGTGTATGGGCTTCCCTTTTCCCTTCTTCTAGGCCTTTAGAGACTTCTGTTCCTCCGTGTTGTGGATGAGCTGCACTCACTGGCTGATGGGCAGATGGCGGGTAGAGCGTAGGACAACTACAACGCCGAGTGCACTCTGTGTGTGGTTGTTGAGCCTGCTCCCGCTGTGATACACTGGCCAATCAGCAGCAGGATCTTTGCGCTGCTAAATGCTGATTGGCCAGTGTGAAATGCAGCAGACGCAGTGACGAGAGCCTGTACCAGGTCAGATAGGGAGCGGGTGCATGAACCAAGGTGGGGGGGGGGGGGAATAACACATGTTGGCGGGTCACGGCTGCCTGAGTGCCTCAATTAACTATGAATAAAAACGGTCTTGTACAAAGAAGGCGTAGGGGGCGGGGCCTTCCATGCATTCCGGGCCCCCCTGTGCCGTGGGTCCCATAGCAACAGCGTGGTCTGCCTATATTGGCAGTCGGCCACTGCTCCCAACATGTCTAAGCCATTATTATTTAATATTAGAGAACATTACAGGGGGATGTATAAGAGGATGGTACTACAACTCCCAGCATGTCCAAGCTGTTATTATATAATGTTAGAGTACATTACAAGAGGAGGTATAAGAGAAAACTAAAACTCCCAGCATATCCAAGCAGTTATGTAATATCAGAGTACATTATAAGAGGAGGTATACAACTCCCAGCATATCCAGGGTGTTGTAATGTACCCTGATATTATATAATAATGGCCTGGACATGCTGGGAGTATTAGTCCTCTCCTCATACCTCCTCTTGTAATGTACTCTGGTATTACATAACAGGCGTTAATAGGAGAGAACTACAACTCCCAGCATTTCCCTGGCACTTATATTGAATCCATACTTCTTCACATGCATGGCTGGTCTTCTTCTTCATTACTTTACTGCACTGCTGAGCTCCGCCTCCTGTTCTGGTCACATGATGGTGAGGTTATCGCAGGTCCTTCATCCCCTCTTCTGTGCTGAGCCCCGCCTCCTGCCTATGACATTATCGCAGGTCCTGTGGTAATGATTTCTCTTATATGTGAGGGAGGAGACCGTACACTGCATTGTAAAGTGCAGCTGTCCGCCCGTTTGCTTCTTCAGACGTTTAGCTGAACAGCAGCACTGAAGCAGGGGGCCCCTTAGATAATGGGGGCCTAAGGCAATTGCCCAGTTTACCCCCCCCCCCCCCCCCCAACACCAGCCCTGGGCAGCATCATGTTGTGGGGTTGTTTTGCTGCAGGAGGGATTGGTGCACTTCACAAAATAGATGGCGTCATGAGGAAAGATTACGTGGAAATACTGAAGCAACATCTCAAGACATCAGCCAGGAAGCTAAAGCTTGGGCGGAAATGGGTCTTCCAAATGGACAATGACCTGAAGCATACTGCCAAACTGGTTACAAAGTGGCTTAGCGAGAACCTGTCACCTCAAAAACGCATATAAAACTGCCAGCATTACCTTATAGTAGCCCCCAGTCTGTTCATAATCATATGTTTGATCCGGTAGTCTGATGCTCAATAGCTTAAAAAAAACTATATTTTAAGCGCAATCAGCGCTATCTTGTCGGTCAGCTTGAAGTCAAGGGGGCCGCGGCTTCCTTGCTTCAAGTCAAGGTAAGCAAGCCCCTAACTGTCCCCTCTCTTGTTTGATTGACTGCCTGAAGTCTGGCGCATGCGCAGTGCGCTCCTTGGTAAGGCGCAATCCTGTCTCCGGCTGCCGCTGTTAGCCGGCTTTCAACGGCGCACCACGCATACGTGAGACTTCTGCGATGCCGGCCGCACTTCAGGCAGTCAATCAAACAAGAGGGGACGGTTAGTAGGCGTGCTTACCTTGACTTGAAGCAAGGAAGCCGCTGCCTCCTTGACTTGAAGCTGACCGACAAGATAAAAATAGTTTTTTTAAGCTATTGAGCATCAGACTACTGGATCAAACATATGATTATGAACAGACTGGATGCTACTATAAGGTAATGCTGGCAGTTTTATATGCGTTTTTGAGGTGACAGGTTCCCTTTAAGGATAACTAAGTCAATGTTTTGGAGCGGCCATCACAAAGCCCTGATCTCAATCCTATTGAAAAATTATGGGCAAAGCTAAAAAGGCAGGTGCGAGCAAGGCGACCAACAAACATGGCTCAGTTACACCAGTTTTGTCAGGGGCAATGGGCCCAAATTCCGACCAACTATTGTGAGAAGGTTGTGGAAGGATATCCAAAAGGTTTGACCCAAGACAATAGTACCAAAGAGTAATGAAATGTATGTAAACTTTTGATTTTGCAGAAAGTAATAAAAAATGCCTTATAACATTCTCTCTCTCTCTCTCTCTCTCTCTCTCTCTGTCCTATTATTCTGGCATTTGGCAAATAATAATAATTATGGTAATCCTAATTGACCAAAAACAGGATATTCATGTCAGATATTGAGAAAAACATGCATATGTGTCTTTTTATATAGTGTATGTAAACTTCTGGTTTCAACTGTATATACTTTATATATATATATATATATATACACTGATGATTTACTTTATATATTTGTATTTAAAGGTCCTGTGACAGGACTGAAACGTTGTTGCTATGAACATAGGTGAATAAATCACTTTTTCATTTTTGTATACTTCTGGAGTGCAGCAGTCTATTTTTACTTATGGTTATTTGGACTAGGGTTGAGCGAACCTGTCTATTGGCAGGTTCAAGTTCGGGGTTTACGTGAATTACATAATGGATTCTGTTGAATCCATGACATAATTCAATGCCGGCCTTTAGAGGCATTCCGTTTGCATGCCATCATAATACAAGTGTATGGCCAGCAGAACGGAACCCTTGGTCCTATGGTCATAAATTAAATCTTGGCAGTGAGAACACCTGGTTGAGGGGGCTACAGATTGGTCAGTCAGAGAGCTCGTCTGATGGATTTCACACTGAACAGTGCCGAGCAGCCTGCATTGTATGAGAATACATGCACGCTGTAGAAGACAAATGAAGCAAAACCCAATTGTAAATGTGTTTTCCAGCCCATATTACAGTCATTGCAATAAAAACACATTTGCCCCAAAAGTGTCTATTGCCTTAAGGGGCCATTCTCTTGACTATATTTTCAGTCCGCATCCAATTTGCAGACCCATTTATTTCAATGTGGCTGCAAAAAATGTGGGCCACACACCATGTACTGTCCGCATCTGTATGTCCGTTCCACAGCGCTGCAAAAATTATAGAATTTGCCCTATTCTTGTCCTTTTTGCAGACAATAGCCATTGTCACAAGGGGTACTGTGGATCCGTGACTTTGGGGATATGGTCATGTGAAAAGTCCCTTAAAGGGTTTGTCTCATCGTGGACAATGGGGGCATATTGCTAGGATATGCCCCCATTGTCTTATAGGTGCGGGTCCCACAGCTGGGACCCGCACCTATATCAAGAACAGAGCCCCGCAAGTGAAGGAGGAAGCACTGCGCAGCCACCTTCCATTTTCTATGGGGCCGGCAAAAATAGCCGAGCGCTGTTCGGCTATTTACGTTGGCTCCATAGAAATGAATTGGAGCGGGGGCCGCAGTATGCTCCCATTCACTTCAATGGGGAGCCGGCTTGGTGGTGGCCGGATCGGAGTCCTCCAGCCACCACCTTGCGTGGCTCTGTTCTCGATATAGGTGCGGGTCCCAGCTGTATTTCTCTTCCAATGCCCATAAGGCCTCCTGCACACAACTGTATCCGTTTTTTTCGGTCTGCAAATTGCAGATCCACAAAACACGGATAATGTCCATGTGCATTCCGCATTTTCCCTTCCGCAGGTCCTGCAGTGTGCTTCAAATGCCTATTGTCAGCAAAACAGACAAGAATAGGACATGTTCTATCTTTTTTGCAGTGCCGCAGTGCGGACATGTGCTGTCCGCATCTTTTGTGGCCCCATTGAAATTAATGGGTCTGCATCTGAACCGCAAAAAATGCGGATTGGATGAGGACCAGAACTATAGTCATGTGTGAGAATCCTAAGGTGAAGGTTTGTTGCAGACAGATTAAAGGTGTATTCCCATCTCAGACAATGGGGGCATATCGCTAGGATATGCCCCCATTGTCTGATAGGTGTGGGTTTGCAAAAAAAAGGGGGTCAGTCAGCACCGCCCAGTGCGCAGGTGCACGCTGCCATGGCACGCTGCCAGGAGTGCACGACTTGCTGGAGTGCCACATCTCCAGCATTGTAAATCTGCACTCCTGATTAGCCTGTCTGCCCCATAGGCTGATTTTAATTACTTTAAGTATAAAGCTGTAGCCTGCTCTCACTACATTCATTGGAAGCTGTCTAGCACCAGGAAGGGTATAGAGTGGGCTCAGCATGCATGTTGATACCTGCATCCCTTGCAATGGAGGCCATTTTGGCACAAAAAAATGGAAAAAGGCAGAGTGGATCCAACACCTGATAGGTGTGGGTGCCACCGCTGGGACCCGCACCTACAACGAGAACGAAGGGGGGAGCACTGTGGCAGGAGGACCCCGGATTTCCCAGGGTCCGTCCACCACCAAGCACTTCTCCTATAGAAGTGAATAGGAGCACACTGCGCATGCGCGGCCCATGCTCCCATTAATTTCTATGGGGCAGACGGCAATAGTCGAGTCAGCGCTCGGCTATTTTCGGCGGCCCCATAGAAATTAATGGAGGGCAGCTGCACATGCGCAGTGCGCCCTCCGTTAATTTCCCAGCTCCGTTCTCATTGTAGGTGGGAACCGCACCTATTAGACAATAGGGGCATATCCTAGCGATATGCCCCCATTGTCTGTGATGAAAAAAACCCTCAATGGGGCCGCAAAAAAAAAAAAAAAAAAAAAAAAAAGGAAATTACTCTGTGTACATTTTATGTCTGTTCCGCCAAAAAATATAACATATCCTTTTACGGACAAGAATAGGACTTTTCTATTATGGGCCAGCTGTTCCGCATAATGCGGAAAGCACACGGACGGTCGTGTGCATGAGCCCTAATTTAATACTTGCAGGAACCCAAACACATGCTACATAATTATCCCGATTGAGATGCACGGGAAAGATTTGCCGTCTAAGGAATTTCTGCAAAATATGGGTAGCCGTGTAGATAAAGTAAATTGGGACAAAGCTGGGGCCAGCAGACAGTTAAGCGTAATAGCAACCAGAATTAGTTTATTTTTCAGATGTTGCAACCTTATTCATTCTGTACGAGTTCTCCAAATCTAGGCTTCCATGCACTGCCAGGTTAGGACAGTAGAGGGCATCCTAAACCAATGTTTTCATTGTGGAACCTCTAAGCTAAAAACAGCAAATGTAAAATATACACCGCAGGCGGGAGACGAAGGAAGAAAGTAGTATTACTCCAAGTTCCAGTACTAAATGCTAGTGGACCTAGGATTCTTACTATTGCCCCCTACAAGGGACAGATAGTATAACTTATATAATGCCCTGTTAGTGCCCCCTTACAGTAGTTATACCCTCTTAGTGCCCCTCTTACAAAAGTGAAGACCCTATAGTGTTAATCAAATTAAAAAAGGAATACTCGCTCAGCCCCGTTCCCCTGTTGAACGGGGCACATCATGCTCTCCTCAGCAGTCGATGCGGTGACGTCATCACGCTTTCTGCTAGGGATAACTCCAGCTGGGGAATGGTGGAGCAGGAAGCTGATGGCTCTCATCCACGCACTGCATAGAAAATCAGTTGACCTGAAATCTATCAGCGGCCGAAATCCAGGACTGTGCCACCAGATCCGGGAAGCTTGGGATGCTTATGCGTACAATACAACAATTCCCTACAATACATATAACACATATAAAAACTGTACAGAAGTTGTATGTAATAACGTGCATAAACATTTTTGAGAACATTGCTGATTTTATTTTATTTTTTGTTTCTTCACTTCCCCAAAATTTTTTATAGAAAGTGATCAAAAAGTCATAAACAACCGACAACGGTACCAATAGAAAATACAGCTTGCCAAGCAAGAAAATAGTCCTCACACAGCTCCATAGATGGAAATGTAAAAAAAAGTTATGGGTGTCAGAATATGTCGATGCAAAGAAAACTTTTTTTTTCTATTTTTTTTTTTAAGTATTAGAACAAAAATAACATAAATTTGGTATTCAAGCTGTTCAGTATATCTTATGGAATATTAAATGGTACTACTAAAGGTACTTTCACACTAGCGTTGTTCTTATCCGGCAAACCGTATACAAACGGAAATCCTTTTTTTCCGGATCCATTGATATACCGGATCCTTCTCATTTGGTATCATCCGGAATAACTGATCCGGTATTTAATTTTTTTTCAAATATCAAAAGGGAAAATAGCTCCTCCTATGTCCCGGAGCATGCGCAGACCGGAAAACCGGATCCGGCAATGATGAAATTTCCGGAACACTTGGTACCAGATCCGGAATTAATACATCTTTATGGAAATTAATGCCGGATCCGGCAAGTGTGGTATTATTCCTGGATTTTGGCCGGAAAAACTACAGCAGCAAGCTGCAGTATTTTGTCCGGTCAAATACCGTACAAGGGACGGAACGGAAGACATCGTGATGCATACTGCACGGATTGCTTTCCATTCAGAATGCATTAGAACAAAACTGATGTGTTTTTTTCCGGTATTGAGACCCTTTACCGGATTTCAATACCAGAAAAGAATAACGCTAGTGTGAAAGTAGCCTAAAAAGTGCAGCTTGTCCCACAATAAAAACACATTTCTCATTCGTCCCATGGTGATGTGCTCCTGGCTTTTATTAATTTTTCTGACTGATTCCCTGTTACTGACCTAGGTTGAAGCTAGTCTTGCTCATCACTGAACTTTACTCTTTCTATGCCTCTGAAGTCCATGAGTGCCACTCCAGAGTGCCAGCCACAGCTGCCAGGCCATGCTGTCGCTAAGGCCTCTTTCACACTTGTGTTGTCCGGATCCGGCGTGTACTCCATTTGCCGGAATTACACGCCGGATCTGGAAAAACGCAAGTGAACTGAAAGCATTTGAAGACGGATCAGTCTTCAAAATGCGTTCAGTGTTACTATGGCACCCAGGACGCTATCAAAGTCCTTGTTGCCATAGTAGTAGTGGGGAGCGGGGAGCGGTATACTTACCGTCCGTGCGGCTCTCGGGGCGCTCCAGAGTGACGTCAGAGCGCCCCATGCGCATGGATGAAGTGTCCATGCGATCAGGTGATCCATGCGCTTGGGGCGCCCTGACGTCACTCTGGAGCGCCCGGGGAGCCGCACAGACGGTAAGTATACTGCTCCCCCGCTCCCCACTACACTTTACCATGGCTGTCAGGACTTTAGCGTCCTGGCAGCCATGGTAACCACTCTAAAAAAGCTAAACGTCGGATCCGGCAATGCGCCGAAACGACGTTTAGCTTAAGGCCGGATCCGGATCAATGCCTTTCAATGGGCATTAATTCCGGATACGGCCTTGCGGCAAGTGTTCAGGATTTTTGGCCGGAGCAAAAAGCGCAGCATGCTGCGGTATTTTCTCTGGCCAAAAAATGTTCCGGTCCGGAACTGAAGACATCCTGATGCATCCAGATTTCTCTCCATTCAGAATGGATGAAACTCTATGCCGGAACAGAACAACGCAAGTGTGAAAGAGCCCTAATACGCCTTGCATTTTGTGTCACTACAACCAGCCATGTCTGCCTTCTGCCACAAGTCTTCACTGATCCCGGTCTACCTGAATTGCTATTAGCCTTCAGTAAGGGTACAGAGGGGAGGTAACCAGTTGGGGGGTGTACCTGCACAGACTGACTCTATCCAATCAGTGCTGCCATTTTCAGTCTGTGCAGGTACACCCCCCCAACTGGTTACCTCGCCTCTGTCCCCCTACTGAAGGCTAATAGCAATTCATTCATAACTTCTAGTGCAAATAATAAAGGAATGGCACAACACAGAGCCATAAGAATAGATGCTCCAGAATTGGTAGTACGTGAGGGATGCAGGAAGCTATTAAAATAGGCATGTCAGGAGTAGTGAAAGGTCCTCTTTAAATGGGTGTTTATGGGGTCAGATGATCAGAGATAAGGCTTCACAAAAACGTCAGCTGACGGGACTTTGAAGTGATACTTTTTTTAACCCCTGTATATCAAAAATGACAGAATTTTCTTTTTTTATTAAAGACAAATAATAATAATAATTTAAGCCCAAAATGAGTAAAATGGAATCATAAAGAAAAAGTGTCCTGAAGGAGTCCATAGCTTTTAACATCTATGGTAGTAACAGCAACATTTGCATCTTTGGAATTTCTGAGTAATAACTAACAACCTTCATTTTCCTTGTAGAAATATTACTTTTTTTTGTTGTTGAAATAGTGATTGTGACCGTAAGAAGCTCTTGTTACCTGTCTGATTCTAAAGCTTCCCATACCCTTTAGAGGATCACTTGTCCTATAGCTATTCCTTCCAACTCAATATGCATGTGTCAATGGGGTGGGAATATTCTGCTGCCAGAAATCCACATGGTCGATCCATATTTAAACCATTATCGGCTGTTGAGGAAAGTTGGACATTCCAAAACACATAAGATGGCAGATTCGACCAACTTTCATCTAATATTTGGGTATCCTTTAGCTGAATGACCACCACAATAAATCTCACCACGTATTACACCACTTTTGGATAAAAAAAATCTACACCCTATTTGGATTTATTGATGAATGACAATGCCTGGCTGTAATGCAGGGGGTTGGACCCACTGTGTCACTGAACAGATATGACTTGGGACTACTCCTAAGGGTGTTATCTAAGTGCCCCTCCTGGTCTTCATTCTTTCACCCTGTAAGGGATCGCTGTACTTGGGGGGTCATTCTCACAAGACTCATCTTCAGGACACCAGGTTTCAGGTCCACACAGTGCATTTATTGTGCCTCAGCAAACCAAACATAAATAAATAAACACCTGCCCGGCTGGGCTCTAACTAAACATGAAGTTCCGGACTCACCTAAGTCACAGTTCACACCCTGTGAACCCATGCGACTTTGTCAGCCAATGTCCCACGGCCTCCTGGCTGTAGAGTCCAGTACGCCCACTGTCTCCAGTTCAGTGTTTATTGTGGGGGATTGGGGCTTAGTAGTCCGCCTGACTATAGCCCTGCAACCCTCCCAGGTGTTGCTTCGTCACCCAACTCCAGGCTATCTCCCAGCCTTGTGGTCCCTCAGCCTTGCCCAGCTGAGACCACACAGACAGAGCCTCCAGGCCTCTGTCCACAGATAACACACTCCCCCCTTGCTGACACTCTGGGAGGTGCTTTCTGCCAGGCTGAGTACCTCCAGCTGGTCTCGCCTGTGGTGGAATAGGGGCGTGGACCGCACTATCCACCCCTTCCTTGCCTCTAACCTGCGTGAGACCTGTCACTATCTCACAACCCCTATATAGGGATCTTGTCTCCGCTGCAGGGAAGCCACCAGTCCACTACCTCTTGGAGTAGTCTACATTCAGTGAACGCTGACCCAGGTGGACCAAAAGACATCAGGGCATGGCACCAAAAGGGATGGGTAGAATCAAAGTCAGTGGACAAGCTGAGGTCAAGGCAGGTAGAGTTTGTTCAATCAGTTAAACAGGCCAATTGTTGGGGCAGGCAGCATATGGTCAGTAGGATAAAAAGGCGGAGGTCAGGGAAGGTGGAACACGTGCAAAACCGTACATGGGTAGAAGTCAAGCATGGAAGAGCAGATGGCAACAAGACCTTTGCAAGGACTAGCAAGCTATGGAACCTTTTTGCTTAGGAATCCTCCCACGAGAGAAAGTGCCTAAAGTACCCTCGGAAGGATAGCCATAGGTTGGAACAAATTAGGACACACACTAGCCCTTTAAGAGCTGGTCTACAGGCAGAGAAGACAGTGTGTGAAAGATAAAGGCCACACACTAATCTGGTGGCTGTGTCCACTGTGAAAGGGCAGAGAGATGCCAGAAGGCAAAGAATGCCAGAGAAACAGAGAAGAGGGCACAGGTCAGCATTCCAGCAGCTGTGTCCATTGAGAGAAGTGGGCAGGGACCTCCGGATTTACACTGGGTAGCTGATATGTATGGCTGACCACTTAAAACAACTAAGGGGGAAATAAGTATGTTTTTGGCTATTAGTAGTAAGAAGGGAGCAGACATTTGGACAGCGGTTTTCCTTTAGTTTCCATACAGATGTTTCCTCTTGCCTGGACTCCTCTTGATGGCATCACTTCCTTATTTCTTATCCTTTATTCCTTCTCTCTCTGTTCTTCTGCCTTTCTGCCTTTCTCCGACATTTCATGGTTGAATGTTCTGTGAATGATTAATTCCATGGGAATTTTTATTTATTTTTTCATGTTATAACAACTTCTTCTGTAATGGATGTGTTAGTAATCAACACAAACCAAGCCTGTAACGCTCATAATGTTTTTTCTTTTTTTAAAGAACAAAAAAATTATTTTTAGAATCCCAAAAAATGTATTCTTTATAGTGCAGTGTTTCCATTCTTTTATTAAGACTTCACCATAGAGGAGCTGTATACTTTAGACAAACTTGTACGGTGGATTTCCCTACAGTAGATCATTATGGAACTGCTTCAAAAGACCTAAGATCTCTTATCTCATGAGTAACCCATCACTAAAGGCCCCTTTACACGTTCCTTCCCGGCAATTGCCTGCAACTCAGTGGAGAAAGATGTATTTACATGCAGCGATCTCTTACATAGCATGGGGAGGAGTGATTGCTAATACCAAAGCTCGTCCCCTTACAGAGTGCTTATCCTCTATCCTGTGGATAGGGGATACATTTTTTTTACTGGACAACCCCTTCATAAGTTTCTTCGCACACAATTTTGTTTTTGGTGGTAAAAAAAACCTTTACTTGATCAGCGTATTTTGTAGTGTTTTTTTTTAGACATATTTGAGGAGTTTTTGCCCATATAGTGTGTTTTAACACCTGGTGTTTTTGTATGTCTGACATATACATACATATATATATATATATATATATATATATATATATATATTACAGTACAGACCAAAAGTTTGGACACACCTTCTCATTCAAAAAGTTTTCTTTATTTTCATGACTATGAAAATTGTAGATTCACACTGAAGGCATCAAAACTATGAATTAACACATGTGGAATTATATACATAACAAAAAAGTGTGAAACAACTGAAAATATGTCATATTCTAGGTTCTTCAAAGTAGCCACCTTTTGCTTTGATTACTGCTTTGCACACTCTTGGCATTCTCTTGATGAGCTTCAAGAGGTAGTCACCTGAAATGGTCTTCCAACAGTCTTGAAGGAGTTCCCAGAGATGCTTAGCACTTGATGGCCCTTTTGCCTTCACTCTGCGGTCCAGCTCACCCCAAACCATCTCGATTGGGTTCATGTCCGGTGACTGTGGAAGCCAGGTCATCTGGCGCAGCACCCCATCACTCTCCTTTATGGTCAAATAGCCCTTACACAGCCTGGAGGTGTGTTTGGGGTCATTGTCCTGTTGAAAAATAAATGATGGTCCAACTAAACGCAAACCGGATGGAATAGCATGCCGCTGCAAGATGCTGTGGTAGCCATGCTGGTTCAGTATGCCTTCAATTTTGAATAAATCCCCAACAGTGTCACCAGCAAAGCACCCCCACACCATCACACCTCCTCCTCCATGCTTCACGGTGGGAACCAGGCATGTAGAGTCCATCTGTTCACCTTTTCTGCATCGCACAAAGACACAGTAGTTGGAACCAAAGATCTCAAATTTGGACTCATCAGACCAAAGCACAGATTTCCACTGGTCTAATGTCCATTCCTTGTGTTCTTTAGCCCAAACAAGTCTCTTCTGCTTGTTGCCGGTCCTTAGCAATGGTCTCCTAGCAGATATTCTACCATGAAGGCCTGATTCACACAGTCTCCTCTTAACAGTTGTTCTAGTGATGTGTCTGCTGCTAGAACTCTGTGTGGCATTGACTTGGTCTCTAATCTGAGCTGCTGTTAACCTGCGATTTCTGAGGCTGGTGACTCGGATGAACTTATCCTCCGCAGCAGAGGTGACTCTTGGTCTTCCTTTCCTGGGGCGGTCCGCATGTGAGCCAGTTTCTTTGTAGCGCTTGATGGTTTTTGTGACTGCACTTGGGGACACTTTCAAAGTTTTCCCAATTTTTCAGACTGACTGACCTTCATTTCTTAAAGTAATGATGGCCACTCGTTTTTCTTTACTTAGCTGTTTTTTCTTGCCATAATACACATTCTAACAATCTATTCAGTAGGACTATCAGCTGTGTATCCACCTGACTTCTCCTCAACGCAACTGATGGTCCCAACCCCATTTATAAGGCAAGAAATCACACTTATTAAACCTGACAGGGCACACCTGTGAAGTGAAAACCATTTCAGGTGACTACCTCTTGAAGCTCATCAAGAGAATGCCAAGAGTGTGCAAAGCAGTTATCAAAGCAAAAGGTGGCTACTTTGAAGAACCTAGAATATGACATATTTTCAGTTGTTTCACCCTTTTTTGTTATGTATATAATTCCACATGTGTTAATTCATAGTTTGTGAATGTACAATTTTCATAGTCATGAAAATAAAGAAAACTCTTTGAATGAGAAGGTGTGTCCAAACTTTTGGTCTGTACTGTATATATATAAATTTTATTATTTTTTATAAAGTATGTGCCACCCCATTGTGTCACTTCGTCTTTAGAATTGTATTGGGGGAAAAAACACCATTTAAAACACCATCACACATGCATTTTTTTAAGCTGTAAATGAAACCAGTGGAGGTGTATGGGAGAAAAATACCAGGCAATGAGGGAAAACACTCCAGAACTTGCTGCAATTTAAAGAAAAAATCATTGACCCAAAAAATACACCTCAAAGGTGAAAAATTCCTGTTTGCCTGACGTATAAAACTGAGTCTGCTTATATAGCACCTACCAGTAGCCATTTTGGCTCCAGGAGAAGTATATAGTGGGCTCAGCATGCATGTTGGTACTTGCATCCCTGGATCCGATGAAAGCTGTAATGGCACCGGACGGGGTTAAAAGCAGAGTGTGCTTGGCGTGCATGCTGTACCTGCGCTCCCTGGACTTTGTGTGGCTGTCATGGCCCATAAAAGGTAGGAACTAATGTTAGGGACCACTCATTAAGGCGACCTTGACGTGGTGAGTGGCTTATTACGCTTTGGCCAAAATGTACACCAATGCCTCATTCAACATCCAGCATAGAGGCAGGGCAGAGTGCTGGTTGCAGAGTGCGATTGCATTTTGTGTTTTTGCGTTTAAATAAAGAAAACTGTGTGATACCAGCCTAATGAAAATCTCTTCCATTGGTCCGTTAATTTATGTAGTCATCTTGCCCCACAAACCCCTTTCCAGGGAATTTATATTAACCACAAAGACTGAAAACTGATTTATCAAAACTAGTGCAAAGGAAAAAAGTGGATTTCCACCAACCAATTTGCCTCAATATCCTTGTTGGTGCCAGAGACGAATTGCACTAAAGCCTGCTGCTACTGTATGTATTTCCACTGGTGTGGGGGGTCCGGTACCTTCAACATTAGAATGGGATTTCTTCCATCACTGCTCAGCAGCCCTGGAAGCATGTCTGAGTTTTTTGGTCAGGTTGCTGTGCCAGGATTGTCTGTTGATTTTTCGGGTTTTGTTGTGTGTGAGGGGGGCAACAGTGTCCAGAGCTGTACTTATTGTGGTGGCAGCATCTGGGTCTTGGAGAGAACAAATAGTAGAGAGTGGCAGAAGAGAGTCAGAAAGCAAGCGAAAGTCGAAATATTTAAGGTTCCTGCGGGGGGGTGCTAGTGTGTGGACCCGGGCAGCAGCAGAAGAGACCAATGAAGAGAAGGTGAGTAGGTTGTGGTCGGATAGAGGGAGAGGCGAATTAGAAAGGTTAGGTAGATAGGGAGCAGAGGCAGGTAAAGATAAGATCCAGAGTGTGACAATCTCTGTGGGTGGGAGCGGAAGACTACTGTGAGAGGCCCAAGGAGGAAGATAGTGATAGGAGTTTAGAGGCGGCTGAGTGGCAGGTGTCAATAGGGATGTTGATGTCACCCATGATAATAGTGGGGATGTCGGCAGAAAGGAAGTGTAGGAGCCAGATGTTAAAGTGGTCAAGAAAGATGGTGGCTGGGCCTGGGGGCGGTAAATGACAGCTACTTGGAGGTTGGAGGGAGAGTAAATGCGAACAGAGTGTACTTCAAATGAAGTGAGCGTAATGGAGGGTGGCTGTGGAGTTGGGCTGTAGGAGCAGGTGTCTGATAGGAGAAGACCAACTCCTCCACCATGTTTGCAGCCGGGGTGGGGGTGTGAGTGAAATTAAATCCACTATATGAGAGTGCAGCAGGGGAGGAGGTGTCAAAGGGTGTCAGCCATGTTTCTGTGAGACACAGAAAGGAAAGTTTTCAAAAGATGAAAAGATCATGAATGTAGGACAGTTTGTTACAGACAGAGCATGCATTCCATAATGCTCCTGCAAGAGGAACCAAAGAAGCAGGGGTCAGAGATATGGTCATTAGGTTCAAGGGGTTGCAGAAATTTGTAGAAGGAGATTTGTAGTGGGATGTAGAGGTGATAGTGGGGATTTGCTGAGGAGGGCCTGGATTTGCAGAGATATCACCAGCAATAAGGAGAAGCAGAGAAAGTGTTAATAGATGAGAATAAGAGAGGTCATGAGGTATCTGTGTGTGTTTGGGAAGGAAGTGTTTTACATTGCCAAACAGGTTTGTGCAAGCAGTCAGGTGAGAAGGTAAGATGGAGGAAGAGATGAATAGTTCCTTGCTGGGTGAATGGATGTGGGGGTATTTCAGGAGGTTTTGGAAAAATGGGAAAAGTAAGATGAAAGATTTAATGCAAACAATGTTTCACTATTTCTGTTATTACCTTTAGTCCCCTTTTGGTTCCATTCTGTATGTGCACTTAAAGAGTTGAACTTGAAAGATGTTGCATTTGGAAAGACCAAGGTCTGGAAGACCTAGGAACTTAGATTTATACCACTAAGTGTTCAATCAGGTGTGACCAAGAGGGGAAGGGGCTACATTTGGCCTAATCAAGGGAGGACCAGATACAGGGGTGAAATAGTCAATGTAAACAAATACTCAATAAATCCAGCAGGGAAAGAGACATTAAAGTTCAATGGAGACATACCAGGGAATGAGAAGGAAAGATGAGGGGTGTGGACAATATCAGACTCTGGAAAAGCTGGGTGCAGCACCTGGAGAGGAGAGAATTAGGTAATAGTAGGCAGTGATGACAAAGTGGATTCCATATCCATAATATTACATTCTGGTATAATTCAGTATGTGCACTTAAAGAGTTGCATTTGAAAGATGTTGCATTTGGAAAGACCCAGAATGTTCAACTCATTCTTCAATGCTACAACGTTCACTGCAATGGACCCCAGGGTGCGATTGCCTGCGGTAGGACACCATGACACAACTACACTACATCAGGGCACCACCAGCCCCACCGTCTACACCGGCTCCCACAGGGGCTCACTGCACATAGGGCAAAATCTGAACAAATAATTGCTTCAAATTTAAAAATCTACACCACAGGTCAATTTACGCATGGAAAATGTATGCAAGACATCTTAAACATCTCATCTATTTAACTGTTTTCGTGCTGATTTCACCCTTTTCAATGAAAAGGGGAGACCTGCGGAAAAACTGCATTAAACTCGCCTCAAAAAACATAAGTAACACATGGTTTCCGGTGCAGTTTTGGCGCGGAAGCACATAAATCTGTGCTGATTATGCATTAGTAGACCTGCACCCGTGTAGCCTTAGGCCGCTTACACAATGTGGATTACACAAGGTTTTTCTATGCAGATTTTCGTGTGGAAAAACCTCAGTATAAGGGCTCATGCCCACGAACGCAAGGGCTCCGTGCCCGTGCTGCGGTCCGCAATGCACGGGCACTGACCGTGGGGCAGGCGCATTCGTATTGCGAACCCATTCACTAGTAGTGCTTCCGTGGGGTTCTGATTTGTGCTTCCGCACCGCATCTAAAGCGCCTCTGAGTCAAGGTCCTATCCTGTGCAATTGAGCTTGTTACCACTTGTGTTCCTGACTACGTGCCTCGTTCCTAGACTACGCTCTTTGTCTGATCCCTGCCTGCTTGCATCGCTCCTCCTGTTGCTGACCCGGATTGTCCGACTTTGTTCCTGTGCCGCCTGCCCTGACCCATTGCTTGTCTCGACTACGTCTCTGTCTCATTCTTCAGTTCCTGTCTAACCATGCCTGTACAGTCGGTACCTTTGCAGGTACCTCCTGGTTCGCCTGGACCTGCTGACGTGCCCTGTGAAGTCTATGGGTCTGTAAAAACCACTGACTCAAAACAGATCAGTGTTCTGTCAGTGATTTTTCATGGACCATGGATAGATGTTCTGTAAATTAATTTTCAGCCTAGCAGCGTCCATGGAATAAGGAAGTCACACGGAGAGCAAAAAAAAGGACATGTGGACCAAAAGTGGATTCTTTGTGAACCACTGACCATCTTGTCACGGATGTCATCATGGATGTGTGAATGAGGCCTTAGATCTTAGGGTGCATCCAGACAGAAAGGAAGGTCCACTGCCTGCATGAAGTACATGTGGTTTTTGCACCAGTAGGACTACGTTCACATCTCCGTTTTGGAGATCCGGTGCAAGTACCAGCTGTTAGCCAGACAAAAAAAGTTGCACACAACGTTTTTTGTCCGGCCGAAACCTGGCATTTATGCCAGAAATCGGCCAGGTCACCGCCGGACCTCAATGCAGTCAGTGGGGATCTGGCTGTGAAGTAGAGGATCCGGCAGGCTGCCGTGTGCCGAAACAGCCTGCCGGATCTCAGAACGGAGATGTGAACGAAGCTTTGCGGCGGTGCAGTCCATCCTTTCTATTGCAAAGGATAAAATCTGTGGGGGAGATCCGCAGCAGAAACTGACAAGTTGCAGAATTCAAACCCGCACCACTGGTCAATTTATGCTGTGAATCTTTAAACATGGCACCCGCTCGCGTGGGCAGTGGGAGCCATAGCTGGTGCGTCTCTGCTGTTTCAAACAGCAGAGGCCCGCGGCTCATGTCTGCGATCGGCAATAATGCTGATCGCAGGCATTTAAGCCTTTAGATGCTGCGGTCAAGTGATAAACCTGGAAGAGCGGGCTTCTGGGTAAAGACCGGCTCCCCCATGCGGCTATTGGGGAAGCCTGGCCTTCAATCCAATATGCTGAGTCTCTATGAAGTTGCTGCAGTTCCCATGTTGGCCTGCAGGTGGTAGGCCAACATAGGATAATACCAAATTCAGCTTAGACTGTAGTTCTATGTAACCGCAGTATAAGCAAAAATAAAAATATCTGACTAGTGAATATTATTGCCTCCTAGAAGGGGCTACAAAAAGGGTTAAAAGTAAAAAAATATATAATATATATATATATATATATATATATATATATTTTTTTTTTTTAAATCACCCCCCTTTCCCTAGAATAAAAAATAAATACATATACAATAAAAAATATATACATCATGGGTATCGCCATGTCTAAAAACACCCATACTATTAAAATATAAAAATATCTATCCCATGGCATATAGTGAACAGCTTAACAGTAAAAAAAATAAAAATCTAAATGGCTGATTCGCCATTTTTTTCATTGCTTCTCACGCACTCCAAAATGGTTTAAATAAAAACGACATATCGTTATGCAAAACATGAGCCCCGCACAGGTCAGCAGACATGACTATAACATTTTTTTTTTTTATCAAGGTCATAATACAGCGTTTTTTTTCAGAGAATGAAAGGTACAGGTCAGTCTTGCCACATAGGGCCAAAATCCATAAAACTGTGGCAGAACTGCGGTTTTCCCAGCTTCCCACTACTTTGTATGACACATTACATGGCGGCATCAGAAAGTACAACTTGCCCCTCATAGGGCTATGTGAATGGAAACAGAAAAAGTTATGGCTCCAAGAAGACAAGGAAGAAAAAAAAAAAAAAAAAAAACTCCAGTATCCAAGGGGTTAAACCTTATGTACGTTGCTGGTTCTGTAAAAGGCTGTGGATTTGGTGCCCAAAAATCTGCAAAGGCAAATCCCCTCCGTGTTCACAGGTGTGACGCTAGCGTCTCCTAATGTAATAGTCTGTTAGTATTGTCGCAGCGTCCTGGCTGCTGTGTGTGAACCCTGCCCTGTCGCCGCAGCCCCAGTGCCGGCTTCTTCCTCCTTCTCAGGATCGGCCTGGCAGCCATTCAGCGGCTCTGCCCTCCCTCCCCCGGTGTCTGACGCGTTGCATGCCGGTGCTCGGGGCTCTGGCCGCCCGGGAGATGCTGCTGGACGAGCGGCGGCGCCGAGACCCACACACCCGCTGCAGGTACCGGGAGACTGGGGAGAGGGAGGCGGGAAGTGCGAGTGACGGTACCGGAGGCCGGACTCTGAGGGGAACTCAGGCCAGGCGGGGAGAGGGGCAGGGCGGGCACTTGGCTGGGAGAGCTCCCGGCTCCGGATGAGGCCTACACCAGGATCAGGTGCGAGTGACACAGGTTTACGTTACCTGCAGTGGAGCAATGGCTGCTAGTGACTGCAGGGTGTGTATGTATATATCTGTCACTATATACACTGTACTGTACACTATGCTGTATGCCTATACTAAACATAGATAATATAGACTAGACTTCTACTGTATAATATATAATGCTTACACTGTACTATTTAATGAGATATATACTATACTTTATGCTATATACTTTATATATATATATATATATACCTTGTATGCTTACACTGTACTATTTACTGATATATTATACTATACTTTATGCTATATACTTATACTATATATATATATATATATATATATATATATATATATACACCTTGTATGCTTACACTGTACTATTTACTGATACTATATAATTAGTATAAGGTCCTAGCCACCTGCACGTCCCCAGATATTTCCATCGTCCCCCCATGTACCTCATATGAAGGGCTGATCTGTTGCAGACCATAAACCTTCCTGTTGCCACAAGATTCCTGTCAAGTTGTAATAAAAGGCTAGTTTTTTTAACAATATCAGTTCCTGGGAAAGCTGGGTGCACACAATATGGCGGCATAGTCCTGACAGGGCGGTCACCCAGCTTTACCAGACCCAATGGTAAATCCCCAACTTGTCACCCAGCTTTTCTAGAGCCCTGAATGACAACGCCTGTCACGGGGGCCATACTGGTTGTCCAATCAGGACATGGCAACGTAGATATATTTCAAGGGTTTCTACCACCAGATTTGGTCCTATTTAGCTGACTGACACCAGCGATGCGCTACTGTCAGCAGTCCATAACAGTGTTCTTACTTATCATCTGTCTGCTGCCGTTCACCTTAAAAACGTACTTTTATAGATATGCTAATGAGCCTCTAGGTGCTATGTGGGCGTCATTAGCACCTAGAGGGCTCCGTCCACTAACCATTTCAGCCGCCCATCGCATCCCTCCAGCCCGCCCCGCTCCTGTTGATTGACGTGAAACTTCTCAGTATCTCGTACCAATTCCTACGCCGTGCGCTTCTGTATTCTCCCGGCGCCGGCTTCCTCACTGCGCCTACTACGTTACAGTGAGGAAGCCAGCACCAGGAGCGCGGCATTCACTCACTGCGCCTGCGCCGAATACAGAAGCGCACGGCGCAGGCGTGGGAATTGGTACGAGATACTGAGAAGTTTCACGTCAATCAACAGGAGCGGGGCGGGCTGGAGGGATGCGATGGGCGGCTGAAATGGTTAGTGGACGGAGCCCTCTAGGTGCTAATGACGCCCACATAGCACCTAGAGGCTCATTAGCATATCTATAAAAGTACGTTTTTAAGGTGAACGGCAGCAGACAGATGATAAGAACACTGTTATGGACTGCTGACAGTAGCGCATCGCTAGTGTCAGTCAGCTAAACAGGACCAAATCTGGTGGTAGAAACCCTTTAACACCTCAAGGACGACGCAGGGACTGCTGATTACTGGGGATTTTTAGGAGGAAATACTCGGTAACTTTCAAAAATGTTTGAATCAGCAGAGGTTTTCTGCACCGTCTGCGTTGTGTTCAGCGGTGGATGTCTCGTCTCCCGTGGCCTGTGTGATGGTTGTCAGGTCTGAGGTGTCGTGGCGTCGACAGATCCGGTGCCTATTTGCTGCATATGGGACCGCAGACAAATGTGGGCCGTGTGCTTTTCTAAATCTGGTGCACGGGCTGGCGCCATTTTCTACTCTGTGTCTGGTTGTTTGCAGTCTGGGTATTGCTGTGTTTGCGGCGTGTCTAGGGGGCCATATTGGATGTATATACCAGTGTTTTACTCCTGGGATTACAACCACCACCACTGCTGCGCATGTGTGCCTATGTGCACTCCCACAGTCCCGGCCACCAGAGGGGTCTGCACCTTTTCCTATAGTGTGCTAGCACGACCACCAATGATGGACTGCAGGGTGGTCGTAACCCCTGGATATGAGCAGTGGTATAATGTGATGGAAAAATTAATCCAGTCAGCAAAGTGAGCAATATGGACAATCACAATACATTAGCTTCCTCTGCACGATAAATGCCATTTCCTGAGGGGAGACAACCTCTTTAAGGAAAACTTCTTAATGGGGTTTATGTAGGGTGGGCACTGGCTTCACCCCAGAAAGCCTGAACTCAACGGCCACGCCTCCAAACCGATAAACCATGCCCGCCTCCGTGGAACCACACCCACACCGCCGGCCAGGGAACAAACAGGGGGAGGAGAGGGAAGAAGTTTGTGAATGGAAGGTGAGCTGGGGGCACCCTGGGTGCTACTCTCCCCCTCAGGGAGCCATGTCTGCGGCTCTAGTGACTGACTGGGGGTGAGAGAAGCCTCGGTCAGTTGCTGCAGCTCACTCTCAGACAGCGCAGTGCTGACGTTTATTATTTTTTATTTATTTTTTTACACTTTCTGCATACAAAAACTTTGGGGGGCATTTAACATTACATTTTGTGTTGTTGATTTTTCCCGTAATAGGAGCCTGACATAGCCCCAGTTGCATGGGGAGCACAGCCTCCCGGGCCACACTGCAGAGTGGATTTGGGTCTGCAAAGACCCAGCAACTCATGCACACACCTGGCCCACTACTCTGGCGATTACACGATTGCAAGGACCGCAGCAGGAAACAACATTGTCCCTGTCTGATCTGTTTAGACCAGAGATGCCCAACCTGGGCCCTTCAGTTGTAGCAAAACTAAAACTCCCAGCATGCCTGGACAACCTACAGCAGGGCATGGTGGGAGTTGTAGTTTAACAACAGCTGGAGGACCACAGGTTGAGCATCTCTGGTATAGACTATGCTCATTGAGTGCTGTGTACACGGTGATGGGGAAGGGTAAAATACCGGCCCTGTCTTCTCTAGGGGGGACTAGTGAGCCTAGAAACCTGTTGCCATTTTTTCTGTTGATGCTTATGGAAAGTCTAATAAATGGTCACTGGATCCTGGAGAGGGCTGCCGGGTCCTAGGGTCTAAAGGGACTTTTGCTGTAAGGTTATCAAAGTTGTATCGTCACTAGAATATTTCTCTTTAGGCACCTTTTTAATATGATGACAAAGGGAAGAGGAACCCAACGTGGTTTACCACAGGTCTCTGTAGACCACATATTCTGGAGGTGGATCGATAGATGACATAATATTTTTAAAGCCTAAA
Organism: Bufo gargarizans; assembly: GCF_014858855.1. Lineage (NCBI taxonomy): Eukaryota > Metazoa > Chordata > Amphibia > Anura > Bufonidae > Bufo > Bufo gargarizans. The sequence goes on from NC_058083.1 coordinate 480,922,212, forward strand.
ATACCATAGTTTTTGCATTTGAAATCTTACGTTGAAGGCTCCTTTTAATCATCCATTTATTAGCAATTTAGACTGGTTCTCACGGCAAAAATCTGTAGGACCTGCTGGAGTTATGAGTGAGCATCAAGAAGTTAACTTTCTAACAGTCTAAGGCCCCTTTCACACAAGCGAGTTTTTCACGTGGGTGCGATGCGTGACGTGAACTCATAGCACCTGCGCTTTCAATGGGTCTGTTTAAAAAAAATTTCCACGCATCATTTCTGCGTTGCGTGAGACCCCGGCAGTGCTAGAACGGGGGCGGTGTTATACTGAGTCTACAACTCGCTCGTGTGAGAGCAGCTTAAGGCCTCCTCTTTCACCCGAACGATACGGATTGTGTCAGGATCTGTTTAGGAAAAAACTGATGGTTTTGCGAGCAAGTTCAGTCAGTTTTGTCTGCAATTGCGTTGAGTGTTCGATTAATTTTTTATTTATTTTTTTAAATCAGTTTTGATGTGTTTTTCACGCACGTGAAAAAAAAACAAGAATAAAAAATCTACTGGCAAACATCCGTGAAAGAGACGCTGTGTCCCCATGTAATGCATTTTTCACTCAGCCCCATTCACTTCTATGGAACCAGAGCTGCGTGAAAAACACAGAATATAGAACATGCTGCAGTTCTTCCTGAGCGCAGAACTGATGCATTTGCTTCACGCATCACACCTAGACGGGAAAAATCGCTTGTGTGAAAGAGGCCTTGGGGCTCATGCACACGACTGTATTTTGCATCCTTGTCCGCTCCGCTTTTTTTTGTTGCAGATTGCTCACGCAGCAAATTTCTGAGTCTGCAAAAAAAAAAAAGACGTCAGCACACCACACGGATTGCATCCTCATCTGTATGTCCGCTCTGCAAATTATAGAACATGTCAACATGTCCTATTCTTGTCCATATTGCAAACGAGAATGGTTATTTCTAGAGATGGGAGGGAGAAAACTGCGGTTTCTACACTTTTCCGACATGCTTGACAAAGGGGCAGGGCTTAAAGGGAAATGGCCTTACAGGCACCATCTTTCCTTTATACCTCTGAATCAGCTTCACTACTGGTTTAGGCCTCATGCACACGACTGTTGGCCGCAAACGGCGGGTCGGCAATCCACGGCCGCCGGCCGTGTGCACCCCGCATCACGGATGTGGACCCATGCACTTGAATGGGTCCACAATTCTGGTGATGCGGAACGGAGTCACGGAACGGAACACCGAAAGCACTACGTAGTGCTTCTGCTGTGTTTCTTTCCGTGGTTCCGCACTGCAAAAAAATGACGTCATATTTTTTTGCGGTGTGGACATACCACGGACCCATTCAAGTTGAATGGGTCCAGCCCGCTGAACGGATGTTGCCCGTGCATTGGGGACTGCAATTGCGGTCCTCAATGCACGGAACGGCCATGTGCATGAGGCCTTAGGCTCATAATGACTGGTGGAAATAACTGATCAAATAACTGAAGTGTGAACTCAGCCTAAGGCCTCAAGCACACGATCGTGTGCTGGCCGGGCCCATGCTGCGGACTGCAAATTGTGGTCCACAATGCATGGGCACCGACTGCGGGGCCGCCGCATGCGGATCGCGGACCCATTCAATTGGATGGGGTCCACAATCTGCATCCAACTGTCCACACTTTTTTGCGGTGCGGAGGCATTGACATAAAATCCATGGAAGCACTCTGTAGTGCTTCTGTGGGCTTCCCATCCGTGCCTCCATTCCACACCACACCACATCTTCCGAATTGTGAACTATTCAAATGAATGGGTCTGCATCTGTGATGCTGGGTGCACACGGCCAGTGCACGTCTATTGCGGACCCACTGTATGTGGCCCGCAATACGGCCACAGCCGAGCAACGGCTGTGTGCATGAGCCCTTAGGCCCCTTTCACACAAGTAAATTTTCTGCGCAGGTGCAATGTGTGACGTGAACGCATAGCACCCGCACTGAATATGGACCCATTCATTTCAATGGGTCTGTGTACATGAGCTTTTTTTTTTCATGCATCAGTTCTGCATTGCGTTAAAAACGCAGCATGTTGTATATTCTGTGTTTTTTACGTAGCCCTGGCCCCTTAGAAGTGAATGGGGCCTCAGTGAAAAACGCATTGCATCCGGAAGCAAGTCTGGATGCAATACGTTTTTCACTGATGGTTGCTAAGAGATGTTGTTTGTAAACCTTTAGTTTTTCATCATGACCATCAAAACGCATTGCACCCGCGCAGAATAAACTGAACAACTAAACGCAATTGCAGACAAAACTGACTGAACTTGAAAAATGGTGCGAGTTTCCCTGAACACACCGTGAGCGCATCTGGACCTAATCCGCCACACTCGTGTGAAAGAGGACTTACCCTGGGTTCACACCTGAGCGTTCGCGATAGAGCGCTCTGTATGCGCGATTGTACCGGCGTTTGCAATCGCGCCTACAGAGACAAGCGAACGCCCATTGTCGCGCGTTCCCGAAAGTCTATGTACGGAAACGCGTGACAAGCCGCCCCAAAGAAGCTCATGTACTTCTTGGGGCGTCGGGCGTTTTACAGCGCGATCATACGCGCTGTAAAACGCCCAGGTGAGAACCATTCCCATAGGGAATCATTGGTTTCTCCTTGTTGCGCGTTTTACAGCACCTAGGAACGCGCTGTAAAACGCTCAGGTGTGAACCCAGCCTTAGGGTTCATGCACACTACCATGGTTTTTGTCTGAATCCGGTCTGCATATTTTGCAGCTCAGATGCGGACCATTCACTCCAATGGGGCCACAAAAGATGCAGTCAGCACATCATGTGAGTAAGGCTACATGCACACGACCGTATGTGTTTTGCGGTCCGGCAAAAAAATTAAAAAAAATCCTTTTTTTTTTTTGCGGATCCATTGTAACAATGCCTAGAATGGACAAAAATAGGACATGTTCTATTTTTTTTGCGGGGCTATGGAACGGACATACTGATGCGGACAGCACACAGTTTGCTGTCTGCATTTTTTGCGGACCCATTGAAATGAACGGGTCCGCATCCCAATAAATAAAAAGTTATAAAAAAAATAAATAAATAATACAATGGCCCAGATTTAGGGATCATGCCTTTTGCGGAACGGAATGTCCTGCCCTTGTCCTCAAAACGGACAAAAAGAGGACATGTTCTACTTTTTTTTTGCGGGGCTGTGGAACAGACTTAGGCTACATGCACATGAACGGTGTTGTTTCCGTGTCCGTTCCGTTTTTCTTTTCCCGGATAGGATGCGGACCCATTAATTTCAATGGGTCCGCAAAAAATGCGGACAGCACACCGTGTGCTGTCTGCATCAGTATGTCCGTTCCGTAGCCCCGCAAAAAAAAATGTAATATGTCCTATTCTTGTCCGTTTTAGGCATTGTTACAATGGATCCGCAAAAAAAAAAAACGGATGGCATACGGATGTCATCCGTTTTTTGTTTTTTTTGCGGACCACAAAACACATACGGTCGTGTGCATGTGAGTAACAGGCAGTAAAAACACAGCCAAGTCGCCGGTCGCATGTTACAAGTGACTTTTTACATTAAAGTCATTGGAGTAAAAGTCACGTGCAACCTGCGACACAAAATCCATCAGGTCAGAGTTTATTTCTCTGCAGGAGATTTCTAGAATCTCCTACATCCAACTCCCGTAGATGCTGCATATTTTTTCTACCAAATTCTCATTTACGCCACATGTAGCCATCGCCTTTTGTTTTATTTGAGCAAGCCGAACCCCTTACGACTCACGCTGACGCTGTGACCTCTGCGTTTATAGGCTCCATAATGTTTTTTCTTTATTCAATTATAGTTTTTTTGTGTGTGTGTGAATACAGATGGGGAGGGGGAGTGCCCTGTGTTTTGCTGCAAATTCATGACAAACTGAGTAGATTTTTCCCCAGCTCTCATCCTATTCAGAATCTGCAGAATGCCCTAAAATCCAGAGAAAAAAATCAGCTAGATGTGACTGGCGGTTTGACAGCCCATACCTCTCTCTTGTACTGTATTTGGTTTGGGTAACGTCAATGCAGAATCCACACCAAAAATCTGCAACAAATCTGCCCCATCTGAACATGGCCCGGATGATCTCTTTGTGAGGGCTCTTCGATCAGCGTTGCGTTACGGATTTCATCGGGCCCCTCCTACAGAATTGCTATTTATATGTTTTTGTAAACCATGAGAAGTTTTTTGCAGTCCGTCTCCAGCTCTCGTCTGAACCTGTGTCTATTAGGTTATGTTTGGCCGGAGTGACGATGCCGTATAGAAATAAACATATTTGGAAGCTTTTTTTTGTTCATTTTTTAGGTCAACGAGGCGTCATTTACCCTCATTCAATAGTGGTGTGAGCAGTAGAGATAATCTGCATGCGCTGGGCCCAGGGACACGTCTGCCTGGAGATCACACACCTCAGGCAGGCCGCTTGTTTGCTCAGCCTGTGAGCAGGTTACACGTCTTTCTGCTTTTACTTCCTTTATGTTTCTCTTTGACCGAGATATAAGTAAATTGCTTGCTAATCCTGCTAAAGCCCATAGAGCTTGATTAGGCCGGGTGACCAATGAACGTGACGTCACTGGCCTAGGATGAGGCCTAAGCACCCTCAGAGCGCCCTGATCTCTTTGTACAGCTGAGTTGGACCCCCACCGATCTGATACTGATGACCTATCCGGAGGACAGGCCGTCAAAATCCCAGAGGGAAGTCATCGCTGAGATGTACAAGAAGACGCACTTGCCTCCATAAAATATCTAGAATGGACCTGTCCTCTCTCCTGACATGTAATCTTATTCTCCATAATATAACAATTCTGTAGCATCTTTTCCTAGAACTCTGCATTGCACCAGTCCTCCGCTATTCCTCTTAGAAATTCACCAGTAAGTTGACAACTGGATGTTACCATTCCCTTTGTCCAAGGGTGTGTTCCTGCACGGTCAGCACTGATTGGACAGTGTCAGAGTTATGTAGGAACCCATCCCCACCTGGTAACGCCCATTTTAGAATTTATCCTTACATTTCTTGTAGGAATAACAGAAGAACAGCACAATGCAGACTTCTGTTCTATTATGGGGAATACAGTAATTTAGTACGACAGACATGTCAGAGGTGGCAGGTCCTGTAAGCAGCCTCTTGTGTATTCTCCTACGTCTCAGTGACCTCCCCGCTAATTCATTAAACATGAAATCACTTAGCTTGTTACTTTGCAGATTCTTAAGTGGTCTCTTTAATAATTATCCCCGGCTTTTTAACGCTTCTGATAAGTCTTTGCATGAACAGCCTAAGCTGCTAATAAGATTCTGATAATTATCATAAGTTTATACAGGATCTTGTGGGGCATAATAAAGTGACAGTTAATTAGCAAATTATTGAAAATTGCCCCGTTTTGCTGTGTCTGTCGTCAAGGGTGACACCGCAAAAGCAGTTATTCTTTGTATGCAGAGAAGTTATATATTTTCTATATCATTTGGGGTTGTTTTACACCAGCGAGTCCTTTTGCGGGAATCACACTCGGTGTGTGAGCGTGAACCTCCGTTCTGGACTTGCAGGAGCGCAGGGCATTATACTGATTTATAATGCTGTGTGTCTCTGCATGACCTTATTGCTGCAGAATCATACCAACAGCTTTATGTCAGTATCATCCTGTAGAAGTCGCTGGTGTGAAACAGCCTTAGGGCTCATTCACACAATCGTGTAAAGCACGTGCTGTGGACCGCAAATTGCGGTCTGCAATGCACAGGCATCATCCATGGGGCAGGCGCATGGGGATCGCAGACCCATTCACTTGAATGGGTCCGTGATCCTTCTGTTCCGCAAAAAGATAGAGCAAGTTCTATCTTTTTGAGTGCGGAAGCACGGAACGGAACCCCAGAAAGCACTCCGTTGTGTTCCGCTCTTCCGTTCCGCATCTCAGGATTTGCAGACCCATTGAAATGGGTGGATCCGCATCCGTGATGCGGAATGGCCACGGAACGTGCCTGTGTATAGCGGATCCGCAAATGTGGTCCACAATTCCGCAACGGGCAGCACACGTTCGTGTAAACGAGCCCTTACTTGCAGTTTTCAAGATCTCTGTTTGCAGTCATGGAGTAAGAGCCTTCATTGTTCATAGCAGACAGTAGAAGTCTTTCCTGGTCATGTGATGGACACAAAGGTGCACAGCTTGTTGCGGTACAGGCGCCTTGGCTGACTTCACATCTGAAAGTAAACAATAGGGGCTCCTATTGAATGACTGCAAGCAGAGATCTGAAGATGCATTTACATGCACAGGTGAACAGCAGAGTTCCTTCCTGACAGTCAGCTGCTGGCTCAATGGAGGTGAAGCGATCGCTCGTCCTCATACAGCTGCATTGTTTCTGGGCAGCAGATCACCGTTTAGAGAGTATGATTTTCTACCCAGAAATTATGGGGCACATTTGTTAAGACCAGAGTTTTAGATGCCGGTCTTAATAAGGCCCTGCGCTGGCAGCGGATCTGCTGGAGTCATGTAGAGGCGCCAGCCTCTTCATAACTTCGGCTGATCCACCGCGGCCCAAAGACTTGTATGGAGCCTGTCTCGTGCAGCCAGGAGAGGGAGCGCAATATGCGTGCTCTTCTCTCCCCTCGTTTTAGAGATCGTGATGGTCTCAGCGCTCAGACTCCCACCAATGTAAATGTTTGATATGTCTCTATGACTTATCAAAAGTTTTTCAAAATGTTTGGGACTCTTTAAATATTGATGGCCTATCCTCAAGATAGCTGAGCAATATCGATTGGAGGGGGTTCGACTCCTGGGACTCCTGCCAATCGGGGGACGCAGATTACAGCGCTCCAGCTTCTTAGTCGTCCAAGCGCAGCACTGTACGTTATATGCAGGCTTTTCTCGGTATTGTAGCCCGGCCCCATTCAGTTGAATGGGACTGAGCTACGCAGAGGTCATGTGACCAATGGCTGTGATGTCACAGGTCGAGGACGTGGCTGCAGTGCTTGCCTGAGCACCAGGACCGCCTCCAGCAGCTGATTGACAGGGGTGCCGGGAGTCGGATCCCAGCAATCAGATATTGATGACCTGTCCTGAGCTTATATCGGTCGATAGAACAAAGCGGCTAAGCACACCTCGTACTAATTTTGGCACATCTGGGAATGTCCGTGTGCCAGAGTCTAAAATTTATACCAGCTATACCTGTTATAATGCCTGGGGTGAAAGTCTCATGAAACTGCATCCCCAGCATCTATTCTTATGAATCTGTATCATGCTGTTCCAGTTTATGAATAAATCGACAACTGGTGTATCCTTACAAAATCTGGCACTGGCAGTATTGATTGGACAGTGCCAGGCTGTGTAGGGACACCCCCCCCCCCCCAGGTGGCACTATCTAGTTTAGGAGGAATAACAGAGGAACGGCAATTATCAGAAAAAATACTCCAGAATTATCTCATGGGGAATGCAATTTTTTATTGAGGGGATGGCTCCTCTTTAGGGCTCATGTACACAATCCTTTTGTGGTCCGCAAAACACAGCCGTGTGCGTTACGCATTTTGCGGAACAGAACATCCAGGCCTTAATAGAACAGTCCTCTCCTTGTCTGTAATGCGGACAACAATAGGAAATGTTCTATGTTTTTGCTGATGCCACGGAATAGACATACAGATGCGGACAGCACACATTGTTCTGTCTGCGTGTTTTGCGTCCCTATTGAAGTGAAGTCCGCACCCGGTGCGTTCATGTGGATGAGCCCTTGAGGTGTTTTAATCAGATCTGTTGGTTACTATTTTACTGATGCCTCCTCTATTAAATATGTTAGTAAATGGCAGTGACACGTCTGCCAAGTCACCCTGTGGGCCACGTGCTTACGTTTTGTTCTACATTCCCATTTTCAATACACTCATCACTTTAATTAGTTGAGCACATTGCAAAATTTCTCACACTGATTTATAACAAATTACAATTACAGGAATCTTCCCTCCCTGTGCGACAGCTTCCCTGTTAGGCCAAGTTCACACATGACCATACACTTTAGGGAGCAGCCAGCCAAACATTCCTCCCAACAACCCCATACACATGCATGCCCAGCTCAGCTGAGCCTGCATATGTTCTCAGTAGGGAGGCTAAGAATAAGCCACTACCAGACCCCTCTGGGGCAGGATTATCTCCCGTGATGACCATAAGATTGGACATGTTGATATCCAGTAGGCCTGACCCTCCACCATACACTTTAGTTGGGTAGCTGGCTATGTAATGTGATGGCCACCTGTAGTGTTTTTGTTATGGTTAAAAGCCATAGAAAGTCTTCCTGCACGTCGCCCCCTTGTCATTCAGGCTCTCTTGCTGACGTTATTTAATAGAATCTCATACTTCCTTGCTTTTGGCCATGTAGCATGGAGACAATGTTATTGCAGATAGGCTTTTCTGTAGTTACATGTACTCAAATGGTGGTCACCCAGGCAGGAAGTTAAAGGGGTTGTCCCATGAAAGCATTCTACATTTTAAAACCAGCACCTGGACCTAAACATTTTTGTAATTTCACGTAATTAAAGATTTAGTATAGCCGCAGAGTTATTCAATAAAATGTATCTGTGTAGCGCCATCTGCAGCTTGTTTTTTTCCTTCTCTCTCCATCCACCTCACAAAGGTGGTCGCACATGCTCAGTTAAAATCTTCAACTGTGACCAGCCATATCTTTTGATAAAAGCTATCGCAGTTAGGCCTCATGCACACAACCATTTGCGGAAAAGAACGGGCAGCCCATTGTAGAAATGCTTATTCTTGTCCGCAAAATGGACAAGAATAGGACATGTTCTATATATTTTTTTTTTGGGGGGCCACGGAACGGAGCAACGGATGCGGACAGCACACGGAGTGCTGTCCGCATCTTTTGCGGCCCCATTGAAGTGAATGGGTCCGCACCGGAGCCGCAAAAACTGCGTCTCGGATGCGGACCAGAACTACGGTCGTGTGCATGAGGCCTTAAAGGGAAAGACCTACAGCATAAAGGACACTCCCCACTGAGCTGTGATGGGGAGAGAGCTACAGCAGAAAGGACACTCCTCACGGAGCTGTGATAGGGAGAGAGCTACAGAAGAAAGGACACGCCCCTGAGTCTGAACTAAATCTAGCTGAGTAGTTGGCGCAATGAATGGAGCAATCGCTGGTTCCATGGGAGGTACAGGGTTGGATCTAGCTTTGTTGGAGATTGTCATGTACTATATGATGTCAGATTTTCAATTTTTTTACATCAATCATGGGCTAACCCCTTTAACAGAGTATTGGCAGCTTCAGTAATAACATATCCTCAAGATATACCATTAATACCTGATTCACCCAGACCCTAGTTAGGCCTTCTGAGCACAATCGTATTTTGCATCCGTGTACCATCCTCATTTTTGTGTGGATTGCACACAAATGTGTTCATTTCAATGGGTCAGCAAAAAACGTAAAAAACAAAATGGAACTACAATTGTATGTCATCCGCATGCTGTCTGCATCCGTCTGTCCGTTATGACAAAAGATAAAACATGTCCTCTTCTTGGCCACCAAATGGAGACCATGAACCCATTGAAGTCAATGTGTCTACAAAAAAATGGATACAACATGGACGTCATCTGTGTTTTGTGCACTGCACGGATACAGTTGTGTGCATGAGGCCTTGGGGAGAGCCGCGTGATCTGATTTACATCTTGCTGTTACTAAGAAGTGACCTGTATGACTGATTTGTGAGGACACCAGCTCCTACTGGTGGTGTCTGGGATCGGAGAATAAATGGGGCTGAGCTCTAATACCAGAGTGGCGCTGAGAGTGGACCCTGCTCTCCAGTGTCTGACAGCCCTCTAGAGGACATGAGATGTATTCACAGGGTACGCCATAAATGTCTGATATGTTTGGCTCCCAGAAGTAAGACCCTCACCTATGTAAAAATCTTAGTTCCGCTGACCCCTGCCGTATTCGATGTGACAGCCACCTCATCAGACGAGTTCCATCCTCAACAAGGGTGCGGGTCATCAAACATTTATGGTGTATCTTCTTTACAGTGGGAATAACCCTTTAAAGGGGTTGAGCAGGGTTTATATATTGATGACCTACCATCAATATCAGATCGGTGGGGGGGGGGGGGGGGGTTTATCCTGACACCTCTGCTGATCAGCTGTTTAAAGAGGAGGCTGCGCTCATGTGAGTGCTGCTTCCTGTTCAGACGTACACTGCGCATAGTCACTCTAGTCTCGGTGCACATCCAGTGCTCGTCCCATTCAAATCAATAGGATGAGTACTTGTGATTACACTGCGCCTCCGCTGTCAGCGAGAAGAGGAAGCAGCACTCACATGAGCCCATCTCCTCTCAAACAGCTGATAGGTCATCAATAAAATAAAAAACCTGCACAACTCCTTTAACATTTTCGATATTACAGCTGTCCCCGCAGTCATACAGGCCACGTCTGCATCATGATTATATGTATATTGGATCATTTTCTGCTCCATAGGCGTCTCTGCGCAGAGCAGTTTTCTGTACACAGAAGGACCTTTGTATTCATCACTGCGATTCCTGACCTTTCTGCTGTCTTTAGCTCTGACATTTCAGACTTTTGCAGATATTCACTTTAAAGGGAACCTGTCACCGGTTTTTAACCATCAGACTCATCGGCATGCTGAGATAGTTCTCCCCCACCCTAAACAGCATAGGGTTTTCTTTTCTTTTTCTTTTTAAACACCTCCAAGTTCTTCTTTTAAAGTCCATTTTCGCTTTTTTCAAGTTATGTAAATTTAATGCTTACCTCATCACTTCCCATTCCTAACCTCACCTCCCATTATAAGAGTGACAGAATCCCCCCTCCGAACTCGCGTCCCAAATCCCGCGCATGTGTAGAACCAGTCACCTCACTCCCTGATGGAAAAAAAATCTAGAATATTCGCCATTAAAAAAGATATAGCACTATATTCTAGATCTTTGTGAATTCTCGAAGTGCTGATATTCGCGATAAAAATTTGCGGTTAGAATATTCACGATCAACACCACTACTGATCATATAATGTATACTGCGCAGCTGTGAGACTTGGCAGAGAAGGGGTGGGGATGAGCAATCGTAGAGGGTGTGTCTTATCCGTTTGTGGGCGTGGCTGCACTCCGAGAGTCAGAGAACGCTGGACTCATCTCTGAAGCGTGGAGGAGACAGGACTCCTCTAAGGTGCATTTACATATATGGAGGGAACATTTATTTTAGCTTTTCTCTGAACTGATAGATTGTTCAGAATTGATTTTAATATCATTATTAATGTATTAAAAAGTATTTATAGAAAAGTTAGTAGATAAATAGGCTTAGAAAGTGATGACAGGTTTCCTTTAAAGACTATTTTTTTGCTTTTACGTTTTAGGGAAATCATACAGACATTGGTATTGAAGGGGTTCTCTGGGGTTTAGCCATTGATGTCGTGTCCCTAGGACACATCAGTATCGGAGCAGAGCGGGTCCAACACCTCACACTACTCCCCCAGTCAGCTGTTTCTGGCGCTGGAACTGCACAGGTTGACTCAGTTGGTTGCTGCCACATTACTCCCATGGTCCCATCCCAGACGTTAATGGCACATCGTTAGGATGTTCTATTAATGTCAGATTGGTGCGGATTCCCAAAGTGAAGGAGAGCATACCACACAAGTGTGGCCACCCTCCATTCATCACTATGGCAGATCTGGAAATAGTTGGGTGTGCTCGCTCAGCTAATTTTTTTGCATCTCCTAGAGCAGGCATGCTCAACCTGCGGCCCTCCAGCTGTTGCAAAACTACAACTCCCAGCATGTCCGAACAGCCTACAGCAGGGCATTGTGGGAGTAGTAGTTTTACAACAGCTGGAGGGCCGCAGGTTGAGCATACCTGTCCTAGAGCAGTGAATGGAGAGCACACTACACATTCTGGAGATAGGTGCTGGTTACCCCCTCTGGGACCTGCTCCTATCTGACATTTTTAGAGTATTCTAGCAACATGCCAAGATTGGTATAACCCTTTAAGTGAATGGTAGCAGCGCTGCATTTCTCAGCTCCATCCACTATACAGCACGGTAGGTGGAGCTGTGTAGCTCTGGTGCCGTAACTACTGCAAAACAAATCTGGTTGTGTGTGTGGGGGCATCTGTCAGCAGTTTTGTCCCTATGGCACTGGCTGACCTGTTACATGTGCACTTGGCAGCTGAAGACATCTGTGTTGGTTCCATGTTCATATGTGGTTTATTTACAAATGCCTATCCAGGCAATAGAACCTGTCAGTGGAGTGGTGCACAGCGATTAAAAACTAACACTGCCCCCTGACATGTTTCGCCAGTATTCTGGCTTCTTCAGGGGTTAATGGGCAGTGTTTGTTTTTAATCGCTGTGCACCACTCCACTGTTAACCAGCAACTTTTGGTCAGGCTGGCCGACTTTGCTGGGTTTGGTTTAGCAATCAAGTTAGTTGTGGTTTTGGCTACTGTGCACTGAGTCCGTGTTGCGGTGTTAGTTGCCACTAATCCCAGTCTGAGATCAACTGAGACGCTTTATGCGCCATTCACATAGTGGGTAGAAAATTCCATTTCTCCCACCACTCTATATGGCTGTTATTACAACCATTCTCAGCTGGCAGAGTCACGGCGGACGGTGGTACGGTAGTGTTCTGCCCTTACAGTGGTAAGGGTGAGAGAGAGTGCACATCTCTTCACCCTGCTAAATTGTCAAAGCAATACACCTACCAGTGAAGTGGTGTACTGTGTTTTTAACACCCCTTAATTTTTTGGTTCTGTTTAAGTTCAATTAACCACTTCAGCCCCGCTAGGTGAAACCCCCTTCATGACCAGAGCACTTTTTACACTTCGGCACTACACTACTTTCACCGTTTATCGCTCGGTCATGCAACTTACCACCCAAATGAATTTTACCTCCTTTTCTTCTCACTAATGGAGCTTTCATTTGGTGGTATTTCATTGCTGCTGGCATTTTTACTTTTTTTGTTATTAATCAAAATGTAATGATTTTTTTGCAAAAAAATGACATTTTTCACTTTCAGCTGTAAAATTTTGCAAAAAAAACGACATCCATATATAAATTTTTCACCAAATTTATTGTTCTACATGTCTTTGATAAAAAAAAATGTTTGGGCAAAAAAAAAAATGGTTTGGGTAAAAGTTATAGCATTTACAAACTATGGTACAAAAATGTGAATTTCCGCTTTTTGAAACAGCTCTGACTTTCTGAGCACCTGTCATGTTTCCTGAGGTTCTACAATGCCCAAACAGTAGAAAAACCCCACAAATGACCCCATTTCGGAAAGTAGACACCCTAAGGTATTCGCTGATGGGCATAGTGAGTTCATAGAACTTTTTATTTTTTGTCACAAGTTAGCGGAAAATGATGATTTTTTTTTTTTTCTCTTTTTTCCTTACAAAGTCTCATATTCCACTAACTTGCGACAAAAAATAAAAAATTCGAGGAACTCGCCGTGCCCCTCACGGAATACCTTGGGGTGTCTTCTTTCCAAAATGGGGTCACTTGTGGCGTAGTTATACTGCCCTGGCAATTTAGGGGCCCAAATGTGTGAGAAGTACTTTGCAATCAAAATCTGTAAAAAATGACCGGTGAAATCCGAAAGGTGCACTTTGGAATATGTGCCCCTTTGCCCACCTTGGCATCAAAAAAGTGTCACACATCTGGTATCGCCGTACTCAGGAGAAGTTGGGGAATGTGTTTTGGGGTGTCATTTTACATATACCCATGCTGGGTGAGAAATATCTTTGCAAAAGACAACTTTTCCCATTTTTTTATACAAAGTTGGCATTTGACCAAGATATTTTTCTCACCCAGCATGGGTATATGTAAAATGACACCCCAAAACACATTGCCCAACTTCTCCTGAGTACGGCGATACCAGATGTGTCACACTTTTTTGCTGCCAAGGTGGGCAAAGGGGCACATATTCCAAAGTGCACCTTTCGGATTTTGCAGGGCATTTTTTACACATTTTGATTGCAAAGTTCTTCTCACACATTTGGGCCCCTAAATTGCCAGGGCAGTATAACTACGCCACAAGTGACCCCATTTTGGAAAGAAGACACCCCAAGGTATTCCGTGAGGGGCATGGCGAGTTCCTAGAATTTTTAATTTTTTGTCGCAAGTTAGTGGAATATGAGACTTTGTAAGGAAAAAAGAAAAAAAAAGAAAAATCATCATTTTCCGCTAAATTGTGACAAAAAATAAAAAATTCTAGGAACTTGCCGTGCCCCCCACGGAATACCTTGGGGTGTCTTCTTTCCAAAATGGGGTCACTTGTGGCGTAGTTATACTGCCCTGGCAATTTAGGGGCCCAAATGTGTAAGAAGTACCTTGCAATCAAAATGTGTAAAAAATGGCCTGCGAAATCCGAAAGGTGCCCCTTTGCCCACCTTGGCTGCAAAAAAGTGTCACACATGTGGTATCGCCGTACTCAGGAGAAGTTGGGCAATGTGTTTTGGGGGGTCATTTTACATATACCCATGCTGGGTGAGAGAAATATCTTGGCAAAAGACAACTTTTCCCATTTTTTTATACAAAGTTGGCATTTGACCAAGATATTTCTCTCACCCAGCATGGGTATATGTAAAATGACACCCCAAAACACATTCCCCAACTTCTCCTGAGTACGGCGATACCACATGTGTGACACTTTTTTGCAGCCTAGATGCGCAAAGGGGCCCAAATTCCTTTTAGGAGGGCATTTTTAGACATTTGGATCCCAGACTTCTTCTCACGCTTTAGGGCCCCTAAAAATCCAGGGCAGTATAAATACCCCACATGTAACCCCACTTTGGAAAGAAGACACCCCAAGGTATTCAATGAGGGGCCTGGCGAGTTCCTAGAATTTTTTTTTTTTTTGCATAAGTTAGCGGATATTGATTTTTTTTTTTTGTTTTTTTTCTCACAAAGTCTCACTTTCCGCTAACTTAGGACAAAAATTTCAATCTTTCATGGACTCAATATGCCCCTCACGAAATACCTTGGGGTGTCTTCTTTCCGAAATGGGGTCACATGTGGGGTATTTATACTGCCCTGGCTTTTTAGGGGCCCTAAAGCGTGAGAAGAAGTCTGGAATATAAATGTCTAAAAATGTTTACGCATTTGGATTCCGTGAGGGGTATGGTGCGTCCATGTGAGATTTTATTTTTTGACACAAGTTAGTGGAATATGAGACTTTGTAAGAAAAAACAAAA
Source organism: Bufo gargarizans (assembly GCF_014858855.1). NCBI lineage: Eukaryota > Metazoa > Chordata > Amphibia > Anura > Bufonidae > Bufo > Bufo gargarizans. Next base: position 480,937,386 of record NC_058083.1, read on the forward strand.
ACAAACAAAAAATTTCCGCTAACTTGTGCCAAAAAAAAATGGCTGAATGGAGCCTCACCAGGGGGGGAGTGATCAATGACAGGGGGGTGATCAATGACAGGGGGGTGATCACCCATATAGACTCCCTGATCACCCCCCTGTCATTGATCACCCCCCCTGTAAGGCTCCATTCAGACACCCGCATGATTTTTTACGGATCCATGGATCCATGGATCGGATCCACAGAACGCATGCGGACGTCTGAATGGAGCCTTACAGGGGGGTTATCAATGACAGGGGGTGATCAGGGTAATCAGGGTGATCACCCCCCTGTCACTGATCACCCCCCTGTCACTGATCACCCCCCCTGTAAGGCTCCATTCGGACATCCGCATGATTTTTTACGGATCCATGGATACATGGATCGGATCCACAGAACGCATGCGGACGTCTGAATGGAGCCTTACAGGGGGGTTATCAATGACAGGTGGTGATCAGGGTAATCACCCCCCTGTCACTGATCACCCCCCCGTAAGGCTCCATTCAGACATCCGCATGATTTTTTACGGATCCATGGATACATGGATCGGATCCACAAAATGCATGCGGACGTCTGAATGGAGCCTTACAGGGGGGTTATCAATGACAGGGGGTGATCAGGGTAATCAGGGTGATCACCCCCCTGTCACTGATCACCCCCCCTGTAAGGCTCCATTCAGACATCCGCATGATTTTTTACGGATCCATGGATACATGGATCGGATCCACAAAACGCATGCGGACGTCTGAATGGAGCCTTACAGGGGGGTTATCAATGACAGGGGGGTGATCAGGGAGTGTATATGGGTGATCACCCGCCTGTCATTGATCACCCCCTGTAAGGCCCCATTCAGACGTCCGCATGTGTTTTGCGGATCCGATCCATGTATCCATGGATCCGTAAAAATCATGCGGACGTCTGAATGGTGCCTTACAGGGGGGTGATCAATGACAGGGGGTGATCAGGGAGTGTATATGGGTGATCACCCGCCTGTCATTGATCACCCCCCTGTAAGGCTCCATTCAGACGTCCGTATGCTTTTTGCGGATCCGATCCATGTATCCGTGGATCCGTAAAAATCATACGGACGTCTGAACGGAGCCTGACAGGGGGGTGATCAATGACAGGGGGGTGATCAATGACAGGGGGGTGATCAATGACAGGGCGGTGATCAATGACAGGGGGGTGATCAGGGAGTTTATATGGGGTGATCAGGGGTTTATAAGGGGTTAATAAGTGACCGGGGGGGGTGTAGTGTAGTGTAGTGTGGTGTTTGGTGCGACTGTACTGACCTACCTGAGTCCTCTGGTGGTCGATCCTAACAAAAGGGACCACCAGAGGACCAGGTAGGAGGTATATTAGACGCTGTTATGAAAACAGCGTCTAATATACCTGTTAGGGGTTAAAAAATTCGGATCTCCAGCCTGCCAGCGAGCGATCGCCGCTGGCAGGCTGGAGATCCACTCGCTTACCTTCCGTTCCTGTGAGCGCGCACGCCTGTGTGCGCGCGTTCACAGGAAATCCCGGCCCTCGCGAGATGACGCGTATATGCGTCGTCGTGCGCAGGGCTGCCACCTCCGGACAGCACATCTGCGTTAGGCGGTCCGGAGGTGGTTAAAGAGTGCACCTCGCACACACTTAGCATTTAGGTTTTACTTGTATTCAAATAAAAGTGAAGTATTAATTTATACCTGGGACAAGACGGGTTCTATTGCCTGGATAGGCATTTGTAAATAAACTAGTAACATTACCTTACCCAGGTCAGGTCCTAATTATATTCATGTTCATATGTGCCCACATTGCTGAGAAAAATGAGATTTTAATATATGCAAATAAGCCTCTAGGAGCAACGGGGGCGTTACTGTTACACCTTAAAGGTCAGCTCTCTCTGCAACTGCCGTGTCCTCTGCACCTGGCCCTGTCAATGAGAGTGCAGAGAGAGGAGCCTCTAGGTGTAACGGTAACGCCCCCGTTGCTCCTAGAGGCTTATTTGCATATATTAAAGCATCATTTTTCTCAGCAATGAGGCCACATATGAACATGGGACCAACACAGATGTCTTCAGCTGCCAAGCGCACATGTAACAGGTCAGCCGGTGTCATAGGTACAAAACTGCTGACAGATGCCCTTTAAAGAGATTGTTTGGGCTTTTAATATTGATGACCTATCCTCAGGATAGGTCATCAATATCAGATCAGCGGTGGTCCGACACCTAGCATCCCTGGCGATCAGCTGTATCAGGATACGGCGCACGCAGTGCAAACGTAATGTCTCCTTTCTCTCTTCCTGTCCACTGCTGCTGTCTTTGGTCTTTGCCATATACAGCAGCAGTAAACAGGAAGAGAGAAGGGAGACGGCAGTGATCCTAAACACACCTCAAAATCCACAATAGACTACCTCAAAAGGCGCAAGCTAAAGTTTTTAACAAGGCCCTGCCAGTCCCCTGATCTGAACATGTATGAAAATCTGTGGCTAGACCTCATGAAAGCAGTGCATGCAAGACGGCCCAGGAATCTTACAGAACTGGAAGACTTTTCCAAGGAAGAATGGATAAAAATCCCTCAAACGAGAATTGAAAGACTGGCTGCAAAAAGCGTTTACAAACTCATCTTCAACTTTCTAAACATTTCACAGTAGCAGTAATTTTGACCAGGGGTGTATGTGTGTGTGTGTGTATATATATATATATATATATATAATTACACACACTGTTCACAGCCCGTGCCTGCTTTCTGTGAGTGGAAAATGAAGCTTCCTTGGTGTGTTCTGTGGCCCTGGCACATGAATTATTCAGCTCCTGGTGTACGGTTACATGCTGCCTAGTGATGACTTCATTGTCCATTGCATTAGGCTACATATAATATACATGCATTCTCTCCAGGATCCATGTCTATGTACAGTCCTTTATAGAACACTTAGCATTTACAATTTGAAGGCTCAGATGATATGTGTCACACTGATATTGCAAATGTATATAGGTTTTGCATGATGGAATCACAGATGCACAGAGGTCTCTCTAAACCAATCTAGCTCTAAATAGTAATATGTTGAACCCAGTCCAAATCTATTTTTTTGTTTGCACAGCTTCTCTAGATGTATACAATGGCATCCAGCCACAGCTCTTCGATAGTGCCTCAGTCAAACAGCAGCAAACCTTTGTATAGAAAAGGACTGGATCCTTCACAGCAGTTAGGACTGGTACGCTCACTTCCTGATGTTTGCCCCAAAGAGCCTACAGGTAAGTGTCCTAAGTCACAAATTGTTTTCATTTTTTTTCACTGCATTATATTGTAAGGACAAATACTGTGTTTATTGTTGAGCAAATCGAAGCATCAAAAAATGAATTTTATCCGAAATTTAGAAAAAATTAAATTTGCTGGGAAGCCGAATTTCATTGTGCTTCAGGGTAACGAATCAATTTTTCCTAAAATGGTGGCTGAAAATAAAAAAATATATACTTTCCTCATCCACTTGATCGCAGAGAGGCCATCCGCTTCTACTGGTTCTTTAGTGGGTTTTCTTAAATCAAGACGGGAGCGGACGGCTTCTCCGTGATCAAGTGGATGAGGTGAATGTAATATATATTTTCTTTAACCCCGGATTAATCCCCTGAGCACTTGAATGTGAGTCTCAGATGCCGTGATCAGTATTGAACGCAGCATCTTTGGGGTTAAATGACGGGGGTCATTGCGATCGCCGTTTCCCATTATTGCACCCACTCCATACAGTGAAAAACAATTTGTGACGAATTAATTCGTAATAAATTGAATTTCTTGACTAAGGTCAGTGAAACTGCCGAATCGAGTTTTGAAAACTTCACTCGTCTCTAATTGTGTTGTACAAAACGTCTCTTCCAAGCCTGTTGCTCAGTGTACAGGAAGGCTATAAATTACTAGCTGCTATGATGTCTCCTATACACAGATGAGGACATCCTGCTCCCTTATCTCTGTCGTACAGTCTCCGAAGCAGCAGCATGGAGTATATTATACAGCGGTAACTAGCAGCGTAGTTGTGAATCCAGTGCTGTGGTGAGATAGAAAATTAACTAGAGCCAGTAGAAGCAGCATCTTGGGGCCTCTTCCTCTCTCTAAGGCCTCTTGCACACTAACGTATTTTCATTCCGTGTCCGTTCCGTTTTTTTGCGCACAGTATACGGAACTATTTATTTCAATGGGTCCGCAAAAAATAAAAACCGGTAGGTACTCCGTGTGCATTCCGTTTCTGTATTTCCGTTTTGCAAAAGAATAGAACATGTCCTATTATTGTCTGCATTACGGACAAGGATAGGACCACAAAATACGGAATGCACACGGATGTCATCCGCATTTTTTGCGGACCGCAAAATACATACGGTCATGTGCAAGAGGCCTTACTCAGCAACTCGCACCTTCTACACACGTACTACTGTGGGTAGCAAGGAAAGAGAAGTGGCTCATAAGTGGAGAAAGAGACTTTTTTCCTTTTCCTTAGGTTCCTTAGATTTCTTGGCACTTTTTATGCAGAGTTGGTTGAGAGTGCACTGTCTATTTAACAACAGGATTTAGAGCCTGACTTCCAGTATATATTATTGTAGCTTTATATTTGCAACTTCAAGTAAGATGTTAATTATTCAAAATGCACACATTTTGAAGGGGCTCTTCAGGCTTAAATAATGATGTCCTGTCCCAGCACCACTGCCGATCAGCTGTTTAAAGGGACTGCAGCACTGGGATGATTGATGTTGCCTTTTCCTTGGCCTGTGACGTCACGTCCATCAGCCTCATTGCCTCAGATGTATTCAAGTGAGTCAAGCACATCAGCTATATAATGTGTGGGGCAGTGTTTGGTATACTATGCAGAGGCACCTTCAAACAGTTGATTGATGGGGTGCTGAGAGTCAGACCCCCACCTGTCTGAGAGTAGGTCAGCATTCAAATTTTGTTTCCAGAATACTAGAGCTGCACTATGTGTCTTAGCCAGCTGTCTCTCCTGTTTCCTTCATACCATTAATTAAAAACGACAACTGCATTCTTCTTGGGGTGCATTTACATGACAGTATATACATTTTTGCAGACCACAAATTCCAGATCCGCAAGACATGGAAACATGCCGTCTGCGTTACGCATTTTGTGGATCAGAACGTCCTGCCATTTGACAGAAATGCCTATTCTTGTCCACAAAACGAACATGTTCTATCTTTTTTTTTTTTTTTTGTGGGGCCGCGGAACTGACATGAACCTTTTGCGGCCCCATTGAAAGGAATGGGTCGCAACACGGTAGTGTGAATGGACCCTTACATGTACTATTTCACACTAGACAGATTTTAATGGTGACAGGACATAACTGAACATACACTGAGAGCCTGCAGGCTGGAAGAGGGGACCTACAGTCTGCTGGAAGATGTCACCTTTCTCTGATGAGATATATTTCCAAATTTTAGGAATTCACATGTATTACTGATTTATTCAGGCACGAGTATGATATATAAGATTGTAAAAAAAAAAAAAAGGCATTGATTAGTAATGAACCATAAATATGCTATATCTATTCTACATTGAATATAAAGTGTGCAGCGGTTCGTTGTCATTTACTGGAGGAACGTGTTGTAGGTAACGTGACTTACTTAATCCTTCTTCTCTTTCATGTAGGTGATTCTAACAGTTTGAGTAATGAGCCGTCTGTGGTCGCCGATCAGCACAAATGGACTATTTATCATTCCAAAGTGAACCTCCCAGCAGCATTAAATGACCCCCGGCTCGCAAAGCGGGAATCGGACTTCTTTACGAAGACATGGGGTCAGGACTTTGTGGAAATGGATGTCTTGCCCTCACCCTACCTCCCACCTATCAATAAGGAAAACTTTTCATCTTATATCCAGCAAACCAGCCTAGTAAGACAAACCATCTCTTCTAAGGTTTTCATAAGCTGGCCATACACTAAAGATTTCAGGCGGCCATCTTCTGTTGCTGTTCATGGTAGACCTGTAAACGTCATGCTGGATGACAGTCAAAATCACAAATAGCCAGTCGATCTCTACTTTGATCTGCCACCTGAACTGGGCTCGTTTTCAATGGCTTCTGTCACCAGTTTCCTAGCATTGGAAGAGGCTGACCTTAGACCTGTGCGCTGGTCAGCAGAATTGATCTGTCTTGGTCCCATCCTGATAGGTGGTCGCATTTTGGTGAAAAAAAACAAACAGTTTTAATATATGCAAATGAGCCTCTAGGTGCAATGGGGGCATTGCTGTTACTCCTAGAGGCTCAGTTCTCCCTCCTTCTGCGACCCCTGTATTTTGATTGACTAGGCCAAGCATTGTGAATGTCATCACAGCTGGTCGTGACTTCTCCTAAAGTCTCCTGCTGATCGGTGTGGTTCAGCAACTGACGCAGGCATAGTATAGAAAAGAGGCTCGCTGGCAGTTCTCTTCTGTAGTGCACCTGCATTGGTTACTGAACCACACGGAGCAGATGAAAGACTTTGAGAAGTAAGGGCCAGGTGCTATGACGTTCACAATACCTGGCCCTGTCAATCAAAGTGCAGTGCAACCACATATCGGGCACTCCCATAGAAATGAATGCACAGCAGCCGTGCATGCATGGTGCGCCCTCCTTCAGTTTGCACGCTCCGTTGCTCACCTCTCGGACATTGAGGGCATATCCTAGCAACATTCCACCAATGTATGAGATGGGACAACCTTTTAACATAATGCTACAAAACATTTTTGGCTTCTCCACAACACCCAGAGATGCTTAATGAATGTGTTTCCTGCTCAATTTTTTCTTCAGAGAGAAAAAAATCACGAACGGTGGAAGTCGATATGTCCTCCAAAAGATGACTGTAGTAGGATAGCATTTTCACATGGTATGTCCTTATTAAGAACGTTGGACTGGTTATTATATACGCCTCTATATTCGTATTACGCATTCCTTTCATTCATTTTTTTAACTGTGATATTTGTCAGCAGATCCTGGTGATTTGGGGTGGGGGAGCGATTCCACAAGTTGTACTTTTGCTTTTCAGTAGTTTTTCCACCATAGGGGACTTAGTCTCTCATCTTTTGCATCCCTATAGAATTAAACGGTTATTCCCATATCGCTAGGGTTTGCCATTACATCGCCTGGGGGGTCCAACCTCTTTGACCATACCATCTCTGATGGCTTTAACTCTGCACCCTCTCCTATGTTTTCCCTGCACAGCGGAGCTCCCATCCATCCAGTTGTACAGGGAACTGCTACCAGCCCTATGCAGAGAAAGCAGCTCTAAATCTGGTGGGGGGTCCAGAGATCAGAGCCTCACCGCTCATCATCAAATGATGGCATATCCTTACAGTATGCCACGATGAGAATACCCCTTTAATACGCTCAGCATAAGTAAACATTCATTGCAGTGAAAGACTTGGATCCATTTGTGTAACGTACTGCTACGCCTTGTTACTTAGTTATGTAAGGCCTCATAGCGCCATACTCCCTTCCTTGCAGCACACTATAGCTCATGGAGGTGTACAGTCAGACATTTCTTACAGATTGTACAATGTTATGTTTTATTTTTTTCCTTTTAAGTTCTGAAAGGATTTTGCTTCATAGATTTCAGTTTCTAGTTCCGTCATTTAGTGGTTCAGTTCTGCGTAGTGCAGGAAGTGAAACGCTCGAGAGCAGCAGTTTTGTGCTCGTAACAATGACCCGGAGACCTCACAGTTAATAAGATTTAATCTCTTTTTAATTTTTTCTTTCTCTTTTTGAACTTCTTTTTTATTTACTGTAAAAGGCCAACAGAGCACAGAATGCAGGAGAGATCCACTTATAATACGAGAAGATATGATGGTTACAAAAGCTTCTTAACAAAGACAGTCATCACATTTTGGGTGCTGCAGTCACACGATGCAAGCTTTTCAAACCTGGGGTTATTTAAAGGGAACCTGTCATCAACTTTATGCTGACCGTACTGAAGACAGTATAAAGTAGTGACAGAAATGCTGATCTCAGCGGTGTGTCGCTCATCAGCTAAAAGTAAGTGGTTGCCGAGAACCAACATCACAATCGTTGCTGACTGGGCCTGGAAAAGAGTCACAGCCACCTGAGAAGAGTCCTGGTTATTCATGAACTCCTGCTCTCCCGCCCACCTGCTGATGGCTGACAGTCTTCTACCTAGTTTTCTCCCTTTCTCTCTAGGAGAGAACTGCCAATCATCAGCAGATGGGCGAGAGAGCAGGAGATTATAATAACCAGGACTCTTCTCAGGTAGATTTGACTCTTTTCAAGGCCTGGGCTGCAATGATTATGATGCTGGCTCTTGGCAACCACTTACTATTAGCTCATGAGTGACACTCCGCTGAAATCAGCATTTCTGTCACTACTTTATATTGCCCTCAGTACGGTCAGCATAAAGTTGATGTCTGGTTCCCTTTAAGCTCCCATAGTATTTTGCCCTGATGCATATGGTGGTTCATACTGTCCAGTAATAATACATTTCCCCCCTCCCCATTTAGGGTCCATTCACACATTCGCAAGTGTTTTGCGGTTCCCAAATTGCAGAGCCGCAAAACACTGACACTGGCCATGTGCGTTCCACATTTTGCGGACCGCACATGGCCGGCCCTGTGATAGAAATGCCTATTCTTGTCCATGGCTGCGGACTAGAATAGGACATGCTTTATCTTATTTGCAGGCTGCGAAATGGAACTATGGATGTGGCCAGCACACAGTGCGCTGTCCACATCTTTTGTGGCCCCATTGAAATGAATGGGTCCGCTCCAGTTCTGCAAAATTGCAGAACAGATGTGGACCCAGTCATACGGACATGTGAATGAACCCTTATAAGAACTATGTAAAAGAACTGATTTGCATACATCAACCAACAAGATCTCTGCTTTTATTTCCTTGCTGTGGAAAAATGAGATGGGTAAGGCTGTATTCACACGTCCGCAATGTGTTTTGCGGATACACGGAGACACGGATCCGCAAAACACGGAAAGCGGCAATGTGCTTTCCGCATTTTGCGGACCGCACATTGCCGACATAATAGAATATGCCTGTTCTTGTCCGCAATTGCGGACAAGAATAGGACATGTTCTATTTTTTTGCGGAAACGGAAGCACGGATGCGGAAGTGCGGATCCGCAAATGTGGATGCGGACAGCACATTCCATCCCCATAGAGAATGAATGGGTCCGCACCCTTTCCGCAAAATTGCGGAAAGGATGCGGACCCATTTTGCGGACGTGTGAATGGAGCCTAAAGCTTCCATGCTTTTCTCTGAAGGAATATAATAATGTTTTTGCATGAAGTGCATAATATTATCATGGCACATGTCCATTGGCCCAAACAGTTCAGTGGAGGGCTTCCCTCACTCTAAATTCCCCCCCTATTAGACTCCATTCACACGTCCGTAACGTGTTTGCCGTGTCCGTGTTTTGCGGATCCACCAATGTGCGTTCCGCATTTTGCGGACCGCACATCACCAGCACTAATAGAATATGCCTATTCTTGTCCGCATTTCCGGAGCCAGGCCGCACTTCGTGTGGCCCCATAGAAATGAATGGGTGCGCAATTCCATTCCGCAAAATGCAGAACGAAATTGCGGACGTGTGAATGGGGCCTTAGAGTGGCAAGGTGCTGGCCCCCTGGTGCTCGATCTTGCTCATTTGCACATACATAAAAGCACACACATTTCTGCAGCTGTTTAACATACAGACAAAAGAAAGACATCATTTGAATCAGCATAATCAACCCTGTCAGTCAGTATGCTTGCTTTAGGGCTGATCATGCTGACAGTCTCTTTAAATCTGGAGGAGCAGAAGGTTAAAGTGAGATAATCCATTATTTCACAAAAAATGAGGGTATCATATTTTTGTCAGCACTTTCCCCGGCATTTTAATAATCTCCTGTTTACTGTTGTATAACATCTGTTCTCTGCAGTGGCACTCCATGAAGTGTGACGTAGATCTTACACAAGAAGTGACAGCAGTCAGTGATCCTTGAGAATGTGCTTGTTGTTGATATGTACTGAATTGCTTTGTCTTCTCACCAAATTCTCAGAATTTTACTTTATATATTTCTAGGTAGTAAATCAAGGGCAGATCTGGATCAAGTACCTAAGGTAAATCAAGTGATGTTAGCGAAACTGAAATGTCTGCACATTTAGGCCTCATTCACATTTCCGTGTCCATAATGAGATCCTTGAGAAGCTGGTGTTTCGTCCGTGAAGATGACCATGTGTCCATTTTTTGCCCTCCGTGTTTCCTCCATATTCCACATGCACCGCTAGGCTGACAATTGGTTTCCAGAACATCTCCTACCAATGGTTTGAGAAAAATCAATGGTTGAACATGGATGTCATCCGGTTTCTGTGTTTTTTCACAGACCCATAGACTTCAATAGCCTGTTCACATGTTGCAGTAGTGTCTATCTCCATTGTTTTTTCACTGACTCACATCAGTGGAAAACCACTGAAGTGTGAATAAAACACTTAAAAAAAATAAAAATCAATGGAGCGGTGTGATGTCCATGGAGAATGCGGACAACACACGTCTGTGTTTCACTGAAGTGTGAACCAGGCCTCACATGTCTCCTGTCGGTTTATCTTACTAGACAAGTCTTTTTATTTCCACTTTTTAAAAAAATATATAACGGTATATACCAATAATGTTGATGTGTCCTGAAGTTACTTTTACAAGACTGCAGCTTTTTGTTTGTATCTGGCGGCTTCATTTTTTTTTTTTTTATAACAACATTTTTATTCAGATCAGGCATTAGGCAAAGTTGTACAAAAAGTTGTACAGTACATACAATGGTCAATTCCGTACACAGAAATATAACAAATCAGAAGATGTAAGTTTAACATCAGGCTTCATTTTTTTGTTTTTAATGTAAATCCTTTCTACCTTTTTAAGGCTTATTTCACATGAGCGTGTTCGGCCTGGGAAACAGCTCTGTTTGACAGCCTCAATTAACAATGACTTTTGATACTGCAAGTTCCCGCCTGGCCGTGGACCTACTGTACCAGATATGCAGCATTATTCGAGTACAGTACAGCAGACCTGCGATCATGTAGGCGCTCACAGCATCATACACTGCCTGTACAAAAAAAAAAAAAAAGATTCTCAATGGGGTTAAGGTCTGGACTCTGTGGTGGCCAATCCATGTGTGAAAATTGTCTCATGCTCCCTGAACCATTCTGTCACAATTTGAGCCCGATGAATCCTGGCATTGTCATCTTGGAATATGCCCGTGCCATCAGGGAAGAACAAATCCATTGATGGATTAATCTGGTCATTCAGTATGTTCAGGTAGTCGCTGACCTCATTCTTGGAGCACATACTGTTGCTGAACCTAGACCTGACCAACTGCAGCAACCCCAGATCATAGCACTGCCCCCACAGGCTTGTACAGTAGGCACTAGGCATGATGGGTGCATCACTTCATCTGCCTCTCTTCTTACCCTGATGCGCCCATCACTCTGGAACAGGGTAAATCTGGACTCCTCAGACCACATGACCTTCTTCCATTGCTCCAGAGTCCAATCTTTATGCTCCCTAGCAAATTGAAGCCTTTTTTTCTGGTTTGCCTCACTGATTAGTGGTTTTCTTATGGCTACACAGCTGTTCAGTCCCAATCCCTTGAGTTCCCTTCGCATTGTGCGTGTGGAAATGCAATTACTTTCACTATTAAACATAGCCCTGAGTTCCACTGGTTTTCTTTGATTTGATTTCACCAAACGTTTAAGTGATCGCTGATCACGATCATTCAGGATTTTTTTCCCCACCACATTTTTCCTCGAATACGATGGGTCCCCACTATCCTTCCAGTTTTTAATAATGCGCTGGACATTAGTAGTTTCTGCAATCTCCTTAGATGTTGTCTCTGATTGATGCATGCCAATGATTTGACCCTTCTCAAACAGACTAACATCTTTTCCACGACCATGAGATGTGTCTTTCGACATAGCTGTTTAAGAAATGAGAAGCAACTCATTGCACCAGTTGGGGTTAAATAACTTGTTGCCAGCTAAAACATAATCGCCCCTGCAGTAATTATCCAATAGGAGGCTCAGAACTATTTGCTTAGTTAAATCTTAGTTGGACAGGCAGTGAGTTTAATTAAGAAATAAAAGGAGCATTTAGTTTGATTTCTGTTGCATTACACTGCTGCCGGACTTCTTGAGAAATACCCATGGGACAACATATGCCCAGATGCTCTATTAGGACAGTAATATAGTTTGTCTGAAAAAGGACATACAACCATCTAGTTTAGACTATTATCTGGCAAAGTTGGTTCAGAGGAAGGCATGTGGATGTAACTGTAACCATATTGTGTACTTTCAGTGGAAAACTGTCTCACAGCGGTCACAAAAATTAGCAGATGGTCGGAATACACACACACACAATGGTGGAACTTCTAGCAATGAAATGTTGGCTAAAGTGGGAGTGTGTTGCATAAGTAAAAGGAGTCAGAATTACATGAAAAAATTAAATTCTTATTACTTTCCAGATCTTCATGAAACCAGACTTTGCTTTGGATGACTCCTTAACATTTAATGCAGTTTTGCCATGGTCCCATTTCAGTAGTGCAAGTGGTAAAGGGAGCAGAGATGCTGCATCGGCCAAACTGCTGCAGGAAAAGGTAACTGATATGTATAACGGCCGTGCTTCTTATTTACAGCAGTTTCCCACTAAATGCCATAATAAGCATAAAAAAAGCATTCATTGAAAATCATTGTGTCTAAATACCTGTTGTAAAGCCCAGACGGTCCTTGTTACTTCTTCTCCCTGGCTGTTAAATTGGGTGAGTTCTTACACACATAACTGACAGCAGCAGCCGCCCTACTACAAGCTCGAGGCTACTTGACTGCTCCTCACTCAGTTGCATGGCTCTCGGGGAATGAACTTCACTAAATTAGAGGGCCAAAGGTTTAAAAGTAAAATCAGGAAGTATTACTTTACTGAGAGAGTAGTGGATGCATGGAATAGCCTCCTGCAGAAGTGGTAGCTGCAAATACAGTGAGGGAGTTTAAGCATGCATGGGATAGGCATAAGGCCATCCTTCATATAAGATAGGGCCAGGGGCTATCCATAGTATTTAGTATATTGGGCAGACTAGATGGGCCAAATGGTTCTTATCTGCCGACACATTCTATGTTTCTATCTGCAGCCTTAGAGTACCGCCACACGTACCATAAAAGGTGCAGAATTGTGTGCGATAAAGCTGTAGATATTACTGTAGCAGCACAGCAGATGAGATTGTTTGAAATCCCATCCACATGCTGCGGTCATTTTGTCAATAATGCAATCTGCACATAACTTGATGCAGGGTCCGGATTTTAAAGGGAACCTGTCACCGGGCTTTTGGGTATAGAGCTGAGGACATGGGTTGCTAGATGGCCGCTAGCACATCCGCAATACCCAGTCCCCATAGCTCTGTGTGCTTTTATCGTGTCAAAAAACCGATTTGATACATATGCAAATTAACCTGAGATGAGTCCTGTCCCTGACTCATCTCACGTACAGGACTCATCTCAGGTTAATTTGCATATGTATCAAATCGGTTTTTTGACACGATAAAAGCACACAGAGCTATGGGGACTGGGTATTGCGGATGTGCTAGCGGCCATCTAGCAGCCCATGTCCTCAGCTCTATACACAAAATCCCGGTGACAGGTTCTCTTTAAGTACAAAGCATGTCAATTTATATTGCAGATTTCACCCTTTGCAATGCAAAGTGTAAATATACGGCACATCTGCAAAATCTGCATTATTTGTTGCAGGTTTTGCGGCTGTGGATTTTGGCCAGATAGGATATGGATTTTCCACTGCAGAAAGTCCATAGCATCTCCACCATATGTTGCCATACCCTTACTTTCTGCTTGACCGTGCACAAGACATATATGGCAGACCTGTACAAGGATTCTATGTTCTGTACATGCATGAAAAAAATGTGCACTCGGACTCCATTCATATCAAGAGAAAGCACTGCTACATGTGTACTCATCATAAGTAGGAATTTATCATATAAACCATTAAGAAGTTTTCATTCTATATTGTATAGATTTTTATTTCCATTATCTAACATATGAGAAGGTATTTTTTCCGAGGGCTTTCGGGTCCATGCTGGATGTTGCAGATCTCGGACCCATTCAAGTCAATTGGTATGCAAACAGAGTTCACACAGCCAGTGCCCATGCATTGCAGACCTCTATTTGGGGTCCGCAGCATGGGGCCCTTACGCTCATGGGCATGAGCACTAACTCTATGACTGTGGGAAGAAAGCTGAGGATTTGGGGTTCTTTAAATGACCTGCATGTGGTAGATAACACCCTACACTGTGGTGTCCAGCAATATTTTCAGGGTCTCCTGACTGTTTTTGTGTGTCCCTCCAAAAGCAAAAATCTGATTGGTCCACTTATCACTGAGTGGATATGTACATGGATGTTAGCTGAGGTCCGCACTGTTCTAGATGGTCACCACCTGCACATGTTTCTCTCTTGTTCCAGCTGAGCCACTATTTGGACATTATCGAGGTGAACATCGCCCATCAGATTTCCTTACGCTCTGAAGCCTTTTTTCACGCAATGACCTCCCAGCACGAGCTGCAGGACTACCTCAGGAAGACTTCCCAGGCTGTAAAGATGCTGCGGGACAAGATCTCTCAGATAGACAGAGTAATGTGTGAGGGATCTCTACGAATCCTACGGCAGGCCATGACGAGAAATAACTGTATTAAAGTGTACAATAAGCTGAAATTAATGGCTACAGTGCACCAGACTCAGCCTACAGTTCAGCTCCTGCTTTCCACCTCTGAATATGTTGGGGCCCTGGACCTAATAGCAACAACTCAAGAAGTTTTGCAGCAGGAACTTCAGGGCATTCACAGTTTTCGGTAAGTGACTTATAATAACACTATTTGTTCTGTTTTACAAGGCACTCCTCTTGATAGTTACAGTGATGCCCACTGTCCCTCCTGTCTGCCTGCCTAGTACTAAGGCCACATTCGCATAAGGCAGCGGTGATACAGCCGAGTCGCGCCATTACATCACCACGACCTTAAAATAGGTGGTCATTTATCAAATACGCCTAAATTAGCAGTATTTCTGGAGCAGATTGCGGCGCAAAGGTCCTTTTGTGCCGCAATCTGTGACTTCTCCCCACTCACGCCAGATCTAAAAAAGTGAGGGGAGAAGGGGACTGGCCTGTAGGCCCGTCTAATTTACCATTTTCTACGCCTGTTTTAGGCTTAGAAAATGTAAGACAGCTCGGAAGCTGTCTTACATTTAGAGGTGGTGGAGGATCCACAAAAGTTATGTAGGGGTTTATAACTCTTAATAAATGTGCCTCATAGTTCATGGTGAAATAATGTGCAATTTGTTAATACTATTACCTATGTAAATATCCGGCGCACCCACCCTTGAGAAGACCCCAGCTTCCACAGTCAAGACAGCTGGCCCTCTCAGTAGTCACAGCCACACCTCTTCCTAAGCCCACTCCCCTCTCAGTAGTCACAGCCACACCTCTTCCTAAGCCCACTCCCCTCTCAGTAGTCACAGCCTCATTCCTCAGTAAATCTTTTAGCGTATTTGATCATCATTCAAACAGCGCATGAAGGTAAACCTTATGCATTTCAACCAAAAAACAGCAAACTGACTTCACAATATGTTTTTTACACTTCACTGGAAAAGTAAGGCTATAAAAATAGGCAGGTTCTTTAAACATCGGTGATCTGAGGCTCGTTCACATCAACATCCTATATAGCCAAGAACTGGATTGGTTTCCAGGAAGGGACCCAGAAACCAAAAAAAAGGGTTTAGTAATGTCTTCCCAAGCTGCCATATCATGACCTGCATACTCATCATACTGTTTGTGTGGACACCGCCACTGTGCCTGTACAGTCAGGAGGGGGCAGCGGCTGTAATACACAGAGTCTCGCTCGCGGAGATCACAGGAACCTGTGCCCTGGGCTGTCTGACCATATTTCCTGTTATTAGGGCATTGTGATGACCCTAATAACTGCCTGTATACCATTAGTATATAGGTTAAGTCTACTTTCACAGGATCCTGATCAGTTAGAAAAATGCATTGAAATGCCGGATCCGTCTTTCCGGTGTCATCTGGCAAAACGGATCCGGCATTTATTTTTTTCACCTTTTTATTTCTGTCTGCGCATGCATTTCAGTATTTTGAATGCCGGATCCGGCACTAATACATTCCTATGGAAAAAATTGCCTTCAAGACATCCTGAACGGATTACTCTCCATTCAGAATGCATGGGGATCTACCTGATCAGTTCTTTTCCGGCATTGAGCCCTTTTGATGGAACTCGGTGCCGGAAAAGAAAAACGCAAATGTGAAAGTACCCTAAATAGACATTAAATGTAAGTGGCAGTAGATTAAAAGAATAATTACTTGTATAACCCCTTCATGAACATAACGACCTATACAATAAATAGGATGGTCAGTGTATGATGCTGTTAAATAATAAAGGCTGCGGCAGAAGGGGCTTTTTCTTGCTAATTTGCAAATTATAAAAAGGAATAGAGAATACAGAGGCAGTAACGCCACCCCTGGGCACTTGCCGAAGCTCATTGGCATGAGTTCAAAAAGTCATTTTTTTTTTTATAAGATCTCGGCGAGGGACAGCACCAATAAAGGTACCATTGTAATGAGGGCAAAGGAGTCTATAACCTGATCTGAGCGGTCTAAAAGGCTCAGATTAGGTGACAGACTTCCTTTAATTAAGAGGACCTGTCACCTCTTCTGTTCTACTAAAGCAAGGATGCTCCACCTGCGGCCCTCTAGCTGTTGTAATTCCCATCATGCCCGGCTGTAGGCTGATAGCTGTAGGATGTCCGGCCATGCTGGGAGTTGTAGTTTTGCAACAGCGGGGGGGCCTCAGGTTGGGCATCCCTGTACTAAAGCATTTTATTTCCCGTTAGCGGTGAACGAATCATTTCATATCTGTCTAATTCATTGAGTCGATTTTGCAAGGAGCTGCTCTACTGCTCAAGAGACTTCCCCTTGATTCATAGGGACAGACATCTTGCCCAGCCTCTAGCTGCTTAGGATATCTGACTTTTGAACTAATTTGATTCGTACAAATTGATTCGCTCATTTCTATTCCCCATTTACGCTAATAGTCATTCTGGGTCATCTATTCTTCTAACTGGACTTTGTTCTGTTCCTCAGTTATTGCTTCTACAAGTTTATGAATAAAGGTAAAACTGGGTGTTATTAGTTGGGGGTGGGTGTCCCTGTACAGTCTGACTCTGGCAGTACTGATTGGTTAGTGTAGGGACATACCCCCAACTGGTAACAGTTGTACCTGTATTATTAAACTTCAAGTAGCAATAACTGAGGAATGGAACAACTTACAGTTATAAGAAAAGATGATGACAGGTCCTCCTTGAAGTGTGTGTATGGCATTGAACAGGCTATATTTTCTTCAGCGCTGGCTGCTTCTGCTACTGTGATGATGGCCGCAGCTTGCCTTACAGTCTGAAACCTACATCTAAGCTGCTGCATTTTACTTTGGGAGACAAAAAGGCAAAAGTCACAAACTAGTTGGAAAAGTTGACGTTTGTTTGTGATAGAGATGTGAGCCGGAGGTCTGTCATCGTGCTGTCGGTGTGAAAAGCGATCTTGATCAGTGTACAACTTGGATGACATGCTGTAATATCCGTATGTACCGCAGCCCTCCATTGCTACTAATGCAGTGTTAGACTAATGTGTAGTCGCTTTTTACCCTCGCTCTGTGAAGAAGCGTTCCTTATTATTCCCTACAAGTAACATCACTTCTTGTTAAGAGCCGCTCCTCGGTAATCCGCCGATCTTGAATATCGAGGCGCGCACATAAATCCCAGCAGACGTTGTAGTGCGTGATTTATGTGAAAGCTTCCCCTTGCTCTCATCGTGTCTGCTGTCTGTAATTTCAGTACATTGAAGAGTATTTTGAGAGAATAGGACAGGAATATTCAGAATGTGTGTCTCGAGTGTACAATAAGACCGCTACATTGTGATTATCTTACCGTCTGCTACCTGCTGTTATTACTGTGGCTGCCAGCGGTACAGTCTTTTCTGTGAAAGAGGTTTTCCCTATCGCAAAAAGTGAAGGCGGCATATCCCTACGATAGGTGGGAAGCTGACTGCCAGGACCCTGATCCTGCATCGGCAATGCCTAGTACTAAGAAAAGATGCTCCAGAGTCATTTTATGAGGAATCTAAGTATTTACTAAAACAGACATGTCAAGAAAGGTTACAGAGTTCTTTAAAGATGGTTGGCAATACTGGCAAGGAGGCACAATAGGGATATATTAAAATATTATGAAAAATAGTCACGTCACTATTGTGAATCCTGATTTCATGGTGGACGTTGAAAGATGATGGTTTTCTTATTTTGTTTGTTTTGTCTCCACAGACATCTTGGGTCCCAACTTTGTGAACTGGAAAAGCTCATTGATAAAATGATCATCGCAGAGTTCACATCCTATGCTCGCACTGACCTGAACAGATCTTTGGAGGAGGAATGGCAAGTGATAGAGGAGGTGTGGGAATAGCTTTGTATACAGCCATGTTATTGTAACGAGACAAGTTTTAGTTCAATGTCCGTTAAGTTTCTGCAGTTTTCCTGATAACTCCTCCATTTATTTATTTTTTGTCCGCAGGAGAGACTGGTGTCGTTGGTTTTTGGGTTATTAAAGCAGAGGAAGCTGGACTTTTTCGAAATCTACGCAGATGAAATGATGGCAACTGCAAAAAACATCATTAAGCAGGTACTGACCACTGATTCCTGTGGCTGAGCCCGTCAGATATTGGTGATCTGATCCCTATACTGAGAATCTTAGGGGACAATTTTTTAAACCCTACGCTCTGAAATTCTGGCATCAAAAAGTTGCAAAATATGGCTTTGCGACTTTTTGGCCTTATTTGCTGTACCTAAACCTTCAAATACACTCTATTAAAATCTATTCTAAAAGTGAGGGAAATGACAGTGGCAGAGGTCTGCTCCTGTTTTGACAGTTCTCTTTGATCTCCCCTTCCTTTCTCTTAGTGGTAGAGACAGCAGCAGGAGGCTGTACACAGCAGATCAGAGTGTGGAGAGGGAGGAATGCACACACGAGGGAGTCTGAAGGCTGTGCACAAGTGTAGAGAGAAAGCGGGGAACCCAAACTCTGCAGGAGGAGGGAAATCACACTCTTCATCACCAGTGACTCTGTCAGCACAGAGACAACAGATCCCTCATGAGCTGTACAAGGGGAAATCAGTTCAGGAATGCGTGTACATAAGGGCTAGTGAAGCATCCTAACGTCCAGCATGTATTACTGGGAGGGACACATACACATGAACCAAGTCTGAAACTAGGAATAGGTTGCAAGTTAAATATCAGGGGGTCTGAAAATAAATGAGCTTGCATCCTTAAATGTAGTGCAACCTTTCAACTGAAGATAACCACTAACATATGTGAAGCTCTTTTTTGCTTTGTCAAAGGTTTTTATAGTCTAGTCAAATTTTTGCTTTTGTTTGTGGGATTGCCCATTTATGGGCAGCGCTTACATAAAAGCCACCTACGGTATGTTTGGCCTGGGAAAGCCCAAATTTGCAGGGGCTGTCTCTCAAAATTAAGGACAGTCTGTTCAAATTCGGGACTGTTGGCAACTATGGACATGGGAGAGATTTATTGCGCAAGTGCACCAGAATGGAGTACATGCTTTGTGTCAAATATGTGTTTTGGGCACTCTGTTACCCCTATCTTGACAGTTTAAAAAAAAAGTATAAAATGTAAAAACGGGTGGCTCTCCTAATACTATATGGAAAGGGTGCACTGACCTCTGTGATTCACCCTGTCACAAAATACGAAAATTGAAAAATATAGATTACAAAGGGGGGTTGGCACTCCTATTTCAGAATCACTCCAAGAATCAATTTATTTATGCTGAATACATCAATTAATTAAATATAAAAACAATTAAAACATGAAAGAGTATATCAATACAGTTAATAAAAATCAGTACTATACCATATGTAGTGTTATAACCATAAAATAGTCAGAACAATACGGTTGGCATGACTTTATCCAATTTACATAACGTCCACATTATATTTTATATATCTCTTTATACAGCACAGACTGGAGTTTTACTGCAATTAAAATGACCTAATGTCACCTATTCTAATAAATGTCCAGCATATAAATTGGTTGCTACAGAAAGCAGTTAGTGATGTAGTTGCTGAAGAAAAAGATGTTAGTAATATATTTTCTATTGCGACAGTGTCATACTTCCACGGAGTTTAAAAGCCACTTGTCGCATTTTTCAGGCATCCTTCCCATGTATAATCCCATTTGTATTGTTCTAAAATGTCAGCCAGTAAAAAGGTAATAAATATTGCACTTGTTGGAGATGCTTGTTCTCAGCTGTGTTGGTCAATTGATTAGTACCTCCACACATTCATGTCTGAGTTAGTTTGGTCAGCTTACTCACGGTTATGTAGAACGAGGTCTCGGTGCCTGGCGTGGCGTCCCACGTGGTTATCGGCACTCCTGTCTTACCTCCGATGCTTCCTCCTGCTTGTAAGTCTCTCCGCTCCAGCGCCGCTCTTGCGCATGGACGGCTGTTGGTTTAGTCGAGCGAAGCTGTGGGCCTGTCACGTGGGAAAATCAGCTGCCCGCTTTTCACTTTGGACAAAGTATGATCCTGGAGTAGTCCTTTTAAAAAAAGTTAAAGCTGGTGGTCCATTTTAAAGTTCATGCCTATGGGGTAGTGGTACAACAGACACGTTTCGGAACATATACACTGTTCCTTTCTCAGTGGTTAAAATGCAGCTGACATTTTAGAACAATACAAATGGGATTATACATGGGAAGGATGCCTGAAAAATACGACAAGTGGCTTTTAAACTCCAAGGAAGTATGACACTGTCGCAATAGAAAATATATTACTAACATCTTTTTCTTCAGCAACTACATCACTAACTGCTTTCTGTAGCAACCAATTTATATGCTGGACATTTATTAGAATAGGTGACATTAGGTCATTTTAATTGCAGTAAAACTCCAGTCTGTGCTGTATAAAGAGATATATAAAATATAATGTGGACGTTATGTAAATTGGATGAAGTCATGCAAACCGTATTGTTCTGACTATTTTATGGTTATAACACTACATATGGTATAGTACAGATTTTTATTAACTGTATTGATATACTCTTTCATATTTTGGTTTTTAATTTATTGATGTCTTCAGCATAAATAGATTCTTGGAGTGATTCTGAAATAGGAGTGCCGACCCTCTTTTTAATCTATAGTTTTCAAAAAGTGTCTAGAAAAAGAGACATGCACAAGGTTACTAGTGGAATGCTTAAATTACTTTAATATTACCGTATTTTAATATTGCATAAGATGTAGTGGGAAGTTGGAAAAAATTCCAAAAGGGGTGGAATTGAAAAAAAACTAACACAATTCCGACACAGTTTTATAGGTTTACTTTTTATGGCATTCCCTATGCAGTAAAATTGACCAGTTCCCTTCATTCTCCAAGTTAACACGATGGGCAAAAGAAACAAATCATTTGCATCTCAAGCTGGCCATACACATTAGATAGATGTCAACCATGTGTATGAAGCCCTGAAAACTCACCCCCAGTGGCAGATGTTGGGGAGATAACGATTTAGGTTGTTGGATTTCTACATGTTCAATTATTTTATTTTCGGGCAAGCCATGCCCATTGATAATTCATTGCCCCCATGATTGTGCCATAAAATTGAGCTCCTGTTGGCAACCATAGGTGGTCATGGCTTGATTGTGTACTTCTTGTGATTAACCCTCTATCTTTTTCTCTCATACCTGTTTCGATTGTGTACTGCCAGCCACACAGTTTGCTCTCACCTTTAGATACTAGATGTTACTATTTATCCTACAGTACGTGTTCCCCCTAAGTGTTTTAGACATGACGGAAGAAATCGGCTTGTCCACGGCAAAACCAACCTGTTTTAAAGAGGAGCCTGTCCCCTCTCCAGACATGACTCTTTTAGTAATTGCTTGTATCCCCCATGCAATAACAATTCTGGAGCATTTATTCCTATGACTCTTATGTTGTGTCCCTTCTATATTATTCCTGCTAGAAGTTATGAATAAATTGCTAGCAGTTTGCAATAAAAGTCCAGATGGGTGTTACTATTTGGGGTGTGTCCCAGCACAAACTGAGACTGTCCAATCAGTGCTGCCAGGGTCCGACTTTGCAGAGAGACACCCGTCCAACTGGTAACACCCAGCTGGACCTTTACTGCAGACTTCTAGCAATTCATTCATAACTTCTAGTAGGAATACTAAAGAAAGGGAACAACATAGACTCCTAAGAATAGATGCTCCAGAATTGTTATTACATGGGGAATGCAAGTAGTGGCTAAAACAGACATGTCAGGAGAGGTGAAAGGTCCTCTTTAAGTAATTTTGCCACAAATTTTACTCTTCGAATTGCAACCTGCCCTCAAATTTGCTGAAGACAAATCTGTAAACGTGTAAATAAGACTTTGAAAACCCCATTCACGTCATGTACTGTACACAATTTTATATTTTCTGTGACAGATCCTCGTCTGAATGTCGCCTATCTGTTCTCATTTACGTATTACGAATATGTCAAGCGTTTTGAGTCCTTCACGTCTGTCTGATCTGCTTGGCTCCTTGTATCGCTCAATTTATAATTTTCTATTCTTTTTTGTTTGTTTTCTTCTCAGTGTGTGGTCAGCACAGTCTCCCAAATTGACGAGATAGACGCTGAGCTTGTCACTAAGTAAGTATGTGTTGCCAGTGCTAGCAGACACCGCAGGTATATCCTCCTGAGGAATTATAGCTGCTGTATACTGTTCCTTCCAGCATTTATCCCTGTGTATTATTATTATTTGTAGACTAAGTTTGACCAGAGGTCCTGAGGAGCAGGCTGTTCTGCAGTCGCAGATTTCTTACTGCAATTAAGTTAGTGAGTTTCTGGTAATGGCTTGGAATAAGAAGAAAAACGGCCAGACCACCGCAGTCCTATAGATAGATAGATAGATAGATATATATATATATATATATATATATATATATATATATATATATATAATTTTTCTTCTTCTAACTGTACTGTAGATCAGCAATGGTAACGTGAACATTAATTCACTGCGCCTTGTAGGGACAGAGTGTACAAAAACACTTGACAGGCACAGTATGACACTGAAGAACTGCAGGGGCCGGTGCCACCATGAGGTTCTTATGACTTCATTATGCAATCCTTCCAGTGAATATTGGTAATTGTCAGCCTGAAGCTCTTTTAGACATGCTACTGTGTAATAATGGGGTAAATCAGTGGCTGCTGTATATCTTTGGCACAGCTTATCCAGGTGTTTACAATAGCATTGCACATGAAAAATGAAGGCACACACAATTCATAATTGGGACCTTTACCGGAGTTTAAAGTGCAACTGAGTTTTAGAGTTTCTCGCAAGTTAACTTCTGCCGTTGCTGGGGACATTGTAAGGATCCATTTCAGCTTCCCCCAATGCTCTGGTCTGCTGCTTCATATTGACTTCTAGCTGCCCCAATGTGCTGCTCCTGCATCCAGCAGTTCTTCTCAAGCCTAGTAAGGCCCCTTTCACATGGGCGAGTATTCCGCGCGGGTGCAATGCGTGATGTGAAAGCATTGCACCCGCACTGAATCCGGACCCATTCATTTCTTTGGGGCTGTGCACACGAGCGGTGATTTTCACGCATCACTTGTGCGTTGCGTGAAAATCGCAGCATGCTCCTCTTTGTGCGTTTTCCACGCAACACAGGCATGAAAATCGCAAGCATCCGCAAGCAAGTGCGGATGCGGTGCGATTTTCACGCACGGTTGCTAGAAGACTATCGGGATGGAGACCCGATCATTATTATTTTCCCTTATAACATGGTTATAAGGGAAAATAATAGCATTCTGAATACAGAATGCATAGTAAAATAGCGCTGGAGGGGTTAAAAAAAAAAAAATAAAAAAAAATAAAAAAAATTTAACTCGCCTTAATCCACTTGATCGCGCAGCCGGCATCTCTTCTGTCTTCTTTCTTTGCTGTGTGCAGGAAAAGGACCTTTGGTGACATCACTCCGGTCATTACATGATCCATCACCATGGTAAAAGATCATGTGATGGACCATGTGATGACCGGAGTGACGTCACCACAGGTCCTTTTCCTGCACACAGCAAAGAAAGAAGCCAGAAGAGATGCTGGCTGCACGATCATGTGGATTAAGGTGAGTTAAATAATTTTTTATTTTAACCCCTCCAGCGCTATTTTACTATGCATTCTGTATTCAGAATGCTATTATTTTCCCTTATAACCATGTTATAAGGGAAAATAATACAATCTACAGAACACCGATCCCAAGCCCGAACTTCTGTGAAGAAGTTCGGGTTTGGGTACCAAACATGCCGATTTTTCTCTCGCGCGTGCAAAACGCATTACAATGTTTTGCACTTGCGCGGAAAATTACGCATTTTCCCGCAACCCACCCGCCTCTTATCCGGGCAAAAAACATGACACCCGTGTGAAAGAGGCCTAAGAGACCTTTCAAACAACCTTATGCCCTCTGAAACATACGGTCCGTGACCGGGCCATATGTCCCGGAGCGGCATTGATCGTGCGCACAGGAGCACACAGCATCATAGATTACAGTGATGCTGTGCACATCGGGCCGCCCGCGGGGCTATTGTCCCACACTCAGAAGATCATATGAGTGCAGGACAATAGTCCCGCAGGTGACCCGAAGTGCACAGTAACCTATGATGCTGTGTGCTTCCCTGCACACGATCAATGCCGCTCTGGGATATATGGCCCGCTCATGTCCCGGAGGGCATATGGTCGCGTGCAAGGGCCCTAAAAGTGAGAGGACAGCAAAACTGCTAGAAGGGAGACCCCTAGTAGCAGAGATTTCAGAAGTGTTTTTAGGGTGGATAACATGAGAATGTGTAATCAAAATGATTTAGATATGTTCAGGTTCACTTAAAGTAAACTTTGGGAAGAAGTTGTTTGAACAATTAGGGTACATTTACACGACCGTATTATTTTTTTTCTGCATCCGATCCGCATCCGTTCCACATTTTGCGGAATAGAAGCGGACCCATTCATTCCTATGAGTGAATAAAATGTGCGGACAACATTCAGTATGTTGTCCGCATCTGTGTGTCCGCATTTCTATTCCGCTAAAATATGAAGCTTGTCCGTACAGATCGGTCCACAGCAGCATTCAAGTCAATGGATCCGCAAATTGCAGATGACATACGGAAGTCATTTGTCCGCAAAATGCACACACACGGTTCCGTTATTTGCAGACCGCAAATCGGAAAGGATTACACACGGTCGTGTGAATGTACCCTCAGTGCCAAGGAAAAAGTCTATTATCCTACAGTTTTTAAGACGTTCAGATAATTCTCTGCTCGCCTTCTCATGTACACTCCCCAGTAATTATTGTCCACTTTGCCTTCTCATCAAAGAAGGAAGAAAACTATATTGTGCCATCTCCAGGTAGGTAGTACAGAGATTGGCAATCTCCATAAGTCCCATAGACTTTGACTGGAGCGTTCACAGGCATGCCTTACCACCACTCTATTCAAACCCTTCCAGAACTTGGGGCTCTGGACCCTTCTTTTAGGGATCAGTGGGGACAGTCATACATTGGTCACCTATCTACGGGTACTTTCACACTAGCGTTAGAGGATTCCGGCAGGCAATTCCGTTGCCGAAACTGCCTTCCGGATCCGGAAATCCGTTTGCAAACAGATAGCATTTATTTCCGGATGCGGATCCGGCTTACAAATGCATTGAAAGACCGTCATGCGCAGACCATGAAACCGGATCCGGTTTTCCGAAACATTTGGTACGGCATTAATACATTTCAATGGAAATTAATGCCGGATCAGTCATTCCGGCCAAATGCCGTAAGGGGGACTGAACCGATGCATATGGAACGGATTGCTCTCCATTCAGAATACATTAGGATAAAACTGAAGTGTTTTTTTCCGGTATTGAGCCCATAAGACGGAACTCAATACCGGAAAACTTTAACGCTAGTGTGAAAGTACCCTAAGGCCTCATGCACACGACTGTATTTTCAGGCCGTGTCTGAGTTTTTTGCATAATTGCACGCGGAGCCATTCATTTCCATAGGGCCACCAAAAATGCAGACAGCACATGAATGTCATCTGTGTGCTGTCCACTTCCATGCAGCCGCTTCACAAATGATCAAACATATCCTATTCTTGCAGGAATAAAGAGATGAATCCAGCATCGAAGTTAAACAACGTTGTAGGTTCCTTCATTCAAAATAGCACAGATCCATACAGTGACAGCATCACGTCAGTGTTCCAAATAATAGTCTACGCTTTTCAAACAAACGTGTTCTTAATCATATCCTTTTCTTGTCTGTTTTGGGGACAAGAATAGACATTTCTACTAAGAAGTTACAGCATGCACATGGTCGGTATCCATATTTTGCAGATCCGTGGTTTGCGGACCACAAAATGCATATGGTTATGTGCATGTAGCCTTAATAGATGTGTGATACGTTTGTCACAGGATAACCCTTATACAGTGGGGCCAAAAAGTATTTAGTCAGCCACCAATTGTGCAAGTTCTCCTACTTAAAAAGATGAGAAGCCTGTAATTTTCATCATAGGTATACCTCAACTATGAGAGATAATAATGAGAGAAAAAAATCCCAAAAATCACATTGTCTGATTATTATTTTTTTTAAATAATTTATTTGCAAATTATGGTGGAAAATAAGAATTTGGTCAATAACAAAAGTTCATGTCAATACTTTGTTATATACCCTTTGTTGGCAATGACAGAGGTCAAACGTTTTCTGTAAGTCTTCACAAGGTTTTCACACACTGTTGCTGGTATTTTGGCCCATTCCTCCGTGCAGATCTTCTCCAGAGCAGTGATGTTTTGGGGCTGTCGCTGGGCAACACGGACTTTTAACTCCCTCCAAAGGTTTTCTATGGGGTTGAGATCTGGAGACTGGCTAGGCCACTCCAGGACCTTGAAATGCTTCTTACGAAGCCACTCCTTCATTGCCCGGGTGGTTGTTTGGGATCATTGTCATGCTGAAAGACCCAGCCACGTTTCATCTTCAATGCCCTTGATGATGGAAGGAGGTTTTCACTCAAAATATCACGATACATGGCCCCATTCATTCTTTGCTTTACACGGATCAGTGGTCCTGTCTCTTTGCAGAAAAACAGCCCCAAAGCATGATGTTTCCACCCCATTCTTCACAGTGGGTATGGTGTTCTTTGGATGCAACGCAGCATTCTTTCTCCTCCAAACACGACGAGTTGAGTTTTTACAAAAAAGTTCTACTTTGGTTTCATCTGACCATATGGCATTCTGCCAATCCTCTTCTGGATCATCCAAATGCTCTCTAGCAAACTTCAGACGGGCCCGGACATGTACTGGCTTAAGCAGGGGGACACGTCTGGCACTACAGGATGTGCGTCCTTGGCAGTGTAGTGTGTTACTGATGGTAGCCTTTGTTACTTTGGTCCCAGCTCTCTGCCAGTCATTTACTAGGTCCCCCCTTGTGGTTCTGGGATTTTTGCTCACCGTTCTTGTGATCATTTTGACCCCACGGGGTGAGATCTTGCGTGGAGCCCCAGATCGAGGGAGATTATCAGTGGTCTTGTAGGTCTTCCATTTTCTAATAATTGCTCCCACATTTAATTTCTTCACACCAAGCTGCTTGCCTATTGCAGATTCAGTCTTCCCAGCCTGGTGCAGGTCTACAATTTTGTTTCTGGTGTCCTTCGACAGCTGTTTGGTCTTGGCCATGGTGGAGTTTGGAGTGAGACTGTTTGTTTGAGGTTGTGGACAGGTGTCTTTTATACTGATAACAAGATCAAACAGGTGCCATTATCACAGGTAACGAGTGGAGGACAGCGGCGCCTCTTAAAGAAGAAGTTACAGGTCTGTGAGAGACAGAAATCTTGCTTGTTTGCAGGTGACCAAATACTTATTTTACCGATTAATTCATTAGAAATCCTACAATGTGATTTCCTGTATTCTTTCTCCCCATTCTGTCTCTCATAGTTGAGGTATACCTATGATGAAAATTGCAGGCGCCTCTCTCTTTTTAAGTGGGAGAACATTTTTAACAATTGGTGGCTGACTAAATACTTTTTTGCCCCACTGTAGCTGCTGTAAACTGTAAGTACTTCTCCATAGAATATATCCAATGGAGATCCGTTTGGTGTTTTGCAATACTTCCATATTGCCAGTGTAACTCCTGCAGTGATACTGATTTCTGCATAGGACATTTCTTAATGTGTGCAGACTATAACAGTGATGATATTTAGCCATGCACGTTCTCCATAATACTGGGGCTACACAGTGATGCGGCATCAGCCAAATATCAAAGTACCATTTTACTATAGTCGCTCTGTATCCCTAGCATTAAAGGGGTTGTCCGGTTTTAGGAGGACACTGAGCCACACATGGGATTCTCCTGCAAAAAAGAAATGAGCGTTTCTTACCTGACAGATCATATGCTGCCGTTCTGGTTTTCCCGGCCGGCCTTTGTTTACCTGGCTGCAGCAGTGACGTCATGTTGACAACACGTGACCGCTGCTGCCATTTATTGGCCTCCCTACCCAGTGGGACTTGTTGAGAAATCCATACTCATGTGGTCCCTGTAGCTGGATTGTGACTCCCTGACTGTCTTCACCTGACCCAACAGTGATGTGCCACTTGGGTACACGTCGCCGCTGAGGCCAGTCATTGGCTGCAGTGACTCAGGTGACCCTGCTCATGTGGACGTTGACAGACCAGGACAGGAAGTTCAGTGAAGGCAGCCCAGGAGCCTGAACCAGGCACCAGAGACCAGATAAGTAGGGATAGATGAAACAACATTGCAAAATTTTCACTAAAGCAGATCTATCATTACAATTTGATGTCCTGACATGACATGATGTTACACCAAATGGAAAAAAATATTGTGCCTTTTGAATAACAGTTGATAAGAAAGAATATGGCAGAATCGTAGTTGACGATGACCGACGTGTACAGGCCTATACAGTGTGACTGCGCTTATTTGTGGAGCAGTATGCAAAATCTGTTCAGTTGTGCCCTGCAAGCAACACTGTAGATCTCCGCTTTTCAGACCTGAATTTTCTGGTTTTGGGTAACTTTATTATTTTGCATAGTGAATGATATTTCCAATAACCATACCCATATTTAGCTTCTGGAATATCTGTATTGTGGGATGCATATTAATTGAAGTTTTGCTGCCCTAGGCTTGCCGATCAGATGCGGATGATGAATTTTTCCCACTGGTTCGATTTGCTGCAAAACATTTTTTCCAAGTTTACAGTTTTCCTTCAGAGAGTCAAGGTGAGAAGTCTGAATGAACAGTGTCCTTGGATTTTTAATAAAAATGCTTTGAAATATGGGGAACAGTGCAGTTAGGCGAGGTAAATACTGAGATATATTGATGTCATCTGGGTAAGGTTCTTATCAGATTCATCACTTCCAATGTGTCATCTGGGTAAGGTTCTTATCAGATTCATCACTTCCAATGTGAAAGCTGTCTGTATGCCAGTACAGATAATTCATTAATAGTGTGATCATGAATACATGACGAGCCAGTAAAAAGAAATGAAAAGCCTCCTTCTTTTATAACCATGGAATATTACCACTATTAGATAGAGAATCTAATAAAGCAGGAAATTGCATTCTCCACTATACTCCGAATGAAGTCAGAGGCACAGTGCTTTCCAAGTTCTGCTGCCAATTCATTCTAGTGATCAGCAGGGGTCACAGTAACCAAATCTCCACCATTGTCAGAGCTCAGACAAGCAAGGGTTGTCTCACAAAAGCAATTCCTCATCAGCCTTTAAAGGGGTTATCCAGGACTATAAAAAGCTCCCCCTATACGCCGGGCCCCTCACAATGAATATACTTACCTGGCTCCCCGCCCCCTGAGCTGCTCCTGGTCCCCACACCGCTGCTGCTCCTCCCCGTGTGCGGATGAAAATATCTGTGTTGGGGAGGGGGGGGGGGGAGAGGAGCCAATGGCAGGCGATGACTGGGACCAGCTTCCATAGCATCGCGGGTGAAACTAGGGAGGCTCGTCCCCGTCCCTGTCTCCCATTGGCTGCTCCCCCCGGCACCAGATGTTTTAATCCGCGCTTGGGGAGAAGCTGCAGCGGCGGTGCCGGGACCAAGAGCGTAGTGCAGCAAGGTAAGTATATTTATTGTGAGGGGCCCTGTATATGGGGGAGCTTTTTAGAGTCTTGGATAACACCTTTAAATGTATACTGTAGATTTGTGTGTTACTGAGTGTCCTTTCGATATGCTTTGGGTTTAATATGCATAATATCTGTGCTTCTTTGTACAATTATAACTGTGAAGGAGCAGTTCTTTATTGGGCTTCCATAATGTTTATTTTAGTTATATTATTCTGTGTTTCAGCTGCACAGCTAGATGCAGTTCACTCAGAAGCAGGAGGTGTATCCCTCTGTAAAACCTGCCAGCACTGTACTTGTTGTGACATCATTTACCTTACTTCCGACTGTTTTTTTTTCAGCTCTGGAGCTCACAGAACAGATAAGGAGAGGGAAATCACACTTGCAGAAAGGCAGTGTAGAATCAGTTGGTTTATCAGGCTCAGGCACGTCCCCACTTCCTCTCTGCCATCTTCTGAATCTCTGTTACCAGAGATGGATCTTGCCTGACAATAGGCAGTAGAATGCAACTTAGGTGGAAGTGAGATTCGTAGTGGCCATAACTTTTATCTTTTAAATGAAAGTTATACCATTCTCTATTAAATTAAATGAAATTGTATTAAAGTGCAGTGACTCTTTAACTGTACTGGAAAGCTAAAGACTCTGTGCTTTCCTGTTTCTGGAAATATATTATGCAGGTCTAACTATACTTTTATTTTTCATTCTATTTCCACGTAGGCCACAATAAACGTTATCCGCAGTGTTGTGCTCATGGTCTTGGATAAAAACCAGCGGATCAGAGAACTGGAGGTAATGGCAGCTCAGAAAGACCTAGCCAGAGAAGGCAAAGTGGACAACGAGCTGGCTTACTTGACTCATGAAGGCTTGTTTATAAGTGATGCATTCAGCGAAGGTGAGCACCCTCCTGCTGCTACCAACACTAACTTTCAGAGGAATGCATCACCCAGCAGTAGTGACCCGTCTGGCAGCGATTCTGTATCTGATCCTGAATGCACTACTGACTCATCCTCCAGCAAAGATCACACACTGCCTTCAGTTACCCCAGGGGGAGTAGAAATAATGTGAGTAAAATTAGACTTTGTAGAAATTTGCCTTGTGAAACCAGAATTGATGATCATGAGCATGTCGTTCAAAATGGCTGACCTGTGTTTGTATGCTGCCGGTCATCTAAGGCTACTTTCACACTCGCGTTTTGTGCAGATCAGTCATGAACGGATCCGTTCAGATATACGATCAGATAGAACGGATCAGTTTGTATTATCTTTAACATAGCCAAGACGGCTCCGTCTTGAACACAATTGAAAGTGAATGGAGAACGGATCCGTTTTCTATTGTCAGTGAAAATGGATCCGTCCCCATTGACTTACATTGTGTGTCAGAACGGATCCGTTTGGCTCAGTTTCGTCAGACGGACACCAAAACGCTGCAAGCAGCATTTTGGTGTCCGTCTCCAAAGCGGAGTGGAGACTGATGCATTCTGAGCGGATCCTTTTCCATTCAGAATGCATTAGAATGTAAACTGATCAGTTTTGGACCGCTTGTGAGACCCCTGAACGGATCTCACAAACGGAAAGCCAAAACTCGAGTGTGAAAGTGGACTAGGGCTGACGTGGCAGATATAACATCTTCACCGTAATACATAAGTGTGTATTGCATTGTGCTGTAGAACCTCTCATGTATTTGCTGAAAGCTCATTGCATTTTTTAAACGTTTATTATGCTTTCTGCCAATAAAGCGTACTCGTTGTATATTGAACAGTTATACAGCTTTTCAATATACCTTATAGCGATTTGCGGGCAGTCTCACTCAAGCCTATTGATAATGATTGTCATGTGATGGCTTAGGATCACACCACAGAATGTTTAGATCTAGCCCTAGTATTAGCTTTTGATATAAACTGCACAGATCCCAAATTCTCCTTTGGCGTGTAGCAATAAGGCTAGGACTACATTGCAACTAATGATAGTGAATGTGGTCACATTGCAACCCACAAGTTAACATGGCCATGATACGACATTGGGCAGAAGTCCAAATCTGCTGGGGGGTCAGCGTGACCACATTCACTATAGTTAGCTGCAATTCCAGCAGAATCTCCCTGAGCTGGACCAACCTCTCTGGCTCTTGCACATGGCACATTTTGCAGCTCTAGTTTGTATGGAGCTGTGATATGTCTGCTATAAAGGCACAGAGAGCCTTCATACGCTTCTAATACCGTACAGAGTACAAAGCTAACAGAAAATAAGTCGTGGCATGCTCCGTCAGACTCCATATGTAAGAAGCAACAGAGCAGAGACCGTGCACAGCGAGCCTTTTTTTTTGACAGAGTAGGCAAAACTTTAATGACCATTTTTTTTCAAGAGATTTCCAAGCGACATCCCATCAAGTAGTGATTTAAAAAAATCTCAGAGAAATGACTTGACTGGAGCGATTTTGAAAGCATTTTCAGTCAATCCAATACTTTCATGTAGTATTGTGCCATCTTGAGGCCTGAAGGTGGAATTACATCATTTCCATGAAATTGGGTCCTGCATGAGCAACAAAACTGAGCATTGCAATGGTAACGACGGTGCTAGAATATCGCTCCGATTTATTGTGGTTATTAGACAAAGAAAATATTAAAGCCTGCTGGTATGTGAGTGACTTTCTGATGGCACTGGTTAGTTTTAAAATACAGCCACATGATTGTACTGTACATTATACACTCAATGCAACCTGATAGAAATGATGGCTTGCTGCAAAATGTGGCATGCATTTCTGTGTCAGGCAGATATGTAAAAAATTACAGGTCTGGTCTGATTAGGCACTATCAGATATACATCAGTTTTTTTACGTATATCTGTCGCAGGTTATTTGCGCCGCAATCGGCAACTTTTCCTTGCTCATGCCAGGTCTAAAAAACAGGGAGCGGAGTGGGCGGAGACAGGGATGTTTTAGGCATAGAAAGTGGTCTAAATTTAAGCCAGCAAGGAAGCTAGCTCAAATTTAGACCAGCGGTGGATTCTCCGAACCTCTTCATAACTCTTCAGCAACTTTTCATAACTTCGTTGGATTCACCGCCAGATCACAGGGTTTTAAGACTGGCGTCTTAAACGCTGGGCTTGATAAATGACCCCTGGCTCTTTTTCCACAAGAGGATAGAGGCTACTTTTGGGTGGTGTAAGTCTTGGTGAGAGGGGGCACATCATTAAACTGTGAGAAGCAGGGTGGTCATTTCAACAAATTCCCGCAATCTAACCCGTTTTGACCTAGCTGTTAGGAGGTGTTGGGAGCAGTGGTTATGTGAGGGCACGCGCACTCAGCAAACAGGCTCTGGACAGTTCAGACCGGCCTACAGTAGAGAGGATCATTTGAGCAACATCTACAGTTTCATTGTCCACCATCCACATGCAGGTGGCACCTTCATTACACACTGTTGTCTCTGTCTGGACTATTTCCAGGTGCTTAGCAGCTACTGGTGTGATGATCTGCGGAGCCATCACATACGACAGTCGGTAACCCCTAGTAGTGATACGGGGGACAGTAACAGCATCCCCCGACCATATGTGTTCCTCTCATGGTAGGGCTTCCAAATGGGGTTTTCCGTAGGATAATGCTCGCCCACACACAGCAAGGGTTTCCCAGGAATGTCTCCACCAGTTTACAGCACTTCCTTGTCTGCCCAGTCACCAGATTTCTAGGACCAGCTGGGACGCCAGCTTCAGCAACATACAAGTGTGCAGGATCTACAGGCCCAGCAATAACATCTCTGGGCAAATGTGCTGCGGAATAGCATTCAGAACCTCCTTGCCAACCATATCTCATCTTGTATCTAGGCTAGAGGGGTCCTAGAGCCTCCTTACAATTGTACAGTTTTTCCGATGAAATGCTCTAATATTGTAATCCCTTCCATATGTCTTCATTACATTCACACACATTCAGTTCCTACAGCTCCCCGTTGGTGCAGTTTTGTTGTTGTTGTCAGTGAGTGTATATTCAGCCTAGCCACCACTTCTCAGGTCCGTGTGCAGATCTCCATCAAAGCAAAAACTGTGCTGCGCTATTCCTGCTCTGTGTGGATCCGGCAGTCCTCCTCATTTACCGCTATGTGTTCTTGTAAACCATCGCTCCTCAGTTTCATACCAAAAACCTTTCACAGCAGGCATCCGTTTTCCAGAATGACCCTTACAGTGTACACGGCGCATCGGTTCAGAATTAATAAATCATTAATGGGGTCATTTCTAACTGCACTAAATGTCTATCCCCCTGCTGTTTTCTGCACAATATCGTGCTCATTTATTATTAAAGATGGTTGCGTTGATGCCATTGTGTAATATTGTGAATTTACCTCTCCTCGGCTGTAAAGGCCGAGAACTGAATTAACCCTTGTCAATTTTTTTTTTTTTAAGAATGACCGAGGATATAAAATTAACAGACCTGGAACTTGGTAAAATTGCAAACAATATTCAGGAGCTTCTCTACAACGCCTCTGACATGTGTCACGACCGCTGCGTCAAGTTCCTGCTTTCAAGAGCCAAGGTACAGGACATATTTCCAGTTGGTATGTGAATGACCTTGTATTAAGATAACAGGGTAGATGTATCTAAATTACAGCGTTCAGACTTGTTTCTATGGCTGCAATCCAGTCTGCTAAAAATCCAATCTCATTATTTGTCAGAGAGTTTCTGATGGCCCATAACTGCATATGTGTAAGCGAGCCCTGAGGATGAACTGTATTCGGACTTTGAAATTCCACATACACATTAGATCGGTGATGGTGGATCTTTTTCGACATGTGATGTGTATGAAGCAGATGCCAGTGGAAATGAGGACTGAATGTTTTAGACATCAACACAACCGAAGCTATGAAATACACCAGTCATCCATAAGATTAAAATTATTGTGTAGATCCCCCTTATTCTGTCAAAACAGCTCTGACCCTTCGAGGCATGGACTCCACAAGACCTCTCAAAGGTGTCCTATAGTACCTGTCACCAAAACATGAGCTTTAGATCCTCTAAGACCTCTAAGTATTTAGGTGGGACCTCTAGGAATCAGTCTGTTTCCTGCACATCTCAAAGAAGCTCCATTAAATTGGAATCTGGAGAACTTAAAGGCAAAGTCTACACCTTGAACTCATGTTTTTTTCATTTTTTTTTTTACGGGAAGCATTGTCTAGCTGAAAGAGGACACTGCCATTATGTTTAGGCAAAGTAACATCCACTCTTCTTATAGTGCATCCTGGTGGCATCTCTTTTCCAGGTAATTCATGCACACACCGACCATCCACATGATTCCTTCTTCCATTGCCTCATGGTCCAGTTCTAGTACTCACATGATTGACGTAGATGACCATGGGATCCCTGACCGGTCTGTAGCTACAAAATTCCATAGACGGCAAGCAATGATGCACTGGGTCTTTCAACACCCTTCTATCGTTACTAGCGGTAACTTTTTGAGCAGTTTGTGCTACAGTAGCTCTTTTGTAGGATCACACCAGGCAGACTAGCCTTCATTCCCTACATGTATCAGTGATCCTTGGGAACCCATAACCCTGTCTTCTGTTCACTGGTTTTCCTTCCATGGACCACTTTTGGTAGGTGTTAACCACTGCTTACCAGGAACACCACTCAAGACCTGTCATTTTGGGGACGCAGTCATCTAGCCATTGCAATTTGTCCATGTCAGACTTGTCCAGATTCATATGCATGCCTATTTTTCCTGCTCCCAACACATGAACTTCAAGAACTGACTGTTCACTTGCTGCCTGATATATCCTACGCCTCTAGAGATGCCATTCTTAGAAAATAATTAATGTTAATTGCTTCATCTGTCACCGGTTTCAGACGAGGTTTCCATCCTCAGGTTTTTTTTATGCGTTTTTTTTAAAGCCAAATCCAGGAATGATCATAAATGAAGGACACATTTAAAGTAAAGACAAAGGGGAACATATATTAAGGTTTCTGACACGTTCGCCACTTCTGTAAAAAAGTGGGCATGGGGTGGTAAGAGTTGGCTGGCCACCTGCATGCAGTCCGGATTTTGTGTCTCAGTTATTTGCAACGGCATAAATGGACAAGGATGTGTGCATGAGCCCTTAAATGTATGGTTGACATTACCAAAAAATAAGTCATGAGTCTAGAGAGCCTTTGCTTTGAATGGTGGCAATATTACAGTGCATTCGTCCATTTAGTTCTGTGTATGAAGGAGTTAAAGTAAAAGTGGTACTGAGGAAGGCGTTTGCCCAGCTAAGCTCACGTGGAGCAGTCAGAGCTGCTGCTGTGTGACTTGTGGGCACTGCTCAGGAACAACCCGCGGTGTAACCAGTGTCCGACTCACTTGTGATTTGTCAGTCACCTTTAAACCATTATTGCATTCTCTAGCAGCTTTTCATGTCGGCGTGTAGGATGTAAGCACAGCAGTACCAGAAATTGCTCTCTCCCTGGGGCAGATTTAACATTTTTTTTAAGCAAATAGGTCCAAAATGTAGTGCTAATACATTTTATGATATACAGTATTTTTCGTTTTATAAGACGCACCCGATGATAAGACGCACCCCAGATTTTAGAGGAGGATAATAAGAAAAAAAATATTTTTCATCAGACCTCATATCAGATCCGCAGCTCAGACCCCCATAAATATCAGGACTTCATGTCAGACCTTTTGTTTTAGACCCCCATCACAATTCATATCAGCCCTTTTTTTTAGACCCCCATCAGACCTCAGATCAGCCCTTTTCTTTCAGACCCCCATCAGACTAAAATAAAAAAAAACTTCCTTACCTCTCCTGCGCCGCGGATCCGCTACGGACCGGCGTTACGCTCCCCTGTCTTCTCCGGCCCGCGCTACACTGTCACCTGACTGCGTGCAGTATCAGGTCATAGTTTGCGCACTCCATCCTGACGCTGTACGGGGTCAGGACAGTGGAGGTGCGGGCCCTAGCAAGAAGACCAGGGAGGGTGAGTGCCGGAAGCGCTTGCAGTGCTTCTTCCCCGCTCCCAGCACCTAATGCATACTAGTGAGTGCTTCCATAATGGGAAGCACTCACTAGTATTTGCTTTATAAGACGCGGAGCCATTTCCCCCCCTACTTTTGGGCTACTTTCACACTCGCGTTTTGGGCGGATCCGTCATTGATCTGCAAAAACGGATCTGTTACAATACTACAACCGCATGCATCTGTCATGAACAGATCCATTTTTATTATCTGTAACATAGCCAAGACAGATCCGTCATGAACTCCTTTAAAAGTCAATGGGGGACGGATCTGTTTTCTATTGTGCCAGATTCTGTCAGAAAACGGATCTGTCCCCATGCAGGTAGCGTTTTGGTGTCCGCCTCCAGAGCGGAATGGTGGCTGATCGGAGGCAAACTGATGCGTTCTGAGCAGATCCTTCATTCAGAATGCATTAGGGCAAAACTAATCCGTTTTGGACCACTTGAGAGCCCTGAACGGATCTCTCAAACGGAAAGCCAAAACGTGGGTGTGAAAGTAGCCTTATAAAAAATAGTGAAAAATACGGTATCTTTTAAATTGACTGTTGTTTTCTGATAAAGCGCAAGAGGTAATGATGTCTGTCTGCCTGCAGCTGCTGCTATGGGGGGGCTCATTCATATCTCAGAATATTTTTATTTATTTTTTCTTTTGTCAAATTTATGGCTCTTTTTTTTTTTTTTTCCGGAAGTAGTATTTAATATTTTCTTTCTGTACCAGTCAGCACAGAGGGATGAAACTTCTCAATGAGAGAGCAAAATGGTCTCATTTTATGACTGTGTGCTGCACAGGGAAAGGTTTATCTGCAAGGTAATCTTCATTATGATAGCAGGTGGAGGACTAGCGTGATAGAATGACAGCCCCTGGCTTCTTGATAAGTCTAGATAAACATGCAAGCATCAGAGAATTGATTGATTGATGTAATATGGGAAGCCCTTACCATCCACTCTACTGTATTAACATAGTGGTGCTTTAAATGAGTTGCTGCCCCTCACTCCTCCCTGGTCTGACTGATGGTCTGACAGTGTTAAGTGAGCTGCGCTAAAAATCCAGACAGGGATGAAAATAAAGAACATAAGGTGACTTCACTAAATGAAAACAATTTGCATGTTTTGTACAGGTTAATATAGTATGGTTAATGTATACTGTAATTAAATATTTTTTGATGGAAGCATCTCTTAAACCTATTCTTGTAGTATAATTCACAGTTTACTGACACGGTGTAGTCTGATCTGTGACTTCTGATGTTCAACTAAACAGATGAGGGTTCTTAGCGTTGGGATGAAATGTCTTTCGGTTACCATCATGCCAACTGCTCTGTAGATGAATGTGATTTCAGAATGAGAACATTTCTTTTCAGCAGCAGCGTAGGTAAACCATTCATTTTCTTTTTTTATATTTTATTAAAAATAATTTATATTGTGTTTCGCCTTTTTTCTAGGACAACTTTCTGGAGAAACTAAACTCTTCAGAGTTTGTGTCCTTGTCCCGATCAGTTGAGGTGTTTGTCCAGGATACTGAGAAAATCTGTGGTAGAAAAAGCATGTCTCTCCGAGGGGCTCTCCAGAGCCAGGCCAATAAGTTTGTAAACCGCTTCCATGATGAAAGGAAAACTAAGCTCAGGTACAGGATAAAATCTGTGAGATGCTGATGTCACATCACTGTTAGAGCCCCTGTCACCTCTCCTGATGTATCTACTTTAGTAACTAAAGACATCACAGAGAAAAATGACTTTTCATATAAAACATAACTTTTACTGTTGTTAGTTAAAATAATACCCCTTCTTAGTATATATATTAGGCTAAGTCAAATAATTAGACAAGGCCTTACTTGGACGTATCGGGATAATGTAGTCCGATGTATAGAAAAATTTGCGGCAACTTACAGTTAGATGACTGTGGACCTGGCCAAACGGTAGAAAGAGAGGTGGTGGATAAGGGGAAGGGAACAATATCCCTAATACAACCCTCAATGTACCCCTGCCTACAGGTGGAGCACCTGCCCCGAAAGGGGCGACCCCACCTCTCGGTGGCTAAACCCTCACTGTCGCCTATTGATACCCTGCCTAAACGAATCAATGATGTTCGTCCCTTCTTTGTCAATATGTCCCGACGCGTTTCCCCAGACGTAGTCAAGGCTGGTTCATCAGGGGACTCAGGATAGTTGGTAAATGCAGGACACCTTACTACACCAGGAGGTCTGCTATGCAACTATCAGAGCTTTGCCCACTATTATCAGTTGGGCATCTATCTATTGAAACCTGCAAGAATTTACCAACTATCCTGAGTCCCCTGATGAACCAGCCTTGACTACGTCTGGGGAAACGCGTCGGGACATATTGCCAAAGAAGGGACGAACATCATTGATCCGTTTAGGCAGGGTATCAATAGGCGACAGTGAGGGTTTAGCCACCGAGAGGTGGGGTCGCCCCTTTCGGGGCGGGTGCTCCGCCTGTAGGCAGGGGTACATTGAGGGTTGTATTAGGGATATTGTTCCCTTCCCCTTATCCACCACCTCTCTTTCTACCGTTTGGCCAGGTCCACAGTCATCTAACTGTAAGTTGCCGCAAATTTTTCTATACATCGGACTACATTATCCTGATACGTCCAAGTAAGGCCTTGTCTAATTATTTGACTTAGCCTAATAAATATATAAATATATATATATATATATATATATATATATATATATATATACTAAGAAGGGGTATTATTTTAACTAACAGTAAAAGTTATGTTTTATATGAAAAGTCATTTTTCTCTGTGATGTCTCTATTGAAACTTTTCGTAACCCTATAAATTCCACTGTGATTTACTTTAGTAACTACTTGCATTTCTCATGTAATAACAATTCTGGAGCATTTGTTCACATGACTCCTATGATGTGCCATTCCTGTATTATTCCTGCTAGAAGTTATGAATCAGTTACTAGCAGTTTGCAGTGAATATCCAGCCGGGGGAGTGTCCCTGCACAGCCTGACACTATCCAGTCAGTGTCTGACTGTGCAGGGCCACATGCCCAACTGGTAACACCCATCTGGACCTTCATTGAAAACTGCTAGTAATTAATTCATAAGCTCTACCAGGAATAATAAAGAAATGGCAATCATAGAGTCATAAGAAAAGATGCTCCAGAATTGGTATTACATGGGCAATGCAAGTAGTTACTAAAACAGACATGTCAGGAGAGGTAACCTGCGGCTCTCCAGCTGTTGCAAAACTACAACTCCCAGCATGCCCAGACTGCCTACAGCTATTAGCCGTGAAAGCAAAAACTCCACCAATGAAGTGGTAAACTTGTTGAGTTTTATTAAGGAACGCAGCTGTACAGATCAAGTGTGGCGTTTCGGCCACATACGGCCTTTTTCAAACTGGTGCCGCTGGAGGAAGGTAGAAGGACGTGCGCAACAGGAGAGGTGCAATGCAATCGCACTGTAGGGAAAGTGCTATTAGCCTACAGCAGGGCACGGTGGGAATTGTAGTTTTACAACAGCTGGAGAACTGCAGGTTGGCCATCCCTGCTCTAGGAGCGGGGGGGGGAGGGGGGTTGCTCCTGCTCCTAGAGGCTCTGTTCTCCCACCTCATTCCACGCCCTGCCGTCCTTGATTGACAAGCCAGTGTTTGTCTTCTTCTGCCGGCCCTGTGTGCTGGTTAAACAGCACTGCGCAGGCACAAGACTTACCCAGCACAAAGGGCGGCCAGGAGAAGACGAACGCTGGCCTGTCAATCAAGGACGGCAGGGCGTGGAATAAGGTGGGAGAACGGAGCCTCTAGGAGCAGGAGCAACCCCCCCTGCTCCTATAGGCTAATTTACATATTACAAAAGTAAGAATTGTGCTGTAAGGGGGGCATCAGTAAACCTAAAAATAACAGAGTTGGATTCTGCTGACATTAGCACATTGCTAATGTCAGACAGTTTAAGAGGGTTAATTCTGGTGACAGAAACCCTTTAAAGGAAACCTGTCACCATGATTTTGCGCATAGAGCTGGGGACATGGGCTGCTAGATGGCCACTAGCA
Source organism: Bufo gargarizans (assembly GCF_014858855.1). Lineage (NCBI taxonomy): Eukaryota > Metazoa > Chordata > Amphibia > Anura > Bufonidae > Bufo > Bufo gargarizans. The sequence goes on from NC_058083.1 coordinate 480,978,601, forward strand.
CATGTGCAGTACCCAGGTCCCATAGCTCTCTGCGCTTTTATTGTGTTAAAAAATCGTTTTGATTGATATGCAAATGACCTGAGATGAGTCAAGCGGAAAGGAGCCCAGCACCGCCCCGCATCCTCCGAATCTCCTCCTTGCTGGCTGACGTCACAGAGCTGGAGCGCCGAAATCTCGCCATGCGCAAGCTAGCGCATGCGCAGTGTCGGCATCATGTTCATTCCCTGTGCTGGCATCAGCACAGGGAACGACCTACGCGTGCGCAAGCTCGCGCATCGCGAGATTTCGGCGCTCCAGCTCTGTGACGTCAGCCAGCAAGGAGGAGATTCGGAGGACGCGGGGCGGTGCTGGGCTCCTTTCCGCTGGACTCATCTCCGGATACAGGACACATATCAGGTAATTTGCATATCACTCAAAACGTTTTTTTAACACAATAAAAGCGCAGAGAGCTATGGGACCTGGGTACTGCAGATGTGCTAGCGGCCATCTAGCAGCCCATGTCCCCAGCTCTATGCACAAAATCCTGGTGACAGGTTTCCTTGAAGTGAAGATTTCCTAACTTATGCCTTATACAAAAGTATACCACGTTGTATACATTTACTTTTGCGGTGGCAAAAGTAAATGTATGCCGACACCAACCAAAAGGACACTCTCTTGTGGAGGTCTATTCTTACATTTGGCCTATGTGCCCAGAGCTGTTCCCAGTGTATATGCCAAACTTAGGGCTGTACATTGCCATATTTGATGCTGTATGTGGAAGCCATTTGGTTATTTTACGTCACACTGATGTATCAGAGGGAAATGACATTGTATTGCTGATGGAGCGCATACAGTTGGATTGGTGAGTGGTCCACCGGATAACACCTCCTGAAATCCATTTTCTTCTCTGCAGCCTTCTGCTAGATAATGAGCGCTGGAAGCAAGCCGATGTCCCAGCTGAATTTCAGGACTTGGTTGATTCCATAACAGATGGCAAAATCATTTTACCTGAGAGGAAGTCTGGATGTGAGTTGGTATTCAATAATTCAGCGTGTCATGCAATTAGCGTCCGAGCTGTTAATATTTGTTTAGGAGCAGCTGCGGCAGCGCGTAGATTACCGGTATTTAGATGAGATTTGTAATGAGCTCTTATTTCCCATATCTATAGACTATCATCAGACACCATGTTGCATAAACCAGAGTTTCTAAAACTCTGGAAAATGTGTAGGTTGTGCTTTTGCTTTAAGTGAACTTTTATCCTTGAATGCCATTTTTTTTTTGTCTGAATAGTTCCAAAATTCTGTGCAAATTATTCTTATATGTTTTTTTTTTTTTTTTATCAAAGCTCTGTCAAAGGGGTTGTCTCACTTCAGCAAATGGCATTTATCATGTAGAGAAAGTTAATACAAGGCACTTACTAATCTATTGTGATTCTCCATATTGCCTCCTTTGCTGGCTTGATACATGTTTACATCACATTGTACATTGCTTGTTTCCATGGTTACGACCACACCACAATCTATCAGTGGTGGTCGTGCTTGCACACTGTAGGAAAAAAAGCCTCGGCCTCTCTGGTGGCCAGAACCGTGGGCGTGCACATAGGTTAGTGATTTTTTTTTCTATTGCGTGCAAGTGCGCCCACCGCAGCAGTATTCCAGGGTGGTCGTAACCATGGAAACAACTAGTGTATAATGTGATGGAAAAATGAATCAAGCCAGCAAAGGAGGCAATATGGACAATCACAATACATTAGGAAGGTATTAACGCTCTCTGCATGATAAATGCCATTTGCTGACGTGAGACAACCCCTTTAAAGGGAGTCTGTCCCCAGAAAATTCTATGATAAAACAGGTGCAGTGCCTTGTAGGACTAACTTATCTGAATGTAATGATGCCTTTCACTTAGAGATCTGTAGCATCTTCCTGGAGAAAAAGTACTTTAAATCCATATGCAAATGACCACTTAAGTGCAACGAGGCCAAGCTCAAGTCACTCTGTGCACCCTTTCTCCTGCTGCTTCCTCTGTTGCTTTTTTTGACTGCAAGTTCGCCCTGTTGGAGGCGGCCAGGCAGCTCAGTCCTTCTTGGACTGATAGTATCTGCTGGGGTGGATATCTAATCCTGCTGAGAGAAGGGAACGCTGAGGCTTGGAAAACGTGAACCTTAGATATTGATGAGCAACTTGTGTGTCAGGAGGGTATGAAACACATAAGATGATAGGAGAGACATCGGGACATTTCAATATAGGAGTCCATAAGCTAGATGCTTATTTTTTAGGGGAGGGAAAATTTGCATCATTTGTTTAAAATTCTCTTATTTCATTTTCAGGTGTAGAAGAGCGGAAACCCTCTGACTTCCTCACAGTTGACGGCCAGAAGTATGCTGTAGTAGGGTAAGCTGCTTATTCCATTCATCTTTATGAGATTTTGTGATATTTTACATATCTTCATAAACGCTTGTTTTCTTACAGCACTGTGCTGATTTTAATCCGAATAATTCTGGAATATTGCAGTTGTGTGGACGACATCCCTTCCATAACCACAGACATGCTCACTCGTCTGTCTGAGCTATTGAAGGTAGTTATCTCATACCATTTGTATGTGTGTGTGTGTGTGTGTGTGTGTGTGTGTGTGTATATATATATATATATATATATATATATATATAATGCTGCCTCTCTTAAAGTAAAACCTATCACCACTGAACCTATCATACCATGTACCTTTTATGAAATAAACATAGCCGACTATACAGGTACTATTACAAATATTGGAAAGATATGAGCACCGGTCCCAAAATTTGGACACAACGCGAGAAAAAAAATAATAATTCTAAATTGTCAAACTTCAGGGTGTCTATAAGCGCTTTGGAATCTGTACTCCAGTAAACCACTGACATGTGCCAGGTTTAGGGGGTGGGCACAGACGAGGGCAGTGATGTGTGCTCCTGCCAGTTCAGCGCTCACTGCGGCCCTTGTAGTTCAAGTAAATAGGAGCAGCGCTGCAGTAACAAGCCTGGTTCCGGTGCCGCACAGCTGATTGGTAGGGGTCTGACTCCCGGGCACCCCCACCAATCTGATATTGATGACTTATTGTAAAGATGAGTCATCATTGTTTACATTACATGATGGTCATTTTTATTAACATAATAGTACGTCACAGCAGGAAGTGACTTCGCCCAAATGGACGTACTATTACATCATGCTGGCGGATTAACCCTTTTATATGCAACGATCAACGTTGATTGCGGCATATGACAGGATCGATTAAAGTTTACAGTAAAAAAAAAAAAAGTGCCCCCTTCCCTTCATCAAGCGATTTTTTTAAAATAAAAATAGACATAATAGATATAGCCGCGTCCGTAACAAGCAGCTGTAAAAAATACTACCCCCTCAGGTGAACACCGTAAAAAATATAAAATAAAAACTGTGCCAAAACCGCCATATTTTTTTTGTCACATTGACACAAAAAAGTATAATATCGAACGATCAAAAAGCCTTATGTACCCAAGAATGGTACCAATAAAAAACATCAACTCTTCCCGCAAAAAAAAGACTACACAAGACTATCAGAAAAATAAAACGTATGGTTTTCAAAAAGTGGAGACTCAAAAACATTATAAAAAAAAATATGCTTTATTATGTAAAACTGAATCCCAAAAAAAGATGAGCTATCCTGTCAGGGGAACGCTGTAAAAAAACAAAAATAAAAATGGTGCCAGAACAGCCATTTTTTAGTTACCTTGCCTCACAAAGCGTAATATCGAGCGATCAAAAATCATATGTAGCCCAAAATAGCATCAATAAAAGTGTATTCAAATGTGACATGGCAGCTTAAAATTATCCCAGTGAAATCTGCCCTCCAAACTCCAAATGTTGCTCCTTCCCATCTGCCCCCTGCCATTTCCCCATACAGGGGGGTTTCTGTAAACTGCAGAATCAGGGTAATAAACGATGAGTTTTGCTTTGCTGTTAACCCTTGCTGCCTTACAGAAAAAAATTGATTCAAATGGAAAATCTGCAAAAAGAAGTGAAATTTTTAAATTCCGCCTCTATTTTCCTTTAATTCTTGTGGAACACGTAAAGGGTTAATGATGTTTGTAAAATCATATTTGAATGACTTGAGGGGTGTAGTTTCCACAAGGGGTGGATTCTATTATGTAAGTCCCACAAAGTGATTTCATAACTGAATTGGTCCTTTAAAAAGCGGGTTTTGGAAATTTTTTAAAAGGATATATATATATATATATATATATATATATATATATATATATATATATACACTCAAATTTACCATTGTCATGAAGTACAGTCGTGGCCAAAAGTTTTGAGAATTACATAAATATTGGAAAAGTTGCTGCTTAAGTTTTTATAATAGCAATTTGCATATACTCCAGAATGTTATGAAGAGTGATCAGATGAATTGCATAGTCCTTCTTTGCCATGAAAATTAACTTAATCCCAAAAAAACCTTTCCTCTGCATTTCATTGCTGTCATTAAAGGACCTGCTGAGATCATTTCAGTAATCGTCTTGTTAACTCGGGTGAGAATGTTGACGAGCACAAGGCTGGAGATCATTATGTCAGGCTGATTGGGTTAAAATGGCAGACTTGACCTGTTAAAAGGAGGGCGATGCTTTAAATCATTGTTCTTCCATTGTTAACCATGATGACCTGCAAAAAAACGCGTGCAGCCATCATTGCGTTGCATAAAAATGGCTTCACAGGCAAGGATATTGTGGCTACTAAGATTGCACCTCAACAATTTATAGGATCATCAAGAACTTCAAGGAAAGAGGTTCAATTCTTGCTAAGAAGGCTTCAGGGCGTCCAAGAAAGTCCAGCAAGCGCCAGGATCGTCTCCTAAAGAGGATTCAGCTGCGGGATCGGAGTGCCACCAGTGCAGAGCTTGCTCAGGAATGGCAGCAGGCAGGTGTGAGCGCATCTGCACGCACAGTGAGGCGAAGACTTTTGGAAGATGGCCTGGTGTCAAGAAGGGCAGCAAAGAAGCCACTTCTCTCCAAAAAAACATCAGGGACAGATTGATCTTCTGCAGAAAATATGGTGAATGGACTGCTGAGGACTGGGGCAAAGTCATATTCTCCGATGAAGCCTCTTTCCGATTGTTTGGGGCATCAGGAAAAAGGCTTGTCCGGAGAAGAAAAGGGGAGCGCTACCATCAGTCCTGTGTCATGCCAACAGTAAAGCATCCTGAGACCATTCATGTGTGGGGTTGCTTCTCATCCAAGGGAGTGGGCTCACTCACAATTTTGCCCAAAAACACAGCCATGAATAAAGAATGGTACCAAAACACCCTCCAACAGCAACTTCTTCCAACAATCCAACAACAGTTTGGTGAAGAACAATGCATTTTCCAGCACGATGGAGCACCGTGCCATGAGGCAAAAGTGATAACTAAGTGGCTCGGGGACCAAAACATTGACATTTTGGGTCCATGGCCTGGAAACTCCCCAGATCTTAATCCCATTGAGAACTTGTGGTCAATCCTCAAGAGGCGGGTGGACAAACAAAAACCCACTAATTCTGACAAACTCCAAGAAGTGATTATGAAAGAATGGGTTGCTATCAGTCAGGTATTGGCCCAGAAGTTGATTGAGAGCATGCCCAGAGAATTGCAGAGGTCCTGAAAAAGAAGGGCCAACACTGCAAATACTGACTCTTTGCATAAATGTCATGTAATTGTCGGTAAAAGCCTTTGAAACGTATGAAGTGCATGTAATTATATTTCACTACATCACAGAAACAACTGAAACAAAGATCTAAAAGCAGTTTAGCATCAAACTTTGTGAAAACTAATATTTGTGTCATTCTCAAAACTTTTGGCCACGACTGTACAATGTGTCATGAGAAAACAATCTCAGAATAGCTTGGATAAGTAAAAGTGTTCCACATAAAGTGACACATGTCAGATTTCCAAAATTTGGCCTGGTCCTTAAGGTGAAAAATGGCTTGGTCCTGAAGGGGTTAATGTAACCAGTCAACCTTTCAACCTCTGTGACCCTTTTGTGTGGGTTATTTTTGCCTGTTTGGTCCACAAATCCTCCATAGCGTGTTTTCTTATATTGAATTCAGAAAAAAAGCAAATAATCTTCAAGATCTTGCCTGTGTCTATGATGATTGTTGAGCTGATGATCTTTGATTTTTGTTTTTTTTTGTTTAGTACTTCAACTCCCGTAGTTGTCAACTGGTTCTGGGAGCTGGGGCTTTACAAGTTGTTGGATTGAAGACAATAACCACAAAAAACCTTGGTAAGTTGTTATTGAAATCCAATGTAGACAGTCAAGTCACATTATTATGACCAGCAGCTAATATCCAGAGTAACCACCATGTGCAGCACAGACAGCTGCTAGACGGGCTTGGAGTGTTTCAGTAATGTCCTGGTAGGTTGTCACACGTATCTGGAGCCATGCCGACTGCTATGCATCCCACAGCTGCTGTGGGGGGGGGGGGGGGAGATCCAGAGATTGAGTGCGATGACCGAGGTGGTCCCACAGATGCTCAGTTGGGTTCAAGTCTGTGGAATAAGGGGGCCAGGGTAGTACTTGGAGGTCTTGGTCATGGTCTTCCAACCAGTGTCGGACATTTCTAGCTGTGTGACTTGTCGCATTGTCTTGCTGGAAGATCCCATCTGCCCCAGAGAAGACGGTCAGCATGTACGGGTGTATGTGATCTGCAAGGATGGATTCATACCCTAATCGGTTGAGAGTGCCTTCCACATGGATGAGTAGGCCCAGAGAATGCTATGAAAAACATACCCCAGACCATAACACTGCCACCAGCTTGTGTTCTTCCAGCGATGGTTTCTCACATGACACGCCAACGTCCATCCATTCAATGAAGCAGAAAACGTGACTCATCGGAGAAGGCAACCCTTTGCCAATCAGTAAAGGTATAATTATGAAACTGCCGCAGAAATTGAAGCCTTTGCAGCTTAGTTAGCAGAGATGCAATGACCAGCCGTCTGCTTCGGAGCAGCATACATAATAGGGTTTACTGAACTGTTGTTTTAGACACACGTCTGGTAGCCCCCTGGTTTATTTTGGCGATGAGCTGCTCCACTGTTGCTTGTTGGTCCGCCCTTGCGTACCTTCATAGCTGACGTTCACCTCTCACATAGATGGCACATGGTGCTCTGCAGTGTCCACGTTGTGATGACCAGCGGGTGAGAACCCGCTGCCCCACTTGACCAGCTCCCTCTGAGGACAATGTCTGAGCACACCTCTTGTTCTTCACACAATACCTCTGATGGTGAGGAGAGACTTTCTCCAGGAGAGTACCAGGTGCAACCTCAGAGGGGATTTGGAACACGAGGGAATTGGGACCAGAGTGTGAATCCACTGGACTGACCTCCAGGTGACACAATACATCCAGTGGTTGCTGGGAGGCCAGAGGCTGATCAGATGAAAGCGTAGTTAGGGTACAAAGAAAGAAGTTGGGGCAGGCGGCAATCAGGCAATGTCCGTAAACGTAGACCAGAGTAAGGGCAGGCGGCAATGAGGCAAAGTCCGTAAAACTTAATCCAAAGTCCGGTACACAGAATAACTAGAACCAACATAACACCTTAGCACAAACAGGAAACTAGACTAGCCAGGAACCTAAGCTGCTCAGGTGCCTTCCTGTAGAAGGAGATGCCTTTAAATACCTCCTGCAGACCAGCTATAGGCAGGGGAAGATAGAGGGCATGCGCAGGCTGCCTCACAAACAGAGGAGAGACACGCCCGCACATACACTAAATACACACAAAGATCTCTGAGCCAGAGTGCAAGCTCTGCTCAGAGCCAGGAGGGAAACGCAGGTGGCAGGTATGCAGACCACAACCAAGAACCCCGCTGCCCGCACCTGTCAGCATGGCGTGCAGCAGTGGGGAGGAGTGAAGAAGCCCGGGACAGAATCGCAGGTAAGGGGAGCTGGGCTAACACGCGTTGCTTATTTGCAGTGGGGCGTACGTTGACCACAGCAGCACAGGAACATTTCACACACAAACTGCACCCTTTCAGAAGTACTGCCACTCTTGGGCCAAAAGCCAGTAATCATCCTTTTTTCCAATGTGATAAATTGCCCCTTTTACCCATGACAGCAATATCGAAGGTAGGAAGTGGTCATATTAATGTGACTCGACTGTGTGTAAATACAATATGCCGGCTTGCAGATACAAAAAGCACTAGGTTCTCCTGCATCATAGAACCTTGCAATATTCAAATATGTACAGAGTAATCTACTGTGGTTTTACATGGGGCTGCAGATAAACCTATTGCATTATCTTCCATGTTAAAAATTATGTTTAGCACTGATACCTCTTTAGTTCTTTGACCAGTCTTTGATTCAGAAGACTAAGTGTAAATTGTAGATTTTATTGATGTAAAAGTGAATTTTCAGATCACGTTTGAGCTCTGTATTTGAATTGTATAGTGGGAAAATTCCTAGAACACACACCGACGGGGAATTTATCATGAGGGTTATATCTGAAGTCAGTTTTGCATTAGTCTGCGTTAGAGTACTTTTCAGTATGTTGTTTGTTAAACTTTCTGCATATTTAAGCCTTACTTTCGTCTAGAAATGCTACTTCGGTTTTCCTATTCCACTCAGCTACTAGAGTGAGTTTGTGACTTTTTTGAAATTTAAAGTCTCAGTTGAGAAATCTGAAACTAGCGTGAACACCTTCTATGGTTGAACTTGATGGACATGTAACATCTAAACAACTGTAGGTCATTGGGACTTAGTGGAAGGGGTGGGACCTCCTGCGGCAAGGCAAATTTTAATTTATGTGAAAAACTGACAGAAATGTATAACTCAAATATAAACCCACTGAGAGTCGGTGCATAGATGGCCAGAGATGGACTTGCTCCCCTTAGTAAATTAGGCAATCTCACTTCATTGTGGATAGATATGCCAATTTTGATAAATTCCCTCTCTTCCCCCCCCCCCCCATTGTCTTAATTTACTTTACTTCTACACCACTCACTCCAATTTTTAAAAGTGTAGGGCTGTGCGTGTGTATAATGTCTGCATTGCAGAGCTGTGTGTAGGCACTGTACAGCTGTGTATGTATATCATGATCATAGAGAGTTAAAAAAAAATGATGAAGTGACCACATATGTGCCATTGCGATTTGCTACAATGGTCAGCAGATGGCACACTAAGGTTAACCACCAGGGAAGGTAAATAAGTAGATTTGATCCAAGATGGCAGCAAACCCATAAGCCATTACCCAAGAGCAGTGATGGTCCGTTCAGTGTTCACCAGCGAAAACATGCGGGCTGCCATCTTTAGTAAGGTAGACTCACCCGTCCGGAGATGCACAGGTAAGCCCTTACCTGTGTCGGGAGCTGGTTTGAAATCAAACGCAGTCACCCGGAGCAGGCAGTTCCAAGAACAGCCCGATGAAGGCCCCCGGCGGCTGTTCTCGGAACTGCCTGCTCCATGTGACTGCGTTTGATTTCAGACCGGCTCGTGACACAGGCACAGGTAAGGGCTTACCTGTGCATCGCCGGACGGGTGAGTCTACCTTACTAAAGATGGCAGCCCGCATGTGTTCGCTGGCGAACACTGCAAACTGACCATCACTGCCCAAAAAAGGTATTTTCAGACTCCACATAGTGCTGAAACTGGATCAACTTATGTGTTGTATATATTTACCAGTTACTCGCTTGACCCTTTAGCAATGTGTGAGCTTTATAATGTACTACTTTTTATGTAGAATGGAAGCAAGCATTGATAACTACAATCATTTTCTATTTGTTTTACAGCATTATCCTCCCGGTGCCTGCAGCTCATTGTACACTACATTCCTGTAATAAGGGCACATTTTGAGGCTCGAATGCAGCCCAAGCAGTACAGCATGCTTCGGCAGTTTGACCACATCACTAAGGTAATTGTTACCAGATACAGTCCACAGAAAAGTTGCTCCATAGCTATAGTCCCTTCTTCCAACAGCATGTAGATCCCTATTTTTTTTGTCTATAAATCTATGAACCCTCTTTGTCTCAAAAAACCTTATTATGGTAAATAGTTGACGGGGAGGAGGGGGATGCAACTGCAGTTTGTCTCAGTCTGTCTCTGAGAGTGTATGCTGTGAGAGGGGAGGGGAATACACGTGGGGAGACATCTGATTGGCTCATAGTGGTCAGAGCTGTAGCAGGAAGCAGAAAAAAAGAACAAGGTAAACTCAGGTTAGCACCCAATATCTGGCCACCCGATATCCAGTAAATATCTGCTGCTGCCTAAGGAGGGATTGTGATTTTTTTTGTAGACCTATTACCAACCTGCAACATGTACAGATATGTATCTTTTTCTTTAACAGGACTATAATGATCACATAGCGGAAATTTCTGCCAAACTGGTTTCCATAATGGATTCTTTATTTGAGAAACTTCTGTCAAAGGTACCTGAAGATGATAAAAATAACCATCTGTTTTGGAAGCTTTTTCACCACACACCACCCATAACAGCTCAGTGAACCCATGGCCATCTTCTCCGTCAGAGTGTGGGTCAGGAAATGCTGTTGGCACGAGTGTTATCTGCACTTCCACAAAACAGACGATGACCACACTGGATCTGCGCAATACTCTGCAGAACCAGAGTGGTCACCTTTGCAGGTTGTTAGGTTGTCTCGTAAACTATTTGCCTAGCTATGCCAGCATTTGCAGACCATGTTGATTGTTCACCATGGGAAACATGGTTTTCATAGTTTGGTGGGAGGGGCATTGTTTTACTTAAAGGCTTGTATTATGGCTGAAAATCATTGTTATGATCGGGTTTAGTTAAAACTTTTCACCATTTGGCGTCTGCAACTTCTTTGTATCACTGTACATAGCAGGCTGCAGAATGACTTTCACAGTGAAATCCTGAGAGCTTGTTTGATGGTTCTTAACTTCGATCTTCTGAAATCTATCAGCTTAGGCTACTTTCACACTTGCGTTCAGGGCGGATCCGTCTAGTGTCTGCACAGACGGATCCGCACCTATAATGCAAATGCTTAGATCCGTTCAGAACGGATCCGTTTGCATTACCATGAACGGATTTATTTTTTTTGTTCATGGTAGTGCAAACGGATCCGTTTTGACTTTACATTGAAAGTCAATGGGGGACGGATCCGTTTGAAAATTGAGCCATACTGTGTCAACTTCAAACTGATCCGTCCCCATTGACTTACATTGTAAGTCTGGACGGATCCGTCTGCCTCCGCGCGGCCAGGCAGACACCTGAACGCTGCAAGCAGCGTTCAGGTGTCCGCCTGCTGAGCGGAACGGAGGCCAAACGCTGCCAGACTGATGCATTCTGAGCGGATCCGCATCCACTCAGAATGCATTAGGGCTGGACGGATCCGTTCGGGGCCGCTTGTGAGAGCCTTCAAACGAAACTAACAAGCGGAGTCCCGAACGCAAGTGTGAAAGTAGCCTTAGTTGTCTGATGGGTTTCACTGTGAATGGCATCATGCAGCCTGCTATGTACTGTGATACATGCTTCAAAAGCAAAATGGTGCAACGTTTATAATTAAACCCTATTGCAAAAATGCTTTTCATCAAATACATGTATTCAAGTAAAAAAAAAAAATCCCTCAGGTGCCTGTAGTCATTAAAGCAGTTATATTGTTTAACTTACTCCAGACTCTTCCATTACTGGAAACTTTCAGTTTCACATTCTAGACTTTCAACCCAGTGCAGCAAGGAGACTTTACAACTCTTGTCTCAGGGGCGTTTGATTATGGACATTCCCAAATGATACCAAAGCTATAGAGCTCTGTTGCCCCTTTTTTGCCTAACGAGTTGGGATGCAAGCCCTCCATTGTGACTTTTTGACATAACACACCATAAGATACATAAAGATAAATTGGACATTTTCAGACGAGGCAAAACAAGTCATCCCAAGGGCCCACAGAGTCTGCCTACTTGAAGGGATAGTCTCTCAATGAATATGCAAAACATGACAATTTTTTGGAGTAACTAAAATTACAGCTCCGGTGTCTAGATACTGCTGTTACATACTTGTTATGGTGCCCCCTGCTGTTCTTTTAATTCTCTTCTCAAAATGTCCACCTTGTGTGTCCAGTGCTGGTAGGAAGCAATTACTTCCCGTACGCTGTTTCTTATTGGCAGGAATCGCTGACAACTTTTAAAGGGGGTCTCTAGCTCTTTAAAATGTATAGGCTATCCGTAGAATATGAATTTATTAGGTGGGGGTCCTTCTCTGCGTCCCTCATGCCAGTCAGCTGATTAATGTGACCGTAGTGCTCCAGCGAGTGTTGCGTCTCCCCATTCTTCACCAATGTGATAATTTGTATTCTAGTACGTGCTGCTTTGCGTATAATGTTTTGACATTTGTTTCTTTCTTGCAGTATGAGGTCAAAGCCCCCGTCCCTTCAATGTGCTTTAGAAATATCTGCAAACAAATGGCTAAAATGCATGAAGCTATTTATGATCTTCTCCCGGAGGAACAAACACAAGTAGGTTTTTTTTTAGCTTTCCCAATCCCATAAGTAGTAATAAAAAAAAAACAACTGAAACTAAAAGTGTGTTACCTAATACCACCTAAAATAAGAGATGACGAAGCATATGGGAACTTCTTGCCTTCCTTCAAAATTGCTGAATAGATGCAATGATATGTTTCACTACTGTGAAGGCAGTGATGAAAATCTGAGCAAAATGGAGCTGCTAGGGTCAGTCACCTACCAAGACTGTTCATTATTTCACACTGGTCCAAGGTGTTTTGGACAAGAAAATAAAAACTGTGTGTTACAGGGCTGTACGGCAGAGTTTTCAAAATGATGCCCCTTTCTCTGACATGACTCTGCCGCCATTGGCTGAAGCTGTACCTCACTGACTTCCTGCCGCGCCCGCCCCCCTGCAGTCACAAAATACTGCCTCTGCTTCCTTCCAGAGTATTCAGCCTCAACTGTAGGAAAAATCAGCTAACACTGAGAATAAAGCTCTGAGTATTAACAGTGTAAGGCCTCATGCACACGACCGTTGTGTTCTGTTCCGCAAAATGGGGTTCCGTTGTTCCGTGATCCGTTTCAGTTTTTGTTTCCGTGTGTCTTCCTTTATTTTTGGAGGATCACCAGACATGAAGGAAAGTAAAAAAAAAAAGTCTAAGTCAAGTTTGCCATGCAAATGATAGGAAAAAAAACGGACGTGCGGATGACAATCTTGTGTGCCTCCGTGTTTTTTCACGGACCCATTGACTTGAATGGGTCCGTGAACTGTTTTCCTTGAAAAAAAAATAGGACAGGTTTAATTTTTTTTGACGGACTGAAACCACGGATCACGGACGCAGATGATAAACGGTGCATTAGCAGAGTTTTCAACTGACCCATTGAAAGTCAATGGGTCCGCAGAAAAACAGAACAACGGACACGGAATGAAACAACGGTCATGTGCATGAGGCCTAATGCACAAAGTAAATGCTGAGGGGCATGAAGTGACATCAGAGTAGCAACCCTCATTTTGGCAGCCTGGTAACATGCTGCAGCTTAGTAAATTAGCATTTTGGGAATTAGTGTTAAAGAATTGGTGGTCCTGTACCACCCAGCGTGCATCTCTCCATGCCTAATGTCAGATCAGGCCCATGTGTCTGCCATAAAGCAGTTTTCTTAATGCTGTGTAAATGCTGTTAAGAACAACTCAGGCAAGATGGCCGTCCCATAATCCTGTTCAGAAAATAGGATTAATCTGTAATCAGAAAATATCTGGTTTTAGCGGTCACATTTTCTTTAATAGATATGTTATCTGCCTCTAGTGTTAGCTTCCAGTTGACTAATTTTAAGTCACTGGACGATTCTACTTACTGTATAAAATACAATTATATAGTAATTGTAATCCTAATTACCAGTAGCAAACTGCTAAACCTAATATAATGCATTAACCAAAGCCGCTTTTAGACAGGTATAATATGGATGCTTTATTACTCCCGTATTATGGACCAAACACCTGAACCTCCTGCAGTTCATCAGAAAATGAGTTCATGCACTGTGACTCTGGTTTCGATTAACGTAGTGAAGGTCTGGGTGTTGGATGCATCATATGGGCACAAAAAAGCATCTGAATACTTCTTTTTTTTTTTTTTTACTATAGTAATTGAAAATTGATCATTTTTGGCGTTAGTCATTACACACACTTATTTTCTAACTGATGAGAATCTTTCCGTAATATATTAGATATTCCTCTCTAGTAATAATTGTTGCTATTACTATAGCGCGTAACGAGTATCACTAGAGAAGCAGTCTGTATATTTTACTCGCTAGATCTGGTATGGAAAGTATAGGGACAGTGTAAAATGTAAACTTATTTGATACCTGTGTGTTTGGTGCAACTTATTTGGCGATATGTGATCTGGACGCTAGTAAATTGCATGCGTCAATAAATGGCCTAATTAGGTGCAAAGAGAGAAAGAGATGACTGGTCACCTTCTCACTCCATTTCTGGGGGAAAAAGACTCTCGTATGTTAGTCAGAGAGCATGATATGGGGAAAGGGGGATTCATAACATGCACAGAAGTCCATGGTACACTCCTCCTGGAGACATGTACAGTTACACAGGGAGGCAGATTCTTTGTCTCTCCCCTGTCAGCACCTCCCTCACTTGCCCCAATTCTCCTCCTCCACACTGGCTGACAGTATTATTTAAGCGCCATTCATTCCATATGATAAGTGGGGAGCATACATAATACAGCCAATTGCAATAAGCATTAACACGACGCGTTACAAACTGGTACAGAAGGAGAGAGGGCCCTGCCCGCCAGGGCTTACAACAGTTCAGTTAAAGCACTTACGGCTCTTTCACACTTGCTTTGTCCGGATCCGGCGTGTACTCCATTTGCCGGAATTACACGCCGGATCCGGAAAAACGCAAGTGAACTGAAAGCATTTGAAGACGGATCCGTCTTCAAAATGCTTTCAGTGTTACTATGGCAACCAGGACGCTATTAAAGTCCTGGTTGCCATAGTAGTAGTGAGGAGCGGGGGAGCGGTATACTTAGTCCGTGCGGCTCCCGGGGCGCTCCAGAATGACGTCAGAGCGCCCCATGCGCATGGATGATGTGCCATGCGATCACGTCATCCATTCGCGTGGGGCGCCCTGACGTCACTCTGAAGCGCCCCGGGAGCTGCACGGACGGTAAGTATACTGCTCCCCCGCTCCCCACTACACTTTACCATGGCTGCCAGGACTTTAGCGTCCCGGCAGCCATGGTAACCATTCAGAAAAAGCTAAACGTCGCATTAATTCCGGATCCGGCCTTGCGGCAAGTGTTCAGGATTTTTGGCCGGAGCAAAAAGCGCAGCATGCTGCGGTATTTTCTCCATCCAAAAAACGTTTCCGGTCCTGAACTGAAGACATCCTGATGCATCCGGAACGGATTTCTCTCCATTCAGAATGCATTAGGATAAAACTGATCCAGGATTCTTCCGGCATAGAGCCCCGACGACGGAACTCTATGCCGGAAGAAAAGAACGCAAGTGTGAAAGAGCCCTTAGAAATAGGGTCGAGTATATGCAGCTTTCAATGAGACCCCCTTCTAAGGGCTGTAACTCGCGAATTCTCATGACTAGTGTCGCGATCCTGGTCTTGTTTCAAAACTTTATCAGCTTTAACACAAGACCACCTGACTTGAATCTCTAGCCGTTAAACAGTCTCAGATCCAACTTTCAGTAGCAAGGACGTATGAGATACATCCTTGGCTACTGAATAGCACTATGTAATGGTGTATGAGATCGTCCTGAGCAGGAAAAGGGTTGATTGACTTTTTATGATCAGTCAGACAACTAGAGAAAAGAGCTACAGATTGAACCTTCAGAGCAGCTTTGTTGGATTTCAGGGAGAAGCAGAAAGAATAATCTGCATGAAAACCAGAAGGCAAACGTTTATTCCAAGATAAGTAGAGTGCAATAATAATTTTAAAAAAATCCCTAAAGTTGTCCATAACCCTTAAAGGGAACAGATCTGCTTGGTTATTATGGGCAGCAGCTCTAGTTTCCCTTTACAGTTCATTGCAGATTCGTTCATTTACCCCATATATTTATTATGCTACCATGTTTAGTTTAAGTTTTATCTGAGCAGTTTCTAATTAAGGATCTAATGTAATAATTAAAAGTTTTCGAAAATGCTCTTGCTTGTTCTAATCTGCTCATTTAGTTTCTTCAGCAGGATATTGATGTTATTTTGTTGCCTTTGTGCAGAGTCTTTTCCTCCGAATAAATACAAGCTGCAGACGTCACCTAAAAAGTCAGCTGTGTCTCCTAAATGTCATAAATGACGGAGGCCCACAGCATGGGTGAGTATTCTCTCTGTAATGCACACGAGCACTAATATATATATAAATATATATATATATATATATATATATATATATATATATATATATATATATATATATATATATATAGAAGAAAAATCCTGAGGGAGCACCACCTTCAATATGGGTGCAAAATCCACAAGGGCGGCGGCAGAGACCCAATATTATAACTAGAGAAAGTTGGAAGAAGGCTCTTGTGAGCCGAAACATCGCAAAGTTGCCATACTATGGGTGAATAAAGCCTCCCAGAATTTCACTTTTATCCGGAGTGCAGTCCTATCTTTCTCTAGATAGATAGATAGATAGATAGATAGATATATATATATATATATATATATATATATATATATACAGTACAAAGTTATGAGACATCTGACATTTTTATCATAACACTCTCTCACTTATTAAGGAGGGGAGTTCTATTAATATTATATTATTTATAACTTATGTTCTGGTGGGTGTACAGCCTGACATTGAATTGCTTTCTCTCTGCAGGATGGTGGCGGCAGATATTGCTTTTTACACTGGAAATGTCCAAGCTCTAAAGGGTCTTAAAGATTTGGACCTCAATATGGGTGAAATTTGGGAGCAGAAAAGGTGATGCCAAACCAAAGGAGAGAAAAAAGAGACACTGATCTGATCTCCTGAGTAACTTATATGTGTACGACTGGAAGTTAAATGTTAAATTCCTAAGTGCAAGTCAGGGGCCCGGGGTGTTGGTTTCCGGAAACTGGATCCAGCCTGGCTGTCAGGGATTACCCCAAACAACTGATGAACTCTTCACAAGAATTTTTTATTTTTCATTGGAAGTGGCCTCAGGTTTTTTTCTTTTTTGTTTTTTTCTTTTTGGGACCAAATCCAAACAAGTGCATGGCTGTAACTCGGCTTCCCTGCATTAATAAGAAACAGGATCCCCTTTCTGCAGAAGACTTTGGGATTCTTTTCTTGTCATGTATAATAATGGTACAGATTCCCTGTCACAAATTCAGAACACTATGAATCGAAAGAACAGTCACTGTAATTTATGGTTTCTCTATTTAATACCACGTTGGCCGTGTATATAGAAAAGCTGAGCATTTTAGCAGTGAAGAAATCAGATGGAATAAGCTTTAATGGTGTTTGGCTGCGGGAGTAGGTGAAAGTCCTTTCTTCACCTTGGTTCATTATTTGTCCTCGAACTGGATACTGAGTTTCCTATTTCAGAGCCCCTATTACATGCCTGCTAAGCACAATGGAGTAATTGATCCTAGATGTACAGGGCAGGCTTCTCTGTGCAAGACTCTTGATCAAGCTCAAGCAAGAGGGATGGTGTGGAGCTGAGGAGCCACGGGTTGCCAGATCTCCCCGATATCTTGCACTGCTCCAGTAAAATAACTCCGTAGCAATGGTGCTTTGATTAGCCGGTAACCTTTGGATAGCTTGGGGGACAATGCTATAAATTGCTGGTATTTTCAATCAGTATTTTTGTACAATATATTTTTTTTTTTTTTAATTAAGGTATTTTTGCTCTTCCCTTACTTGGTGAGGGGCGAAAGTATTTATTTGCAGTATCTGCTATTGATGTGGATATTTTCTGATTGCATTTTTAAGTAAATTTCAATCAATTAAGAATTATGCTCGTTTTTTGTTCTTGTTTTTTTTTCTTGTTAAGATAGACAGGACAGGAGTGTGTATTCAGAGTTATGTTCACCAGTAAATATTACACATGCGAGCCCTGAGAGTCTGATATAAAACTTCAACATGCCTATCTGCCAGGTAAAAGTATTGTTGGACTTTGTTGTTTTAAACAGTACACGTAGTCCTATGTCCAGAGTATGATTTTAGCATTGATGCTAGGGCTTATTTACAGTGGATATAAAAAGTCTACACACCCCTGTTAGAATGTCAGGTTTCTATGAAAAAAAGATAAATCCTTTCAGAACTTTTTCCACCTTTTAATGTGACCTATAAACTGTACAACTCAACTTAAAAAACAAACTGAAATCTTTTAGGTGAAAGGAAGAAAAAAATATAAAAATAAAATAATATGGGTGCATAAGTGTTCACACCCTTAAACTAATACTTTGTTGAAGCACCTTTTGATTTTATTACAGCACTCAGTCTTTTTGGGTATGAGTCTATCAGCATGGCACATTTTGACTTGGCAAGATTTGCCCACTCTTCATTGCAAAAACACTCCAAATCTGTCAGATTGCGGGGGCATCTCCTGTGTACAGCCCTCTTCAGATCACCCCACAGATTTTCAATCGGATTCAGGTCTGGGCTCTGGCTGGGCCATTCCAAAACTTTAATCTTCTTCTTCTGGTGAAGCCATTCCTTTGTTGATTTGGATGTATGCTTTGGGTCGTTGTCATGCTGAAAGATGAAGTTCCTCTTCATGTTCAGCTTTCTAGCAGAAGCCTGAAGGTTTTGTGCCAATATTAATTGGTATTTGGAACTGTTCATAATTCCCTCTAGCTTAACTAAGGCCCCAGTTCCAGCTGAAGAAAAAACTGCCCTGAAGCATGATTCTGCCACCACCATGCATCACTGTGGGTGTGGTGTTCTTTTGGTGATGTGCAGTGTTGTTTTTTCGCCAAACATATCTTTTGGAATTATGGCCAAAAAGACCATAACACCTTTTCCCACATGCTTTTGGGAGACTTCGGATGTGTTTTTGCAAAATGTAGCCTGGCTTGGATGTTTTTCTTCGTAAGAAAAGGCTTTCGTCTTGCCACTCTACCCCATAGCCCAGACATATGAAGAATACAGGAGATTATTGTCACATGTACCACACAGCCATTACTTGCCAGATATTCCTGCAGCTTCTTTAATGTTGCTGTAGGCCTTTTAGTAGCCTCCCAGACCAGTTTTCTTCTTATCTTTTCATCAATTTTAGAGGGACGTCCAGGTCTTGGTAATGTCACTGTTGTGCCATATTTTCTCCACTTGATGATGACCGTCTCCACTGTGTTCCATGGTATATCTAATGCCTTGGAAATCCTTTTGTCCCCTTCTCCTGACTGATACCTTTTAACAATGAGATCCCTCTGATGCTTTGGAAGCTCTCTGTGGACCATGGCTTTTGCTGTGGGACGCGACTAAGAAAATTTCAGGAAAGACCAACTAGAGCAGCTGAACTTTATTTGGGGTTAATCAGAGGCACTTTAAATGATGGCCGGTGTATGCTGACTCCTATTTAACATGATTTTGAATGTGATTGCTTAATTCTGAACACAGCTACATCCCCAGTTATAACATGGTGTGTATACTTATGCAACCACATTATTTTAGTTTTTAGTTTTTTTTTTTTTTTTACTTCCCTCCACCTAAAAGATTTCAGTTTGTTTTTCAATCGAGTGGTACAGTTTATAGGTCACATTAAAGGTGGAAAAAGTTCTGAAATGATTTATCTTTGTCTCATTTTTTTACAGCACAGAAACCTGACATTTTAACAGGGGGGTGTAGACTTTTTATAACCACTGTTTATGAGGACACTGGCGTTGTATTAGCACTCCTACATTTAACTCTTTCCCTGCCTAGGATATATCTCATAAATCCTTGGTGGATGTATGAGATTTGTCCTATCTACTAATGGCTCTATCTCAGCATGTATAGCAGCTAGAGATATGAGATAAGGAGAGGTCATTAAAATCTACCTATATCCCAGAAAACTTGATATTGGGTAATCCCTTTTTATTAGGAGTGTCCTCTGGCTATCACCCGATCACAGAGATTTCTGCTACTGGGAGCCCCAGTCATCAGCTGTAATCTTTGTGGGAACCAGGTGACAAGTGTTCCATTTCTATGGTAAAATGATGCATTAAAAAAGTTCCCATTAAAATACGTATGCTATGTAATGTACAGCCGTGGCTAATCTATAAGGATACTGAACAGGAGACACCCCCCACAGAACCAGACAACTCATTTAAGTGCCTGAATGTGATTCTTCACCAGACAAAGTTATATGAGTGCCTACTCTTCTGTCTTAAATGGGGTTTTTAGTAATTTGGCAGGGAACACCCCAAGTCTCAATGTTTATATGTAGTGCCTGTGTATAGTACATAGGGTCTTATAAGTGTTTGTTCATAAGAGATATTGACATAGTCAAACAATAAGAAATGAAGGATGTAAAAAAATATTAGGGGGCCTCCACACATGCCTGAAACTACAGCAGAAAATTTTGCAGCATTTTTTTCCACTGTTCTGCTGCAAAGACCTCAACAAAAACCACATGTATAATATGCTCCATTGCAAAGGGTGAAATCCACCACAGGTCAGTTGGCGCTGCAGTTTTTGTACGCAGCATGTGAAGATTTCTTAAAATCTCAGCCATTTTGCTGATGCTGTACAACGCACAGATTTGCCACATGAAAATCCTTGATGGCAAATCTGCAGCTGTTCAGTCAAATGAGGATGTAGCTTAACCTCTTCACTACAGAGCCACTTTTCACCTTAAATCCTAAGCCGATTTTTGCTAATCTAACATGTCACTTTATGTGGTAATAACTTTAAAACACTTTTACTTATCCAGGGCATTCTGTGATTTTTCTTGTCACATATTGTACTACAGTGGTACAATTGAGTCAAAAAATTTCATTTTTATTTATAAAAAATACTAAATACCGTATACAAAAAAAAAAAAAAATTCAATTTCTCTACTTTTATAATAGAAATATATAGCAATAACTCCAAAAATAGTTATTACTTTACATTCCCCATATGTCTACATTTTGTGAATGCCGTTTTATTTTTTGGGGACGTTAGAAGGCTTAGAAGTTTCCAAAACCCGCTTTTTAAGGACCAGTTCAGGTCACTTTGTGAGGCTTACATAATAGAAACCACCCAAAAATGACCCTATTTTAGAGACTACACCCTCAAGGTATTCAAAACTGCTGATTTTACAAACTTTAACCCTTTGTGTTCCACAAGAATTAATGGAAAATGGAGAGGTAATTTTAGAATTTTACTTTTTTGGCAGATTTTCAATTTTAATGTAAAAAAAAATTCTGCTAACAAAGCAAGGGTTAACAGCCAAACAAAACTCAGTATTTTTTGCCCTGATTCTGTTGTTTTCAGAAACACCCTATATGTGGTCATAAACTGCTGTAAGTTTTTTACACATATCATTTTTGAAAGAAAAAAAATAATGTTTTAGTGTCTCCATAGTCTGAGAGCCATAGTTTATTTTTTATTTTTTGGGCAATTGTCTTAGGTAGGGTATAATTTTTGAGGGATGACATGACTGTTTGCTTGGCACTATTTTGGCGTGCATATTACTTTCTGATCGCTTGCTATTACACTTTTTGTGATGTAAGGTGACAAAAAAATGACATTTTTTTACACCATTTTTTTTTTTTTTTTTACGGTTTTCATCTGAGGGGTTAGGTCATGTTATATTTTTATAGAGCTGGTTGTTATGGACACGGCGATACTTAATATTTCTACTTTTTTAATTTATTCTTTACATTTAACACAATAAAAGCATATTTGAAACAAAACACTTTTTTTAATGTCTGCATAGTTTTTTTTATTTTTTGGGCGATTGTCTTAAGTAGGGGCTCATTTTTTGCGGGATGAGGTGACTGTTAGATTGGTACTATTTTGGCGGGCATATGCCTTTTTGATCGCTTGGTGTTGCACTTTTAATGATGTAAGGTGACAAAAAATGACTTTTGACACTTAGGGGTTAGGTCATGTTATATTTTTATAGTGCAGGTTGTTACGGACGCGGCGATACTTAATAGCTGTAATTTTAATTTTTACATTTAACACAATAAAAGCATATTTGAAACCCAAAAAATAATGTTTTAGTGTCGCCATAGTCTGAGAGCCATAGTTTTTTGGGCAATTGTCTTAAGTAGGGACTTTTTTTTTTTTTTTTTTTACATTTTTGGAAAAGGATGCTTTTTTTTTTACCTACATTTTTTTATTTTTTAGGGGAAAACATAATTTTTTTTTAAACTTTATTTTTTGTCCCACTCTGGGACTTCAACTTTTGGGGGTCTAATCCCCTTTACAATGCATTACAATACTTCTGTATTGTAATGCATTGGCTGTAAGTGTATTACCACTGTAATACACTTACAGCCTGCTTGCCTGTGAGATCCAGGGGGCTGGATCTCACAGGCTCTCCCGGAAGGCAGCCACGATGCCTAAGGAAGGCATTGAGCTGCCTTCCTTGCCATGGAGTCTCCGTCACAGTAGCGCAGGGACCCCATGGACACCGGCACCCGAGAGGATACTGCACAAGCCGCGGTCAGCACTGACAGCGGCCGTGCAAGGGTTAATGCACCGGCATCAGGGATTTCACCTATGCCGGCGCATACAGCAGGGGTTCGGCTATCAGTGACAGCCGGACCCCTGCCTCTGATTGGGCGGGCACAGCTCCTGCACCCGCCTGATCAGCGCACCGTTCCTGTACTGCGCTGGGATTTCTGTCCCGCATTACTGCGCCGTACATGTATGGTGCTGGTATCCTAAGGGTTGAAGGTTGCTCTGAAATATTTTTTTTATTTTTTTTTATTTTTTTTATCCTTTCATAGTCCAAATCGGGTTTGTGTACAGAACCATGGGGTACAATTCAGCAAAGTTCCTAATGTAGATCCCATTCTTTTAATGTCTGAATTTCAAAGAAACGTCATGGCCATTGTTCTGGTATTATACAGGTCCTTCTAAAAAAATTAGCATATTGTGATAAAGTTAATTATTTTCTGTAATGTACTGATAAACATTAGACTTTCATATATTTTAGATTCATTACACCCCAACTGAAGTAGTTCACGCCTTTTATTGTTTTAATATTGATGATTTTGGCATACAGCTCATGAAAACCCAAATTTCCTATCTAAAAAAATTAGCATATTTCATCCGACCAATAAAAGAAAAGTGTTTTTAATACAAAAAAGTCAACCTTCAAATAATTATGTTCAGTTATGCACTCAATACTTGGTCGGGAATCCTTTTGCAGAAATGACTGCTTCAATGCGGCGTGGCATGGAGGCAATCAGCCTGTGGCACTGCTGAGGTGTTATGGAGGCCCAGGATGCTTCGATAGCGGCCTTAAGCTCATCCAGAGTGTTGGGTCTTGCGGCTCTCAACTTTCTCTTCCCAATATCCCACAGATTCTCTATGGGGTTCAGGTCAGGAGACTTGGCAGGCCAATTGAGCACAGTAATACCATGGTCAGTAAACCATTTACCAGTGGTTTTGGCACTGTGAGCAGGTGCCAGGTCGTGCTGAAAAATGAAATCTTCATCTCCATAAAGCTTTTCAGCAGATGGAAGCATGAAGTGCTCCAAAATCTCCTGATAGCTAGCTGCATTGACCCTGCCCTTGATAAAACACAGTGGACCAACACCAGCAGCTGACATGGCACCCCAGACCATCACTGACTGTGGGTACTTGACACTGGACTTCAGGCATTTTGGCATTTCCCTCTCCCCAGTCTTCCTCCAGACTCTGGCACCTTTATTTCCGAATGACATGCAAAATTTGCTTTCATCCTTTTGTCAATCACTCTCTGTTGACAATCTGATCAACGAATTATGACAAGACGGAACAACCACGAGAGGATTGTGCGATACTTGCTAGTGCTCACTGTCTTGCCTTATTATACCAATACTGTCAGAATTTGTCATGACGCTCCTTCCGGAGCATTGTTATTTTGTAAAGTTTAAAATGAAAACTTCAATAAAACTTGATTAATCTAAAATTTGCTTTCATCCGAACAAAGTACTTTGGACCACTGAGCAACAGTCCAGTGCTGCTTCTCTGTAGCCCAGGTCAGGCGCTTCTGCCGCTGTTTCTGGTTCAAAAGTGGCTTGACCTGGGGAATGCGGCACCTGTAGCCCATTTCCTGCACACGCCTGTACACGGTGGCTCTGGATGTTTTTACTCCAGACTCAGTCCACTGCTTCCGCAGGTCCCCCAAGGTCTGGAATCGGTCCTTCTCCACAATCTTCCTCAGGGTCCGGTCACCTCTTCTCGTTGTGTAGAGTTTTCTGCCACACTTTTTCCTTCCCAAAGACTTCCCACAGCCTATTCGTTCAGTAATTTCTTTCTGTGTCTTACCCTCTTGCTTGAGGGTGTCGATGATGGCCTTCTGGACAGCAGTCAGGTCGGCAGTCTTACCCATGATTGCGGTTTTGAGTAATGAACCAGGCTGGGAGTTTTTAAGAGCCTCAGGAATCTTTTGCAGGTGTTTAGAGTTAATTAGTTGATTCAGATGATTCGGTTAATAGCTCGTTTAGAGAACCTTTTCATGATATGCAAATTTTTTGAGATAGGAATTTTGGGTTTTCATGAGCTGTATGCCAAAATCATCAATATTAAAACAATAAAAGGCTTGAACTACTTCAGTTGGTGTTTAATGAATCTAAAATATATGAAAGTCTAATGTTTATCAGTAAATTACAGAAAATAATGAACTTTATCACAATATGCTAATTTTTTTAGAAGGACCTGTATGTGCTGTATCAGGGTATCATGGCCAATTCATGTAAAATTAAACTAAATACTAATACTGCCATAATGTAAATCTAATCAAACCCACCCAGCTTGTTTTGACTTTTTTTAGTATTATTTTTTTATTTTTTCATACCATAGGGGCTTTTTGTTATGTAAGTACAACCTCTGTGAGAGGCCTGGGCATATGGGTGGCATTATAGGCCTTGGATAACCCCTTTAACAGTTATTGTGTACCACTGCAGAGAGGAGAGGCTCATGCTGCAGCCAGTTGTCTTACAGCAAGACACAAGATAATGCGGAGACGGGACACACAGATTTCTTTATATGTTTCTCAGTTTTAATTGTGATATGAGACTAACTAGGATCAAAAGGAATTAGGAGGACATAAAGGGAGAAGCACTTTGAATACTTTTATTTTTTGGGTGCATTTTCAGTGTTTTTATTTTATTTTTTAATGAGGGAGTTTAGATTCGCACACAAATAATGCATCCTCCTGGGTGTAAACAGCCAATAAAATATCAGCAAAGGTTTGTTCAGAGTTCAAGATGTGTAAAAACCCATCTAAAGGGAAATCTGTAATAGTTTGACCGTGCCGTATCTGTGAACAGCATAAACTGGTGATCAAGACCCTGGATGAAAACGCTGGGTCACTCTTATATTTACCCACAAAATATAAATAGAAGCAGCACTATGCGATTCTTCGTCGATGTGTGAAGGGATGCAACAGCCTCACCGTTGACCCTTGATCCAACAGGCCATAGAGTGAATATAGAAAAAATGGCACCGGCAGCATCTCACATCTTCCAAACTTTTATTGCGACCCCCAGACAAGTAAAAAGAGCAACGTTTCGGCTGAAACTCAGCCTTTGTCAAGCCTTATACATATATATATATATATTTACCCAGTCATTTTCTTAAAGTTCCTAGCTGAGCATCTTCAGAGCTAAAAAAAAACTACACAAACTCAGGATTTGTTACAGATTTTCCCCATTGAGGTCAATGGGGAAGTCAAAAAACAACAATATTTCTTGTGGATTTGACGTAATTACCACACCAGAATCCACAGGTGAAAATGGTTTACAAAGGAATCCGCCATTTACTGGTACTGGGCTCTAACTGAATACCCATCCCCCAACAAGTTTGGGAGAACAGTGCGGTGGCTATGCCCGGGAGTCTTCTGAAAGCTCCCACGCCTGCCACAGCAAAGTTTCTGTAGAGAGAGTAAAAAAATGAAAACCAAAAAAAAAAATCTGAAAATTGTTTACAACAGAAAGAGGTAGGGAAAGGCAATGTATTGAATTCCAGGTTGCATTGTAACCCTAAGCCTTTTATATGCTCACATTAATTTTTTTTTTTTTTTGGAGAATGACGATCTGTTTATCAGTACCATATACTAGAAGATATATACAGTATGGCTTCTCATGAGCAATGCAATAGAGCAGACTGTAGTAAATAAGTTGTGCCCTTCAAGACCGGTGCCACCATTTGTAAGACCTTAGTGCAGGCATGTCCAAACTAATAGCTGTAAGCTATCCAGGCATGCTGGGAGTTGTAGTTTCGCAACAGCTGGAGGGCCACAGTTTGGACATGCCTGCCTTAGTGGTACCCTCTCACTTATTACCAATTCATGATTATTCATTTGTATTTGATCATCTTGAATTAGACTGACTCGAGATGTTTCAAGTCACCACGTGGTAAGGTCTGATCTGTCTCCGATAATTGACACTCTAAATCAGTGCACACTACATTGTAATAAAGGGCGAGGAGATGTTTTCAGTTTGTTTACTGTTCCTTTACATCCAGATAATAAAAGTTAAGGTTAATTGTAACACTGAGTTCTACCTTATCGTTCTTTCAAGGGACACTAAACTTTAAAGTGAATATCAACGTATGAATACCATTTGTAATTATATCTAAATAATTCTGTGCTGATTATTTGATTAATATATATTTATCCAGTGGTCCCTCAGAATACAATAGTTTGAACATACAATGGTCTTTCCTGGGCCTTTGTAAGTTAAATCTAGACTCAACATACAATGCCATAGACTCAGACCCAACCAATCAACATGGTCTGTCTGTGAAGGTTCTCATTTATCCATGTCATGGTATATCTGTAAAGAATAAATCAAGGCAACTGGACGTACTGTAGACCTCCCGAAAACGCCTCACTCGCTCCCCCAACGAGCCCTCCTTAGAATTGGGAGGGCTCGTTGGGGGAGCGAGTGAGGCTTTTTCGGGAGGTCTACAGTACATCCAGTTGCCTTGATTTATTCTTTACAGATTTAATCAACATGGTCATTTCTCTGGTAAAACCCCTGCTGTCTAGTAGCGCCTCTTTACTGTACAGTACAGTACAACATGTCCTGTATCCTCTACTGCAGTGGTCCACAACCTTTTTTTGCACCAAGGACCAGATAATTTTCCAAATTGGGGGAGGGGGGGGGGTCTAGCGGGTGTGGTTGATGCACATACTGTAACAAAACACAAAGTGCATATTAAAATTTCTAACGCTATATAATTTTTACATTTGAAATGTATTGTAAAGGCTTGTTTCACGCTACCGGCATACAGTAGTTCTGTCAAACTGTTCTAGGAGAGAACAGACTGCTGGAGCTTTTTAGATCCAACATTGCTGGATGTTATTCCCGCCTGACCACCCAGTGGTATTTGTCTGGCCACATCCCAGCATATTTTGTTGGGTAGCCGCTAGATCGCATTATGGTCAATGTGGTGGCAGGCATTCTGGTAACACCTGGCAATGCCGGAACTAGATATCACTGGCAGGCTGTTCTCTGTGAAGCACACCTTACATAGTCATATCTACCTGCCTTTATTTCAGGCTGGCATAGTAACTGTATTGAATTGGCTTCAGAAAACCTACTATTGGTTGGTGTAATTTCGGGAAGGGACTGGCATCACTGGACTCTGCTGGACTGGATGTCTGACTATGCTCAGTGACACTCTCCAGATGGCGCACGTGGAAGGAAGAGATACTGAGCTCCAATGTTCTTCTCCTCCTTCCTCCCTCCATGACACTTCCCCTGGTCCCCCATCTTTATTTTCATTGGTGGGGCAGTGGCTGAAATCCTTACAGTCCTTCCCTGATAACATGTTCATCAGCCTTTTCATTGGTGGCAGTGGCTGCAGAAGAGGGCATAGTGTGTGCCACCCATGCACACACGCTATCTCTCTCCTTTTCTGTGTAGCCGCGGCCTGGCAGAAAATCATCCAGGGACCGGTCCCGGGCTGCAGCCAGTACTGCCCTCTGTCTGTGACTCTTTGGTTTTCAGGTGCGGGAGGCTCTATTTTATTTTCTGTTACACTGTGTGCTATACAGGACTCTGTAGAAGCTCCTGTCCTCATCATACATTCAGACATACATAAAAAAAAAAAAGTATACAAACGTAATTTTGTGGTTATCTAGTTTTTTTTTTTTGCATACAGGTGAAACTTGAAAACTTAGAATATCGTGCAAAGTTCATTTATTTCAGTAATGCAACTTAAAAGGTGAAACTGATATATGAGTGACTCATTACATGCAAAGTGAGATATTTCAAGCCTTTGTCATCATTTGGATGATTATGGCTTAGTTTATGAAAACCCCAAATTCACTATCTCAGAAAATGTGAATATTGTGAAAAGGTTCAATATTCTAGGCTTAAAGTGTCACACTCTCATCAGCTAATTAGTCCGTACCCCCTGAGCAAAGGGGACCTGAGCCTTTAAATTGTCTCTGTCTGGTTCAGTAGGTATCACAATCATGGAAAAGACTGCTGGCCTGACAGTTGTGCAGAAAACCATCATTGACACCCTCCATAAGGAAGGAAAGCCTCAAAAGGTAATTGCAAAAGAAGTTGGATGTTCCCAAAGTGCTGTATCAAAGCACATTAATAGAAAGTTACGTGGACGGGACAAGTGTGGAAGAAAAGGGTGCACAAGCAGCAGGGATGACCGCAGCCTGGAGAGGATTGTCAGGAAAAGGCCATTCAAAAGTGTTGAGGACTTTCACAAGGAGTGGCCTGAGGCTGGAGTTAGTGCATCAAGAGCCACCACACACAGACAGATCCTGGACATGGGCTTCAAATGTCATATACCTCTTGTCAAGCCTCTCCGGAACAACAAACGTTAGAAGCGTCTTACCTGGGCTAAAGAAAAAATGAACTGGTCTGTTCCTTAGTGGTCCAAATTCCTCTTTTCTGATGAGCGCAACTTTTGCATCTCCTATGGAAAACTAGGACCCAGAGTCTGGAGGAAGAATGGAGAGGCACACAATGCAAGATGCTTGACGTCCACTGTGAAGTTTCCTGAGTCTGTGTTGATTTGGGGAGCCCACTGTGCTTCATTAAGTCCAGAGTCAACAAAACAGTCTACCAGGAGATTTTGGAGCACTTCATGCTTCCTCCACAGATGATCTTTATGGAGATGGTGACTTCATTTTCCAGCAGGACTTGGCACCTGCCCGCACTGCCAAAAGTACCAAAACTTGTTTCATTGACCATGGGATTACTGTGCTTGATTGGCTAGCAAACTCGCCTGACCTGAACCCCATTGAGAATCTATGGGGCATTGCCAAGATAAAGATGAGACATGAGACGGAACAATGCAGAAGAGCTGAAGGCTGCTATTGAAGCATTGTGGTCTTCCATAACACCTCAGCAGTGCCATAGGTTGATAGCATCCATGCCACGCCGCATTGAGGCAGTAATTGATGCAAAAGGGGCCCAAACCAAATACTGAGTACATATGCATGATTATTATTTTCTGAGGTCCTACATTTTTCTATTTAACATCCTTTTTTTTTATTGATTTCATGTAATATTCTAATTGTCTGAGATTGTGACTTTGGGGTTTTCAAAAGCTGTAAGCCATAATCATCCAAATTATAACAAATAAAGGCTTGAAATATCTCGCTTTGCATGTAATGAGTCTCATATGTTAGTTTCACCTTTTAATTTGCATTACTGAAATAAATGAACTTTTGCACAATATTCTAATTTTTCGACTTTCACCTGTATATGTTTGACAGATGTGCATATGTTCCAATACATTTGTCTGTTTTTTCTAACAAAAAACATACATTTTTTGAAACATTTATTTTTTTAAATAAAGATTTGAAGCCATTATCTGAAAAAAATAGATACTTTAAACAGATGGAAACATATCATGTTGTGTTTCCATCCATCTCCCATTCACTGCAATGTAAAAAAATATACAACAGAAAAGTGTGGTATGTTACTTTATTCAGTCCTGAAAAAAAAAAAAAAATTACAGAAATGTAAAAACTAACAAATGGAGTCAAAAGTATGTCCTTTGGAACTATGGTTGCCTAATTACAGTCTATGGCAGGGATGGCCAACCTGCAGCTCTCCAGCTGTTGAAAAACTACAACTCCCACCATGACCAGACTGTCTACAATTATCAGCCTACAGCAGGGCATGGTGGGAATTGTAGTTTTACAACAGCTGGAGAGCCGCAGGTTGGCCATTTCTGCTCTATGGGCACAGCAAGCCATACAGTTTTTTTATGTTTGCAAATGTATGTGCTTAATGTACAACAAAAATGACGTGAACAGCCCCTTAACTGCTTATTTTTTCTTAAACCTTAATTTTCCCTTATATTTGGATGACATTTGGGACTTTGGAACGAGTTTACAGTTTTCCGTTGTGGTCTCACGTTACAATGGTTTCAACATACTAAGGTCGTCTCAGAACCAATTGATATTGTAACCTGAGGGACCACTGTTGTGCTCCAAACTCTAATTTTCTAATACACAGAGCCTTAAATCTCCTGCATGTTTTAACACAAAATGCTAACTCACCGCCAATGTCCTGGAAATATATTTTATTACATCCTAGCTCAGTTGCATCTATATGTTTTGAACGGTTTCATTATGGGTACCAGGACTACCAGTCCAGAGCATGCTCTCCTGTGTGACTGACTTCCTATGAACTACAGGATTATATTAAACCCCTCCTGGCAGCTCTCTGACCCTTACCCTATTAGGAGGGCAGTGAAATAATAGGGGAGTCCATACAATGACTAGCAGGAGAGTTAGAAATCGTTCCTGACTCCACTGTGTCATTGAGCCATCACTGGCTGCCCTTAATGTCACGAGTCTCCGTCTCTCGCTCTCCGCAAAGCTATAGGCATCATGGAAGGGAAGGCTGGGACGAACCTTCCTAGCATCGCAGGTGACACTAAGGAGGCATCGTCCCCATATGTGCCTGCCATTGGCTGCTCCACCTAGGGAGTAGCGGCAGTGCGGGGACCAGGAGCGGCGCCGGGGTGAGTATATTCACTGTGAGGTGACATTTTTATAGTATTGGATAACCCCTTTAATGCTGTTTCTGTACAGCATTAAAAAGTATTGGCTACATGGAGACAAACTTCATCTCACAAGACTTTAGTGAATTACAACGGCATTCCTATCTGCGCATTTAAAAACATTTTAAATAGGAATCCGAAGTGGGCTTTGGTAGCGAGGTGCCAGCCAGTACCAAACCCGACTTTGAATTCCTATTTTAAAATGTTTTTAAATGCGCAGGTATAAATACAGTAGTAATTCACCAAAGTTTTGCGCGACTTTGGGTTATACGAAGTTTGGCTCCACGGAGCCAATGCATTTCAATGCTACAATCCAAAGGTCGATTCGCTCAAGACTACTACTGCATACTGCTTATACACTCAATAATAAAACGGCGTGTAGTAAGCTCTCTCAAGTTGCAGGTAGTCGGCAAGATATTTTTAAAGGGGTGGCCAACACCGGCATTTTTTTAAAATACCACTTTCACCCTGCCAGACCTGTAAATGGTAAAATACTTACCTGCTCCCCACTGCTTGGTTCCAACTCCATGGGTCCATTGCGGTCTTCACTGCACTTTGGTTTCTGCATGGAAACTTCCAGCATGGACTGGGTCACGTGTGTCACTGCAGCCAGTGACTGGCCTCAGCGGTGACTTTTCCTCAAGTGGCACAAAACTGCTGGGTCACATACCGCTTGAGGACCCCAACAATCACTAGAACAGTTGTCCCTGTTTTAAATGTATTGGTGGTGACACGTGGGGCTGATAGCAGGGCTGACCACCCTGCTGACCACCCTGCTAACCACTGAGCTACCTTCAATACATATGTCTAATGAGATTAGCAGCTGTTTGTTCTTATTAGGTGTGTGCTTTAAGGCCCCTTTACACTGACAGATGAGGCTGATGATTGTAGACCAGCAGATTTTACCAATGAATTCTTCCGCACTTCCGAGCAATAATTTAGGAAGTAAAAAAACATGAATGACTTAAACCGAAATAAGAACAGCGGCTCACCCTCTTGTTGCTCTGGATATGATGCTCCCGTCAAAATATTCAATTAACTAAATATACCCAAGACAGGCACTATACATCTGAAACCATTCAGAAGGGATTATATCCTAAATACATAATAATTCCCCACTACATTCATAAATAAAACCAGTTCATAAACACAATTAAAACATCAATGGTTAAAGTATATATTAGATGCTTGAATAAGTATAACAGTTCACCCTCTTGTCAGTTTGGCAATGGTGCTCTGTCAAGTTGACTCACCGCTTCCAATATGGCAATTAGCTATATATATAGCTGGGGCAAACTATCGGCATTTGAAACCAACCAATAAAGGTATCTTTATGTGTTGAGTGGGGGTATTGTTACCTTACTCACGGTGGTTTTTTATTACAGCCTCTGTAGCTGATGCGATGCTTGGCGTCCCACGTGTCTGACCACGCCAACCTTAAGTTGCCCGCTTCTTTTCAAGTTAAGAGACTGTATCTGTGGATTGCTCCACGACTCTTTTGATGAAACAGTATATTTTTTTACATCTCCATAGATATTTAGTAGGTGGATCCTGGATCCTAAGTGTATGCCAATTCACGCCAGACGTGTTTCGGAGTTTAGACTAACTCCTTCCTCAGTGGCAACGAGAAACGCAGAGGCGGAGGTGAGTTTGTAAATCACCACGTGAGATACCACGGGGGCCATACATCAGCCGCTAACAGTGAGTATCCATTACTGACCACTGTTGGAGACATTGATATAAATAATTAGCGCTAATACAGGCCAAATGGAACTATAAATGAAAGGTTAAAACAATATAAATAAGAAACATTTGAGTGTATCGCTTTACTATTTTTGCTGCATTGAACAAACCAATAGACTCATTATAGTAACAGCCTTACTAAGTGCAAGTAGCGCGGACTAATCATCTTTAAAAACAGAATTCCTGCACATTGTTTAAAAACGGAATCTTCGCTTGCTTATATGAACAAACGGAAAGAAATAAAGGTACCATTTATACCTTACTGTAGCAATATGCAAATGTGATATTCGTCATGGGATGCAACTGTGGCTGTACGTGCAATAGATGCTAATCACATATGTACTGGACGGCTGCTGTATGAATTTCTGCTGCTCAATTAATGATCAGCAGATCTATTGCACACACAACCTATTGCGGGGTATTGCCATTGATTGTGCTAATTTTCATTTGTTTTTAATTTTTCCTCTATTTTCTATTTTTATGGCTTTTTATTTTTGTTTTTAATATTTTCTCTAAAGAGATTTTATGAAAATAGATAATGAAATTGTGTCATAATAAATGTCTATATAAAGAGATACCCTTTATGGGTTGGTTTCACATTCAGATCGTTTGCCCCCAGCTACCGTATATATAGCTAATTGCCATATTGGAAGCGGTGAGTCACCTTGACAGAGCACCATTGCCAAACTGACAGGAGGGTGAACTGTTGTTATACCTATTCAACCATCTTATATGTGCTTTAACCATTGATGTTTTAATTGTGTTTATGAACTGGTTTTATTTATTATGAATGTAGTGGGGAGGGCTCTTTCACACTTGCGTTCTTTTCTTCCGGCATAGAGTTCCGTCGTCGGGGCTCTATGCCGGAAGAATCCTGATCAGTTTTATCCTAATGCATTCTGAATGGAGAGAAATCCGTTCAGGATGCATCAGGATGTCTTCAGTTCCGGACCGGAACGTTTTTTGGCCAGAGAAAATACCGCAGCATGCTGCGCTTTTTGCTCCGGCCAAAAATACTGAAGACTTGCCGCAAGGCCGGATCCGGAATTATTGCCCATTGAAAGGCATTGATCCGGATCCGGCCCTCAGCTAAACGTCGTTTCGGCGCATTGCCGGATCCGACGTTTAGCTTTTTCTGAATGGTTACCATGGCTGCCGGGACGCTAAAGTCCTGGCAGCCATGGTAAAGTGTAGTGGGGAGCGGGGGAGCAGCATACTTACCATCCGTGCGGCTCCCGGGGCGCTCCAGAGTGACGTCAGGGCGTCCCACGCGCATGGATGACGTGATCGCATGGCACGTCATCCATGCGCATGGGGCCCTCTGACGTCATTCTGGAGCGCCCCGGGAGCCGCACGGACTGTAAGTATACTGCTCCCCGCTCCTACTATGGCAACCAGGACTTTAATAGCGTCCTGGCTGCCATAGTAACACTGAAAGCATTTTGAAGACGGATCCGTCTTCAAATGCTT
The DNA here is from genome assembly GCF_014858855.1 of Bufo gargarizans. Classification (NCBI taxonomy): domain Eukaryota; kingdom Metazoa; phylum Chordata; class Amphibia; order Anura; family Bufonidae; genus Bufo; species Bufo gargarizans. The sequence continues at coordinate 481,012,872 of NC_058083.1, forward strand.
TCAGTACACTTGCGTTTTTCCGGATCCGGCGTGTAATTCCGGCAAGTGGAGTACACGCCGGATCCGGACAACGCAAGTGTGAAAGAGGCCTTAGTTAATAAAAAAAAATTGAAGCCGAACTTCAGTAGCAGAGCAATGTGTCACTGATGTAATAGATACAACAAGATTTCAGTAGTTTCTCTGTGTGACGCCATTTCTGTATCTAAAATCGTGTTGATTGCTGCTTCAGTATTCCCATCTGAAGGACTGGAAAACCAAGAAGAAAAAGGCCTCATGCACACGACAGTATTTTTTCACGGTCCGCAAAAACGGGGTCCGTAGGTCCGTGATCCGTGACCGTTTTTTCGTCCGTGGGTCTTCCTTGATTTTTGGAGGATCCACGGACATGAAAAAAAAGTCGTTTTGGTGTCCGCCTGGCCGTGCGGAGCCAAACGGATCCGTCCTGAATTACAATGCAAGTCAATGGGGACGGATCCGTTTGACGTTGACACAATATGGTGCCATTTCAAACGGATCCGTCCCCATTGACTTTCAATGTAAAGTCTGGAGTCTCTTTTATACCATCTGATCGGAGTTTTCTCCAATCCGATGGTATATTTTAACTTGAAGCGTCCCCATCACCATGGGAACGCCTCTATGTTAGAATATACTGTCGGATATGAGTTAGATCATGAAAACTCATTTCCGACAGTATATTCTAACACAGAGGCGTTCCCATGGTGATGGGGACGCTTCTAGTTAGAGTATACTGCAAACTGTGTACATGACTGCCCCCTGCTGCCTGGCAGCACCCGATCTCTTACAGGGGGCCGTGATCAGCACAATTAACCCCTCAGGTGCCGAACCTGAAGGGGTTAATTGTACTATCATATCCCCCTGTAAGAGATCAGGGCTGCCAGGCAGCAGGGGGCAGACCCCCCCCTCCCCATTTTGAATATCATTGGTGGCCAGTGCGGCCCCCCCCTCCCTCCCTCTATTGTAATAATTTGTTGGTGGCACAGTGTATGCCCCCCATCGGCCCCCCCTTCCTCCCTGTTTTGTAATAATTATTCGTTGGTGGCACAGTGTGCGCCCCCCCATCGGCCCCCCCTTCCTCCCTGTATTGTAATAATTATTCGTTGGTGGCACAGTGTGCGCCCCCCATCGGCCCCCCCTCCTCCCTGTATTGTAATAATTATTCGTTGGTGGCCCCCCCTCCCCGTTTTGAATATCATTGGTGGCCAGTGCTGCCCCCCCCTCCCTCCCTCTATTGTAATAATTTGTTGGTGGCACAGTGTGCGCCCCCCATCGCCCCCCCCCCACCTTCCTCCCTCTATTTTAATAAATCGTTGGTGGCACAGTGTGCGCCCCCCATCGGCCCCCCCCTCCCTCTATAGCAGTAACAACATTGGTGGCCAGTGTGCGGCCTCCCATTTCCCCCCCCCCCCCCATCATTGGTGGCAGCGGAGTTCCGATCAGAGTCCCAGTTTAATCGCTGGGGCTCCGATCGGTAACCATGGCAACCAGGACGCTACTGCAGCCCTGGTTGCCGATCGGTACTCCGCTGCCACCAATGATCGGGGGGGGGGGGGGAAATGGGAGGCCGCACACTGGCCACCAATGTTGTTAATGCTATAGAGGGAGGGGGGGCCGATGGGGGGCGCACACTGTGCCACCAACGAATAATTATTACAATACAGGGAGGAAGGGGGGGGCCATGGGGGGGCGCACACTGTGCCACCTACGAATTATTACAATACAGGGAGGAAGGGGGGGGCGCACACTGTGCCACCAACGAATTATTACAATAGAGGGAGGGGGGGGCCGCACTGGCCACCAATGATATTCAAACTGGGGAGGGGGGAGGGGTCTGCCCACTGCTGCCTGGCAGCCCTGATCTCTTACAGGGGGATATGATGGTACAATGAACCCCTTCAGGTGCCGCACCTGAAGGGGTTAATTGTGCTGATCACGGACCACTGTAAGAGATCAGGGCTGCCAGGCAGCAGGGGGCAGTCTTGTACACAGTTTGTAGTGTATTCTAACTAGAAGCGTCCCCATCACCATGGGAACGCCTCTGTGTTAGAATATACTGTCGGATATGAGTTTTCATGAAGTGAAAACTTAGATCTGAAAAAGCTTTTATGCAGACGGATCTTTGAATCCGTCTGTATGAAAGTAACCTACGGCCACGGATCACGGACACGGATGCCAATCTTGTGTGCATCCGTGTTCTTTCACGGACCCATTGACTTGAATGGGTCCGTGAACCGTTGTCCGTCAAAAAAATAGGACAGGTCTTATTTTTTTGACGGACAGGATACACGGATCACGGTCTCGGCTGCAAAACGGTGCATTTTCCAATTTTTCCACGGACCCATTGAAAGTCAATGGGTTCGCGAAAAAAAAAAACGGCACAACGGCCACGGATGCACAAAACGGTCGTGTGCATGAGGCCAAAGACAGATATTTTCAAGGGAATGTACAACCTTCTTTATAAAACTCTGTAATAAAACATTTTTCTTTTTCTAACCTGCTTTTTAATTTCTGATTCTACGTTATCTGTCTCTAGCTTTATAAAAGGGGCATTTTATTGTAAACCTTCCTGTGATGATAATGATGTGACTGCTGAGAAGGGATCTCTACAGAACAGGAAGTGTCTGCCCATTCAGAGGCTCAGTGACCAGAGTGAAAATTGCAGAATTTCATATAGATATTGACATGGAAAATGAAACAAATCACTAAATTATATTATTAACTATATTTCATATAAACGGTTGATTGAAACGTTACATTTCTAACAATCATTTCCCTGCACTCAATTAAAAAAAAAAAATATGTAGTTGTCTTCCAGAAGGAGGAAAATGGCTCCTTTAGTAGGTCAATATTTCGCTCTAAAGTAACCTTGGGAGATGACTGTATCTCCAGTTAAATAATGCAGGAGTCAAGTCCTAAAATTTCTTATTCCTTCTTGAGTGATACTTTACACTGACTTAAAGTGGTTGTCAAGGATTTTAATATTCATGGCTAGAGTTGAGCGAACACCTGGATGTTCGGGTTCGAGAAGTTCGGCCGAACATCCCGGAAATGTTCGGGTTCGGGATCCGAACCCGATCCGAACTTCGTCCCGAACCCGAACCCCATTGAAGTCAATGGGGACCCGAACTTTTCGGCACTAAAAAGGCTGTAAAACAGCCCAGGAAAGAGCTAGAGGGCTGCAAAAGGCAGCAACATGTAGGTAAATCCCCTGCAAACAAATGTGGATAGGGAAATGAATTAAAATAAAAATTAAATAAATAAAAATTAACCAAAATCAATTGGAGAGAGGTTCCATAGCAGAGAATCTGGCTTCCCGTCACCCACCACTGGAACAGTCCATTCTCAGATATTTAGGCCCCGGCACCCAGGCAGAGGAGAGAGGTCCCGTAACAGAGAATCTGTCTTCATGTCAGCAGAGAATTAGTCTGCATGTCATAGCAGAGAATGAGGCTTCACGTCAGCCACCACTGCAACAGTCCATTGGCATATATTTAGGCCCAGCACCCAGGCAGAGGAGGGAGGTCCCGTAACAGAGAATCTGTCTTCATGTCAGCAGAGAATTAGTCTGCATGTCATAGCAGAGAATCAGGCTTCACGTCAGCCACCACTGCAACAGTCCATTGGCATATATTTAGGCCCAGCACACACACAGGCAGAGGAGAGAGGTCCCGTAACAGAGAATCTGGCTTCATGTCAGCAGAGAATCAGTCTGCATGTCATAGCAGAGAATGAGGCTTCACGTCAGCCACCACTGCAACAGTCCATTGGCATATATTTAGGCCCAGCACACACACAGGCAGAGGAGAGAGGTCCCGTAACAGAGAATCTGGCTTCATGTCAGCAGAGAATCAGTCTGCATGTCATAGCAGAGAATGAGGCTTCACGTCAGCCACCACTGCAACAGTCCATTGGCATATATTTAGGCCCAGCACCCAGGCAGAGGAGGGAGGTCCCGTAACAGAGAATCTGTCTTCATGTCAGCAGAGAATTAGTCTGCATGTCATAGCAGAGAATGAGGCTTCACGTCAGCCACCACTGCAACAGTCCATTGGCATATATTTAGGCCCAGCACACACACAGGCAGAGGAGAGAGGTCCCGTAACAGAGAATCTGGCTTCATGTCAGCAGAGAATCAGTCTGCATGTCATAGCAGAGAATGAGGCTTCACGTCAGCCACCACTGCAACAGTCCATTGGCATATATTTAGGCCCAGCACACACACAGGCAGAGGAGAGAGGTCCCGTAACAGAGAATCTGGCTTCATGTCAGCAGAGAATCAGTCTGCATGTCATAGCAGAGAATGAGGCTTCACGTCAGCCACCACTGCAACAGTCCATTGGCATATATTTAGGCCCAGCACCCAGGCAGAGGAGGGAGGTCCCGTAACAGAGAATCTGTCTTCATGTCAGCAGAGAATTAGTCTGCATGTCATAGCAGAGAATGAGGCTTCACGTCAGCCACCACTGCAACAGTCCATTGGCATATATTTAGGCCCAGCACCCAGGCAGAGGAGGGAGGTCCCGTAACAGAGAATCTGTCTTCATGTCAGCAGAGAATTAGTCTGCATGTCATAGCAGAGAATGAGGCTTCACGTCAGCCACCACTGGAACAGTCCATTCTCAGATATTTAGGCCCCGGCACCCAGGCAGAGGAGAGAGGTCCCGTAACAGAGAATCTGTCTTCATGTCAGCAGAGAATTAGTCTGCATGTCATAGCAGAGAATGAGGCTTCACGTCAGCCACCACTGCAACAGTCCATTGGCATATATTTAGGCCCAGCACCCAGGCAGAGGAGAGAGGTCCCGTAACAGACAATCTGGCTTCATGTCAGCAGAGAATCAGTCTGCATGTCATAGCAGAGAATCAGGCTTCACGTCACCCACCACTGCAACAGTCCATTGTCATAAATTTAGGCCCAGCACTAGTGTTGAGCGGCATGTCCCATATTCGAATTCGCGAAATTTTGTGAATATTCGAAAGAATATTCGTAAAATATTCGCGATTATTCAAATTCGTTATTATTTCGCATATGCGATAATTCGAATTATCGCATAATACATATGCTATGCAAAATTCACATGTGCGCTAATGAAATCGCCTTACGAAGATTCGCAACTCAATTCAATCACTAATGTATGAATGCAATGCCCTTTGCCTCTGTTCTGGGACAAGTGTAGATATTCGCATGTGCGCTAATAAAATCGCCTTACGAAGATTCGCACCTCAATCACTTTCTAGGGAATGTGAGACTTTTGGGAATCAATCGAGATACAGTGGGGGGTGATGACAGTAGTTGACAGAGTACAGATCAATGTAATCTGTAAGGTGGAAAGTAAAATAAAAAATACGAATATTCGTAAATCGAATTTTACGAAGTTCTACGTATTCGCGAATATGGTGCTATACTATATGAATGCACAGGCCTTTGCCTCTCTGTTCTGGGGACAAGTGTAGATATTTGCATTTGCGTTAATAAAATCGCCTTACGAAGATTCGCAGCTCAATTCAATCACTAATGTATGAATGCAAAGCCCTTTGCCTCTGTTCTGGGACAAGTGTAGATATTCGCATGTGCGCTAATAAAATCGCCTTACGAAGATTCGCAACTCAATTCACTAATGTATGAATGCAAAGCCCTTTGCCTCTGTTCTGGGACGTGCCGATATTCGCATGTGCGCTAATAAAATCGCCTTACGAAGATTCGCGCCTCAATCACTTTCTAGGCAATGTGAGTAAGATCTGAGCTGTTGGACCTTTGGGAAACAATCAATTATATGTGTACTGTAATTTTGTGGGGGGGGGGGGAAACAAAAAACGAATATTCGTTTTTACGAATATATAGCACTATATTCGAAATATTCGCGAAATCGCGAAGTTGCGATATTCGCGAAAAAAATTTGCTTTTCGAATATTCGCGCTCAACACTACCCAGCACCCAGGCAGAGGAGAGAGGTCCCGTAACAGACAATCTGGCTTCATGTCAGCAGAGAATCAGTCTTCATATCATAGCAGAGAATCAGGCTTCACGTCACCCACCACTGTAAGAGTCAATTTTCATAAATTTAGGCCCAGAACCCAGGCAGAGGAGAAAGGTCCCGTAACAGACAATCTGGCTTCATGTCAGCAGAGAATCAGTCTTCATATCATAGCAGAGAATCAGGCTTCACGTCAGCCACCACTGCAACAGTCCATTGTCATAAATTTAGGCCCAGCACCCAGGCAGAGGAGAGAGGTCCCGTAACAGACAATCTGGCTTCATGTCAGCAGAGAATTAGTCTGCATGTCATAGCAGAGAATGAGGCTTCACGTCAGCCACCACTGCAACAGTCCATTGGCATATATTTAGGCCTAGCACACAGGCAGAGCAGAGAGGTCCCGTAACAGACAATCTGGCTTCATGACAGCAGAGAATCAGTCTGCATGTCATAGCAGAGAATCAGGCTTCACGTCAGCCACCACTGCAACAGTCCATTGTCATAAATTTAGGCCCAGCACCCAGGCAGAGGAGAGAGGTCCCGTAACAGACAATCTGGCTTCATGTCAGCAGAGAATCAGTCTTCATATCATAGCAGAGAATCAGGCTTCACGTCACCCACCACTGTAAGAGTCAATTTTCATAAATTTAGGCCCAGAACCCAGGCAGAGGAGAAAGGTCCCGTAACAGACAATCTGGCTTCATGTCAGCAGAGAATCAGTCTTCATATCATAGCAGAGAATCAGGCTTCACGTCACCCACCACTGCAACAGTCAATTTTCATAAATTTAGGCCCAGAACCCAGGCAGAGGAGAAAGGTCCCGTAACAGACAATCTGGCTTCATGTCAGCAGAGAATCAGTCTTCATATCATAGCAGAGAATCAGGCTTCACGTCACCCACCACTGCAACAGTCAATTGTCATAAATTTAGGCCCAGCACCCAGGCAGAGGAGAGAGCTCCCGTAACAGAGGATCTGGCTTCATGTCAGCAGAGAATCAGTCTGCATGTCATAGCAGAGAATGAGGCTTCACGTCACCCACCACTGCAACAGTCCATTGGCATATATTTAGGCCTAGCACACAGGCAGAGGAGAGGTTCATTCAACTTTGGGTAGCCTCGCAATATAATGGTAAAATGAAAATAAAAATAGGATTGAATGAGGAAGTGCCCTGGAGTCCAATAATATATGGTTATGGGGAGGTAGTTAATGTCTAATCTGGACAAGGGACGGACAGGTCCTGTGGGATCCATGCCTGGTTCATTTTTATGAACGTCAGCTTGTCCACATTGGCTGTAGACAGGCGGCTGCGTTTGTCTGTAATGACGCCCCCTGCCGTGCTGAATACACGTTCAGACAAAACGCTGGCCGCCGGGCAGGCCAGCACCTCCAAGGCATAAAAGGCTAGCTCTGGCCACGTGGACAATTTAGAGACCCAGAAGTTGAATGGGGCCGAACCATCAGTCAGTACGTGGAGGGGTGTGCACACGTACTGTTCCACCATGTTAGTGAAATGTTGCCTCCTGCTAACACGTTGCGTATCAGGTGGTGGTGCAGTTAGCTGTGGCGTGTTGACAAAAGTTTTCCACATCTCTGCCATGCTAACCCTGCCCTCAGAGGAGCTGGCCGTGACACAGCTGCCTTGGCGACCTCTTGCTCCTCCTCTGCCTTGGCCTTGGGCTTCCACTTGTTCCCCTGTGACATTTGGGAATGCTCTCAGTAGCGTGTCTACCAACGTGCGCTTGTACTCGCGCATCTTCCTATCACGCTCCAGTGCAGGAAGTAAGGTGGGCACATTGTCTTTGTAGCGTGGATCCAGCAGGGTGGCAACCCAGTAGTCCGCACAGGTTAAAATGTGGGCAACTCTGCTGTCGTTGCGCAGGCACTGCAGCATGTAGTCGCTCATGTGTGCCAGGCTGCCCAGGGATAAGGACAAGCTGTCCTCTGTGGGAGGCGTATCGTCATCGTCCTGCCTTTCCCCCCAGCCACGCACCAGTGATGGACCCGAGCTGCGTTGGGTGCCACCCCGCTGTGACCATGCTTCATCCTCATCCTCCTCCACCTCCTCCTCATCCTCGTCCTCCTCGTCCTCCAGTAGTGGGCCCTGGCTGGCCACATTTGTACCTGGCCTCTGCTGTTGCCAAAAACCTCCCTCTGAGTCACTTCGAAGAGACTGGCCTGAAAGTGCTAAAAATGACCCCTCTTCCTCCTCCTCCTCCTCCTCCTCCTGGGCCACCTCCTCTTCCATCATCGCCCTAAGTGTTTTCTCAAGGAGACATAGAAGTGGTATTGTAACGCTGATAACGGTGTCATCGCCACTGGCCATGTTGGTGGAGTACTCGAAACAGCGCAACAGGGCACACAGGTCTCGCATGGAGGCCCAGTCATTGGTGGTGAAGTGGTGCTGTTCTGTAGTGCGACTGACCCGTGCGTGCTGCAGCTGAAACTCCACTATGGCCTGCTGCTGCTCGCACAGTCTGTCCAGCATGTGCAAGGTGGAGTTCCACCTGGTGGGCACGTCGCATATGAGGCGGTGAGCGGGAAGGCCGAAGTTACGCTGTAGCGCAGACAGGCGAGCAGCAGCAGGATGTGAACGCCGGAAGCGCGAACAGACGGCCCGCACTTTATGCAGCAGCTCTGACATGTCGGGGTAGTTGTGAATGAACTTCTGCACCACCAAATTCAGCACATGCGCCAAGCAAGGGATGTGCGTCAAATTGGCTAGTCCCAGAGCTGCAACGAGATTTCGCCCATTATCACACACCACCAGGCCGGGCTTGAGGCTCACCGGCAGCAACCACTCGTCGGTCTGTTGTTCTATACCCCGCCACAACTCCTGTGCGGTGTGGGGCCTGTCCCCCAAACATATGAGTTTCAGAATGGCCTGCTGACGTTTACCCCGGGCTGTGCTGAAGTTGGTGGTGAAGGTGTGTGGCTGACTGGATGAGCAGGTGGAAGAAGAGGAGGAGGAAGCCGAGAAGGAGGAGGTGGCAACAGGAGGCAAAGAATGTTGCCCTGCGATCCTTGGCGGCGGAAGGACGTGCGCCAAACAGCTCTCCGCCTGGGGCCCAGCTGCCACTACATTTACCCAGTGTGCAGTTAGGGAGATATAGCGTCCCTGGCCGTGCTTACTGGTCCACGTATCTGTGGTTAGGTGGACCTTGCTACAGATGGCGTTGCGCAGTGCACACTTGATTTTATGGGATACTTGGTTGTGCAGGGAAGGCACGGCTCTCTTGGAGAAGTAGTGCCGGCTGGGAACAACATACTGTGGGACAGCAAGCGACATGAGCTGTTTGAAGCTGTCTGTGTCCACCAGCCTAAATGACAGCATTTCATAGGCCAGTAGTTTAGAAATGCTGGCATTCAGGGCCAGGGATCGAGGGTGGCTAGGTGGGAATTTACGCTTTCTATCAAATGTTTGTGAGATGGAGAGCTGAACGCTGGCGTGTGACATGGTTGAGACGCTTGGTGACGGAGGTGGTGGTGGTGGTGGTGTTGGTGGTACATCCCCTGTTTGCTGGGCGGCAGGTGCCAACGTTCCTCCAGAGGCGGAGGAAGAGGCCGAGGCGGCAGCAGCAGAATAGGCCGAGGCGGCAGCAGCAGAAGAGGTAGCAGGGGGAGCCTGAGTGACTTCCTTGGTTTTAAGGTGTTTACTCCACTGCAGTTCATGCTTTGCATGCAGGTGCCTGGTCATGCAGGTTGTGCTCAGGTTCAGAACGTTAATGCCTCGCTTCAGGCTCTGATGGCACAGCGTGCAAACCACTCGGGTCTTGTCGTCAGCACATTGTTTGAAGAAGTGCCATGCCAGGGAACTCCTTGAAGCTGCCTTTGGGGTGCTCGGTCCCAGATGGCGGCGGTCAGTAGCAGGCGGAGTCTCTTGGCGGCGGGTGTTCTGCTTTTGCCCACTGCTCCCTCTTTTGCTACGCTGTTGGCTCGGTCTCACCACTGCCTCTTCCTCCGAACTGTGAAAGTCAGTGGCACGACCTTCATTCCATGTGGGGTCTAGGACCTCATCGTCCCCTGCATCGTCTTCCACCCAGTCTTGATCCCTGACCTCCTGTTCAGTCTGCACACTGCAGAAAGACGCAGCAGTTGGCACCTGTGTTTCGTCATCATCAGAGACATGCTGAGGTGGTATTCCCATGTCCTCATCATCAGGAAACATAAGTGGTTGTGCGTCAGTGCATTCTATGTCTTTCACCGCTGGGGAAGGGCTAGGTGGATGCCCTTGGGAAACCCTGCCAGCGGAGTCTTCAAACAGCATAAGAGACTGCTGCATAACTTGAGGCTGAGACAGTTTCCCTGGTATGCATGGGGGTGATGTGACAGACTGATGGGGTTGGTTTTCAGGCGCCATCTGTGCGCTTTCTGCAGAAGACTGGGTGGGAGATAATGTGAACGTGCTGGATCCACTGTCGGCCACCCAATTGACTAATGCCTGTACCTGCTCAGGCCTTACCATCCTTAGAACGGCATTGGGCCCCACCATATATCGCTGTAAATTCTGGCGGCTACTGGGACCTGAGGTAGTTGGTACACTAGGACGTGTGGATGTGGCAGAACGGCCACGTCCTCTCCCAGCACCAGAGGGTCCACTAACACCACCACGACCATGTCCACGTCCGCGTCCCTTACTAGATGTTTTTCTCATTGTTATGGTTCACCACAACAACAAATATATTATTTGGCCCAATGTATTGTATTCAAATTCAGCGGGATATAAATTTGAGGCCTAGTATTTAGGCGCTGGGTGACCGGTATGGATTTAGTGACAGAATTAGACTTGGAAATGCACAGAAGCGTGTGTGTGTGAAGTTATTCTGAATGACCCAATGTGCACCTTGAATATTATATACCCTTTTAGGGATAGATTTCAAATAGCTCTGATATAGCAGAAACCACTAAATTATGAAATTGCTAAATTGGGAATTGTACTTCAACCCAGAACAAAAAATGTGCTTTGACGGACACTAAATATCTTGCCCAGCAACAACAGTACAGCGGTGGGTAACGAGAGATTTAGAGGGAATTAAATTTGAGGCCTAGTATTTAGGCGCTGGGTCACCGGTATGGATTTAGTGACAGAATTAGACTTGGAAATACACAGTAGCGGGTGTGTGTGAAGTTATTCTGAATGACCCTATGTGCACCTTCAATATTATATACCCTTTTTGGGATAGATTTCAAATAGCTCTGATATAGCAGGAACCACTAAATTATGAAATTGCTAAATTGGGAATTGTACTTCAACCCAGAACAAAAAATGTGCTTTGACGGGCACTAAATAACTTTCCCAGCTACAACAGGACAACGGTAACGAGAGATTTAGAGGGATTTAAATTTGAGGCCTAGTATTTAGGCGCTGGGTGACAGGTATGGGTTTAGTGACAGAATTAGACTTGGAAATACACAGTAGCGGGTGTGTGTGAAGTTATTCTGAATGACCCTATGTGCACCTTCAATATTATATACCCTTTTTGGGATAGATTTCAAATAGCTCTGATATAGCAGAAACCACTAAATTATGAAATTGCTAAATTGGGAATTGTACTTCAACCCAGAACAAAAAATGTGCTTTGACGGACACTAAATATCTTGCCCAGCAACAACAGTACAGCGGTGGGTAACGAGAGATTTAGAGGGAATTAAATTTGAGGCCTAGTATTTAGGCGCTGGGTCACCGGTATGGATTTAGTGACAGAATTAGACTTGGAAATACACAGTAGCGGGTGTGTGTGAAGTTACTCTGAATGACCCTATGTGCACCTTCAATATTATATACCCTTTTTGGGATAGATTTCAAAGAGCTCTGATATAGCAGGAACCACTAAATTATGAAATTGCTAAATTGGGAATTGTATTTCAACCCAGAACAAGAAATGTGCTTGAACGGACACTAAATAACTCGCCCAGCTACAGCACTAGGGACAGATTTAGCTGGATATAAATTTGAGGCCTAGTATTTAGGCGCTGGGTGACAGGTATGGGTTTAGTGACAGAATTAGACTTGGAAATACACAGTAGCGGGTGTGTGTGAAGTTATTCTGAATGACCCTATGTGCACCTTCAATATTATATACCCTTTTTGGGATAGATTTCAAATAGCTCTGATATAGCAGAAACCACTAAATTATGAAATTGCTAAATTGGGAATTGTACTTCAACCCAGAACAAAAAATGTGCTTTGACGGACACTAAATATCTTGCCCAGCAACAACAGTACAGCGGTGGGTAACGAGAGATTTAGAGGGAATTAAATTTGAGGCCTAGTATTTAGGCGCTGGGTCACCGGTATGGATTTAGTGACAGAATTAGACTTGGAAATACACAGTAGCGGGTGTGTGTGAAGTTATTCTGAATGACCCTATGTGCACCTTCAATATTATATACCCTTTTTGGGATAGATTTCAAATAGCTCTGATATAGCAGGAACCACTAAATTATGAAATTGCTAAATTGGGAATTGTACTTCAACCCAGAACAAAAAATGTGCTTTGACGGGCACTAAATAACTTTCCCAGCTACAACAGGACAACGGTAACGAGAGATTTAGAGGGATTTAAATTTGAGGCCTAGTATTTAGGCGCTGGGTGACAGGTATGGGTTTAGTGACAGAATTAGACTTGGAAATACACAGTAGCGGGTGTGTGTGAAGTTATTCTGAATGACCCTATGTGCACCTTCAATATTATATACCCTTTTAGGGATAGATTTCAAATAGCTCTGATATAGCAGAAACCACTAAATTATGAAATTGCTAAATTGGGAATTGTACTTCAACCCAGAACAAAAAATGTGCTTTGACGGACACTAAATATCTTGCCCAGCAACAACAGTACAGCGGTGGGTAACGAGAGATTTAGAGGGAATTAAATTTGAGGCCTAGTATTTAGGCGCTGGGTCACCGGTATGGATTTAGTGACAGAATTAGACTTGGAAATACACAGTAGCGGGTGTGTGTGAAGTTATTCTGAATGACCCTATGTGCACCTTCAATATTATATACCCTTTTTGGGATAGATTTCAAATAGCTCTGATATAGCAGGAACCACTAAATTATGAAATTGCTAAATTGGGAATTGTACTTCAACCCAGAACAAAAAATGTGCTTTGACGGGCACTAAATAACTTTCCCAGCTACAACAGGACAACGGTAACGAGAGATTTAGAGGGATTTAAATTTGAGGCCTAGTATTTAGGCGCTGGGTGACAGGTATGGGTTTAGTGACAGAATTAGACTTGGAAATACACAGTAGCGGGTGTGTGTGAAGTTATTCTGAATGACCCTATGTGCACCTTCAATATTATATACCCTTTTTGGGATAGATTTCAAATAGCTCTGATATAGCAGAAACCACTAAATTATGAAATTGCTAAATTGGGAATTGTACTTCAACCCAGAACAAAAAATGTGCTTTGACGGACACTAAATATCTTGCCCAGCAACAACAGTACAGCGGTGGGTAACGAGAGATTTAGAGGGAATTAAATTTGAGGCCTAGTATTTAGGCGCTGGGTCACCGGTATGGATTTAGTGACAGAATTAGACTTGGAAATACACAGTAGCGGGTGTGTGTGAAGTTACTCTGAATGACCCTATGTGCACCTTCAATATTATATACCCTTTTTGGGATAGATTTCAAAGAGCTCTGATATAGCAGGAACCACTAAATTATGAAATTGCTAAATTGGGAATTGTATTTCAACCCAGAACAAGAAATGTGCTTGAACGGACACTAAATAACTCGCCCAGCTACAGCACTAGGGACAGATTTAGCTGGATATAAATTTGAGGCCTAGTATTTAGGCGCTGGGTGACCGGTATGGATTTAGTGACAGAATTAGACTGGGATATGGCCAAAAAATGAACAGACTATTGCTGGTTAAATGCACTTGGTGTGACAGCTTCACCCTGATGTAGGCTTTAGCCAAAAAACAACCACACCATTGAGGGTTAAATGCACTTGGTGACAGGCGCAGCTTGCCCCTGATTTTGTATATGGCCAAAAAATGAACAGACTATTGCTGGTTAAATGCACTTGGTGTGACAGCTTCACCCTGATGTAGGCTTTAGCCAAAAAACAACCACACCATTGAGGGTTAAATGCACTTGGTGACAGGCGCAGCTTGCCCCTGATTTTGTATATGGCCAAAAAATGAACAGACTATTGCTGGTTAAATGCACTTGGTGTGACAGCTTCACCCTGATGTAGGCTTTAGCCAAAAAACAACCACACCATTGAGGGTTAAATGCACTTGGTGACAGGCGCAGCTTGCCCCTGATTTTGTATATGGCCAAAAAATGAACAGACTATTGCTGGTTAAATGCACTTGGTGTGACAGCTTCACCCTGATGTAGGCTTTAGCCAAAAAACAACCACACCATTGAGGGTTAAATGCACTTGGTCGCAGCTTGTGCTGGCGCACCACAAGACACAAAATGGCCGCCGATCACCCCAGAAAAATGAGACTGACAAACGGTCTGTGCAGCCTAAAAACAGTGAGCAATTGAGGATCAGCAGCTCAATGATCCACAGCTGCAGATCGATCAGTTAATCAAGTCCTTTGGAGGAGTTAATCTGCCTAATCTCGCCCTACTGTCGCAGCCGCAACCTCTCCCTACGCTAATCAGAGCAGAGTGACGGGCGGCGCTATGTGACTCCAGCTTAAATAGAGGCTGGGTCACATGGTGCTCTGGCCAATCACAGCCATGCCAATAGTAGGCATGGCTGTGATGGCCTCTTGGGGCAAGTAGTATGACGCTTGTTGATTGGCTGCTTTGCAGCCTTTCAAAAAGCGCCAAGAAAGCGTCACAAAAGCGCGAAGAAAGCGACGAACACCGAACCCGAACCCGGACTTTTACGAAAATGTCCGGGTTCGGGTCCGTGTCACGGACACCCCAAAATTCGGTACGAACCCGAACTATACAGTTCGAGTTCGCTCATCCCTATTCATGGCCTATTCTTAGGATAAACCATCAATATCAAATTGTCAGGAGTCTGACACCCCACACCACCACCGATCGGCTGTTTTTGTTTTTTTGCGCCAAAACTATTGTGTAGTAGTGGAAGGATCTGGTACCTGCAGTGCTCCTCCCATTCATGTGACTGGGAGCAATGCTGCACTTGCAAGTTCTGTCCACTGCACAGTGGATGGCGCTGTTTTGTGGCAGCTCTGAATATCTGTACTTGAACAACTCTAAAACAGCTGATGTGTGTGTAGGACCCCCGCTGATGATAAATTATGACCTATCCTGAGCAATTTTAAAAGGCATCTGTCAGCTGATTTGTACCTATGGCACTGGCTGACCTGTTACATGTGCACTTGGCAGCTGAAGGCATCTGTGTTGGTCCCATGTTCATATTTGCTCACATTGCTTAGACAAATGATGTTTTAATATATGCAAATGATCCTCTAGGAGCAACGGGGGTGTTGCCATTACTCCCTCTGTAGTGCGCTTGTGCCACATACTGAAGCACATGGGGCAGAAGTGAGAGTTTAGGAGTTGTCACGACCAGGCGTGATCACTTTTACCCCTGCAAGTTGCAGAAAGTGCACAGAGTTTCTAGGTATTAAGTTACCACCAACTCTGTACTACACATGGGTTCTGAGAGCACCACATTCTCTGCTCCAAATGCTCTGCTAGATTATCCTCAGCCTGGCTGCTCAGGGGATGTGTCCTTTCTGCTGCAGCTAAGGAAAACAACATACAACAGGTGGCGCTATACAGATACATTTTACTGGCTATACTACATTTTTTATTACATGCGATTACAAAAGTATTCAGATCGAGGTGCTGGTTTGAAAAATGTAGAATATGTTTCGTGACACAACTCCTTTAAAGAGTCTGTTCTCAGGAGCTATTTACAGATTCCTAGATATAAAATTAGACACTCTGTGGGTGTTTCGGAGGACAATGAAGCAGAGCACATTCTTCAATTATTATTCAGTTGGTTTAGGCCTCTTTCACACTTGCGTTGTCCGGATCCGGCGTGTACTCCATTTGCCGGAATTACACGCTGGATCCGGAAAAACGCAAGTGAACTGAAAGCATTTGAAGACGGATCCGTCTTCAAAATGCGTTCAGTGTTACTATGGCAGCCAGGACACTATTAAAGTCCTGGTTGCCATAGTAGGAGCAGGGAGCGGGGGAGCGGTATACTTACAGTCCGCGCGGCTCCCGGGGCGCTCCAGAGTGACGTCAGAGCGCCCCATGCGATCACGTGATCCATGCGCGTGGGGCGCCCTGACGTCACTCTGGAGCGCCCCGGGAGCAGCACGGACGGTAA
The DNA here is from genome assembly GCF_014858855.1 of Bufo gargarizans. NCBI lineage: Eukaryota > Metazoa > Chordata > Amphibia > Anura > Bufonidae > Bufo > Bufo gargarizans. The sequence continues at coordinate 481,029,155 of NC_058083.1, forward strand.
GTATGCTGCTCCCCCACTCCCCGCTACACTTTACCATGGCTGCCAGGACTTTAGCTTTCCGGCAGCCATGGTAGCCATTCAGAAAAAGCTAAACGTCGGATCCGACAATGCGCCGAAACGACGTTTAGCTTAAGGCCGGATCCGGATCAATGCCTTTCAATGGGCATTAATTCCGGATCCGGCCTTGCGGCAAGTCTTCAGGATTTTTGTCCGGAGCAAAAAGCGCAGCATGCTGCAGTATTTTCTCCGGCCAAAAAACCTTCCGGTCCGGAACTGAAGACATCCTGATGCATCCTGAACGGATTTCTCTCCATTCAGAATGCATTAGGATAAAACTGATCAGGATTCTTCCGGCATAGAGCCCCGACGACGGAACGCTATGCCGGAAGAAAAGAACGCACGTGTGAAAGAGCCCTTAGTTGCTAACTTGTGTTTAAGGTATTTGACTTTAATTTTCTAACTTGATTTGTTACTTACATTAAAATGCTGCCTATGAATGATGCCAATCTTACATTATGGCTGCATGATCATAGGTGATCTTTTGAGCCTCGGACAACTAGGAGGTGTTTATATGAATATCATAGTTAATTCTTGCATTAAAAGATATAGAATTAAGTGGATCATTTCTTAAGACCAACTTTTTAGACACCAGTCTTAATAAGCCCCTGCGCTGGCGATGGATCTGCCAAAGTTATGTGTAGGTGCTGGCCTCTCCATAACTTTGGCGTATCCAGCGTCGATCTAAATGCTAGGAAGCTGGCTTACATTTTCACCATTTTCTATGCCTATAACCTGCTGGCCCATCCCCTTTCCCACCCACACCTCGCCCTCTTTTTTTTAAATCTGGTATGAGTGTCAAAACGTCGCAGAGGCCTGAGGCTACTTTCACATAAGCGTTTTTCCTTTACGGTATTAAGATCAGTTATAGAATCTCGATGCCAGGAGAAAAACGCTTCACTGTCAATGGGGACAAAACTGAACTGAATCCAAAGCTCTCCATATTCATTGTTCTAACTGTTCTGCTAGACTTATTTCAAGTTTTCAGTTTTGTGTCCTTCCTGCCGCAGCTGGTGGCAGCTGAAGGATGGAACTAAACATGTGTCCTTCTCAGTAAACAGGATAGAGAATTTAGAAAAAGAGCAAACAGCAGACGGCACTATACAGATAGATTTACTTGACTAAAGCCTCATTCACATGTCAGTGTTCGGTCAGTGATTTCCATCAGTGATTTTGAGCCAAAACCAGGATTGGAGCCTATAAAGACATAAGGTATAAGAGAAAGATCTGCACCTGGTTTTGGTTTAAAATCACTGATAGAAAACACTGACGTGTGAATGAGGCATAACTCAGTAGCTATAATACATTTTTAATGACATGAAAATTGCAAAAGTTTTCAGATCCATTTTTCATTTTCACAAGGGGTAACAGGAGAAAAGGCACCTCAGAAGGGAAAGGAGCCGCATCTGGATTTTCTAACATGGAATTTGCTGAAGTTGTTTTTAGGGGACATAACTTTAAAAATTTTTTATTGACTTAGCTATGTGAGAACTTGTTTGTTGCGGGACAAGCAGTAGACTTTTCTGATTGCTTTTTATAACATTTTAGGAGGTGAGGTGGGCAAACCTGTCAGTGTTTATTTTTTATGGGGTTCGGCATGCGGTATATATGGCATGATACTTATTTTCTGTGGGTCTATAAGGCTATGGTGATACCAAACCTTTTTATATATATATATATATATATATATAATGTTCTACTACTTTTGCATCATAAAATCCTCATTTTTTTTATAAATCAGTTATAGTTTGCATTGCCATATACTAACTTCCATAACATTTTTATTTTTCCTCCAACACAGCTGTCTGAGGGATTCTTCTTTTGTTTAACGGACTATAGATCTTATTGGTACCATGTTGGGGTGCATATTATTTTTTGATCGATTTTTAAAACCATATTTTCAGAGGTGAGATGACAAAAACAGCCATTCTGTCAATTATTATTTTAGTTTTTTATGACCTTTGCCATGTGGGATAAGTAACGTGATTCTTTCATAGATCAGGTCATTATGGAGGCGGCGATGACAATTATGTGTGGGGTACGTAATTTTTTTAACCAATTATATATGAGCGGATATGTGAAAAAGTGATGTATTTTTTTAATTGACATTTTTATATTTGATATTTTTTTCATTTTCTTTTTACTTTTTTACACTTTTTTTTTCTCAGACCCACTAGGTTCTTGAAGAGCCAGTGGGTCTGAGTCTGATAGCTGTTAAATGTACTGCAATAGTCAGCTATTGCAGTGCATAGTAATGTTAGGAGAACAGAACAATGGATCCTATAAAAAGAAATAAATAAAAAAATGGATCCTGTGCATCAGTTATGCACATTCATCCGTTTGAGCAGTTTCCATCAGAGATCTGTTATTTCAGGCGGAAAAAAGTCCTGCATGCCTGACTTTTTTCCAACTCCAATAACGGATCTCTTGACTGAAATCGCTCAAACAGATGCCAAATCTGCATAACTGATGCACAGGATCCTTTTTTTTTTAAAATACAATAACTGTGATGTGAATTCCCCTGTACACCTAAATGTGATCAGACCCTGCCTCTTGCAGGGCCTGTCAGGCTTAGATACATGGCAAGGGGGCCCAATGGTAGAGAGGCAGCTCCATCCCTCTGTTAACCCCATGGATGCCGCTGTAGCTACTTACCACGGCAACTAAACGTCCGGGGTCAGTGCCAGCACCGAAGTCAGCTGCTACAGCAGAGTGTCAGCTGTATGTTACAGCTGACACCTGTTGCTGATGGTGGTGGTTCAGTTTCATAGAGCTCACTGAGGGGGCACAAATCGCAGCATTGATGGGGCACTTCCATTATTTAGGCTCTGATGTCCACCGTCATAAAAAGGTGGAGATCAGAGCCTGAAACCGTTTTTTTCAAGTAACTACGCTCTGATCGGTTAGTCTGTACGGCTAAGCAGAGCGATAGTTCGCAAGGAGCATTTCTGATTGGTCGCTTGCTTGCTTCTATGGTGTCTCTGTTCTCACAGAGAGCAGAGGCTCCGATGTGACCCTTTATACGGCCTCAACACCCGTTAACAGTTTGGGAGTAACTGTACGCCCAGTTGCATTAAATGACATGCAATCTGGACGTACAGTTCTGTCCAAATGCAGGAAGGAGTTAAATCACCGATTCCTCTACCAACTTTGCCTTAGTGACCACAGTGACCTGAAAATAATGGTACAAAAGTACATGTCCTGGAAAACTTAATGACAGTTTTTCCTAATTACAGCTGTATTTCGTGTACAGGTAAGGCTGAGGCTAGAGCTAAACTTGTTTTAACAGTACAAAAAAATCGCTCTGCAATTGCTTTCCATAAGGAGTGCATTTAGTAGCTTGAAACTCACTTCCAAATTGCTGCAGCCATGTGAGTACTGCTGGAGTGATTTAATGTCTAGAGATAAAACCCGGTGAAATCGCTGCAGAGGACTGAGTATTCCTAGAGTGAGATAAAACACAGTGAAATTGCTGCTGACAAGAGAGCAGAGAGATTTTTATAAGTACGTGCTGGGATTTTAAAGCGATTTCCAAGGTACTTTTTTTTGTGCATAGGATAAGGGTACTTTCACACTAGCGTTTTTGTTTTCCGGTATTGAAATCCGTCACAGGAGCTCAATACCGGAAAAAAACGGATCAGTTTTATCCTAATGCATCCTGAATGGGGAGAGCATTCCGTTCAGGATGCATCAGTTCAGCCCCTCTTACGTTTTTTGGATGGATAAAATACCGCAGCATGCTGCCGTTTTCTCTCCGGCCAAAAATACTGAACACTTGCCGGATCCGGCATCAATTTACATTGAAGTGTATTAGTGCTGGATCCGGCATTAAGTGTTCTGGCAAAACGGATCCTGCTTTCCAGTCTGCGCATGCGCAGATCTTTAAAAATTCAAAAAAAATGAATACTGGATCAGTTTTTCTGAATGACACCGGAGAGAAGGATCCGTTATTTCAATGCATTTGTCAGATGGATCCGGATCCGTCTGACAAATGCCATCCGTTTGCGTCCAGATTGCTGGATCTGGCAGGCAGTTCCGGCGACGCATGTGTGAAAGTACCCTAAGGCTAGTTTCACAGCGTTGTGACTGAATCTAGCATTACTGAAAGCCACAGCGCTGCCATCCGGCCCTATTTACTATAATGAGGACCAACCGAGATCCAGCCGCAACCCTGCAAATATGCAGAAAATCAGCCGGACAAATACCACCGTGCTTGGGATGCACCGTACTAGCCACAACTGCATCACATTAATTACAATCTCACTGTTTCTCCTGTCTATATTGGTAATAGCTGTGCCTCCTTACTAGTAAGGACAAGAGACACAGGTGGGCAAATTTATCAAGCTCAATTGTTTTTGGCCATAAAACTAGACCTTTGTATTTCATTCGGCTGTCTTTGTTTTGCTGAGTATTTATAAAAATCGCACAGGAGTTGATGATTTAGATTAGGCCAGAGATCATACCTTCCAACCATCCGGGACCCTGCGGGAGAGTCCTGGATTTCAGTGGCTGTCCTGCAGTCCTGGTACGGGGGAGGTATGTCCCCCTTTCTGGCAGCTGTCACTGCTTCCATATGAAGCAGAGAGAGTTGCCTGTAATGGCAAAGCCAGAGCCGTCCGTCCGCTCTCTGCTTTATCATTCCCCCCCCGCTGGCGCTCCGAACTGCGGGTCCGGCCGGGAGCTCCGTGTGTCATGCTGCTGCTGGGGAACGAGGTAAGTATGCAGAGTTTTATATTTTTTTTTACTGCCTGTGAAGGGGGGACTTTACTGGGTATATTATTATTATTTATTATTAAAGCACCATTCATTCCATAGCGCTGTACATATGATAAGCGGTGCGCATACATAATACAGACAATTGCACGAATCATAAACAAGACGAGTTACAAACTGGTACAGAAGGAGAGAGGGCCCTGCCCGTGAGGCTTACAATCTACATGGTATGGGAGAAGGACACAGTAGGGTAAAGTTGGTCATGGCGGTATAGAGGCAGCAGGGTCACTGGTTGTAGGCTTGTCTGAAGAGGTTGGTTTTCAGGTTTCTTTTGAAGGATTCCACTGTAGGTGAGAGTCTGATACGTTGGGGAAGCGAGTTCCAGAGTATGGGGGATGCACGGAAGAAATCTTGGAGGTGATTGTGGGAAGAGGCAATAAGAGGAGAGAAGGAGGTCTTGTGAGGATCGGAGAGTGTGTGTGGGGGTGTATCGGGAAAGTAGCTCAGAGATGTAGGGAGGGGACAGGTTATGGACGGCCTTGTATGTATTTGTAAGTACTTCGAACTGAATTCGCTGGGCAATGGGGAGCCAGTGAAGGGATTGGCAGAGGGGAGAGGCAGAGGAGTAATAGGGTAAGAGGTGGATTAGTCGGGCAGCAGAGTTGAGGATAGATTGGAGGGGTGCGAGAGTGCTGGATGGAAGGCCACAGAGGAGAATGTTGCAGTAGTCTAGGCGGGAGATGATGGGGGCATGTACAAGCATTTTCGCAGATTCAAAGATAAGGAAAGCGCGGATGTGGGAGATGTTTTTGAGTTGGAGGCGGCAGGTGGTGGAAAGGGCTTGGATGTGCGGTCGGAAGGAAAGGGCAGAATCCAAGGTTACTCCAAGGCAGCGGACTTGGTTGACCGTGGAGAGTGTGCAGCCATTGATCATGATAGATAGGTCTGTTGGGGGGGGTTGAGCAAGATGGGGGAAAGATGATGAATTCTGTCAGGGTGCACTTTAATGGGCATATTACTATCAGGGGGCAATTTACTGGACATATTACTATCAGGAGACACATAACTGGGCATAACTACTGTGAGGCGGCACATATCTGGGCATAACTACTGTCAGAGGGCACATATCTGGGCATCGCTACTGTGAAGGGCACATATCTAGTCATAACTACTGTGAGGGGGCACCTATCATTCCATAACTACTGTGAGGAGGGTACATATCTGGGCATCTCTAATGTGAGGGGGCACATATCTGGTCATAACTACTGTGAAGGGGGCACAATGCTGGCATAACTACTGTCTGGTGGCATAAAGGGGGTATGATTACTATGTGGGGGCATTTAGAGGACTGGGTGGGATTAGGTGTTTAGTTATGTTTTGGGTGGAGTTAGAGGCGTGACCTAGTGCGGAAAAAATGTGCGCACTGTCCCTCTTCCTTCTTTTGAAAAGTTGGGAGGCATGCAGGGATGCCCAACCTGCGGCCCTCCAGCTGTTGCAAAACTACAACTCCCAACACTGCCTGATATCTGTAGGCTGTCCAGACATACTGGGAATTGTAGTTTTGCAACAGCTGGAGGGCCACAGGTTGGGCATGCCTGGACTAGGCATATTGCTATTAGTCTGACCTCTGGTGGGGTTTATTCAGTATGACAGGTTCATATGCACTTAGACTTGTCTAATTTATTTGTGCGTGCGTGACTTTTATTGCAAAAAAATGTCCCACTTCATCACTGAAAACAGACGAAGAAAAGTACGCCAGCCCCGGGGTGGAGTATAAATTGAAGCGCAAAATAAAGGCACACCTACTTAAATAGGTTGGAAAAAAGGCTCAAAAGTTAGAAGACTTCAGAATTAGTCAAAAAAAATCTAAATTGTTGAATAAGGCACAAAAGCCCCCAAAGCAGGCGCAATTTCAGTAGTAAATGCAACTACAAAAGTAAAACTGTCTACAGCTGAGTTCATAATTCAGTTATTTCGATCAGTTATTGTGAGCCAAACCCAGTAGTGAGGCCTATTCAGAGATGAGGTGTTATGTAAAGATTTCCTCCTTTTCTGCATTTTTGACCCACACCTGGGGGTCGAAATAACTAAGCAAAAAACTGAAGTGTGAACTCCGCCTTAGAGCTCATGCTGGTGGACCGATAAAACACAGATACCGGCCGTGTGCATTTTGTGGAACGGAACATCCAGGACTTAATAGAACAGTCCCGTCCTTGTCTGTAATGCGGACAAGAATAGGACATTTTGTATATTTTTGCGGATGTCATGGAACGGACATATGGATGCGACAGCACATGGTGTGCTTCCCGCATCTTTTGCAGCCCCATTGAAGTGAATGGGTAAAATGCAGATCTGATGTCGACTAAAAATACGCTCGTGTGCATAAGCCCTTAAACAGCATTTAAAGGGAGTCTGTCACCTGATTGTGACCTTATAGACCGCTTACATAGCGCTCTAGCATAGCAGTCTATGATTCTAATGGTACCTTTGATGTTTGCTTCTGAAGTTCCCCCAAGGCAAAAACGGACTTTTATTCATATGTAAATTAGGGCCTGCAAGTGCCCAGGGAGGGGTTCACCTCGTTGGAGCCCAGGCTGTTCTGCCTCTTTTCGTCATATCCCCGCCCCAGCCTCTTCCTCTGCCCGCCCCGCTCTTCCTTTGCGTCCTCCTTCTCTGCAGCCGGATCCCGCGCCTGCGCTATCCATTGCTTGGCCGGGGCATGCGCACTGCGATGCCCATTGTGGGCACGGCATCGCAGTAGCTACTACGCATGCGCCGGCCAACGGCGAGAAACAGCGGCGGGGAGGTGGACCAGAGAAACCCACAATGGGCATCGCAGTGTGCATGCCCCGGCCAAGCAATGGATAGCGCAGGCGCGGGATCCGGCTGCAGAGAAGGAGGACGCAAAGGAAGAGGGGGCGGGCAGAGGAAGAGGTTGGGGCGGGGATATGACGAAAAGAGGCAGAACAGCCTGGGCTCCAACGAGGTGAACCCCTCCCTGGGCACTTGCGGGCCCTAATTTACATATGAATAAAAGTCCGTTTTTGCCTTGGGGGAACTTCAGAAGCAAACATCAAAGGTACCATTAGAATCATAGACCGCTATGCTAGAGCGCTATGTAAGCGGTCTATAAGGTCACAATCTGGTGACAGACTCCCTTTAAAAAAAAATAAAAACAGGTGCAACACTTTAGTAAATGTTCCCCAGTGAGGTTGTAATTGGTTAATTCAATGCAGATGCAGCTCATTCCGTCGCGCAGTACCCCGCTGCAGACGGCCGCTCCGTGTGGTCATACACTGAAAGATAAAGCAATAGTTAATTATGATTGGACTTAAAGCATAGACTTGTGCATGGCTACTGCTGCCAGCTCCAAGGACAGACAGCCCGAGGACAGCGAGTGGGCAGAAGGTTGTAGATTGCCTGGGATTTGTACCAGCTAGAATATCTGGAGCACTGCTGCTCGTACCTTCTCCTGTTTCTGTACAATTAGTGGTGATCAGACATGATGTCCCACTCCTGACCTCTCGAAGACGTCTTTGTCCTTCAGCTATTCCGTGTCTCTTGCTGTTTCTCCTCATGCTCCAGTAGTACATTTAGTTTCTCACACTGGTGGGGTGACTGCAGCAAGGAGTGAAGTCGTCTATATACATGTGTGTGCTTGCCAGAAAATGTTATAATAGCTGACTTTTGTAAGGAAAGTCCATTAGGATTCTACATTGGCGTAATTTGCGTCAAATTTATTAAACATCTCTCATTGATTAGTACATTTGCTGGATCTTTAAAGATACCACTTTTGTGTAGAGTTAGGCCCCTTTCAGATGCGCGGGTTCCATACTACAGACTCGCAGCAGCTCCCGTCCTGACCTCCCAGCACTGACTGGGTCGCATAGCATTAGGGCTCTTTCACACGAACGTGGCGGATTGGTTCCGGATGTGTTCAGGGTACGTTCAGTGAAGATTGCACCATTTTGCAAGCAAGTTCAGTCAGTTTTGTCTTCGATTGCGTTCATTTTTTTTTTTCCGGGTGTAATGCGTGTTGATGCATTTTTCACGCGCGTGATAAAAATCTGAAGGTTTACAAACATCTCTTAGCGACCATCAGTGAAAAACGCATTGCACTCAGACTTGCTTCTGAATGCAATGTGTTTTTCACTGAAGCCCCATTCACTTCTATGGGGCCAGGGCTGCGTGAAAAACTCAGAATATAGAACATGCTGCGATTTTCCCACAACTGAGAACTAATGCAAGAAAAAAAAAAAACTCATGTACACAGACCAATTGAAATGAATGGGTCAGGTTTCAGTGTGGGTGCTATGCGTTTACGTCACGCATTGCATCCGCAAGGAAAACTCACTCGTGTGAAAGGGGCCTTATATTGATTTATGATGCCATGTAACCCTTAGGCCCCTTTCACACGAGCGAGTTTTCCACGCGGGTGCAATGCGTGACGTGAACGCATTGCACCTGCACTGAATCTGGACCCATTCACTTCAATGGGGCGGTGATTTTCATGCATCACTTCTGCGTTGCGTGAAAATCGCAGCATGTTCTATATTCTGCAACGCAGGCCCCATAGAAGTGAATGGGGCTGCATGATAATCGCATTGCATCCGCAAGCAAGTGCGGATGCAATGCAATTTCCACAGATGGTTGCTAAGGAGATGATAATAAATAGGGATGAGGTCCATTCACTTTATTATTTTCTATTATAACAATAGAAAATAATAGCATTCTTTAATACAGAAAGCTAAGTAAAATGTCACTTGAGGGTTAAAAAAGAATACAAAAAATTACTCACCTCATCCACTTGATCGCGCAGCCGTTATCGTCTTCTTTCTTCTTCTTGCAGAACCTGCGCTGACGTCATCGCGCTCACCACGTGGGGAGCGCGATGACGTCAGCGCAGGTCCTTTTGCAGTTCCTGCAAGAAGAGGAAAGAAGACGATAACGGCTGCACGATCAAGTGGATGAGGTGAGTAATTTTTTGTATTATTTTTTTAACCCTCAAGGGACATTTTACTAAGCATTCTGTATTAAAGAATGCTATTATTTTCTATTATAACAATGTTATATTGGAAAATAATAAAATCTACAGAACACTGAACCCAAACTTCAGTGAAGAAGTTCGGGTCTGGGTACCACATTCACATCACACACGGACAAAACGCGTTAAAACGCTTTGCACTTGCGCGGAAAAAAATGATCAACGGAATGCAATCGCAAACAAAACTGACTGAAATTGCGTGTCTATTCGCACGGGTTTGCCGCAATGCACCCTGAACCCTCCGGCCCTCACCCGCGACACCCATGTGAAAGAGGCCTTACATAATGCTGTCAGTGTTATCCAATACATTTCAGAACTGTTAGGCCCCTTTCACACGAGCGAGTATTCCGCGCAGGTGCAATGCGTGATGTGAATGCATTGCGCCCCACGGAATCCGGACCCATTCATTTCAATGGGTCTGTGTACAGGAGCAATGTTTTTCACGCATCGCTTTTGCGTTGCGTGAAAATCGCAGCATGTTCTATATTCTATGATTTTAACGCAACGCAGGCCCCATAGAAGTGAATGGCGCTGAGTGAAAATCGCATCTGCAAGCAAGTGTGGATGCAATGCAATTTTCACGGATGGTTGCTAAGAGATGTTGTTTGTAAACATTCAGTTTTTTATCACGCGTGTGCAAAACGCAATAAATCACCCGCACGATAAAAACGGAACAACTGAACGCGATCGCAAACAAAACTGAATGTACTTGCTTGCGAAATCGCACATTTTTCACTGAACGCATCCGTACCTAATCCGCTCATGTTTGTCTGCAAGGGGCCTAAGGGTTACATAGCATCATAAATCAATATAATGCTATTCAACTCAGTCAGTGTTGGGGGGTGAGGACGGGAGCTGCTGCATACTCGCGCTGTGAGTCCGGAGTGTGGAACTTGCTCGTCTGAAAGGGGCCAAAAGGGATGGAGACCTGATCTTTATTATTTTCCCATAGCATTCTTAATACAGAATGCATAGTACAATAGGGATATATAAATAAATTAAACTCACCTCATCCACTTGTTCGCGCAGCCCGGCTGCTCTTCTTTCTTCTTCTTTGATGACCTGGGAGGAAAAGGACCTTTGGTGACGCACTTATCACATGGTCCATCACATGATCCATCACCATGGTGACACCATGTAAGCATGTATGCTTCATCTCATATGCATACGCATGATAGTGCATGGTTTTCACAGATTGTTGCCAGGAGATGCTGTGAAAACTCATTTTCAGTCTAGCAGTGTCTGTTGAAATACGGATGACATATGGAGGGCAAAAAACATCTTCACGGATGAAACACTGACCATATTGTCACAGATGTCATCGTGGACATGTATATGTGAATGAGGTCTTAGACCACAGGGCAGATTTAACAAGACTGTCTCTTCAGTGGCGTGCCTAGGGTGTTTGCCACCCGAGGCGGGTCCTTTTTCTGGCCCTGCCCCCTCCCCCAATATTTTAAAAAAAATGGTACCCCCTTACAGTACTATTGCCCTTATTGTATAACCTTTGCAATAGTTTTGTCCAGATATGTGCCCCCTCACGGTAGTTATGCCCATAATGTGCCCCCTCACGAAAGTTATGCCCACAATGTGCCCCCTCACATTATTTATGCCCTCATTGTACAACTTTCACAGTAGTTATGCCCACATTGTGCCCCCTTAAAGTACTTATCCTCTCATTGTGCCACCTCACAGTTATGTCCTCTCTGCACCCCTTTCACAGTAGTAATGCCCGCTCTGTGCCCCCTTCACAGTTGTAATTCCATCTCTGTGCCCCTTCAGAGTAGTTATGCCCTCACTGTGCCCCCATAACAGTAATAATTCCCTCTGTACTCCTTCACAGCAGTAATGCACATTGTTCCCCCTCCACAGTAGTAATGCCCATTGTGCCCCTTCATGGTGGTAATGCCCATTGTGCCCCCTTCATAGTAGTAATACCCATTGTCCCCCTTTGTACTAGTAATCCACTTTGTGCCCCCTTTATAGTAATAAAGCCCTCTGTGCCCCCTTTGTAGTAGTAATACCCTCTGTGCCCCCTTTTTAGTATTTCCCTCTGTGCCCCCTTTGTAGTAGTAAAGCCCTCTGTGTTCCCTTTGTAGTATTAATGCCCTCTGTGCCTCCTTTGTAGTAGTAATACCCTCTGTGCCCCCTTTGTAATAATGTCCTGTGTCCCCTCCATGTTAGAAATGCCTTCTATGCCCCTTCCATGATTGAAATGCCCTCTGTGCCCCCTCCATGGTAGTAATGACCACTCTGCCCCTTGCATGGTAGTAATGCCCGCCATGCCCCCTTCATCGTAGTAATGCCCTCTGTGCCCTCTCTGTTGCTGCCGGCCAGAGGGAGGGGAGGAGCGTGGGGAGCTGAGCGGTGAGTGACAGGACCCAGCCCCCTGCGCTCCAGCAATGAGCGCTTCCATCTGTATTGATGGAAGTGCTCATTGTTTTGTGTTCGGGCACCTCCTGAGAGCGGCACTCGGGGCGGACCTTTCCCACTCTCCCCCTTTAGCACGCCACTGTGTCTGTTTCTGCTCCAGTCTTGAAATTCCCTGCGCTTCCAGAGCATGTTTCTAATTTATGACAAGGTGCATGCCTCGTCATAAATTAGGCAGATCCTCCTGCAGTCCAAGCGCCTTAAAGGGGTATTCCCATCTCAGACAATGGGGGCATATCGCTGGGACCTGCACCTACAACGAGAACGAAGCGGGGAGCGCTGTGGCTGGAGGACCCCTGATTTCCCGGGGTCCTTCCACCACCAAGCGCTGCTCCCCTAGAAGTGAATGGGAGCACACCGCGCATGCCTGGCCCGCGCTCCCATTCATTTCTATGGGGCAGACGGCTATAGCCAAGCCACCGCTCGGCTATTTTCGGCGGCCCCATAGAAATGAATGTAGGGCCCTCCGTTCATTTCCCGGCTCCGTTCTCATTGTAGGTGTGGGTCCTAGCAGTGTGACCTGCACCTATCAGACAATGGGGGCATATACTAGCGATATGCCCCGATTGTCTGAGATGGGAAAACCCCTTTAACAAAAATCTACTACAGCTCAGAGCTTCTGTATATTTCTGGCAGAAAACTGGTGTAAAATAAATGTGTCTTGGATGTTGACCCCCCCCCCCCCCTTACCAGTCCCCTATTTGGAAAAGGCGCCAGGGCGGCATAAAAGGAGTCACTTTCTACTTTTTTATAAATCAAAATAAAGTCCCAAACACACACCTTGCAACTTTTTAAAGCCACATTTCTGCCACAAGGGAAATTATAAGTCTCCCCCTATATCTTTAGTTGAGTAAGTCTGGTGCACTTAACATGACTAACACGCACACGCTGACACTTTCTAAAAGTGGTGAGGGAGTGTAAAATCACAAAATTTTGCTCAAAAAAGTAATATGGCAAAATTTGTGGCTTTTTTTCTGCAACAAGGATACATTTTCCCCATTGTTTTCAGGACAGCAAGTCTTACACACGTATGTAGTCCTGGGTAGTCAGCGCTTTCTAGGGCTATGCTTGATAAGAGTCACATCTTGTTGCGTTATGATACGATAAAAGGCTCTGGTGCAAGAGTTCAGCTTGGGCCCCCCCTTCCCTCAGTGCTTTGTGGCCCGGGGCAGGGAAGCACAACGCCTTCATGCTGCCTGAGGAACAAATGGAAACGGCGTCCCCCCCTACCGTGGCAAATTCTTGCCACAACCCCTTCTCTCCAGCCAGAGGTGTAAGGTGATTGGATGGAGGGATGGGAGTTATAGGGGCTATGAATTTGGGGTCAGATCTGAGGTCTGATTTAAGGAAAGGAATGGAATGGTGGGGGTTATAGGGAGTCACATTCATTTGTGGCTAGTCTGGAGTCTGTATTAATTTTGGGGTATGGTCTGGTGTTTGATGCCTAAAGTTTGCATTGGGTCCCATCATTTTCTGATTCTGTAGCTGCGCCACTTGGCCCTTTTATTTTGGCAGTACAGTATTTTCGGGGCAGCAGCGGGCACAGTATTGGTGGAAGCTACAGTATGGCAGTATTAAAGGGGCAGCTGGATAGGGGTGGGGTTCTTTGCTATAGAGGGAGGGGATGGACTGCAGAAACAATGAGTCAAGTAAGAGGTGTAACCTAATCTCCTGGGCTGTAATGTAAAATCTGTAATAGTCCCATCTGTACTGTGCCATTTATTAATCTTGGTGTCCTCTTATATAGAAAAGGGGGTGGTACACCTGGACCAAATGGAGAAGAAAAGGAAAGTGAACAACTGAAATCCGTGGAGACGTCACCTGTAAGTTACAAAGTCAGAGGGTGGGTGTTTCAGAGATGGGGGTGCACTATGTCTTCTTTTTTTAAAACAAAAATATGGTCACCCTATGGAAAGGAACCAGTACAGTGACATTGGTAGGGGTCCAATAAAAGTGGATTATGATTTAGATTAAGAAAGAACAAGAATAGAATCCAGCGGTGGACTGACCATGGACTCTACAGGGAAATTTCCCAGTGCGCCAATACCAAGGGAGCAGCCTAAGCCCTCCTCATTGGCACTGGCTGGGTACATAATAATCTGATGTTCTCAGCAATTAACTTATGCACCTGGCTGGCGGCTGCAGATGCCCTCCTGAATTCTGTTATACTGCTCTCACTGAAGTTCGGGTTTGGGTTCGGTGTTGTGTAGATGTTCTTATTTTCCCTTATAACATGGTTATAAGGGAAAATAATAGCATTCTGAATACAGAATGCTTAGTATAATAGTGCTGGAGGGGTTAAAAATAATAAAAAAGTTAACTCACCTTCTCCTCTTGTTCGCGTAGATGCTGGTCTGTTCTTTAGCTGTGGGCTGAATGACCTGAGGTGACGTCAGATCACATGCTCCAATCACATGGTCCATCACCATGGTGATGGAGCATGTGATCTGACATCACCACAGGTCCTTCAGCCCACAGCTAAAGAACAGACCAGCATCTACGCGAACAAGAGGAGAAGGTGAGTTAACTTTTTTATTATTTTTAACCCCTCCAGCACTATTATACTAAGCATTCTGTATTCAGAATGCTATTATTTTCCCTTATAACCATGTTATAAGGGAAAATAATACAGTGAATAGACTGTCACCTAGAACCCATGCGTGAAAATCGCACCGCATCCGCACTTGCTTGCGGATGCATGCGATTTTCACGCAACCCCATTCATTTCTATAGGGCCTGCGTTACGTGAAAAACGCACAAAGAGGAGCATGCTGCGATTTTCACGCAACGCACAAGTGATGCGTGAAAATCACCGCTCGTGTGCACAGTCCCATAGAAATGAATGGGTCAGGATTCAGTGCGGGTGCAGTGCGTTCACCGCACGCATCGCACCCGCACGGAAAACTTGCCCGTGTGAAAGGGGCCTTAGAAAAAAAATAATATAAACATATATGGCTATATGCATCAGTGAGTAACGGTAGAAAAATCAGCAGCAGCCGGGATATCGATAGGCTTGGCGAGGTTGTGAGCTAGCAAACAGATGCAGAGTGGTGCAGGTCAACAGAGCGTCTAAACAGACCTGCACCACTCTGCATCTGTTTGCTAGCTCACAACCTCGCCAAGCCTATCGATATCCCGGCTGCTGCTGATTTTTCTACCGTTACTCACTGATGCATATAGCCATATATGTTTATATATTTTTTTTCTAAGTGTAACTCTACTATTGATGATGCCACTATGTGTGGAAATTGCTTTGCCTCACAATGTCTTACCCATCCTCTGTGTCCCCGTATACTAGACACTAGACATTATTTTGATGTAAATATTATGAATTGACTATGAATTTATTTATCATACAATGCAATACATCAGGGTATTTTTGCATTTACCTTACTCCAGGCCGTGATCAAGGTCCCATATTAGGACCGAAACGTTGGCCAGTCTGTGCATATCTCATTCCTGGATGCTGACCAAAATGAAATGATAAATGATTAAATGAAATAAAATGAAAATATAAATTTTCAAAACTACTGAAACGAGTGCCGTGGCTGACACATGGACATGGATTTCTCTGCCCAAATTCTACCTAATTTTATGTTTTTCTCATTGTGAGTTCTACCAGTAATCAAAGGACCATTTGTCACATAGAAATATTAATAAAATTAAGTTATGTGCATATTCCGATACTGTGGGTGAGTATGTGAGCGGAGGTGTATATACTGTACAGTATCTGTAATGACTGCGGCTGTAAATCTATTAACTGCAGAAGGATCTGTGTCATTAGCATGTAGCCATGTATGAAATGAAATGCCCAAGGGGACTGTTGGAATTAGATTTTCATGGTATATGTTTGTTACTTTATATAGTACATATTGATTTAGTTGTTGTTGCTGAGGCATGTCTGGACTCTTCTCATGATTGGGCTGTAAATCTTCAAGGATTTACACTCTTTAGAGTCGATAGGGCTAAACGCATAGGTGGTGGTGTATGTTTGTATGCTAGGAGTGATGAAAGGAAGTGTGAAAGAAACAATTGTGGATGAAGGTTGTGAGGATGTTGAAACCTTGTGGGTGGAATTTCAGAGGGAAAAAAATAATGGAAAAATTATTATTGGTGTGATTTATATATTTTATATATTTATGGAGGGTCTTAGTTATGAAGAAAGATTCAAATAATTGAATGTATTTAGTCTTGAGAAGAGACGTCTAAGGGGGACATGATTAACCTGTACAAGTATATAAATGGGCCATACAAAAAGTACGGCGAAAATCTGTTCCATGTAAAATGTGCTCAAAAGACAAGGGAGCACTGCCTCCGACTGAAGAAGAAAAAGTTCAGTCTGCAGAAGCGTCAAAGCTTAACTGTGAGAACGGTGAATCTGTGGAATAGACTTGGTCAGAACATGGTCGCAGAAGGAACAGGGGACAGTTTCAAAAAGGGTTTAGACGAATTCTTAAAAGTAAAAAAACATAAATGCTTATGAAAACGTGTAGAAATCTGAGTCTCGCTTCCTTCTAGTATTCGCGTCCCCACTTATCCCTTTGTTGAACTTGATGGATGTTTGTCTTTTTTCAACCGTATTAACTATGTAACTATGTAAATGTCAGGCTGCAGCTCCCGCAATGACATGGGTCTCTGAACTGAAGAACTCTGTAATCCTGCGCTCTTCTGCCCAACAATAGGTTGTCTGTGCTCTTACGTCAATGTACAGATGCAGCCGAGCCAAACTTGATGGTTAAGTTAAGTTAATATTGGCGTAAAAAGGTTAACTGAGCCTATTTTTTTTAAACCACCCGGAGAGAATATTCCCTTAAACAAGCATTTGATGTATTACTGCTACACTCACAGTAGATAAGTATTTGATATTTCACATCCACATTCACAATAAATAAAAATCTGTTCTAGAACATGATTGAATACAAAATTGAACACAAAGACAAAATATATATAATAAAAATAGAAAAAAGTGTGTAACATATAGCGGCAATGTTGTTCTAGGAGCCGTATGTATGGTAGGTGCACTAATATCCATCAATTGTTGGTTAGTATCGTTATATACTAGCTTCCTATTGTTTGTATCATTGGTTACTATCATTCACACAGCTACAAAAAGTTGCCACAACAGTTATCACATTTCCATATGATGATATTAGATTATAACTGATTACACATTTGTATATGCTGGTATGTAGTTAAAAATAATAATAATACAATTAGTTTCTGATTAGACCCACAACAGTTCTGTCTCCTTTAGGGTACTTTCACACTTGCGGCAGGACGGATTAGACAGGCTGTTCACCATGTCGGATCTGTCCTGCGGCTATTTCGCCGTGCCGCCGGACCGCCGCTCTGTCCCCATTGACTATAATGGGGACGGGGCGGAGCTCCGGCGCAGCACGGCAGTGCGTGGAGAAAGGCCGCCAGACTAAAATTACTGCATGTCAGGCTTTTTAGTCCGGTGGCTTTCTCTGTGCACCGCCGTGCTGCGCCGGAGCTCCGCCCCCGTCCCCATTATAGTCAATAGGGACGGAGCGGCGGTCCGCGGGCACGGCGAAATAGCAGCAGGACGGATCCGACATGGTGAACAGCCTGTCAGATCCGTCCTGCCGCAAGTGTGAAAGTAGCCTTAGACGTGCTGCTTCCTTTAAAAATAGTCCACCAATGGAAATACTTATAAGTCTGTTGGTTAGTTCATCATATTAGATACAGGAATGATACATTTGAATGTCTCCTATTTTATATTGTTTCCATTGTATAATTATGTCTCCATTTTGTATCATTCAGTTATGTTGGTAAAGGTACTGTCCTAACAGTGATCAGCGTTGAATACTCACTGTTAGTTGATATTGTATTACCAGACGTGGCGTCCCACGTAATCAGCACATTGGCCTCTGCCTCCACCTCCCTGTGGCTGGTTCAGGTAGTGTTACCTTTGCTGCCGGCTGCATTCTCCGCAATTTCCCAAGTTAATACTTGGCGTCCCACGTGTCTCATTGTGCCGGTGCTTGGTGTCCCATGTGTCTCAGTGTGCCAGTGCTTGGTGTCCCATGTGTCTTAGTGTGCCGGTGCTTGGTGTCCCACGTGTCTCAGTGTGCCGGTGCTTGGTGTCCCATGTGTCTCAGTGTGCCAGTGCTTGGTGTCCCATGTGTTTTAGTGTGCCGGTGCTTGGCGTCCCACGTGTCTCAGTGTGCCGGTGCTTGGTGTCCCACGTGTCTCAGTGTGCCGGTGCTTGGTGTCCCATGTGTCTTACTGTGCTGGTCTCAGACTTCCCAAACCTCTTGGCAAGATGGAGGATTATGGAAGGAGGATTGAGCTGTCCATGAAGCGCTTCACATAGCTTAATAATAAAGAGATGATTTTCTCATAAAGCCATTGATTTTAGCAAGCGGGTCTCAGAACTTGCAAATGTATCAGAACACGCCAGACGCGATTCGGAGTTTGAACTAACTCCTTCATCAGTGGCTGCATCCACAGGAGGAAGGAGTTAATCTGAACTCCGAAATGCGTAGCTGTGTGAATGATAGTAACCAATGATACAAACAATAGGAAGCTAGTATAGAACGATACAAACCAACAATTGAAGGATACTAGTGGACCTACCATACATACGGCTCCTAGAACAATGTTGCCACTATACACTACACACTTCTTTCTATTTTTATTATATAATTTTTGTCTTCAATTTTGTATTCAATCATGTTCTAGAACAGATTTTTATTTATTGTGAATGTGGATGTGAAATATCAAATACTTATGTGTAGTAGTATAACATTAAATGCTTGTTTAAAGGAATATTCTCTCCGGGTGGTTTCAAGTGTAGAGCGCCTGTCTTAAACATACAAATTTTATTAATCGTTTTGACAGGGTGAGTCAAATTGACAAGCGCACCATATCCATAGCAACACGAGGGTGAGCCCCTATACCCTTTCTAATCAATTCTATTTTCACACTAGCATTAGGATTGTCCGGCAGGGGAATAGCCTGCCGGATCCGTACTAACGCTTACACACGTGTGCTGCCGGCCCAGCCCTATTCACTACAATGGGACGGAGATTCCGCCGCAGCACGTCAAACAGGCTGAGAGGTGGCCAGACAAATACCGCAGCATGCCAGACAAACCTGACGCTAGTGTAAAAGTAGCCTAACGCTTTCAATGCACTTCAATGGCTTTTGTCACAAGATAGCATGGGATAACACTGGGCCATGTGTTATCAGAGTCACTTTTAGCTCAGCTATATCTGTATATAAATATACTGTTCTGAAGTATACAAAAGGTAAAAAAAAAAGAAAGAATAAATCCTCCAGATTAATTAAAACGGAGTACAGGGATTATTACATAATAAAATATAGTGTTAGTGTATGTGTATTATTGTAATAGTGAATGAGTATTATTGCAGGGGAACAGTTATAATATTATCAGTCTATGATCAATACTATGGGAGATTTATTGTATCAATCCCTGTATTTAACGTTATGCAGCTCCACAGACTGAAACGTTGTTACTGTTATTCAGTTCTTTTGTTATTTAGTATACTGTGTTGCAATTCCATGAACAGTTAGATATACATTTGTCTTTGTGCTGCCATCAAGTAGCTGGGCCCTATAAATATTCAAAATAGACTATTATTTTAGGGCTCATACACACAAACGTATTTTTGTTCGGGTTGGATGCAGACGCATTCACTTCAATGCGGCCACCAAAGATGTGGAAAGCATACCCATTTGCTATCTACATCCTTATGTCCGTTTCACGGCCCTGCAAAAAAAATCTTAAACATGTACTATTATTATACGCATTACAGACAAGGATAGGACTGTTCTATTTGGGGTTGGCCGTTCCATTCCGGAGAAAATGCGGAATGCACATGGCCGGTATACGTGTTTTGTGAATTTGCAAAAATGCATACGGTTGTGTGCATGAGGCTTTATACTTGAGGTCACAGGCTCTTATCGGGGCTTTCTGCAATCAAGACATTCAACGTTCACTATATAGACCTACAGATTACCTAATATAGTATTCCCTGTGTCCGTACCAGCACATAAAACAAACACACATGTAATTGTGGCCAAAAAGCCTTACCTTTCAGGGAAAACAAGGCCAAATGACTCAACTATGCATGAAAACATAGGAACTGAGGTGCAGAAAGATGGCAGCAGGTGCTCCGGACTGATGGGTCAACATTTCAAATATTTGGCTGTAACGGAAGGCAGGTTATTCTCCGAAGGGCTGGAGAGCGGTACAATAATGAGTGTCTGCACATAACAGTGAAGCATGGTGGAGGTTCCTTGTAAGTTTGGAGCCGCATTTCAGCAAATGGAGTGGGGATTTGCTCAGAATTAATGGTTTCCTCAAAGCAATACCATCAGGGAGGCTCTAAATGTATTCTACAGCAGGACATCGATGCCAAACATACAGCCAATGTCATTTAGAACTAAATTCAGTATAAAGAAGTCTAAAGAGACCTGGAAGTGATGATATGGTCCCCACAGAGCCCTGATCTCAACAACATTGAGTCTGTCTGGGATTACATGAAGAGAAAGAAGTATTTGATCAAGCCTACATACACAGAAGATCTGGGGTTAGTTCTCCAAGATGTTTGGAACAGTCTCCCTGCCGAGTTCCTTCAAAAACTGTGTGTGAGAATAGTCCTAGAAGAACTGATGCTGTTCTGGGTGGTCACAGCAAATATTGATTTGGGTTAGGTTTCTCTTTTCTTCATTCACTTTGCATTTTGTCAACTGATAAAAATAAACTAACACTTCTTTTTTTGAAAGCATTTTTACTTTGCAGCATTTTTCTGAACTGAAGGGAGCATGCTGGGAGTTCAACAACAGCTGGATGCCAAAGGTTGCTGACCCAGGCAGTAGCCTCTGTTTATACAGGAGTCCATCTTCAGTGTGGAGGAAAGCACAGAAGGGAAATCTACTGATACAAAATAGAGCTACCATCAGGATGGGCTCACGTATTAAATCTAGGTAGTGCAGGTTTGCATGTCCTTGATTTTCCGTAAATAAATAGATGAGGGGGCACACTTAAAAGGAAAACACTACTGGATGATGTAAATTTAATTTAATAAAATTATTATAAAAACAAACCCCTAAAATACACATAAAACATATACATCAAAATATCTGAATATGAAATATGCAGCAATCAATGCATAAGAATATAACAAAAACACCAATGTCCTGCTTGGATTTGTAGATATAAATGTAGTAATCCCTGCAGTATAATTACATATCTACCCCACAAGGTAATTTGGTTGAAAATCGGTGAAAAACGGCACTGTGGCCCTTTGAAGTTGATATTAAAAAGCCCACATTATGCTGCTGCTATGGTGCCGTGATTTTAAGTAATGTTCCAATTAGGAATAGAATTGGGAATAGAATGTAGGTGCCTTTTTCCTTGAATATCAGGATTCAGTGTCCTTAGATATATAAATCCACTTAGGCTGCTAGTGGTGGCTTGGATTAGAAATCAAAGTCCGATACTTCGTTTTATGCAGAGCTGCGTATATAACCTCCCAAGTTACTTACTGGTTCTTGCCGCTGTGACTTCTTATCCTTACCCCTTCTTGCTGCGAGACTGCAGCGCTGGTATCCCAGGTGGCCGTACACGGCCGACTGTGGCGTCCCACGTGACCTGGTCTCTGGGGTTCCGGGTAGACGCTTGTCTATGACGTCACTGTTTATGCGGCTGTAACTTTGATATTGGAGGTGAACCGATGATGTTTATAGACCGCTAGTATTTTTCAGCGATGTTTGGCGATCTGGCTGATGTTGAGGTTCCTTTCTTTGTTGGTTAGAATCCGCGCTCACTCTGATATGCCAGACGCGTTTCGAGGTATTACACCTCTTCCTCAGTGGCCACCGAGTGAGTGGATTCTCACTCCTTAAATACCGTATAGTCCCACCCATCAATCAACTCTCATATGTGTAATCTAATGAGTGGGATGGATTTGATTGCTGTTTTTCTTCCATCAAGATATAAAATAGCAAAATTTAAATTCACATTAAATAGCAATATAAATATAATTTAAAACATATTAAACACTTATATGAGTGATCTGCATGATCAAGACCTGATTTTCGAAAAAAACGCATTGAAACCGCATCAGTGTGAATTGTGTCTCACATGCGGTTTTTGTATTTTTATATTCAGCAGGATATAATAATCCCTTTTGGAGTCAATGGACCCAAAGACGCATCCACCAATGTTGTCATTTGGTGCGTCTTTGTGCTTCCTCGTTATCAGTACCTATTTTTGAAGGGTAGCATGTGGGGGAAGCTGCCTGGTGGGGAGGGGAGACCACAGTGTCTATAACTGACTAATCTGTGGTGTCTCATCCCCACCAAGCAGCCCACCCCCTTTCACAGGAATCCGAATACCTCCATCTCCGCATTTAGCCCCCTTGGGATGATGGTATCGTACTCAAAAATTCTGCGGGATTCCTGTCTTGACATGTGAGCAATATGGTTTCCTCCTCTCCACAATTTTTTGACCCTTTCTATAGCTGTAAATTTGAGGCTGGTTGGATCACAATTGTGTTGAATCTTAAAATGTTTCGATAGGGAGTGTGTTTCTAAACCTTTCTTTATATTTGCCACATGTTCAGCTACTCTCTTTTTGAGTGTCCTTTTAGTTCTCCCTATATATTGTTTTTTACATCCACATTCCAGCAGGTATATCACGTCTGTAGAGTCGCAGGTCAAACATTCTTGTATTTCTACACTGAATGTATTTACTGTGGATGTTACCCTACTTGTTTTTTTGGGGAAGCTAGTGATTTTGCAGTTGGAGCATCTCCCACACTTGAAGAATCCATTGGTTGTCAGCCAATTTTTTTGTTTGTGTTGTTGTTGACTATCCATTTTAATTTTGACAGTTGGTGCTACTTTGCCTGCTAAGTTGTTCGCTCTTGTATATGTTATTTTTGGCACATCACTTAACAGTGGGCCAATTAATTTATCATTTAGCAGGTGTTCCCAATGTTTTCGGATGGTTCTTTCTATCATTTTATGTTGGGAACTAAACTGGAGAATGATTCTTATTTCTTCATCTCGTATTTGTGATGGACCTATCTCAAAGAAGCTCTTCCTTTCCATCTTTTTTACTTTCTCTAGAGATTTTTCTATAATCTGAATTGGATAGTCTCTTTCCACAAATTGTTGTTTCAAGCCAGTGGCTTCTTCATCAAACTTGCTATCAACCGTGCAGTTTCGCTTTAATCTGCGAAACTGGCTGGTTGGTATATTGATCAGCCATCGAGGAAGATGGCAACTAGCAAATCTGATGAAGCTATTTTTAGCCACTGGCTTGAAAAAAGTACTGCACTGTAGCTGACTACCCTTGATCCATATTTCTAAATCCAGGAATTCAACTTTTTCTTTACTGGTGATTGGACTAAATATTAAATTGTTATCATTTTTGTTTATATCACTGAGGAATAGATTGAGGGACTCAGCTGTATTGCACCAAATGAACAGGATGTCGTCAATGTACCGCCGCCACAGCACCAGATCCGTCCCCAGCCTGGGCAAGATGACTTCCTTCTCCCATTGTGCCAAAAAAAGGTTGGCATAGCTGGGGGCGAATCTGGTGCCCATGGCGGTGCCGGTACATTGCAGATAAAACTCCTGCTCAAAAGCAAAATAATTGTGAGTGAGGATATATCTTACTCCATCCAATAGAAACCCTAATTGCTCCATAGAGAGTCCTCCTCCTGACAATTGTTGGTGCAATGCCTGAATCCCCCTGGTATGTTCAATAATTGTATAGAGAGATCCGACATCAAGTGTCCCCAAGATCCACCCATCCGTCCAAGTGACCTCTTCCAAAGTTTTAATGATGTCTGTAGTGTCACGAATATACGATGGCACTTGTTTGACATAAGGTTGAAGCCACTGATCTATATATTTGGACAGATTACATGATATAGATTGAATGCCCGACACAATCGGGCGACCTGGCGGTGTATCCAGGCTTTTGTGGATCTTGGGGACACAATAGAACATCGGAACCCTCCTCTCAGTGTCCAGAATAAACCTGGATTCCTGGTCAGAGAGAAATTCAGCTTCTACCCCCCCTTACACAATAATTTTTAAGAATATTGTAGTATTCTTGTGTTGGGTCTCCTTTTAATTTTTGGTAGGTATTGCCAGATCTTAGCTGTCTATAGCATTCTTCTATGTAGTCTACTTTGTTTAATATTACTACAGCTCCGCCTTTATCTGCGGGCCTAATAACAATATCGTTTGTTTCCTGTAGGGATTTGATGGCTTTAATCTCTTCTCTGTTTAGATTTGAATTTATCCTGCGACTCTTTATTCTTCTTATATCGCGTTCCACATTGTTCTTAAATGTGGCCATTTCATTACTGATTTCCTGCCTAGGATATTTCTTCGATCTAGCCTTAAGATCTGTATGTGGATATTTCTGGATCTGTATGTGGATGGAGTAAGATATATCCTCACTCACAATTATTTTGCTTTTGAGCAGGAGTTTTATCTGCAGTGTACCGGCACCGCCATGGGCACCAGATTCGCCCCCAGCTATGCCAACCTTTTTTTGGCACAATGGGAGAAGGAAGTCATCTTGCCCAGGCTGGGGACGGATCTGGTGCTGTGGCGGCGGTACATTGACGACATCCTGTTCATTTGGTGCAATACAGCTGAGTCCCTCAATCTATTCCTCAGTGATATAAACAAAAATGATAACAATTTAATATTTAGTCCAATCACCAGTAAAGAAAAAGTTGAATTCCTGGATTTAGAAATATGGATCAAGGGTAGTCAGCTACAGTGCAGTACTTTTTTCAAGCCAGTGGCTAAAAATAGCTTCATCAGATTTGCTAGTTGCCATCTTCCTCGATGGCTGATCAATATACCAACCAGCCAGTTTCGCAGATTAAAGCGAAACTGCACGGTTGATAGCAAGTTTGATGAAGAAGCCACTGGCTTGAAACAACAATTTGTGGAAAGAGACTATCCAATTCAGATTATAGAAAAATCTCTAGAGAAAGTAAAAAAGATGGAAAGGAAGAGCTTCTTTGAGATAGGTCCATCACAAATACGAGATGAAGAAATAAGAATCATTCTCCCGTTTAGTTCCCAACATAAAATGATAGAAAGAACCATCCGAAAACATTGGGAACACCTGCTAAATGATAAATTAATTGGCCCACTGTTAAGTGATGTGCCAAAAATAACATATACAAGAGCGAACAACTTAGCAGGCAAAGTAGCACCAACTGTCAAAATTAAAATGGATAGTCAACAACAACACAAACAAAAAAATTGGCTGACAACCAATGGATTCTTCAAGTGTGGGAGATGCTCCAACTGCAAAATCACTAGCTTCCCGAAAAAAACAAGTAGGGTAACATCCACAGTAAATACATTCAGTGTAGAAATACAAGAATGTTTGACCTGCGACTCTACAGACGTGATATACCTGCTGGAATGTGGATGTAAAAAACAATATATAGGGAGAACTAAAAGGACACTCAAAAAGAGAGTAGCTGAACATGTGGCAAATATAAAGAAAGGTTTAGAAACACACTCCCTATCGAAACATTTTAAGATTCAACACAATTGTGATCCAACCAGCCTCAAATTTACAGCTATAGAAAGGGTCAAAAAATTGTGGAGAGGAGGAAACCATATTGCTCACATGTCAAGACAGGAATCCCGCAGAATTTTTGAGTACGATACCATCATCCCAAGGGGGCTAAATGCGGAGATGGAGGTATTCGGATTCCTGTGAAAGGGGGTGGGCTGCTTGGTGGGGATGAGACACCACAGATTAGTCAGTTATAGACACTGTGGTCTCCCCTCCCCACCAGGCAGCTTCCCCCACATGCTACCCTTCAAAAATAGGTACTGATAACGAGGAAGCACAAAGACGCACCAAATGACAACATTGGTGGATGCGTCTTTGGGTCCATTGACTCCAAAAGGGATTATTATATCCTGCTGAATATAAAAATACAAAAACCGCATGTGAGACACAATTCACACTGATGCGGTTTCAATGCGTTTTTTTCGAAAATCAGGTCTTGATCATGCAGATCACTCATATAAGTGTTTAATATGTTTTAAATTATATTTATATTGCTATTTAATGTGAATTTAAATTTTGCTATTTTATATCTTGATGGAAGAAAAACAGCAATCAAATCCATCCCACTCATTAGATTACACATATGAGAGTTGATTGATGGGTGGGACTATACGGTATTTAAGGAGTGAGAATCCACTCACTCGGTGGCCACTGAGGAAGAGGTGTAATACCTCGAAACGCGTCTGGCATATCAGAGTGAGCGCGGATTCTAACCAACAAAGAAAGGAACCTCAACATCAGCCAGATCGCCAAACATCGCTGAAAAATACTAGCGGTCTATAAACATCATCGGTTCACCTCCAATATCAAAGTTACAGCCGCACAAACAGTGACGTCATAGACAAGCGTCTACCCGGAACCCCAGAGACCAGGTCACGTGGGACGCCACAGTCGGCCGTGTACGGCCACCTGGGATACCAGCGCTGCAGTCTCGCAGCAAGAAGGGGTAAGGATAAGAAGTCACAGCGGCAAGAACCAGTAAGTAACTTGGGAGGTTATATACGCAGCTCTGCATAAAACGAAGTATCGGACTTTGATTTCTAATCCAAGCCACCACTAGCAGCCTAAGTGGATTTATATATCTAAGGACACTGAATCCTGATATTCAAGGAAAAAGGCACCTACATTCTATTCCCAATTCTATTCCTAATTGGAACATTACTTAAAATCACGGCACCATAGCAGCAGCATAATGTGGGCTTTTTAATATCAACTTCAAAGGGCCACAGTGCCGTTTTTCACCGATTTTCAACCAAATTACCTTGTGGGGTAGATATGTAATTATACTGCAGGGATTACTACATTTATATCTACAAATCCAAGCAGGACATTGGTGTTTTTGTTATATTCTTATGCATTGATTGCTGCATATTTCATATTCAGATATTTTGATGTATATGTTTTATGTGTATTTTAGGGGTTTGTTTTTATAATAATTTTATTAAATTAAGTTTACATCATCCAGTAGTTTTCCTTTTAAGTGTGCCCCCTCATCTATTTATTTACGGTATATCAATTTTCTGGTCTTGAGGGTAAGGCCGGAGGGTGAGCACCTTTCCATACAAAATAGCAGTGAGCCGCTGTATTTTTCTATTTCTTCTATGTCCTTGATTTTGACTAATAACTGCAAAAAAGGGGGATGCTAAAAACACTAAACAAAGAAACTTTATTAAACGATTATTAAATAAAATAACTACTAAAGGTGAATAGAACCAGTGCTGTTCGCACCAAATTGTGAAACTTGTGCAATAGTATAAATCACATCTAGAAGGACCAAGAAATTGGAGCTCAGGGGCTCTGTCTAACTGCCCCTGTAAGAACCTGTCCCTAGGTTAAATAAGTAAAATAAGGTGTAGTGGTTCTGGTATGCGAGCATAGACCACGATAGGGGTTAGTTGTGTTCAAAACCCAAAAGCCCATAAACAGTGCCAGGACAAACACAGCTCTTACTCCTCCCCAGCCTCTTCCTTTGCCCGCCCTCCAAGTCCGGACCTATCGATGAGGCAAGAGACTTGGAGGACGGGCAAAGGCAGAGACTGGGGAGGAGTAAAGTGAGAAGAAGGCAGAGCAGCCTGGGCACTTACACACTGAACGCCGCCCCTGGGCACTTGCGAGGGCTCATTTGCATATGAATTAAACTTCGTTTTTCCTGCTGGTGGAAGTCTAAAGACAAGAACAAAGGTACCGTTACAATCCTGTGTAGGTTTGCTACAGAGCCATGTAAGCACTGTATATGGCCATATGGAGGTGACAGACTCCCTTTAATGAAGACTGCTGCTAATTCCTAAAAAAAGAGCCCACACCTCTCTAGTCAATGGTGTAAACCCAGGCTAAAACACCACTCCCGCCGCTATTCGTGCAGCTGGATAACAGCCAGCCCAGTCTCTCTTTAAAAGCGGAAAAAGAGACCGCTTGTTACAAAGTTGCCCTTACTGCTCCATAAAGCTACACATCTTTCATAAATCACAGGCTCGACAAGTGTTTCTACAGTTCATCATGCCTCATCAGGAGCCGCATGTGTGGCCCTTCGCTTTGAGCAGTAATATTAGAGTAAGAAAGTAGCAAGGGAGCGCAATCACTGCAAGGGGCAGCACTCCGGAACTAGAATGGCCGAGAAGCGGCCGCCGAAACGCCGCCTATTTGAGCAGTGTGGCGCCACCCACCCACACATCAGTGCAGGTACGCCCTCCCGGTCACCCAGAGGGAGCGCTGAAAGACAAAGAGCCCTTCATTGAACCCCGTGCTGTCAGATGGAGGGGAGACCCGCAAAGGAGACCTTGCTCCATAGGTAATGCAGGGACTAAAGGCAGATACTAAGGGACAGCTAAGAGGTAATATACAACTTGGACTAGGATGCAAATGTTATCCACAGATTTATAAAAACCAAACTAATAAATATTCATAAACATTAAGACGGTAATAATTATGTCAACAACATGGCCAAGTGACAGAGGCATGCAATATACATAGTAACAGGGAACCCAAATATGCAACAAAGATGTAACAAAAATATATCGGTTAGGCCTCATGCACACGACTGTTGTGTGTTTTGCGGTCCGCAAATTGTGGATCTGCAAAACATGGATGGAGTCCGTGTGCGTTCCACAATTTGCGGAACGGCACAGACAGACATTAATATAACTGCCTATTCTTGTCCGCAAAACGGACCATTCATCTCGGCCTGTGTCAGGTTGTTATATCCAAACTTGTGTCCCTCTAACGTGGTCAGTTGGTCAATGACCACCCTGAGGAACACATCCATTGGTGTGTGATCACCAATTGGTGGATTTTTGGAGGATGGGGGTCTCAGTTTAGAAAACGGTCCCTCACCTGGATCCCTATTACCCTCCTCCCAAAATTCAGCCAGAATATGAACATCGGCCAAATTCTCCACATCAATCCCCCAAATGAGCACACTGCCCTCTGTCGTGCGTGGCAAAGAATTTTCTCCACCTCAACCTACACACGAACAGATGGAGATCTTTGACCAACCCAAAAAGGTGAAATTTGTTTGTTGGTACGAACGACGTGCCCTTTTTTCAGTGCCATAATTTCATCCAAACTGAGTGACCTGTAAGACAGATTGATGAACTGAAAGTCTGGGGTGGGTGTTCAGGGGTTATTTTCTCTCCCCAAGTAGATAATCGTAGAGCGGAGGACCCTTGCCTAACAAATTGCCCCTCGGGTATGCTCCTCTCCCCTCCTTCCTCTACCGCTAAAATCAGGACAGACATAAATATAGATCAAGCCTTAGTTGGTCACAATGTAATTGATGTTTTCCAGTTTCTTGCAATTTTCTAGTATTATTTTTTTTTTTCATCTTCTCCCATCTTTTATAGAGTAATGTGTCTGTAAATGGAATTTGCGGTTACTGCTAGTTGTACCTGATCTGCTCTTTCTTTTATTTTACTTGACACTTTCTAATTTCCTTTTATTAAACATGTCGGCCTCTTTTATTAAAATGCACCATAGGAGCTGCCAGAAATGTTAGGACTGAAGTTCTTTATTTTATGTTTCTAGAAAATGTACTGACAGCTTTGATTAATGACCCCAGCTGGTACATTGTGTGTGGTCACTGCCAGCTATGGGCTCACATTGATGAAAAGGTTAATATTTTAATTAAAGTCATTATCATACTTTTATGTGTGTCCAGCTAATAAACTCCGCCAACGAGGCTCCAGCTGCTCTCACATAATAGCGCTCTCTGCTGATACTTCACAAGAATAAAAGGAATGAGTCTAATATTCTAGGGTTGGTACAGTTACTCAATGCTATCCGTGAGCTACAGCGGTGGTGGCCAATCGAGCAATTAAGATGTGGCCATTGAATCCATTACGTTACATTCAGTGTCCACACACATACCTATTGTCTGTTCTGGTGTGACTTCTGTCCGACTGCGAACAGTGGACACAGACCCCTGGGATTGCACAGGGGTGCACCACCAATGAGACCAGGTGAGGCGATCACCTCAGGAAGCTGGAGTGCCAGAGGTTGACTGATAACAGTATTTCCATTGACCTTGTTGAGATTTCCAGTAATTATTATATATATTTATTTTTTATGGTTTGCCATTTTTATTCAGACTCTAAGGTCACCTGCACACGTTGCAAAATACGTGTTGTTTTTCTGCACGGATTCCTGTGTTGAAAAACCGCAGCATAGCAGAGTATATGAGATTACACAAATCTGTACACTTTGCAGATTTGTTTCCATGTGGAAATTGACCCGCCGAGCAGATTTCAAAGTAAATAGGAGGTCAATTATGTTTGCGGTTTTAATGAAAGGGTGATATCTGCGGCAAAACTGCATCATATCTGCACCAAATTCCGCAATTAGACATTGCGGGTTTTGGTGCGGATGTGCTGCAGAAACTCGCATAAATCTGCACGGAAATTCGTGCAGATCTTATGTGTGTTCACCCGCACCTGTGTGCAGGTAGCCTAAAGATGGATGCACACGGAGTGGATTACACTCTTTTTTTCCTTCTGGATTTCGTGTAAAAAAAAACGCAATACAGTACCAGTAAACTGTATGAGATAAGACAAAATCCTCAGGGCAGGTCAATTTCCGCACCTATGAAAAAAAGCAACGTGTACATGAGATTTGTCTAATCTGATACAGTTTGCAGATACTGTATTTTTTTTTACACTACTTAAAAGAAACCTGTCACATTGAACATGATGTCTGAGCCGCAGGAAGCATGTTATAGAGCAGGAGGAGCTGAGCAGATCAGCGGCGGTACGGGGACCAGCAGTGGCGCCGGGAGCGGGGTAAGTATATTCCCTCTGAGTTGCCCGACACATGGGGGGAAGGGGGGGGGGGGGGGGCTGTTGTATGATTTTGGATAACCCCTTTAAATTCTGGGCTTTGAATTTATCACACTGCATTTTTACGGTGTAAGATTCCCTTTAATGTTATCTCTTATAACATTTTAAATAATTCTATAGAAATTGACAATTTACAATGTACTGCGGTTCACATGACAGGTAATGCATAAAGTGTGCCAATGTGCTCACACCAAGTGCCAAGTGCTCTTTGTTTGACATATCGCATTGTTAGTCCAGTGACTTCAAAATTCTTCAGAGAGACAATTAATTTGCTGTCATAAGGGACATGCTTAATTATACAGGAGGGGAAAGAGTACCATTATATTTTAGGAGAAATAATACGGAAATAAGCCACAAATCTCTCACGGATGAGCCGTTTACAGTACAATGCAAGCGAAAGAAGTTTAATAAAAACCCACGTGGATTTCCTGCTAATTTTAATCATGGATTTTTTATGTAAAAAAGTCAAATTGCAGATGAAATTTGCAACAAAATGTGAACCAAAACACTCACACCATGTTTTATGGGTAAAAAGCCCCGTGGGAATTGTAATCCATCCACAGTACTTGGAAATGCTATAGCATCCTGTCTACTGCCAGGCACTATGGGCATCATATACTAAGATTGG
This sequence comes from Bufo gargarizans, assembly GCF_014858855.1. Classification (NCBI taxonomy): domain Eukaryota; kingdom Metazoa; phylum Chordata; class Amphibia; order Anura; family Bufonidae; genus Bufo; species Bufo gargarizans. The sequence continues at coordinate 481,060,975 of NC_058083.1, forward strand.
TGTCTCACATGGCCAGTCTGCTACTTTCACATCAGCGTTTTTCCTTTCCAGTACTGAGATTAGTCATAGGATCTCAATACCGGAGGAAAACGCTTCAGTTTTGTCCCCATTCATTGTCAATGGGGACAAAACTGAACGAAACGGAGTGCACCAGAATGCATTCCATTCTGTTTGGTTCCGTTCCCATGAAACACACAAAAGCAATGCAAGCATAATTTTTGAGTGCGTCAAAGCAAGACGCAAAAGAAAACGGATCTGTCCCCCATTGACTTACAATGTTTTAGTGCCGGATCCATCATGGCTATTTTAGAGATAATACAACAGGATGTGTTCATAACGGATACAGACTATTCAGGGGAGTACATAGAAATCACTGGGTCCCATGGCAAGAATCTGAATTGGGCCCCCTTGTGAGTGGCCCCTAGCCCCCATTAGGGTACGTGCACATCTACTGCAGAGAGCAGAAGCCTCCGTTGCAGATTCTGGCAAAACAAAGGGCAAAACAATCTTAAATGACCCCATCATTGTAAATGGGATCCGGCAGGTGACGGCAGTGTTTGGCATATGCTGGATCTGGCGATTCTGGAATTCTGCTGGTGGCTGGAACTGAATACCAAAATCTGATGGCACGTGATTACTTGGCCTTACCCGATGAACTGTGCCCGCTGCTGCTGCTTTTAACCACTTCAGCCCCGCTAGGTGAAACCCCCTTCATGACCAGAGCACTTTTTACACTTCGGCACTACACTCCTTTCACCATTTATCGCTCGGTCATGCAACTTACCACCCAAATGAATTTTACCTCCTTTTCTTCTCACTAATGGAGCTTTCATTTGGTGGTATTTTATTGCTGCTGACATTTTTACTTTTTTTGTTATTAATCAAAATGTAACGATTTTTTTGCAAAAAAATGACATTTTTCACTTTCAGCTGTAAAATTTTGCAAAAAAAAACGACATCCATATATACATTTTTCACCAAATTTATTGTTCTACATGTCTTTGATAAAAAAAAATGTTTGGGCAAAAAAAAAAATGGTTTGGGTAAAAGTTATAGCATTTACAAACTATGGTACAAAAATGTGAATTTCCGCTTTTTGAAACAGCTCTGACTTTCTGAGCACCTGTCATGATTCCTGAGGTTCTACAATGCCCAAACAGTAGAAAACCCCCACAAATGACCCCATTTCGGAAAGTAGACACCCTAAGGTATTCGCTGATGGGCATAGTGAGTTCATAGAACTTTTTATTTTTTGTCACAAGTTAGCGGAAAATGATGATGATTTTTATTTTTTTTCTTACAAAGTCTCATATTCCACTAACTTGCGACAAAAAATAAAAAATTCTAGGAACTCACCATGCCCCTCACAGAATACCTTGGGGTGTCTTCTTTCCAAAATGGGGTCACTTGTGGGGTAGTTATACTGCCCTGGCAATTTAGGGGCCCAAATGTGCGAGAAGAACTTTGCAATCAAAATGTGTAAAAAATGACCGGTGAAATCCAAAAGGTGCACTTTGGAATATGTGCCCCTTTGCCCACCTTGGCAGCAATCACACATCTGGTATCGCCGTACTCAGGAGAAGTTGGGGAATGTGTTTTGGGGTGTCATTTTACATATACCCATGCTGGGTGAGAGAAATATCTTGGCAAAAGACAACTTTTCCCATTTTTTTATACAAAGTTGGCATTTGACCAAGATATTTTTCTCACCCAGCATGGGTATATGTAAAATGACACCCCAAAACACATTCCCCAACTTCTCCTGAGTACGGCGATACCAGATGTGTCACACTTTTTTGCAGCCTAGATGCGCAAAGGTGCCCAAATTCCTTTTAGGAGGGCATTTTTAGACATTTGGATCCCAGACTACTTCTCACACTTTAGGGCCCCTAAAAAGCCAGGGCAGTATAAATACCCCACATGTGACCCCACTTTGGAAAGAAGACACCCCAAGGTATCCAATGAGGGGCCTGGCAAGTTCATAGAAATTTTTTTTTTTCGCATAAGTTAGCGGAAATTGATTTTTTTTTCTCACAAAGTCTCACTTTCCGCTAACTTAATACAAAAATTTAAATCTTTCATGGACTCAATATGCCCCTCAGCAAATACCTTGGGGTGTCTTCTTTCCAAAATGGGGTCAGTTGTGGGGTGTTTGTACTGCCCTGGCATTTGAGGGTCTCCGCAATCATTACATGTATGGCCAGCATTAGGAGTTTCTGCTATTCTCCTTATATTGAGCATACAGGTAATGAGATTTTTTTTTCCGTTCAGCCTCTGGGCTGAAAGAAAAAAATGAACGGCACAGATTTCTTCATTCGCATCGATCAATGTGGATAAAAAAATCTCTGCCAAAAAAAAAAGATGGAGGGGAAAGGCGTCTGCCAGGACATAGGAGCTCCGCCCTACATCCATACCCACTTAGCTCGTATGCCCTGGCAAACCAGATTTCTCCATTCACATCAATCGATGTGGATGAATAAATCATTGCCGGGATTTTTATTTTTATTTTTATATATATATATATACAAAGTGTTTGCCAAAGCATAGGAACGCCGCCTCCTCCTCAGCTCGTATGCCTCGGCAAACATATCTGTTACTGCAGAGGAGAAAATCCCGTCTTGCAGCGCCGCATACACCGACTTGCGTGTAATCTGACAGCAGCGCAATGCTTCTGTCAGAATGCACATCGGTGCTGCAGCTGGTTGATCGGTTGGTCCACCTGGAAGGTAAAAAGACAAAAAAGAAAAAACCAGGCCACAATGCAATAATTTTATTAACTTTGCAACAGAGCATGTAACTTTAACTTTTTAACTGAACATTAACCTTTTTGCTTACTGGTGTTTTTTTTTTGTTTTTTTTTGTTTTTTTACCTTTATAGAACAAACCTCTCCTTCCCCATGGGTCAATGTGCAAAGCGCAAATCGCCCAAAGATGTGGCGAAGTGCGTTATGCACTTTGTCCCATGTGAAAGGAGACGTTTGCAGCAGCAGTGAGTGAATGGGCCCTAATAGCCCTGTGTGCCTATCCTGGTGAGATGATCCCTATGCTAATAGTGTACCTGTGAGTGGTACTTCCGGAAACACTCTCCAAAGCATAGGGCAGGGTGGTCAGGACAGTCAGGACAGAAATAGCGGGTGTCACGCCTTATTCCACTCCTGCTACAGACACAACATCTTTTTCGGGGTGACGGTTGGGTTGAGGTACCAGGAACGACATTGGGGAAATGTCGCTCGTGTAGACGGCTAACTACACTGGTGGATGGGGCCACGGAACCTCCTGGGTACAGGAGGTTCTCGATGATCTCTTCCTGAAATTTGAGGAAGGATCCAGTTCTCCCAGCCTTACTGTAGAGAACAAAACTATTGTACAGAGCCAATTGAATTAAATATACAGACACCTTCTTATACCAGCGTCTGGTTCTGTGGGAAACTAAATACGGAGACAACATCTGGTCATTGAAGTCCACCCCTCCCATGTGGAGGTTATAGTCGTGGACTGAGAGGGGCTTTTCAATGACACGGGTTGCTCGCTCAATTTGTATTGTCGTGTCTGCGTGAATGGAGGAGAGCATGTAAACGTCACGCTTGTCTCTCCATTTCACCGCGAGCAGTTCTTCGTTACACAGTGCGGCCCTCTGCCCCCTTGCAAGACGGGTGGTAACGAGCCGTTGGGGGAAGCCCGCGCGACTAGTTCGCGCGGTACCACAGGCGCCAATCCGTTCTAGAAACAAATGCCTAAAGAGGGCCACACTTGTGTAAAAATTGTCCACATAAAGATGGTACCCCTTGCCGAATAAGGGTGACACCAAGTCCCAAACTGTCTTCCCACTGCTCCCCAGGTAGTCAGGGCAACCGACCGGCTCCAGGGTCTGATCTTTTCCCTCATAGATCCGAAATTTGTGGGTATAGCCTGTGGCCCTTTCACAGAGCTTATACAATTTGACCCCATACCGGGCGCGCTTGCTTGGGATGTATTGTTTGAAGCCAAGGCGCCCGGTAAAATGTATCAGGGACTCGTCTACGCAGATGTTTTGCTCTGGGGTATAAATATCTGCAAATTTCTGGTTGAAATGGTCTGAGGGGCCGAATTTTGTGGAGCCGGTCAAAAGCAGGGTGCCCCCTGGGACGGGAGGCGGTGTTGTCACTAAAGTGCAGGAAACGCAGGATGGCCTCAAAACGTGCCCTGGACATAGCAGCAGAGAACATGGGCATGTGATGAATCGGGTTCGTGGACCAATATGACCGCAATTCATGCTTTTTTATCAGGCCCATGTTGAGCAGGAGGCCCAGAAAAGTTTTAATTTCGGAAACTTGGACTGGTTTCCACCGGAAAGGCTGGGCATAATAGCTTCCCGGGTTGGCGGATATAAATTGAGTGGCATACCGGTTTGTTTCGGCCACAACTATGTCTAAAAGCTCCGCAGTCAAGAACAGTTCAAAAAATCCCAGGGCCGAACCGATCTGAGCTGTCTCAACCCGAACTCCAGACTGGGCGGTGAAAGGGAAAACTACAGGTGCGGCTGAAGTTGGGGACTGCCAATCAGGGTTTGCCAGCACCTCTGGGATTCTAGGGGCTCTACGGGCACGTCTTTGCGGTGGCTGCGACGGGGTCACTACTGCTTGTGCCACCGTACCAGCTTCAACTTCCCTTCTGGTGCTCGCTACTTCACCAGGTTGTATGGCAGTGCTGGTACTAGGTCCAGGGAGGGCTGGGCTGCTGGTGTATGCCTCACCACGTAATCCGACAGCACCAGCCCCACTCTGCTGCTCTTGAAGCGGATCCTGCGCAACCTGTGGTCTAGCGACACGGGGCCGGGTACGCCTGGTGGTATCAGGGACCTCAGCCTCCTCGTCCGAACTTTGGGTCAGAGAGCCACTGCTTTCTACAGGTTCGTATTCTGACCCGCTGGATTCATCAGATGAGGGTTCCCACTCCTCATCCGACTGGGTCAGAAGCCTGTAGGCCTCTTCAGAAGAATACCCCCTGTTAGACATGGGGCAACTAAATTTAGGGGTATTCCCTGAGACTACCCAAGAAAAAAAAAGCAAGCCTGTCTTACAAAGGGGAGGCTAGCGAAGTACCGGAGGCCGCTGCGGTTGATAAAAAATATCAAAACTGATTTTTTTTTATCGCCGCAGTGCGTGTAAAGTGATTGTGCAGTGAACCAAAAAAAAATTTTTTTTTGTCACTGCGGTGGGGCGGGTGTGGGCGAACACATGTGTGGGCGACCGATCAGGCCTGATCGGGCAAACACTGCGTTTTGGGTGGAGGGCGAACTAAAGTGACACTAATACAATTATAGATCTGACCGTGATCAGTTTTGATCACTTCCAGATACTATAAAAGTACAAATGCTGATTAGCGATACGCTAATCAGCGAATAACGGACTGCGGTGCGGTGGGCTGGGCGCTAACTGATCGCTAACTACCTAACCAAGGGGCCTAAACTATACCTAAAACCTAACGGTCAATACCAGTGAAAAAAAAAAGTGACAGTTTACACTGATCACTTTTTTCCTTTCACTAGTGATTGACAAAGGGGTGATCAAAGGGTTAATTGGGGTTCAGGGGGGTGATCTGGGGCTAAAGTGTGCTGTTTGCTGTACTCACTGTGAAGCCTGCTCCTCTGCAGGATCCAACCGACGAAAAGAACCAGCAGAGGAGCAGGCAGCCATATATCAGATCATATTTACTAATATGATCTGATATCTGGCCTTTGATTGGTTTTTTTAAAAATCGCCAGCCTGCCAGCCGCGATCATTGGCTGACAGGCTGGTGACCCGACCCCCCTCTACGAAATGCCGGCGCGAACTGCGCATGCGCGCGCGCATATTCGCGTCATCTCGCGTCTCGCGAGATGACGCGTATATGCGTGACTGTGCGCAGCGCTGCCGCCTCCGGACCGCAAATCTGCGTTAGGCGGTCCGGAGGCGGTTAATATAGTGTGTCATCCTTCCCCCAAGGACTGTACCTGCTGCTGCTTCATCTCCTCCCCAATGCGGACTTACTGTTTGTGCTGCTGGCAGAGTGCGGTCAGGGCCTGGGGCAGATCTTCACCGCGCTGGACTGGAGACGCTGCTGGATCTGGTCAGTCAGGTCACAGTGCGACAAATGCCGGCAGAAGAAGAGAACAGGGACATTTTACAAAGTGCAGACACAGAAAACTAAAGGATTTTATCCCCAGCATGGCCAGACTTATTATAGAGCATCGCTATACATTACATAGAGGAGGTATAAAATGAGAGAACTACAATTCCCAGCATTACCAAACTGTACTAGGGCAAAAGTTGAAATTACATGGAGAGGCAAACAATAGGCCAGAAGAACTACAACTCCCAGAATTACCAGACTGTACTAGGGCATATGTTTAAATTAAATGGAGAGGGATATGATAGGACAGAACTACAACTCCCAGCTTTTCTAGGATGTTATGGGTTATCTCAGGACACCACTAACCTCTCCTCCAGGCACCATACAGAAGCTCCGCCCCCTCACAGCGATATGCCATAGATCTTTCACCAGTCCTCTGCACTGGTCACATGATGATGACATCACCAAAGGTCCTTAGACTTCTGCTGCTCTGCTATTCCTTGGCTTCCTGCACTGGTCACATGGTTGATGACATCACCAAATGTCTTTCTCCACTTCTTACATTCTCAGGTAGCCATACAAGTGTAATTAGTGGGAGGGCCTATCCTCCACTGCGGGTCCCCTTCCCCCAGGGGCCCTATAGCAGCTGTGTGGTTTGCCTCTATTGGGGGTAGGCCACTGAGACCATTGTATTATCCTAACTGAGGCGTTTTTGCTGATCCATGATGGATCCAGCAAAAACGCTAGTGTAAAAGTAAAACCTCGATGGAGAAAGATCTGAACAATTTATTATTTTCCCTTGTCTCGTCCCAAGGCTTGTTAAAAAGTGGAGTTTTGACTCATAGCGTGCCACCTCCTCAAGGTCACGCTAGTGAGATGGTTCTTTTTTTCTCAGGGGATACCTCTTTGTTCATGGTGCCATATGAGCATAGATCGTATCTAAAACTTAACCTAAAATAATGACCAATACCCGTAATATCACCATATCACCAAAATGGCCGTGGTCCTTTATTAAGGGTTAATTCAGAACAAACCTAAATCATAAATAATTAATCAATTCATAAATTTATCAATAACCATTAAAACCTCAGTAAAACCACAAATGTCCCCCCAGAAAAGATGGGTGACTAACCCACATGTCCCCCCCCCCCCCCTAAAAACCGCGGCCTTGTCAATCATGTCTTAAACATCAGAGTTGAAAATATCTAATGTTATATGTTTTTATCTTAGTTTTTTCTGTGATTTTTTTTTTCTCTATGTAGTATTTGCTTGCAAATATCTAAGCCTATATCGGACAAATGCACCAAATCGTCCCTATAAAGGCCCCGAATAAAACCTTCTAATTCTGTGTGCCTAAATGACCAACCATTTCGATTTGGAAGATATTTCTCTAAACTTCAGTTGACTCTTTTCCTAATCCTATCTATGAAACTAAACTGTTCACTCTTCCAAATCATGCGAGGAATGATTTCTGAAAAGATTAATGTGGCTTCGGGCAACAGGGACTTAATAATGTTTAAATCTATTTTCATTTGGTCAATCAATTCTAGCGTTCTAATTTTACCCAAGTCGTTCCCCCCAGCATGAATAATTAGCACATCTGGCCGGGGGTACGAATGTAGCTCAGCTCTCAAGATTGGAAGGATTTGTTTCCATCTTAGGCCCCTAAAACCTAACCGAAAAATTGAAATAAATAGTGAACCAATACCCATACTTTGAGAATAATTACGCTCCACAGCCCTTCTTTCAGCCCAAAAGACGAAAGAATGACCCAGAGTCCAAACGGTCAACTGCTTTGAACTTCAAAGAGATTGATTTAAACTTATAAAACTAAATTAGGCCGAACATAAATTTTATATCTATTTGATTCCCACAGCTCGATCTTTTTAATTATTCCCTCAATCAAACCCAAACTGGCTGCGACTGTAGCCACCCCAATAGGAAACGAATGAGACGAGTACTGATCCACAGCCAAATCTAAGCATAAAAAACATCTCTTCAATATTGCATTAAATTGGTAAATTGTCATTCCTGAACCATCTTTATTCCTGAACCATCTAACTTCCACAGAATCCTTAACTGTCCTAACCGGACACAATGATGATTCCCCTAAGGCCTCTTTCACACTTGGGTTGTCCGGATCCGGCGTGTACTCCACTTGCCGGAATTACACGCCGGATCCGGAAAAACGCAAGTGTACTGAAAGCATTTGAAGACGGATCCGTCTTCAAAATGCTTTCAGTGTTACTATGGCAGCCAAGACGCTATTAAAGTCCTGGTTGCCATAGTAGGAGCGGGGAGCGGGGGAGCGGTATACTTACCATCCGTGCGGCTCCCGGGGCGCTCCAGAGTGACGTCAGAGCGCCCCAGGCGCATGGGGCGCCCTGACGTCACTCTGGAGCGCCCCGGGAGCCGCACGGACGGTAAGTATGCTGCTCCCCCGCTCCCCGCTACACTTTACCATGGCAAACAGGACTTTAGCGTCCTGGCAGCCATGGTAACCATTCAGAAAAAGCTAAACGTCGGATCCGGCAATGCGCCGAAACGACGTTTAGCTTAAGGCCGGATCAATGCCTTTCAATGGGCATTCATTCCGGATCCGGCCTTGCGGCAAGTCTTCAGTTTTTTGGGCCGGAGCAAAAAGCGCAGCATGCTGCGGTATTTTCTCCGGCCAAAAAACGTTCCGTTCCGGAACTGAAGACATCCTGATGCATCCTGAACGGATTTCACTCCATTCAGAATGCATTAGGATAATCCTGATCAGGATTCTTCCGGCATAGAGCCCCGAAGACGGAACTCTATGCCGGAAGACAATAACGCAGGTGTGAAAGAGCCCTAAAGCCGCTAGCTTAATCCATGTCCTTTTTGCCAGCTGATCCGTTTTTGATTTTCTAATAAAAATGAATACTGCATTATTGCTCAAATTAACATTCTCCAACATCAACGGTACAATTGACCTCTTATTACTCCGAGAAATGCAATTACAAATGCCACTTTAAACAACATTGCTTCGTAAACTGAAAATGTAGCACATTTTAGCACTGACACTGTGTTGCCCAAGAAATCCAAAGTAATTGGCCGTCTCCTATCAACTTGGCTAATGGATCTCCTGATGCACTTCAGAAATTGTTTCACCACAAACTGATTTGAAAAAGATTACTAACCTGCTAATTTCAAAAAGAAAGAGACACCTGCAACCGTTTAACCCAACCCTGCCTCTAATAATGAACACAAGAATATAATTTTTTTTATTTTTATATATCAAACAAAAAAACAAGAGACATTCCTGGCTATACAAAGTTGATACCACCTCTTCCATGCCAATGAGTATCCATCCCAAATTCGAGGAGCTACAGACTTCTGAATGAACATGTTGATTATATCCGGATAATATTCCAAACCTGTTCTGGACATAAAATTCGCACTTTCTCCACTTGTGGCACTAAAGAAAATTATCTTTCCCACTGTGCGCGGGAAAGAGAATCAGCTACATCATTGTCCTTACTGGCAATATATTTAGCTTTAATCCAAACATTCAATCCTAAGCAACAGTGCACTAAATAACATAATAATCTAACAACAACTTCACTATGAGATGACAAGCTATTAACCGCAAAACAAACTCCTTTATTATCTTTAAAGCTAAATCATCTTTCAAATCTTTAGTGATTCTAATGTGTGCATAAGGGAATTTCAAAACTCTCGTTGCCACGTATAATAAATAACCTCCTAGAGAAAACTCGGCCAACTGGTATAATTCTTGATGCAAACGCCTGCAGGTCTCTCAACTGGGATTTTTTTTACTGAATGCATTCTCCTGATCGCTACCACAGTCTTCTCCACCTCATCAATAGGAAGCCTAAACTCCATATTAACCGAATCAATCACGACGCCTAAAAATCTCCTGACACGTTCAAACTGTTTTCTCCCAAGCTAACGGAATGCCGAAATATTGACAAATCTTAATAAAACCATCTACTAAATGCGAACATTCAACAAAGGAACCAATAAACAAAAATCATCTAAATAATGCAAAACACTAGCTAAACCTAACTCTTTAGTGATAACTCAATTTAAAAAAGAAGAGAACGTCTCAAAATAAAAGTAAGACCAAGACAAGCCCATTGGAAGACATTTATCAAAGAAATGAAAACCTAGGGCAGGGATGGCCAACCTGCGTCCCTCCAGCTGTTGCAAAACTACAACTCTCAGAATGCCCAGACTGCCTACAGCTAGCAGCCTACAGCAGGGCATGGTAGGAGTCGTAGTTTTACAACATCTGGCGAGCCGCAGGTTGGCCATGCCTGACCTAGTGAATTAAAACCTTCAGGATGTACTGGTAATAAAGGAAAAGTTGCCTTTATGTCTGCTTTTGCCATAGAGCACCCCTTCCCAGCCGAACGTAATAAATAAATGGAATCATCTAATGATATGTAGAATACTGATGCCGTCTCTTTATCCAATGACTCATTAAGTGACTCTCTTTATGGATACGATAAGTGGTGTATTAATCTAAATTCATTTGGATCCTTCTTAGGCACTAAACCCAAAGGAGATATCCTAAAATCAGAAAAAGGGGGGCATCAAAGGGTCCTGCAATTCTACCCTCTTATAACTCTTTAGCAATCTTTTCCTCCATTATATCTAAATGCCTTCTAACTGATTGCAAATTATCAAACACTATACAGGTTTTACTTGCAAATCTGGGAACCATTAGCAAAACCATTAAGGATTGTTTCCGATCTGGAAACAATTCTGCACAAAAGGAGCATTCCTGACAATATTTGCAATTATTTACATGCTGATTAATTGTATGCAAAGCAAATCCCTTTCTTTATGTTAGCACTAGATGTCGGTAAAAAATTTGTCTTGGCCTGAAAACCCGTTTGCTGTGGCAACATCAGGCTAAGCCAAAGGCCAACATCATTAGATCCCCATTTCATATTAGCTTCTTGCGGAAGTTTTCATCATATGAAAACCATGCAAGGCCTCCAAAATTGCGGTATGCCTCTAAAATGGAATCCACATGCTGGAACAAACCAACACAGAGCTGCGGATGCTTTGCACATAAAACTGAGGCATAGATGTAAAAGGCCTGCAACCAGTTATTACGTGACCCTGTCTCCTCTTCTTCAGCTGACTGCCCGTCCGCCAAGCAGCGCCAAAGCCACGCCTCTCCTCCTCTTGACTCGGCGCGCTGGATCAACATCCTTAGCAGCTCTTCCACCTGGCCGGTGAGTAATCTTCTCCCACGTCCGCTGGCGCCGCTCCTCTTCAATCTTCAGCCACTGCAGGCCCGGTGTAATTTATATTGGGGAAACAATGCAAACTGTGAGAGATCGCATTTGCAAACATAAATCGACAAGATGGACGGGCATTTTGTTGCTTCCCATACCAGCACACTTTCATGATTCTCAGCATTCGATCTCACAGCTGCGATTTCAGGTGATCGAACAGGTCAAAAGACCTAGAAGAAAGGGGGTGATATAAAAAAAGAGCTGCTCCGCAGGGAATCTTACTGGATTCACACCTTGAGCACATTACAACCCAGGGGGTTGAATAGAGACTATGAGATCACTCAGTTGTAATAGTCATACAAAAATTTGTTTGCAAACAGTCGGTTGCTGCTGCGTATAGGGTTCCCACCCCAGGTAATATTTTTTCAAAAATAACAGCAGATAAATGTGATGTTCTTTGTGTCTTTCTTTTATTTTGTTTTCCAATCGAAGCAAAGTAACATACGACAGTACGTGTGAAAGTTTTCGGCTATGCAAAGCCTTCCTCAGACACTAAGAAATTACAAAAAATGATAATAAAGCCATATGCAGATACTATATTCAATTGACAGCATATAGTTCTAGAAAAAAAATAATAATAATAATATACGAAAATAAAATATAATACAGATGTCGAAACTATGGAATCTAGAGAAATGCACTTGTCCGGATCTCGAGGTCGTCTGGAGTCAAAATCACTTTTCCATATAAGATGAGGACTGCGTCGACCTATTACATATCTCGCAGAGGTATCATATATTAAGGAATAAATATCCAGTTACAAATCCCAATATCCTGGATCTAATGCATACATCATTTTAATAGAATAGGGCTGCATTCAATAGTTTGTACTGTTACTGGCATAATGACCCCTATGATATCACGTCATCAAAAACCTAATCACACTCCCATACAATTTCAAGGTATCCATAGTTTTCATACAGGAACAAGGCCTTCCATCCCTTACCTGTGCCGCAGTAGATGTAGATAAAGTGAAGAAAAGTGGTGTAGTCACGCCAGAAAATAAGGAGCTATGCTCCAAAGCACTTAAGTGGGTGTATCGTCCCATACTGACAAGTCCTTTTTCAAGGGGAAACAGGATCGCGCCCTAATCGGTGGGCGGATCCTGTTCTAAACACATGGGACGCCGTGCGTTCCACCGGCCAGTTGTAATAGTGTCATTTGTTTAATATATGCAACTAAATGAATATTTCTTTTTTACAGACTGGGAATCGCAGATGAACTGGTCTTCTGAGTGGTATAGTCAATCTCTTCACTGTTCCAATTGTGTTTTCTATTATTTGTATCTATGTAGCCATTTGAATGACGTGTGTCTAAGCACCTGACGTCACTCCATGTGCTTAATTGATTTGTTATAAGTATGTGTAAGAATGTATGATATACTGAGCTGATGAAGGCTATATGAGCCGCAACGTGTTCTTATACTATATCCTTTAAATTGATGAATTAAAGTAAGCATATCGAAATAAGAAGAGAACGTCCGCTGAGATTTATTACACACGGTCTGGATATATCTCTTTCTCGAGCGGACCAGTTTGAGTCGACTAATTTCCATTTTGATCTATCCTTAGAATAGGTCATCAATATTAAAAGCCCAGAGAACCACTTTAACTGAAGGTTCATAGCCTGTATCGCCTACTAATATCGCCTTCATACTTACCTGCTCCCTCCCACTTTAGTCATGCGCGCTTGCTCCTTTTCCTCTATCTTCCAGTCCCCGTCTTGTTTTCTTCTCTTATGGGTATGAACATGGTCTTGTGCGCCACTGCAGCAAATAATTGGCTTTAGCTTTGACCTGTTTTGGGGACATGTTAAGTTTTTTTTAAAGTCAAAACCAGGAGTGAAATGAAAAAAGTAGAGAAGTCGTATCTCCCCTTAAGGCTCTTTCACACGAGCGGATGCTGTGCGGGTAATCCGCTGTGTGAAAGAGAGCCAAGCCCCGCTCCGGACAGTAGAGACACGGAGCATTAACCTCATTGATAACGCTCCGTGCCTCTCTGTGACCTTTTTACTACATAATCAACAACTTTATCTCACTGTGATTTTGTAGTTAAAAGATCCGAGAGGCACGGAGCGTTATCAATCAGGTTAATGCTCCATGTCTCTGCTGTCCGGAGTGGGGCTTGGCTCTCTATCACGCAGCAGATTACCCGCACAGCATCCGCTCGTGTGAAAGAGCCCTAATACTTTCTCCTGTTATGACCCACACCTATTTTCGCTTTAAAAACTGCATCAAAAAGCCTGAAGGTGTGGCAGTCATACAGGGGAAGGTTGTTAGTCACGGATAGGACCACCTCCTGGACTTCAAAACCTTGAATGAGCAGGAATTTAAATGCATGAAATAAACACTTATACTAAATCTCTTCCTTTAAAACTACGCTGTATATGTTAATCTGCTCTGCTCTTCCTGCTCTATAACATGCTGCCTGCAGATTACATTGCATTTTTATGGTGATAGGTTCCCTTTTATATATTTACACTATGGACAATAGTGTAATGGTGTCCTTCAACCAACCATAGCATAGGAAAAAGAACGACCATCAGTTTTATCTCAAAATAATGGGTAGATGTGAGAAATAAACCCAGACTGACTTATTAGAGGAGCAGGTTTAGTTCTTTTTATCACATCGGTTTTTTTTTACGCGGTCAGACAACTATGAAGACAAGTATGAAGTGTGCCTCCGGTAAAAAATAAGAACTACACAAAACTCTTACAACCACATGTTCCAAATCTTTTGTGTAGTTTTTCACTTCAAACCTCAGTGGTTTGTGCGACAGGCCATCCCTTCCCGATTCCCTAATTATCAATATCTCTCACGTTACAGATCAGGGCTGTCTTTACCAAGGGGCAAAAGGGGCAGCTGCCCCGGGCCCAGTTGCTCCTAAGGCAGCTGCCTCTTGAGCCCTGCTAGCCACTGCCCCGGGTGTCAGGCTGTCAGCTACACAGGGGGTGCTGCCATGCCATGCCTGCCAGCACTCCAGCCAGCATACTGTGTCTGTGAGAGCTGTGATCTAGGACCTTAATGACATCATCACCATGTGACCAGTAACCTAGCAAAATTAATGGTCACATGGCTATGAGGTCATCACAGGTCCTAGCAGGAGTGTTGCTGCAGGAGAAGTTTACCTTATCTGTGGAGCTTTTTTTGTGTGAAGATTACATCAGAAAAAGGTGACAGGGGCTGTTATGCTAATATACTGTAAACTACTGTATACTGTGGGGGGCTGTATACTGTGTGGGGGCCTGTATACTGTGTGGGGGCCTGTATAGTGTGGGGGTCTGTATACTGTATACTGTGGGTGCTCTATAGTGTGGAGTGCTATACTGCTGTACTGGTATAGTGTGGGGGGCTGTATCTTGTATAGTTTGGGGTGCTGTATACGGTGAGGTGCTATACTGCTCTACTGTATACTGTGAGGTGTTGTATACTGTGGGGTGCTGTATACTGTGGGGTGCTGTATACTGTGGGGTGCTGTATACTATGGGGTGCTGTATACTATGGGGTGCTATACTGCTCTACTATATACTGTGGGGGTACTGTATAGTGTGTGGTGCTGTATACTATAGGGTGCTATACTGCATACTGTGGGGTGCTGGGGTGCACTGTAACACTAGGGTGAGCCGAGCCCTGGTCTCCTTCCTGCAGAGCGGTGCCCACTTCCAGCCTGAGCCCAGAGCACTGATCCTGAGCCGCTGGAGTCTTCAGAACTGGAAGTATTTACAGTCATTCACTGTACTCTACCAGGTGTGTGGATTTTTTTGTGTGTGTGTTGTGGTGGAGGGCGTGATTGCCTGCTAAGGTGTGGAAAGGTGGGATTCAGGGGGCCCAAGTAAATTTTTGCGCAGGGTCCAATCAATATTAAAGACGGCCCTGTTACAGATACAGTGGAGTGAACTTACTAGTTAACACTACACATGTTAAGGCAGATTGACATGGCCTGATGGAGCAGGTGATTGTCCGGAAGAAAGCGTTTCTTCCTGACAATGGTCTGCTCGTCAGATCCTCTCCCCTGTATGGAAATAAGCAATGGCTACTGCCATTACTTGCCTCTATACAGATTCATTGTTTCTGGGTAGCAGAGTGCTGTTTAGATGGCACAACCTGCTGTCCAGAAACAAAGATTTAAGTGTCGGCACAAACAATCATTTCACCCAATAACCGAGTGTTTCGCTCGTTCATCAGGTGATCTGTGGCACCTTTGCACAGGCTAATTATCTGGAACGAGCGTTCATATGAACATTTGTTCCAGATAATCTGCCTCAACACAACGCCTTTACTCTTCTGTAATCCACTGATGCACACTGCTTTGAACAGTGCAGAGGCTGCTGTAATCACAGAACCTTATTCGTTTCATTCACTTGTAGGCTGCAGATAATGGGGGTCATGTGTAAAAAACTGGTGTTTTACACCAGTATTTGTTATCCTCTGCACCGCCAGAAAATGTGCCTGATTTCACGATCAGCCATCTTTCTAGATGGAGTGCTCCAAAAATATGCAACAAACGCCTTGTCTTTCGTAAGAGATACCACCCACTTCTTGCTTAAGCTAAAATAACTGAAAGTCCAGCCAAGGGATATGCTATTTTCATTTGATGTGGTTAGCCTTTATACCAGCATTGACCATGACAAAGGTTTTGAGGCAGTTAGGTATGCCTTAAATGACTCGGAATACACACCGGAAATTGTTAATTTTATTCTGGCGTTACTAGAGGTTATACTGACCTGCAACTATTTAAAGTTCAAGGACCAATTTTTTTTGCAAACCTGGGGGGCCGCGATGGGGTCTAACGCCGCACCGGTTTATGCTAACATCTATATGTCCTATATAGAGAGTCTATTTGTGTATCCATCCAGCTTCTTTAACAGTGTGAGGGGCTGGATGAGATACATAGATGACATCTTTTTTATATGGACAGGCCCAGAACCAGAACTACAGGCATTTAATGAGTATCTTAATAATATCCATCCAGCCCTAAAATTCAATAGAGTCAGTTCTATGACCCAATTACAGTTCCTGGATACACTGGTGTGTGTACAGGGCGAAATTTTGGGCACAGATATTCATGTAAAAAATACTGATAAAAACAACATTCTACAGTATGATAGCTCACACCCACGAGGTATGATAAAATCACTCCCCTACAATCAATTCTTACGGGTTCGTAGAATTGTGAGTGATGAAGAGAAGGTGGAGACTAGACTGCAGGAAATGAACAAAAAGTTTGTCAATAGGGGCTATCCCCCACAACTGACCAATAAGCATCAAGATAGGGCTCGTAAGATAGAAAGGGACACATTACTTAAGAAGAATACAAATAAGTAAAATGCACAAAACTGAATTCCCTTTATTTCTAGATACACAATGCTAAGTAGTGGCCACGGTAATTAGAAAGAACTAGACACTTCTTACACAGGCATTTCCAGACACCCCAGAATTTTAAAACCCTCCCCTGTTTTCATATAGAAGAGGCCCTAATGTTAGAGACAGGCTGGTACATGCCGACAAACCTCCAAACACACAACAACATAAACAAACAGGATGTTATCCCTGCCTTTAGGATGTTGCCATTGCAACAACATGGTGAAAAGTAAAACCTTTACACACCCTCATACAGGAAAAAGGTATGAAATTAGGCAGTTTTATACCTGTAATTCATCTCATTTTATTTATTTCCTCCAGTACCCGTGTGGGCTCCTCTATGTGGGGGAAACCACACAAGAGATAAAAAAGAGGATCACACAGCATAAGTCCAAGATTCGGAAAAAGGCCCTAGATCTGCCAGTACCAGAACATTTCCATAAAATGGGACATAATTTGTCTCAACTACTGTTTCAGATTATAGCTGGGGTACTGCCCCTACGGAGGGGGGGGGGGGGGGGGGAGAGACAGAGAAACTCTCCTTAAACAACTAGAGTTAAAGTGGATATATAGGCTTGATACACGTGAACCTAGGGGACTCAATAGGGACTTCAATTTGGGGGTCTTTCTATAAGGGGTCCAAATAATGTCTCTTCCTCTTCAGTATAGATGAGTTATTTATTATTTTGTGTAACTAAGTACTGTGCCCAACAAAGCTATTGTTGTGATGATTTTAAGTTCATGGGTGTTCACCAAACACTAATTTTTATTATATTGAATTGTCTCTTTGTAGGGATGACTTCACAGGGGTTCTCCATGATCCACAACCTCTTCTTTGATGCTTCCATGATCATATAGCCTAGCGTCTAGTATCCGTGGTGTCCAGGTATGGCTAGTGGGGGGTGAGTCCCATTTTCTGGTCCTTTACCTCTAAAAAGAAATGTTAGTGTGTGAATAGACGGACGTGGTGTGTCACAGGGGCAGTTGTCATTATTTAATGATCGATCCGTGTGACGCCCTCAACGACCGTGAACCCCAATTTAGGATATCTGTCCCATCTGATGGCACAGAGCCACCATTTGAAGGGGTAGCATGCTTGAGTATGCGGTATCCTCATAGGGGTATATGGCTGAAGAAAAACAGTGATCGCCCTGGAGGAACCATATACGATATTTAGGGCACATGGGGATTTGAACCCGC
This sequence comes from Bufo gargarizans, assembly GCF_014858855.1. Lineage (NCBI taxonomy): Eukaryota > Metazoa > Chordata > Amphibia > Anura > Bufonidae > Bufo > Bufo gargarizans. The sequence goes on from NC_058083.1 coordinate 481,078,922, forward strand.
AACTTATGGGAGGGTACTGAAAACAACCCCATTTGAAGTATCGGAGGTGTGATGACCTAGTCGATTGGACCGCCACCTACTAGGACCTATCCTGGAGCCACTGTAGAGTTGATGAAGTAGGGAGCCGTACAGCGCGGACGATCCAGGACTTTGTTTTGTGGACGTCCGCGTCTCCATGGCAACCCTTGCGTCATCGATAAGTGACATGATCTGTATGCTGCAGTGCTGTGGAGCATAGTCTGCCTCCATGGCATCGGCAACAACTGACGTCACTTGAGGAATTTTCCCCATTGGCTGATGACGGATGGGGACGCATGCGCACTGCAGCTTCCGGGACGCCGAGTTCGGCGCACTTTAGAAACTTTGCGGACATGGTATAATACCCCGGGGACGCCATCACAACATAAGGAATAATATTAACCTATAAGATTGTACAATTCACTGGAAACTTTGATTATATATTGAGTTGGATCGGAAGTGATCCATATGTATGAATGTATGAGATGACGTACAGTACTGACCAAAAGTTTGGACACACCTTCTCATTCAAAGAGTTTTCTTTATTTTCATGACTATGAAAATTGTAGATTCACACTGAAGGCATCAAAACTATGAATTAACACATGTGGAATTATATACATAACAAAAAAGTGTGAAACAACTGAAAATATGTCATATTCTAGGTTCTTCAAAGTAGCCACCTTTTGCTTTGATTACTGCTTTGCACACTCTTGGCATTCTCTTGATGAGCTTCAAGAGGTATTCACCTGAAATGGTCTTCCAACAGTCTTGAAGGAGTTCCCAGAGATGCTTAGCACTTGTTGGCCCTTTTGCCTTCACTCTGCGGTCCAGCTCACCCCAAACCATCTCGATTGGGTTCAGGTCCGGTGACTGTGGAGGCCAGGTCATCTGACACAGCACCCAATCACTCTCCTTCATGGTCAAATAGCCCTTACACAGCCTGGAGGTGTGTTTGGGGTCATTGTCCTGTTGAAAAATAAATGATAGTCCAACTAAACGCAAACCGGATGGAATAGCATGCCGCTGCAAGATGCTGTGGTAGCCATGCTGTTTCAGTATGCCTTCAATTTTGACTAAATCCCCAACAGTGTCACCAACAAAGCACCATCACACCTCCTCCTCCATGCTTCACGGTGGGAACCAGGCATGTAGAGTCCATCTGTTCACCTTTTCTGCGTCGCACAAAGACACGGTGGTTGGAACCAAAGATCTCAAATTTGGACTCAGCAGACCAAAGCACAGATTTCCACTGGTCTAATGTCTATTCCTTGTGTTCTTTAGCCCAAACAAGTCTCTTCTGCTTGTTGCTGTCCTTAGCAGTGGTTTCCTAGCAGATATTCTACCATGAAGGCCTGATTCACACAGTCTCCTCTTAACAGTTGTTCTAAAGATGTGTCTGCTGCTAGAACTCTGTGTGGCATTGACCTGGTCTCTAATCTGAGCTGCTGTTAACCTGCGATTTCTGAGGCTGGTGACTCGGATGAACTTATCCTCCGCAGCAGAGGTGACTCTTGGTCTTCCTTTCCTGGGGCGGTCCGCATGTGAGCCAGTTTCTTTGTAGCGCTTGATGGGTTTTGTGACTGCACTTGGGGACACTTTCAAAGTTTTCCCAATTTTTCGGACTGACTGACCTTCATTTCTTAAAGTAATGATGGCCACTCGTTTTTCTTTGCTTAGCTGCTTTTTTCTTGCCATAATACAAATTCTAACAGTCTATTCAGTAGGACTATCAGCTGTGTATCCACCTGACTTCTCCACAACGCAAATGATGGTCCCAACCCCATTTATAAGGCAAGAAATCCCACTTATTAAACCTGACAGGACACACCTGTGAAGTGAAAACCATTTCAGGTGACTACCTCTTGAAGCTCATCAAGGGAATGCCAAGAGTGTGCAAAGCAGTAATCAAAGCAAAAGGTGGCTACTTTGAAGAACCTAGAATATGACATATTTTCAGTTGTTTTACACTTTTTTGTTATGTATATAATTCCACATGTGTTAATTCGTAGTTTTGATGCCTTCAGTGTAAATCTACAATTTTCATAGTCATGAAAATAAAGAAAACTCTTTGAGAAGGTGTGTCCAAACTTTTGGTCTGTACTGTGTGTATATATATATATATATATATATATATGTATATATATGAATAAGGATGTATCACCTCAACTGGGGGACGGTTAATCCCACCCACTGGACATTATATAAGGCACATGTTTGTTAATTTATTGTATTGCTTGAAAAAGACCAAGGAAGGTCAAAACGTTGCATCACCTTGCTGTTTTTTTTAATAAAACCACTATTGGATTTTCTATATTGGCGAGTGATGCGGATCTCTTACATTGATTTGACGTTGGGACCATTAGCCAAGATCCTCATCTGCTTGCACCACCACTACATGTAAGGTATTTTTTTATGGCTTTCCCTATTTCTGGGCTCAGTAGTGCTGCCAAACCTCTGCATATGATTTATGACAAGGTGCATGCATCCTCTACCAGTTTGTGCAGCTAGATTGAAATCTAGAGTAGATTTCAATCAATCATTTACCCCAATCTCCTGGTGTAAATGTTAGTGAATTTGCCTGGGCTAATGGCCCCACCTTTACAATTTCCCAGTGGGGAGGATGGAGTAAAAATGTCACGTGTACCTAAATTTAGGTGCACAGATGGTCAAAAATCGGCCAAACGTACCTGTGTGACTTTTTCCCCAGTTTCTAGCCTACAATACAAAGCCCGTAACTCTAGCTGGTAGCAAACCAGAGATATGTGCAGCTAAAGCAGCCCCCCCCCCTCCCGTGTCAGTGTGGAGGAGAATGAGGGTGCAGCTGACTGCACAGGCTGCAGGAGGAGAGAAAAAACTGAAGAAATATATAGAAATGTGACATTATCATCATTGTAGTGACCCAGATAATAAAATGATGTTATTTTTACTACACAGTGAACGCCGTACAAAAATTCCACAAAATAATTTAAAAATTGCTGTCTTTTAATCTTTCCGCCTAAATTTTTTTTAAAGCTATTTAATACAAAATATATACTCCCAAATGGTTCCTAAAAAAACAACTAATCCCGCAATAAAAAAAAAATGAAAGAAATTTTTTTAAAGTTATGACTGCTAGAACACAAAGAGGGAAAATATTATTAGTTCTTAAGGCTAAAATGAATGAAGTCACTAAGGGGTCAAAAATGCAATAGTGTCCCCTCAATTGTCCGCCAACAAGATTTGTCAAAAATGGTTCTTTAAACGTGTTGCACACGGAACATGAGCATAAAAGTAAAGCCAGACGCAAGGTTAGATTTGTCCCTTTATTTTTAACAATTCAGGACAGTATTGCACATTACCAGGGTATATCTCTTTTATTACATTACTAAATATTTTATTTATTGCTTCCAAATATTAGCTGGGCTTTTAAATAAAGACTACAGTGAACACAGACAGCTACAATACTGACAGAAGAGCGGAGACTGCAGAGTTCAGATCAGAGTTATTAATATGTTCTGTACATCATGTGTAAAAAGGGGCTCAGTGATCCAGGATCCGAAGGTTTCCAGACACTATTTTGTTTTCTAATACTGCTCCAGGGGGGATGTCAATCCGGTCACCGTGGTTTGCAATGATTATTACTGTGCCCTATGAGAAAAGGAAAGAAAAAGTGAATTACTGGCTCAGTTTTGCAATGTATGAGGTTCAGGCCAGTACAGCTTATAGCATCATATCTCTCAGTGAACGGCCATGACAAAACTTTATTCCTTTTCTGAGGTCTTGGCACGTGGCCATTATAACAGAATGCACCACTAGCGCCGGGCATAGTTGCTGTGTTCAGACATGGTTAGGACAAGCCAAGACCGAGGTGGTCAGCAATGCCTGCTCTCCATTATGAACCATCATCCAGTCAGGGCTGCAAGCTCGGACACTGCCATGTCCCCTGATCTAACTTGATAGAGACACATTGATGACCCCCAGGACCCCCGCAGATCAGCTGTTTCAGAACGTACCGGCCTTCTCGCAGCTCTCCAAGCACAGCGCTGTACATTGTATAGTGGCTGTGCTTGGTATAGCAGCTCTGTCCAATTCACTTTAATCGGGCTGAGCTGCTCTTAAGCCATGTGACCAATGAAAGTGACATCACATGTCCTAGACCTAGATTAAGCTGCAAGAAGGTCACGGCACTCCTGCAAGCGCCGATGCCTTCTTAAACAGCTGATCGGCGGGGATCCTAGGTGTCGGACTCCCACTGATTAGATACTGATGATCTAGCCAGAGGATGGGTTATCAGTAGAAAAGTCTCAGAAAACCCCTTTAAATGCAGGGCATGGAGCATGACATGGTGTTAGGTTTGGGAAACGCATCCCTTTCATGGCTGCATTTCCCGGACCGAACCCTGCTCCTCTGATCGAACGCACAGCATCATAATGACTTATGTATGACGAATTCCTGCTTGACTGCGGGTCCGCTGTACTGTACGTGTTTTGCAAAACTACAACTCCCAACATGCCCTGATAGCTATAGGCTGTCCAGGCATGCTGGGAGTTGTAGTTTTGCAACAGCTGGAGGGCATTACTGATGTAGAACACAGGAGCAATTTTAACTGGAGTGTTCTGAAAGTTCAACCCCCCTAAAATATGTCTCTTATGGTATAAAAAGAACAACATATTCTAGTGTCAGCGTAAAAAATGTCTTTTCATACTGGGTCAACTGGTATCTTTTCAGGTTAAGCAGCTTTTCATGTACCCGCACTGGACATGAAAAATTTATGAGTTACATTCCACATAAAGTGTTACCCATCACCTGTACTAATAACATAAGAGGAGAATGTAGACGCATGAGAGCAGAGTACATAATGGAACGAGAAACTGCACCTGCACAAGAAACCAGCCAGTTTGTGACTTTTTAAACACCACTGCACCTAACGTTGCACTATCATTTACTCCAGTTTACTGGTGCAAGTGGCAACTGAAATCAACGCCAGCTACATGTTTCATTTTGGTAGATTCAGAATTATTTCAGATTCGCCTGGGTAGGATCAGACGGAGATGTGCATTTGTTTTTCCCAGACTCCTCACACCAGGTGCTACTTCGCTCTCTATAAGGAGAAATAGTACCTGCCAGATCCTGACCAAGGCCTCTCAGCAAGCTAATCCAGTTCTCTAGCTTATTCATGAGCTCCCGCTAAACCTGCCAAATAAGTCAGACTCTTCTCTGGCAATACATGACACTTCTATGAAATTTGCTGCAAGGGTTAAATAAGTTTAGCAGGCAACTGAAATCAACATGTGTGTGACAACTTTCTGCTGCCCTCTGAGAGGACAAAGATGTTGAGAAGTTCCCTCTAAATATGTCAATTCCTGCAACACAAGACAGCCACTAGAGGTCGCAATCTGAAGACAGATATATACAGTTCAATATTAGCTGCATAAATCAGTTCTCAGGTTGGGTTTGCTCTGTGCACTCATGTTGGAAGGATTTCTCTATGTATACCTGAGATGGATACCTCCAGTTTACGCCAATGTATAGACATAGTGATTCAACCGTCGCATACAGCCGAGTGTGGTTTACAGTTATAATAGGATTGTTCGGTGGTCGGGCATTTTTCGCCTAAGCAACCAGATAAGCCGTGAATCCGTAAAGATGTCTCCACTTGGTGCACTGCTGTCCCATTATACGGACGCAAACCAACCCCCCCCCCCCCCTAGCTATCTCTTCAAACAGCTCTTAGTGCAGCACGCCTACTTGTTCCCAAACATTGGCTTCAGACCTCATTGCCAACAATTGAACAATGGAAGCTTAAGGTGGACCAGCTCTATCGTTTTGAAGAGCTTTCTGCTTGGGAATCTCGCACACATCCAGCCTTTCTGAAGCGTTGGTCACTCTGGTCTACTTTTAGGTTTTCCAGCAGCACATAGCCACACTCCCTCCCCTAGTTATTGATACCTCCTATCTCTGGTGCTCTGTTGCCATAAATCACATGAAGTCCAAGCTTTCTAGGTCCCGGCTTGCCCATGCTTATATGAATGCCTTCGACATCATAGCTCAAATTACATCCAAGCTTCCTAGGATTAGACATGCCCATTCATAGTTATAGGCCTTCGAACCTGACTGGATAGCACTCTCTGTACACAAATTGTTGTGAATATGGTCAGCCTCACCGTACACTATACCCGACTGTCTCCTGTTGGTCACTGACATGCTTGCTTCCTCTATATATACTTGAATTTTATGCTACTGAATATTATGTACCTTTTCCATGTTACATTATTCCCTGTAACCTACTGTCGTGTTTTGCGGTTATGAAAATAAAATAAATAAGTTAAGAAATAAAATTAAAAAATAAATAAATAATAGGATTGTTCAATTCTCATTACTGCACTGCCCTTTATAATACAGCGGATCTGTGCCTCCTCGGGCACCAGTGCCAGGGTTTGACTATAGCCTCTTGGTTGCACCACCTCCTGCTATGATGTTCAAGTTACCTACAGATGCCTACAGAATAGGAGGATACAGTATTTAGTGTCACACTGTAATGAATTAGTCATGTTCTGCATGTAAAGCTTTCCTGGTGTGAAAAATAGTCTGATGATGTGTCATAAGAGAGCAGCTGTGACACTGCCCCAATTACAACAATGCCGATCCCTAAACAATCACGTTTTGTTTGCTTTTCAGATTCTCATTATGACTCCATTGTCCTGGAAGGACAAAGTGACAAATTCTGAAAGGCGCATGACGCAACAATAGCACCTGACACAGCGATGAAAGCCTAAGCGCAGACAGGCACACACCTTCAGTACCACGTTCTTTCCAAAGGTCACGTCTCCTGAGACGGTGAGATGATCCAGCTCCAGCATATCTGGTATGTTCTCAAACCTCGTCAAGTAGTCATGTACCTAAAAATACACAAAGAAGTGAAGTCACTCCATACAAATGTCACAAGACTGGTGTAAAGAATATGTTCATTTCACGGTAAAAAGCATGGTTACAATGGAAGGGAAAGATTAGCCCTCATGGGATACAAGTGACAACCTGACCTATTTAATGAAGGAAGGGCGTTGGCTGATATAGAATGAGACTGAGGGCTGAAAGCTGCCCACAGACATTGTTGTCCTGCTGATCTAATGTTTATGAAGCCAAACCGGCTCGGCAGGAGCAACAGAACCGGACAAGTAGGATTTTACCTTATTGTTTCACCTGAAGATATGAGGTGGCAGAATTGTCAGCTGCTGACCTCTCTTAACCCCTTAAGGACATAGCCCTATTTCACCTTAAGGACCAGGCCATTTTTGCAAATCTGACCAATGTCACTTTAAGTGCTGATAACTTTAAAACGCTTTGACCTACCCAGGTCGTTCTGAGATTGTTTTTTCGTCACATATTGTACTTTATGACACTGCTAAAATTGGGTCAAAAAAGTACATTTTTTTGCATAAAAAAAATACCATATTTACCAAAAATTTGGAAAAATTAGCAAATTTCAAAGTTTCAGTTTCTCTACTTCTGTTACATAGTAATACCCCCAAAAATTGTGATGACTTTACATTCCCCATATGTCTACTTCATGTTTGTTGCATTTTGGGAATTATATTTTATTTTTTGGGGAGGTTACAAGGCTTAGAAGCAAATTTTGAAATTTTTCAGAAATCTTCAAAATCCCACTTTGGACCAGTTCGGGTTTGAAGTCACTTTGTGAGGCTTAGATAATAGAAACCTCCCAAAAATGACCCCATTCTAGAAACTATACCCCCAAGTTATTCAAAACTGTTTTTACAAACTTTGTTAACCCTTCATGGCAAATGGACATAAATTTTAAGAATGTTGATTTTTTTGGAAAATTTTCTAATATAATCAATTTTTTCCTGGAAAAAAAACAAGGGTTAACTGCCAAACAAAACTTAATATGGGTTGCCCTGATTCTGTAGTTTGCAGAAACACCCCATATGTGGTCGTAAACTGCTGTTTGGCCAAACGGGAGGACATAGAAGGAGGGGAACACCATATGGGTTTTGGAAGGCAGATTTTGCAGGACTGGTTTTGTTTATACCATGTCCCATTTGAAGCCCCCTGTTGCACCCCTAGAATAGAAATTCCAAAAAAGTGACTCCATCTAAGAAAGTACACCCCTCAAGGTATTCAAAACTGGGTTTACAAACTTTGTTAACCCTTTAGGTGTTCCACAAGAGTTAATGGCAGATGTATTTATTACCGGAAAAAAAGGATTCAAAAGGAAATTTTGCCCAAAAATGGGTGTTTTGGCATCGTTTTTATTTTATATTTTTAACGCTGTTCATCCGAGGGGTTTGGTCAAATGCTATTTTTATAGGGCAGGTTCTTACGAACGCGACGATACCTAATATGTCTACATTTTCGAATTTTAGATTTTACACTACATTATCATTTTAGGAACACCCAAAAATTATTTTAGTATCTCCATAGCCTGGGAGCTAAATTAAAAAATTTTTTGTTGGGCGACTATCTAATGTAGCGCTCATATTTTGCGGGATAAGATGGCGGTTTTATTGGCACTAATTGGGGGTGCATATGACATTTTGTTCGCTCGCTATTACACTTTTTGTGATGTTAGGTGTCCAAAAATGGCTTTTTTTTTTTTTTTTAACGCTGTTCATCCGGGGGGGGGGGGGGGGGGGTTGTTGGGTTACATGTTACTTTTATGGAGACGATTTTTTACGTACGCGACGATGCCCAATATGTATGGCTCTCAGACTTTGGAAACAATAAGCAGGCATCCTAAAACTGCGGCCCTCCAGATGTTGTAAAACTACAATTCCCACCATGCCCTGCTGATAGCTGTAGGTTGTCTGGGCATGCTGGGAGTTATAGTTTTACAACATCTGGAGGGCCGCAGTTTGAGGATGCCTGCACTAAAACTAATATTTTAGGGGGGAAAAAAATTGTTTCTGTGTCTCCAAAGTCTGAGAGACATAGTTTTTTATGTTCTCTAGGGGACTGTTGGGGATTATAAAAATGTAGTACTCCATGGAAGTGTGATCCTCCCTGAAGCAATCGATAACGCAGAGGCCCGGATGATCGGGGCAAGTGTCACATTGAGTGGTTGTGTCCTTCCGTATCCCCCTCCTGTGACACACTCTGCATCTTTTTTGGGTTCGCCCCTTCTTTCCAGTATGGGGGACCACACCTGGAAAATGTTGGCCAGGGACGATCCGGGCGCCTCCAGTTCCCGAGGTACTCCGGCCTGCTCTTTCTCGGTCCGAAAAGATCAGGTCCTTGAGGACTGCCTCATAGAACTGGAGGAATGTCCCTGTGCTGCCAGCGCTTCAGGATAGTACAAAAGCGTTGTACATGGCAACCTGTACCAAGTAGACCGCAACTTTTTTGTACCATGCCCGGGTTTTGCGCATGGCGTTATATGGCTTCAGGACTTGATCAGAGAGATCAACTCCTCCCATATACCGATTGTAGTCGACGATACAATCGGGCTTGAGGACTGTTGCCGTGGTACCTCGCACAGAGACAGGGGTTGTGCCATTACCATGGATTGTGGACAGCATAAGGACATCCCTCTTGTCCTTATACCTGACCAGCAACAGGTTTCCACTGGTAAGTGCACGGGTCTCACCCCTGGGGATAGGTACCTGGAGGGGGTGGGCAGGGAGGCCGCGTAGATTTTTCCGCACGGTCCCACAAGCGAACGTGGATCTGGCGGCATGGGACCTGAACAAAGGAATGCTGGTATAAAAGTTATCCACGTACAAGTGGTAACCATTATCCAGCAGTGGGTACATAAGGTCCCACACGAGTTTCCCACTAACACCCAGAGTGGGGGGACATTCTGAGGGTTGAATACGGGAATCTCGCCCCTCGTACACACAAAATTTGTAAGTGTACCCTGAGGTACTCTCACAAATTTTGTATAGCTTCACGCCATACCTCGCCCACTTTGTGGGAATGTATTGGCGGAAAGGGAGTCTCCCCTTGAACGCAACGAGAGACTCATCAACCGCAACCTCCCTTCCAGGTACGTAGGCCTGCTAGAATTTGGCCCCAAAGTGATCGATGGCCGGCCGTATCTTATAGAGACTGTCATAGGCAGGATCACCTCGGGGGGGGACATGCTGCATTATCGGAATAATGCTGACATTTCCGGATGGCCTCAAACCGGGAGCGTGTCATGGCCATACTGTACAGTGGGGTCTGGCAGAGGACGTCCCCACTCCAGTATTGCCTGACACTGTGTTTTTGCACTAGACCCATATGCAGCACGAGCCCCCAAAATGTCCTCATCTCGGCTGCACAGACCGGCGTCCAGCCATCGGGTCTAGCCAAAAATGAGCCCGGGTTTTGAGCGACGAACTTTGGGCGTACAGGTTCGTCTGATCCACCATCAGATTCACCAGTGGGTTACTGAAAAAAAACCTAAAAAAGTCAATTTCAGTAAACCCCACTGTGGAGGATGCGGGGGGGGGGGGGGGCGCGGCAAGTGGCAGGGGAGGTCTAGGGTCTAAAAGCTGTAACAAAAAAGTTTAGAATAAAAGTGCTTTTTTTTATTTATTTATTTTCTAACTTTTCCCTTCTATCCCTGCCTAACGGTGCCTCTCCCTCACTGACCCTAACCTACCTGGAGGGTGATGGGTGCAGGAGGGTGATGGATGGCGATTAGGGGGACAGGAAGAGGAGGGGAGAGAGGAGCGCAGGAAGTTTGAATCTCGCGCCTCTCTCCCCTGCACCAATCAGCACCCTGGACAGCAGCATTCAGCACCAGGGCCAGCACCGCCTCTCCAAATCTTCGGACTGTGATTGGTGGTGTGTAATCACGCCACCGATCGCAGTCTTTTTCCGGTTCATTGGGTCACCGGAGACCCGAATGGACCGGAAACGCAGCAAACCGCAGGTCTGAATTGACCTGCGGTTTTCTGCGATCGCCAATTCGGGGGGGTCAAATGACCCCCCCCCCTGGCGTTGTTACAGGATGCCGGCTGAATGATTTCAGCTGGCATCCTGTTCCGATTAACCCTTGCGGCGCCGGAATCGCAATTTAAAGCCATGACGTACCGGTACGTCACGTGTCCTTAAGGGGTTAAAGACTATGGACACCTTAGTTTTTTTTTAGTTTTTATTTTTTATGGTATTTTACTCACGGCAGGCTACAAATCATTTTTTCAGTTGGTCTTTATTTAAAATGTTCAGCCATTTTTGAGATACAAGGTTTAAAAACAAACAAACAATTTGTTAGCAGAGTAGCACTTCTCAATCCCCTCAGCTGGTGGCTCATGTGGAGCCTTATTTCTGATCTTCTGACCTCATAAATACTCATTATAGCTAAACTCTTATTAAACTGATAAAAATGAGAGTTTATGAATTGACCTGAAGGTGTCCACAGCTTTTAAGGCCCCATACACATTAGTGTATAGTCGGCCAACCCTGCTGAGATTGACAGGTTCAGCTGACACTCTAATGTGTATGGGGAGCTCCCTACTCTACCCCGATTGGCCCAACAGCTATTGAATGTGTATGTCCCGCTTTACTTATTGAAATAAGCCTAAGGGTTCATGCACACAAAACGTATTTTTTGTCCACATCTGATCCGCACTTTTTGCGGGTGGTATGCGGACCCATTCACTTCAATGGGGCCAAAAAAGATTTGAACGCAATACCGCGCTGTCCATATTTGTTTGTCTGTTCTGTGGCACCCACAACGGGACTGTTCCATTATGGGCCGGATGTTCCGTTCCACAAAATCCAGAACGCACACGGCAGGTATCCATCTTTTGCGGATCTGCAATTTGTGGACTGCAAAAATGGCTACGGCCGTGTGCATGAGCCCTTATGCTGTTCTTCCAAACATATCAATGCGCACTGGGACAGCCAAGTCCCATATGCGTCATAGACAGCCGAAAGCAGATCTAAAACAGAATAAGGCTGGCACTCACACCTAGTATTTTTGCAGTTTTCTGCAGCAGACGCTGTAAGTCTGTGGGGATTGATCTAATGCAGTAGAAACATGCAGGGCTTTTTTAGTGCCGGTTTTCTTAACTTGCGGTGCATTTTTAGGGTCAATGGGCACATTTTTTTAACCCCACCATGTTCTGGAGTTTTTGCACCATAGACATCCAATGTTTGTTTGTTTTTTTTGTTTTATAGATATCTAAATTTAAAGTGACATCAGAAGGGGTACATGGCTTCCTGTTTAAAAATACAAGGTTTGCAAAACATTACCCCAAAAAACCTGCATGTACTAAAACATTACCCCCCCCCCCAAAAAAAAAGAACAAAAACACCCCAAACACAACCATAAAAACACAACATAAAAGACTTTAGACAAAAAAAAAAACAATACAATAATCTGGAATAAGTCACCTTAATTTACAGGTTTTGAGTGCCGGTTCAAATGTGTGTCAATAACCTAGGCTTCATAGTCATTCCTATGTGTGAACCTCATTTAGCATTTGCCTCAAAGAAGTAAAATGTATAAAACAAACGTCCCCCGCCATATACACTGATAACATGTAAACATTACGTAAACCATGTATTTCTACAGCCCTTCATCAAGAATTTGAAGTTTGGTGGCGTGATCTGGCCAACCCCCATCTGCACTTAGGCCACATTCACACGACCGTAGTCTCGGTCCACATCTTTTGCGGGTCAGATGTGGACCCATATATTTCAATGGGCCTGCAAAAGACGCGGACAGCACTCCGCATCCATATGTTTGGTTCCATGGCCCTGCAGAAAAGATAGAACATGTCTTATTCTTGTCCGTTTTACGGACAAGAAAAAGCATTGTTACAATGAGTCTGCAAAAAAAAACAAAAAAACAGATGCAACACAAAAAGCACACAGATATCATCCATATTTTTTTGTGGACCGATTAATGCAGACGTGTGAATGCACCCTTAATGTAGCACTTAAACGCATCTATAAGATGTCTATGGACAGGTACGCCAGAGAACACTCGGCACTGCTGCTTGAAGGACAGACACTGTGTTATGCCTCATTCACATGTCAGTGTTCGGTCAGTGATTTCTATCAATGATTGTGAGCCAAAACCAGGACTGGAGCCTATAAAGACAAAAGGTATAAGGGAAAGATCTGCATCTGTTCTATGTTTAGAGCCGCACCTGGTTTTGGCTCAAAATCACTGATGGAAATCACTGACCGAACACTGATGTGTGAATGAGGCATGGCATGGCAGCTTATTTTTGCATGGAAACAACAAATTGTCCTCAAAACCGTTTACACGAGTGTGCAAACGTAACATACACGGTGGAAAATGGTGCATTTCTAATGCCATAAGGTTGAGTTTCTTGCTTACCTTGGTGAATGAGCTTCCCAGTTTGACGAGGGGCACGCTGGGGAATTCCCTCTTCTCGCTCATGGTCAGTGAACCAGCATTAAGGCTGTACAGGTTGGACATGACCAGAAGCAGATCAGATGTGGTTTTCACAGGCAGGAAACGGCTTCGAGGAACATTGATGCCCAACGAATTCTCAAAGCTCTTAATAGCAGCTCCCACAGCGGTCTCCAGCTGGATGACATTCAAACCTCCATCCAGGGTCTGTAAGGACAATGGCACCAGATGATTATTCCATACACACAACGCTCTCAGATCTGCACCAGATGATTTCAAATAAACCATTCAAAGTTTACCTTGGGATTAACTATGATCTCCATGTCAATGGAGTTGGCTTCTTGCAGTCTCTTGATTGCAGACAAGGATATCCATAAATTATTTGTGTTGAAGATCTTAAATTTTGACACAGATTTAAACTCGTCCACGTGCGGCTTGGGCACCTGAGCAATTTCCACCAGCCGCAGCTTCCCTTCATACTGAGTGAGCGTACCACCCTAAAGGTGGGTAAAAAAGGAGAACATAGAGAGATGATAATAACTCTACAAAAATACTAACTCCATTATTTAATGCAAAAAGGAAGGTAACATCACAGGCAGCACCAATTTACACTAGTGTTCCTATATAACTAATCGTATGCCAGCTTTCTGCTAATGAGGACCAAAACATCTGTCCACAGAAGGAGACCTCATCTGTGGTCGTGTTTCGATAAGATGACTTCATAAAATAGATTTAGCGGTTGTATGTTTTTGTTTTTTACATTTTGCAGTATCGTCCCATTCAATTTAATTACAGTTTTGGTACAGAACCTAACTAGGAGAGGTGCTGAAGGGACAATGGTTGATTTACTTGGGATGGATTGGGACCCAGTGGCGGAACCTCCACTGACCAGACTTCCTAGCACATATGCAACCAGTCATTATAGTTGGGTGTATAACAGTCTATACCTTGTTTGCTACAATTCCTTTGTCTTTTTCAGGGAAATATATTCTACATTAGGGTTCCTTGGAGTGTGCTGAAAGGGGTTATCCAACCTTTTAAAGGGACTCTATCACCAGCGACCACCCTATCAGTTTGCATAGGCACATAGCTGGGGTTCACCGGATTAAAATACAGTTTTTCTTTTGTTGATCTGAGGCTCCGTTCCAGAATTATACTTTTTCTTAATATGTTTATTAGGCTTTTGGTGCTCTTGGTGCACTCCTTTCTGTGACCAGCCCCTTCCTGGCTACTTTGATTGACAGGGCAAGGGAGAGCGTCAGAGGAGCTGGTCACAGAAATAAGTGGAGCTTGGGTGCAAATGATGTCCTCATTAAACAAAACACCGAATTTGCATAATAAGAAAAAGTATCATAACTCGGGAAAGGAGCCTCTGATCAACAAGAGAAAAGCAGCACTTTAATCAGGTGAACCAAAGCTACGTATCTATGCAAAGAGTTGGATAGGGAGGTCTATGGTGACAAATTCCATTTAAATTAATTTAAAAGAGTTTTCCGAGATTTTTCTTTCCTCTGGATAGGTCATCAATATCTGATCGGTGGGGGTCCGACACCCAGGACCCCAGCCGATCAGCTGTTTGAGAAGGCAGCGGTGCTCCTGTGACCTTCTCGCAGCGCCATACATTGTATAGTGGTGGTATTTGGAATTGCAGCTCAGCCCCATTCACTTAAATGGTGCCGAGCTGTGCCTAGGCCATGTGATCAAGGAATGTGTCGTCACTCGGCCTAGGAAAAGCAAAGAGAAGGCAGCGGCTCTCCTTCTCAAACAGCTGATCCGCAGGGGTGCCGGGTGTTGGATCCCCCACCGATCAGATCTCGAAAAACTCTTTTAAATATGTTAGCAGGGCCCAACTCTCAACACTGCTCTTTACGCGATAACTGCAGCCTTTTGGATCTGCAGAGTACTGTACTTTTACAGTCAGTCCCCCACTGACCTAATATTGCTGGTCTAGCCCAGGGTTTCTCAACCTGTGGTATGCATACACCAGGGGGTACACAAGACCGCCCTAGCATCCAGCAATATTTTGGATGGCGATACTGGGCGGAGCATGGGAGCTGTTGTCTCCTTGGCCTGAAACTAACCATCATAGAGTACCCCTGCGCCACTATAGGGGACATTTTTACTACTGGGTTACTATAGGGAGGTATAATAACTGTGGGGGGTTCAGTCCGCACAACCCTATGCAGGTGCACATTGCTATGGCGAAACACAGATACAAACAAAAAAACACAAATGCAATCCCACTCTGCAACCAGCACTCTGCCCTGCCTCTATGCTGGATGTTGAATGAGGCATTGGTGTACATTTTGGCCAAAGCGTAATAAGCCACTCACCACGTCAAGGTCGCCTCTATGAGTGGTCCCTAACACTAGTTTCTACCTGTTATGGGCCATGACAGCCACACATAGTCCAGGGAGCGCAGGTACAGCATGCCTTGATGTGGTGAGTGGCTTATTACGCTTTGGCCAAAATGTACACCAATGCCTCATTCAACATCCAGCATAGAGGCAGGGCAGAGTGCTGGTTTGCAGGTATAATAACTATTTGGGACATTGTGGTGAGTTTATTACTACTGGGGCACAATAGCGGGGTCATTTCTATTGCAGCATTATGGTGAACTTTACTACTACTGGCGATAATATAAGGGGAATTATTACTAATGTAGGCACTATTGTGGGTTTTATTACTACTGGAGTGGTATAGGGGGAATTATTACTGGGGGACTCTTGGGAACCTTATTATTATTATGGGCACTATGGCAGCATTATTACTACTGGGTGCCCTATGGGAGGAATAATTATTGGGCACACTAAGGGGAGCACTTATGAGTGGTGGCACACTAGGGGCACTATTACTGATGAGGGCACTTTGGGAGAGAATTATTAGTATTGGAGGGGGGGGGGAACACTGGCACAAATTTTTTGGGAGCACTATGTTTATGGGACTAATACTGTCAGGGGCACTTTTTGCTAGGCACAACTATGTGTTGAAGTGGGCACTATTTCTGCAGTACTAGTATGTTGTATTTCTGTTGTAAACTATTAGGCGGCATCAGGAAGCAGAGTGGGCACAGTATTGGGACGGCAGCAGGTTGATACTGTGGTGCATCAGGATGCGGAGTTTGTGTTAAGAAAGTTGGGAGGATAATGGAAAAGTGAGGAACCCAAGACATCTGCGTAACAAACTCTGCAGAGATGAGATGTGGCTGTAATTCATCATGGTGTACTGGGCCGGATGAAGAAAAGAAAAGGGAATGTCTACAATCAGAGAAGACATGACTGGATTTAAAAAGATATGTAGTGCTGAATATAATTTAAAAAACGAATAGCCATCTAACATGGGTCATTTTGACAGGAAGATTAGTGCTGCATGCTATCCTATTCTTTCTATCAAATCTGAAAAAACTGCTGACGGAGGCTCGGAACAGAGCTTATAACAGAGCTGTGAGAATAGCCTTCATTTGATAACATCTATCACTGATGGCTTCTATGTGGGTACTCTGTTGGAACTTCTTGCTACAGGGAGGTACTTGCCATGAAAGGGTTGAGAAGCCATGCTCTAGCCTAAGGACAAGCCAACAATTCTAAAAGTCTGGATAACCCCTTTAAGGGTTTCCCCAGAAGAACCAGCTATCGGTTTTGCAGTGTGCATAGAATAGTTATAGAGGTTCCGCGGGAAAGGACATACATTTGCGACGGTTCCCATATGATAAAGATTTAGCAAATTTCCGGTATGTTCGCTAGTTTTTTACGTTCCCATTTCCTACTCTCTAATCATTATCAAGCTCGATAGCACTTAGCACAAAGAGATAAGAAAGTGAAGAGGAACGGCTTGTAATTCAACCCCATGGAACTATAAATCTACCCACAGCTAATATCGCTGAAATGAGAGCACGCTGGAACTAATTAGACAGGTAGAAAACCAGCGTCTTAAGGCTGGATTAGTGAGCTACATACAGCTACAAAGCCAATTACATTTTATATGACTTATTTATAACTAACACTTGAGAAACCTTCTGCAGCTACATCTAAAGCAAACAGCCAAGTCGGTGATCTGACTGATAAAGTGCTCTGAAGTGCGTTCATTATAGCAATATTTATCCTTAAATGACCTGCACAGATATTTTTACAATACTAAACAATTTCCCCATAGAAAATCTTTTGGAGCATAGGATAATTCTGTAGAAATAAATGGATGCATAACTCCATGGGGGAACTTCTCAGAGCTGCTGTTATCTATGAACATTGAGATAACACAAAGCAAGAAAGATTATAAAGCATATATGATGAGGTTCTGATCTGGACAAAAAAAAGTAATGCCAAAATGTAAGGCAAGTATAGGGGGTGCTGACACTGCAGTCACACCTGTGCCCCAGAGCCTCAGAGAGCCCAAAAGACACCTTTGAGAATACCACAGGTTATGGGACTACCGTGCATTATCCATAGACTGCGACATCACTGTGTCTAATAGCTCTCAGCCTTACTGCTATGTGTATTACTGCAAAGTTGTGACATAATACAAACTGTAATGCTCTACTTATTATCTATGTGCTGACATTACTATGTGCTTTATTCTCATACTGTGATAACGCTGTGTGCAGTAGCCCTTTTCTATTATCACTGTACTGTGACATCACTGTGTTTATTCTCCTTGTACTGTGACATCACTGTGTTTATTATCCTTGTACTGTGACATCACTGTGTGTATTATACTAGTCCTGTGACATCACTGTATTCATTATCATTGTACTGTGACATCACTGTGTGTATAATCCCAGTTCTGTCACATCACTGTGTTTATTATTCTTGTACTGTGACATCACTGTGTGTATTATACTAGTCCTGTGACATCACTGTATTCATTATCACTGTACTGTGACATCACTGTATATGATCACAGTCCTGTCACATCACTGTATTCATTATCACTGTACTGTGACATCACTGTGTGTATGATCCCTGTCCTGTGACATCTCTGTGTGTATTATACCTGTCCTGTGACATCACTGTATTCGTTATCCTTGTACTGTGACATCCTTGTACTTACACATATTTTCTGGTAAACATGTATATGAGGTGCAGAGGTTGCACATGCCTAGGGTGTCAGGAACGAGAGAGAAAACTAATGATTTATGCTGATTCTTTAACCTAAAGGCCCCTTTAGACTGCCCTATCTTCGGGCAGATTATCGCTAACGAGCATTTATATAAACGTTTGTTAGCGATAATCTGGGGATCTTGTTCATCGGGTAATAGAATCATTAGTGCAGGCACCTAATCGTTGTTTGTCGGCAGCAGATTGTGGTACCTAAACAGTAGCCTAGTGCTGGCAAACATTGATTCTATATAGGGAGGAGCAATGGCATTAGTGATCGCTTCTCGAATACTGTGGAGGAGATTGCTGCATTTAAATGCAGCATCTCCTTCACTGACGAGCGGTAACTGTGATTTTGACCATGCGATTAAATACGATGGTGAAAGTGTACTTGGTTTTGCAGTGATTGCTGTGGGTTTGTGATGTGGTTATTGGCCAAAAAAAAGGGGGTCAGTCAGCACATCCCAATGTGCGATGCACGCTGCCATGGCTAGAAACACAAAGAAAAAAAGACAATGCAACAGCACTCTGCCAACACAAAGTACAATAATGCCATAATTATAGAAAACATTCTGGTGCTAATGCTTCGATCATTTTGCATATTTGAGATTCTTGGCAAATACATTTTGTACAAAATAATTTGGGCCCGTCTGCCAAACATCAAGGCGATCTCTGTAAGATGGGAACCTAGCACTAAATACTACCTGTTATGTGCCATAACGGCCACCATAAAATTCAGGGAGTGCAGGTTCCACATGCATGCTGGATCCACTGCTTTTTACAGTTTTTGGTGCCATGTGGAACCTGCATTCCCTGAATTTTAGGGTGGCCGTTATGGCACATAATAGGTAGAATTTAGTGTTAGGTTCCCGTCTTATAGAGATCGCCTTGACGTTTGGCAGACGGGCCCAAATTAGTTTGTACAAAATGTATTTGCCAAGAATCTCAAATTTGCTAAATAAGTGTAGCATTAGCACCAGACTGTTTTTTATAATTATGGCATACTCTTTATTTGTGTTGGCAGAGTGCTGTTGCATTGTCTTTTTTCTTTGTGTTTTTAGCCATGGCAGCGTGCACCTGCACATTGGGATGTGCTGAGTGATTTCCCTTTTTTTGGCCAATAACCACATCCCAAACCCACAGCAAAACCAAGAACACCTTCAACATCGTATTTAACAGCACTGTCAAAATCATTTTATGTGGCTACTGTATTCCCTCAAGTCAATAGGCAGCTTAAGCTGAACTAAAAGGGGGGTGAGCACTAAACATGCCTAGGGTAGCATAAACTCGTAATATAGTCCTGGAGGAGCCCACATACATGAGTATATACCATAATAACACTACTGTAATCCGAATGTAAAGTTGAGGGGGGAGTCTGGTCCAATACAGGGGAACAGAAACAGATTTTCACAGTGTTTTAAATTGTAGGTGGCACGAATGCACCCATTTCTCCCTCGATCAAGAATTTTCTTTGTGTGTGTTTGTAGTCATAGATGTATTAGTAGATGGTAGATTAAAATGCATTTTACACACAACGTACATCACAAAAAAATAAAGGTTAATTCTAGAACATTCACCTTGACATCTGCCCTGGTCTTGTCTGTAACCTCCATGACAAACTCACAGCGTTTTCCATTTGGTGGATTAGTAAGGTGGTTGAGGATGTAGAGGTCTACTGTAGCACCAAGATTATCAATATTAGAGACAAAAATGTATTCTTTTCCTTCATCTATGAGTGTGTTCAACAGTCCTGAATTGTAAAAGCTGGCATAGATATCACCGTGACCAGGAGGGTACCAGGCTTCAGCATTCTCCACTGAATAGGACAAGTCCTTGGCTATCGGTAATAAGGATTCCTTATTTACTCTTGGGTACCTATAGAAGAAAGTAGATGCTGGTTAGAAAACCACTACCTTCCCTGTTATGTAAAAATCCATAGACAAACACATAGTACAAAGCCATTTATTGAAAGACATGAGTACAGCATTGTCTAAGCAGACGTTTTGGAGGATAATCACTCGTGAGGGCAG
The DNA here is from genome assembly GCF_014858855.1 of Bufo gargarizans. NCBI lineage: Eukaryota > Metazoa > Chordata > Amphibia > Anura > Bufonidae > Bufo > Bufo gargarizans. Next base: position 481,099,378 of record NC_058083.1, read on the forward strand.
TGAAGGCCCTGCAAATCATTCTTCTCACACACTACCGTGCCACTATGGATTCAGAAACCTTTGTGAATAGCGCACATTCAGTGGTAATTACAGAGCTTTTTATTCCATTTTGTTAGGAAACCACGGTCCTAAGAGAAACCCGAAACAGCTGAATAGCAGATGCAATAAATAGCCCTGCATACTGTACGTGCTATACATATAGCAGTTGTAATATCAGACATTTCCGTGATTAACAAGATCCTCATGACCCCCACCTATTTTGGATCACCTATGGAGAAAAAAAAAACCTTAAAGGGGATATGTCATTAAAAAATGACCTAATGTTTAAATCACGATTTTATATTAAACATTTATTTTATTTTTTTGTGATTTTTTTTACATTTTTCTATGTCACTATTTATAGTTTCCAAAAATTGTATATAATCCTGCAGTTTTCACACTGGCCACTAGGCCTAAAATATATTAAAGAGATTCTGCAGTTTTTTTATCCTCTGGATAGATCATCATCATCTGATCGGTGGGGGTCCAACACTCGGGACCCCTGCCGATCAGCTGTTTGAGAATTTCTGTTTGTTCTGACTTTTAGCTTGGCATACAGACTTGATTTTCTCAGTCAGACCATTCACTGACCAAAGAAGGAAGGAGAATGAGTGACTTAATGAGAGCATCACACATTACAAAGCTGTGCATTGCTCTTTTGAGGGCATAGGCCTATCAAGAGCGTCATACTGTTATCCCAACTCTACACTTAGTATTAATAATCAGGAGGAACTTGCAGATAACATCTTCCTCTCACAGCAGCAGTAAAGTGATGATAGGTTAGCTATCTATATAGGAGTTCTTCTCTGTATGCACTGACTGCTATGGAAGGACATTATTTTGTATTAAGTTTTCAATGGTAACACTGCCAAAATGAAATTTGAGGTTTTATTTTTTATAAATGAAAGCGCCCATTTAAACTCTCCATGAATTAAAAATTCTGAAGGCTGGTTTCTTAGAACTTGTTGTGCCATTACTCTGTTACTCCATGCACTGCTGAGAGAAATTAAGTTTTAATATATGCCAATGAGCCTCTGAGAGCAACGGGGGCGTTGCCATTACACCTAGAGACTCTTCCTTCTCACGCCCTCGGCACTTTGATTGACAGGTCCAGATGTGATGATGTTTCCACTGTCTGGCCCTATAAATGAAAGTGCAGAGGGCGCAGAGCCTCTAGGTGTAACAGTAACGCTCCCGTTGCTCCTAAAGGCTCATTTGCATTTATGAAAACATCATTTTTCTCAGCAATGAGGGCACATATGAACATGGGACCAACACAGATAGATGCCTTCAGCTGCCAAGTGCACATGTAGACAGCCTTTAAAGAGTTAAGTGATGAAGAAATATTTCGCTGCATTACACATTTTGACATATTTGCTTAATTTGCAGAAGGAAATCCCCTTGAAGTCATTCTCATCACCGAGGCACAAGAAATATGAAACATGAATATTTCATGGACTCTGAGGAAAAAATAAATCTTAGGAAATGGACAGAAAACCTGAGATCAGCTTCCTTGCAATATAAACACCACTATCTTTTCTAAAACACCATACTGGTTAGACTGGTGTAAGCCGATCTACACATCCTGGGATCTGATCTTAATTTTCTTTTTTAAGGTTTCTAGGAAAATATTGAGGACAATGATCTCTCCATAAATAATGAATACACTATGTCCCAAGGCCTCAAAGCTGGAAGCGGCACAACACGCAGGTCCTGAATCTCCAGATGGACAAGGGGAGGGAAGGTCATATGAAGGACGCATTTGCTGCAGCCATGTACATCCACATAAAAAAAAAAGGGGAATCTCAAATGGGACATTTTGATGCTATGATCCATGTTTTTACTATATGTACAATGCACTTCTCTTTCTACTTTATATCTGCAAATGAGACGACTGACCGTAACGTGTCACCATACATTGCTTCATCCCTCAGGACCTATTAATATGTATTGTCCTTCTGTCAGTCTTGCGATCATCCTCATTAGCCTCTACAACGTTTAGATGCAGCTCAGGAACTCAACAGGGTGAGAAACCTTAAGATGTTTCTTCTGTGATGCACTTAAAAACCTCTTAGGATATGGAGCTGCATGAGTGGACCCAAAGGGGAACTAGAATATCTTCCAAAAAAAAAAGTCTTAGGGGGACTTGTGCGGCCAATGTCGCCGTCTCTAAGAATTGCGTATGAAACTTCCCAGCATTTGCAGTAGCATCAAAGTGGATAAAACTGAAAAAAATGCACATGCTGGGGAAAGCATCCCCAATGAAATTCCCATATAACTTGAGGTGAGGATTTCAAATTTTCCGCATGCCAATTTACGTAGGCACTCCAAGTATCTACACCACCAAGGTTAGGTCATCAATATCTAGAACCCAGAAAACCTCTTCAAAGAGGATGTTCACCCCTTGCCGTTTCTGGTGTCTTTAGTTATGATGTGTATACTGTATATATTCCATGAATTTAAAAACAGGAAAAACACCTGGAAAGTATCATTAAAACCTTGTTAGTTCCTCATGTACAATATTTTTGTGAGGTATTTCCCTTCAAAGATCTGCTGTAATGTCTCGTCATAATTAAAAGGGTTTTTCATCCCTGGGCACCTTTTCTACAGCCACCCCCCTATGGCCAAACCTTTGGTGGTAAACATACTTATCTTATCTCCGCTGCTGGATTCAGGCTATCTCTTCCTCACCAGTTCTGCAGGTCCCAGGTCTTCCCGCATCAACATCCGGTGTAGTGCCGACTGTCTGCAGCGGTGATGTCACGTGACCCCGTGACATGAAGTCACCACTGCGACCAGTCACTGGCTGTAGAGTTCAAACCGGATGGTGATGAGGGGAGACCCAGGACCTGCTGAGCAGATGGGGACACGATGGAGTCGGAACCCAGATAAGTATGATTACCACTGAAGGTTTGAAGGGGTCTGTAGAAAAGGTGCCAGGGGTGAAAAAGCCCTTTAGTTGAGACTTTTCAGTAGATCTTTGAAGGGAGATATCCTATAAAAGTTATGTACATGAGGACCTTAAGAGCAAGGTTTTAATCAGGGGCATAGCTATAGGGGGTGCAGAGGTAGCAGTCGCTACCGGGCCCTGGAGCCTGAGGGGGCCCAAAGACCCTTGTGCCACATAAGAAGACACCAGTATTATAGAAAGTGCATGCTGTTCAAGTTACACTTCTGGCTGGAGGGAAAGGGGCAAGGTCAAGAATTTGGCATGGGGGGGTGCCGTTTCAATGTTTGCCTTAGGCAGCACGAAGGCAATGTGCTTCCCTGCCCCGGGCCAAAAAGCACTAAAGGAAGGGGGGGGGGGGTCCAAGCTAAACTCTTGCACTAGGGCCCAAGAGCCTTTAGCTACTCCCCTGGTTTTAATGACACTTTCCAGGTGTTTTTCCAGTTTTAAAATTCAGGGAACATATACGGTATACACATCATCCTAACTAAAGACACCAGAAATGTCTGGGCTATGAACGGCAGGCGCATAATTAGATTGCCTTTTATGTACCAGATCCCAAAGGTAGAAAAAGCAGCAGAATGAGGACGAAGCAAGATGTTTGCTGCACAATGGAAATAATCAGCACTGCTTTATAGACAGCAATTAAATGCCTTAAACCAAGGAATGCTGGAACGAAAATCTTTAACTATGTACATTCTTTTCTTACACCTTTGCATTTGCAAACTTACTGAATACATTTTCAAGTGGGTTATAAAGGTTAAAAAAATAAAAAAGAATGAACGCCTATCATCTGAATGACAGAGGCACATTACTCCACCTGCTCTGATTGAAAGTGTAGATCTTCACCCGACAGTGGCTGTACTTCTGCACGATTTTCTTGGTGTCCTCATCAGTATTGAAGGAATTCATCAACACAAGAGGGACATTGGTGTTGTAAGTTTTGTTCAAGTGCTGAAACGGCAATCAAAATCAACAAAATGTAAAAAGCAGCAACAAAGAACAAAATACATAATGAATGCACTGAGCTCGTCTCCGCTCCCCGGCACACAGCATTTACATTTAATGTATGCACTGGGAAAGCTCCCGACATATGTCAAACGTATCCATTAAGCCACCATTCAACTGGCAGCGGACACGGGTGTTCTTAGGCCTCCATCAGGTCGGGATACATCATTATACCTTTTTACGCTGTATAGAACAGCATAGTAGATGACGTTACTCTATACAGAAGCATCAAGTACAAAATAAAAGGTATAAGGCTGGTACTCTTTTGTTTCCTAACATGGGAGCCTGTGGTAGATGTATGGCACTGTATTTCTATAAGGGTTCATTCACACATCCGTATGTGTTTTGCGGTCTGCAAAATGCGTATCTACAAAAAATACAGATTATGTCCGTGTTGCATCTGATTTCTTTTGCGGACCCATTGTAACAATGCCTATTTTTGGAAAAGAATAGGACATGCTCTATCTTTTTGCGGGGTGCTGTCCACATTTCTTGAAGACACATTGAAATGAATAGGTTCGCATCCATTCCGCAAAAAGTGCGGATTGGAAGGGGAGCAAAGATACGGTCGTGTGAATGGGGCCTAACAGTCATGGGATCAATTGGAGGCATATGTTGGGAAAGCCTTCTGATGTATCTCTCTGAAAAGTACAAAGCAAATGCAGTGTGAATGCACCCTGACCCATACAAGAATATGCAGAGAAGAAGGTTTCTGATCAGGCGCAAGACACATAGGATCCAATCCGTCTCTTATGGGTGAAACTTCTTTTATTTCATAGGAAATATAAAACCGTTTTATATTTCCTATGAAATAAAAGAAGTTTCACCCATAAGAGACGGATTGGATCCTATGTGTCTTGCGCCTGATCAGAAACCTTCTTCTCTGCAAGCATCCTTTGGGGGATTGGGCATCCCATCCCAAAGACACCCTTTCTGCGGCTGCATCCACGGATCCGGAAAATCTCTCATTTACATATATACCTACAATAGAGTTGTGTCTATTATTGCACAACCTAAAAAGGTGAGCACCTTAAAACTTGTTTAATGATTAAGTTTTCATTGAACCTATTACCCTATTGTGCGCTCCCCATACCCCTTCTTTTGTCTTTTCGTCCCCCTCGTGACCGAGGGGTACTCTAGACTCGCCTGTGGTTATCAAGACCATACAAGAATATTACATTTCTACCACTGAAACCAGTTTGCATCTTCCATCATTTATTGAAAATGCTGCGGTCGGCACTCTGGTAGTAGTGGATGCTCCGTGGTCGGGTAGCATCCCTGGACATATAAGAAAAACCACAGGACTCCAAGAATGGCTTTAATTCAATGTAGATGTTTTTATTGAGAAATCCAGCACAATGCCAATAGGTATGATCACGTAATAGTGGCCATCGTATCGTCCCTACCAGGACCTTGGTCACGGCTCGAATGTAAGCAAGTGGAGACCAGCACTGGAGCAGCTGGATGCTGAATGAACATTGTGGCAGGAGATGGCTACTAGAGCTTCTAAGTCACAAATCCAACTCTACCCTCCTTTTAACTTACATGCCATGATGTATGCATTAAATGGATGCCATACAGTGTCACAGTTACCCACAGGGTTCCATTATACGATAAAAACAGAATGAAATGATTTGCAAATCTCATAGACCCTAGATCATAGAAAACATACCAGATCTTAAAAGTGAGACATTTTATAATTTCATGAAAAAAATGAACTAATTTTGAACTTGATGGCAGCAACGCATCTCGAAAAAGTTGGGACCGGGACAATAAAAGACTAGAAAAGTATATGGTACTTCTGGAGGAGCAATTTATAGCTAAGTCACATTAATAGCTATAAAAGGAGCATGTTAGAGAGGCAGAGTCTCTCAGAAGCAAAAAAATGGGCAGAGGTTCACCATAGTAACATAGTATAAAAGACCGTCCAGTTCGGCCTGTTATCCTGCAAGTTGATCCAGAGGAAGGCAAAAAACAAACAAACTGTGAGGTAGAAGCCAATCGGGAAAAAAAACTGCTTCTAAAAATTGTGCAACAATTTCCGAAAAATGTTCCTCAGTGTAAAATTGCAAAGACTCTGAATATCCCACCATCTTCAGTACATAATATTATGAAAAGATCCAAAGAATCTGGAGAAATCCAAGTGCGCAACGGACAAGGCCGACAGTCAATATTGGATGCAGAAGAAGAGTCCGGGTGCTGAACTGGCTGCCTGTAGTCCAGACCTTTCACCAATTACTGTAGTGAATCATGAAATAAAAAATCCAGCACAGAAGACCCAGAGCAGCTACAAACCTACAACAGACAAAGAACGGGACAACATTCCTCTCCAGCAATTGTTCTCCTCACTTCCTAGGTGTTTACAGAGTGTTGTTAAAAGAAGAGGGGATGCTACACAATGGTAGACATGGCCCTGTCCCAACTTTTTTTTTAATTTGTTGCTGCCATCAAAATCTAAATGAGTAAATTTTTTTAATGAAATGGTAAAATGTCTCAACATCTGATATGTGTTCTGTTATCTACTGTGAATAAAATATAGGTCTATGAGATTTGCAAATCATCTCATTCTGTTTTCGGTCACTGAGTCAGAGGTAGGGAAATGACATTTTCAGGTCTACCCTAGAAAGAGAGTGATGAGAATACATGACATACGCAGGTGCTCACCTCTATTTGTTTCACAGTAAGATCGAGGAAGGTGTTCTCATTCCGAACTCCTATCAGACTTTTCGGGCCCTTACAGCCCATGCTGGTTCCCAAACCTCCATTAAGCTTGACGACGACCAGCTTGTTGAGGACAGATGAGATGTTATCTGGTAGGCCTCTGGCCTTTATCTTCTCGTATGGCTGAATCTTTAAAAAAAATAAATGGAAAAGGACAATTTATAGAATAGCTACTTACAGTTCATACAAACATATGAATAGTAACACATATATAATTATCCAATGAGAGGTTGGGGTGAATGGACCATTTGTACCCACACCTCAAGTCTAATTGAAAAATTCTATCCCCTATTTACAGACCCAGCAACTGATGGGGCCAATCAGCCAAGGAAGGCAAAACATTTAATGGGAACCTGAAACAGCTGGTCAGTAAAGGTGCAGGATGTCGGACCCCCGCCAATCAGATATTGATGGCCTATCCTGACAAAAGGCCGTCAAAAGTAAAACCTTGGGATACCACTTTAAAGATGTTGTCTGGTTTAGGAAACCCATTTACAAACACCTTATTAGGAAATTCTAAGTTGACAGAAGGGGACCCCCTATTCATGACCCCCTCTCTATTAGCCAGAAATGGAGAGGAGGTGCATATATGGTTTCTCCAGCAGATCCATTGATCATAAGGACAATCCATTGATTCAAGTATAAACTGTTTAATGCTTCATTTTCCCCCGATCACAAATGACCATTATGCCACTCAGCGGTGAGACAACCTGGAAACTTAAAGGGCATCTCAGCAGATTTGTACCTATGAAACTAGATGACCTGTTACATCTGAGCTTGGCATCTGTGGCAAATGATGTTTGAGTATATGCAAATAAGCCTCTAGGAGCAATGGGGGCGTTGCCGTTACACCTAGATGTTCTGCTCTCTCTGCGACTGCTGCGCCCTCTGCACTTTGAGTGACAGGACCAGGCAATGAAAACGTCATCACTCCTGACCCCGTCAATTAAAGTGGAGAGGGCGCAGCAGTTGCAGAGAAAGTGGAGCCTGTTGGTGAAAAGGAAACGCCCCCCGCTGCTCCTAGAGGTCATTTGCATATATTAAAACAATTTTTCTCAGCAATACAGGCACACATGAACATGGGACCAACACAGATGTCTTCAGCTGCCAGTGTCATAGGTACAAATCTGCTGACAGATGCCCTTTAAAGCGTAGCAGGACCTGCGGAGGGAACCACACTTACCTGATCCCCACCGCTTGGTTCCAGCTCCTTTGCTCCCTCCGCCACTACTGTAGCACATCAACATCTGGTTTGATGAGGTTACCTAGCTGCCGTGGTGACATGTACCTTGTGTGTCACGTGACGCTTGGGGTACATGGGGGTGAACAACCGCTTTAAGGCCTTGGGACATTTCTCCTGAGGCCTCTTCCACACGACCGTATGGCTTTTTTCAGTATTTTCCAGTCCACAAATACGGATGACGTCTGTGTGCATTACGTTTTTTGCGGAACGGAACAGCTGGCCCCAGATAGAACAATACTATCCTTGTCCGTTATGCGGAACGGAAATACGGAAATGGAAGGCATACGAAGTACCTTCTGGGTTTTTTTTTTGCAGATCTGTATACGGAATGCAAAAAAAGGAACGTAAACAGAAAAGTTTGTGTGCAAGAGGCCTAAGTCTTACAGAAATTAGAGGTGTAGGCTGCTATGGGTCATTGTAATCAATAGAGAATTTCTTTCCCTGACGAATAAGATAGGGGCACAGCAAGGTTGAAAAAAATCATGTTTCCATTCACTTTTCCTACAGAGCAATTGCTCAGTCAGACGGAAATTCGAGCAGATGCACACAGCTTGATCAGTCTTCTGGTGCAGCCCATATCTGTGGGGCTCAGTGTTACTGGAGGTAAGTGAGTAGAGCTGTGCTATACAGAGTGATATCCTCTCCATGGGGTAACTGCCTATCGCACAAGATCAGTAAGTACGCACACTCTCCTCTCACTTCAAAGACCTATTGCTGTCACACCCTGCTAATATTTCCCAATTACACAAAGACGACAAATCTATGAGTCAGTAAAAAAAAATGTTTCCTGCAGACAGGGAGTAAGTGAAAAAACCTGATCCAACTGTTCCATTACTCAACAGATACCGTAACCCAAGCACCAACCCTATTAACCAAAACCTCAATCATTACCACCAGGTTTCTTCTAGATTTACTAGAAAACTAAAATTCTAAAGAGAACTATTGCACAATCCAACCAATTCCTGTGTATTTAAAGCAAGTGGCATTTATCATGTAGAGAAAGTTAAAGGGGTATCCCCATCCCAGACAATGGGGGCATATCGCTAGGATGGCTTGGCTCCAGGCGGGCAGACAATATCTCGCGGTATTTAAAGACAAAGCTGACCGAAAATTATTTTTCCTGACACCAACAGCTTTTGAATTAGGCAACTAATCAGCTAAGCTACTTGCTCAACTGATCAGACATGACTCTCCCTCCTCAGCGATTCTAGCAATTAGAGACCATATGAGGCAGGAATCCAATACTCAGGAGGCAATTGTTCGAATCTTCACACGTTTCTACCAAAATCTATACAGATCCAGCATAACAGTATCTGAATCAGAGATAGATTCATACTTAGACGGCATCCCATTCCCTAAACTTACTGCAACACAAAGGGACCAACTAGATCATCCTATTAGCTTAGAACAGGCATTCTCAACCTGCTGCCCTCCAGCTGTTGAAAAACTACAACTCCCACAATGCCCTACTGTAGGCTGTTCGGGCATGCTGGGAGTTGTAGTTTTACAACAGCTGGAGGGCCGCAGGTTGAGCATGCCTGGCTTAGAAGAAGTGTTACAAGCCATAACAGACCTTAACAATGGGAAATCTCCAGGCCCAGACGGGCTTCCTAAGGAGGTTTATGCCAGACATGCTCTGTTAAATGTAGCTCTGTTAAACGTAGATGATAAAATCCAGACCAGAATATTGGTGACTCGCCTTAACCAGGTAATCCTGTCATTAGTTCATCAAGACCAAACAGGTTTTATGCCGGGAAAATCCACCACTGAGAATAATAAGAAGGGTCCAGGTGGTCACACAGATGGGCTACTCCCTGAATGTGCACTGGCCCTTGGCATCACTTGATGCTGCTAAGGCATTTGACTCAATAGAGTGGCCATACGTAATTGGATGCTTACAGGGATTTGGCCCACAATTCCTTAGGTGGACTAGTATCCTTCATAGCAATCCGGTAAGCAGGCTACTAATAAACAGAGAATTGTCAGAAAGCTTCCCTCTGTATTGAGGGACAAGACAAGGATGTCCCCTGTCACCACTCTTATTTGCCCTGGCAAGTTGAGACTCTGGCCATTAGAGTGAGAAATAGTAACGCTATACATGGAGTGACCATGGGATAGAGGGAAGTCTGGATTTGACTATATGCAGATGACATGATCCTATACAGGTCATCACCTGATTCGTCTCTCAGTGGTGCGGTGGCCCTGATTGATGAGTTTGGGGACTATTCAGGTCAGAGAATCAACTGGGAAAAATCTGTTTACATGCCTCTGGGTAGGTCAGATTGGAAAGGTCCTTCCCATGCTGCCCAATTAAAAGTAGTGGACACATTTAAATACTTAGGAGTCAAGATCACTAAACAATACTCTCGAGCTATATCACTCCATATCTGCCCCTTAATTGATCACATACAGAATAAATTTAAAAGTTGGAAACCGCTACCCATATCAATGGCAGGACCCATCAACCAAATAAAAATAATACTCCGTAAAGTCCTGTATGCAGTTCAGCACTCAGAAACACACATACCCAAATCTATATTTAAAGAATTAGACTCTATGACTGGAACCTTCACTTGGGGCAGGTCATGGGCTAAACTCAGTTTGGATACACTGAAACGTCCCTAAACGGAAGGAGGTATGGCTTTACCAGACTTTTTTATATATTATTTAGCTGGTCAGTTAAAGCTTCTTAATACATGGTATACAACAGAAGACCTGCCTACCTCAGAGTACTTTTTATCACTATACCTAAACTGTAGCACTTTCTGGTCGGTTTTGGAGAGGTCCCCAAAATTCCAGAGACCATTGTTGCCTATACACAAACTGGGCCAGACGGTGTTGGAAGGAGGCTAAAACATTGGCCAACTTCACTGAAGTAGTTTTGGACATACCTTTATGGGATAACCTATCTTTACCACAGGTACAGGTGGTAATGGGAGCAAATAGATGGAAAACAGCGGGGGCAAATACCCTTGGGAGATGTATATGATAAAGGAGCAATAATGATATTTGAGACTTTGTCATAAAAGTATAACAATATCCCTCGCTCTCTTTTCTTTTCATATTTACAACTTAGGGCAGCCTTGCAGAGTAAGTACCCAGCCAACAGCACTAGAATCTCCAAATATCTACTTATAGGAGTTGCCAAAACCCAGGGTCCCAGGGGATTAGTATCGGCAATCTACTCACACCTAATAGGTTTAAAGATCAAGACAAATCCCCTTCCAGTGATAGATAAATGTAAAAGATTGATCCCCACACTCACAGAAGAGTCCATATCGACTATTAGAATCACACTGACATGTATTAACAACAAAATAACCCAACTTTATATCGTGCATCAGACATATTTAACACCAACTAGGATGTTTAGAATGGGCAGAGCCGCATCCACGGCATGCCCGCGATGTGGTGAACTGGAAGCAGATTTCTGGCATATGATGTGAAGCTGCAACCAGATAACTAAATTTTGGAAGGAAGTTACTGATTTTCTTCTTTGTTGCCGACACGGGTGGATTGTATCCCTGAGATCTGCCTGCCATATTAAACGAAGAAAATTGGGATCACTATATGACCATATTTTCAACGGAGGCACTGTTTATGGCAAGGAAATGTATTGCTTTGAGGTGGTATAGTCCTAATACACCAACTCTGACCATGTGGAAATCTCAAATTAACCAGATCTTACCATATTTAGTACTAGTGTTTAAACATCGTAATAAGCCACAAAAATTTTATAGTCTGGGGTCTTTGGTGCGAGTCACTATGTACGCAACCTCAAGAATGCGACAAGCCCTATTGTCGGCTCGGGGTACCTTGGGTCTGATGGATGAGAGGGGCTATACTACCTGATACAACGCTAGACAGAGAACTTAGGGAAAATGCATTGGCTGATTGGAAATAATTGTAAAATGTATGTTTTAAGTTTATTATCTACTAAGGAAAAAAAGAAACGGAGAAAATAGAAATGGTATGCAAGAATACACTGTATTTGATAATAAGAGGATGTGATATCATTGTTAATTTTACAAAACCTCAAGCCTAAGTGAATGCAGAAGGATTTCATATCCTGATTCAATACCAAACATTTCACGGAATTATCTCCAGTGACTTCTCACATAGTGGTTTAATAAAAAAAAGAAAAAAAAAAAGAAATATATTTGAGCTAGCATAGCGATACACATTGCCATATGAGCAGGCACCGACGGAGGAGCCTCAAAACTTCAAAGAGTCTATTTGTCTGTGCAGGAGATGCAAAATCACAGCAGAGGGACTTTCTGTATGTTCTGCCTTCTCAGAAAACAAATTAGAGACGGAGAAAACTAAATTAGGTTGGTTTAACATCTTTGCTGGTGGTATAATTACTTGCTCGAAGCAGACACAAGCCTAAAGATTGGGGAACCCAAAAGGTAAAACCCATAAGAAATAATCAACAAAGTGAACACCAGTCAGATTCTCCCCATTTCAGCGCTATTGGACTGCAGAGCACGAGATGGGTGACTGTCCATGGAATCAATGCTGGCCCATAGAGTAGTTGTCCATCAAGCCTCTATTGGAATATTTAAGCCTTCATGACCAAACATTTAGGACTACTGGGTCTTTCTTTTACCTCCGGAACTCTTATAGCATGGAAATTGTGATAGTTTTATACATGGAACCAACTGAAGCACAACGTGGACACTCAGAAGGCCAGAAGGTGGAGCAGATATATCGGATGACTGAGCAAGAAAACAAAGTGATGGCTACAAAATTGTATGACAGCATTTTATAGTGAGCTGATCTCCTGTAGACTCTTCTATATTCTTGTATGACTATATGATATTTGGTCAGCACAATCCTTGTCCATATTTTATGCCTTATGGAATGGATATGGATCTACTCTCAATCTAGTAGATTTGACCCTTCCATGCAATGCATTCATCTGAATGGCCACCTAATGCTACAAATTTCCAAAGTCGTCGCTGCATGGAAAACAGTAAGCAATGTTACCTGCAAAATCTCATATTAAAAGGCTTTGTGTGAGATGACACCAGATGAAAAGGAATTATACCAAGATATTACACAATGTATAAAGTGTAGGCAGGTTCACAGACCACTTCAGGTCGCTCATGTTCCAACGTTTTATCTCTCCTGGTGATCCAAAATAAATATTTTATCCATCACTTTTTATGTTGACCCTGAACAATTATTAACAGAGTAAACCTTGACTATCGCCCACATAGGAACATCGTGAAAACTTTATCGAATCTAGGACACAGCAAATGTTAACCCCTTAAGGACTCAGCCCTATTTCACCTTAAGGACTTGGCCATTTTTTGCAAATCTGACCAGTGTCACTTTATGTGGTGACAACTTTAAAACGTTTTTACTTATCAAGGCCATTCTGCGATTTTTTTTCCGCCACATATTGTACTTCATGACACTGGCAAAATGATGTTAAAAAAATTTCATTTTTATTTATAAAAAAATACCCAATTTACCAAAAATTTGTGAAAAATTGCAAATTTCTCTACTTCTATAATACATAGTAATACCTCCAAAAATAGCTATTAGTTTACATTCCCCATATGTCTACTTCATGTTTGGATCATTTTGGGAATGCCATTTTATTTTTTTAGGGACGTTACAAGGCTTAGAAATTTAGATGCAAATGTTGAACATTTTCAAAAACCCACTTTTTAGGGACCAGTTCAGGTCTGAAGTCACTTTGTGAGGCTTACATAATAGAAACCACCCAAAAGTGACCCCATTCTAGAAACTACACCCCTCAAGGTATTCAAAACTGATTACAAACATTATTAATCCTTTAGGTGTTCCCCAAGAGTTGATGGCAAATCGAGATGAAATTTCTGAATTTCAATTTTTTGCCAAATTTTCTATTTTAATCCATTTTTTTCCACTAACAAAGCAAGGGACCGCAGGGATCAGAAACTTGCATAAGTGCTAAAAAACGCAGGTCTGAACTGACCTGCGGTTTGTAGCGATCGGCAATGCGGGGGGGGGGGTCACACGGTGCCCCCCTAGGCATTGTCAAAGGGTGCCTGCTGAATGATTTCAACAGGCACCCTGTTCCGATCACTGCCGGCCATGCGGCAGTGATCAAAACTAAACAGGACGTACCGGTACGCCCTGGGTCCTTAAGGACTCGGGAAACAGGGCGTACTGGTACGCCCTAAGTCCCTAAGGGGTTAAGTAACAGTATGGAAATCTGACATTTTGTAATAATTACACCGAATACTTTCCGAAATCCAATTCACTAATAAGAAGGCACTGTGAAAATCTGCGATTGATCCCGTAACAACGAAATTTCGGCAAAGTCACATATTCCCAACTACTTCACACATACAATTACCATTTTACACGGCTTAGGCTACTTTCACACCAGTGTTTTTGCTGGATCCGTCATGGATCAGCAAAAACGCTTCCGTTCTGATAATACAACCGCCTGCATCTGTTATGAACGGATCCGGTTGTGTTATCTTTAAAATAGCCAAGACGGATCCATCATGAAAACCATTGAAAGTCAATGGGGGACGGATCCGTTCTCTATTGTGCTTGCAGCATTATTCTGTCCGCGATGGGGACGCAACCAAACAGAACGGAATCCATTCTGGTGCACTCCGTTTAGTTCAGTTCAGTTTGGTCCCCACTGACAATGAATGGGGACAAAAAGGAAGCGTTTTCCACCGCTATTGAGATCCTATGACGGATCTCAATAGCGGAAATGGAAAGGGCTAGTGTGAAAGTAGCATTATTTGTAATTTTTATTTTATTTTTTTGGGATTAGCCTTGCTCAGTTTTATTAATCATTATTTGTAATTTAAAGACATTCATTAATACAGGAAGTGAAGTCAGAGACTAATGTAAAGATGATGGAAATCGGAGACAAATAAGGCATATACTGCTCACTCTGATTAGTTATACCAGTGAGAGTGCTCACACTTATTAATTATACCAGTTAGAGTGTTCACTCTTACTAGTTATTATAACACTGTGCTCACACTTACTAGTTATTAAGTTATTATAACAGAGTGCTCACTCTTACTAGTTATTATACCAGTTAGAGTGCTCACTCTTACTAGTTATTATACCAGTTAGAGTGCTCACACTTACTAGTTATTATACCAGTTAGAGTGCTCACTCTTACTAGTTATTATACCAGTTAGAGTGTTCACACTTACTAGTTATAACAGAGTGCTCACTCTTACTAGTTATTATACCAGTTAGAGTGCTCACACTTACTAGTTATAACAGAGTGCTCACACTTACTAGTTATAACAGAGTGCTCACACTTACTAGTTATAACAGAGTGCTCACACTTACTAGTTATAACAGAGTGCTCACACTTACTAGTTATAACAGAGTGCTCACACTTACTAGTTATAACAGAGTGCTCACACTTACTAGTTATAACAGAGTGCTCACACTTACTAGTTATAACAGAGTGCTCACACTTACTAGTTATAACAGAGTGCTCACACTTACTAGTTATAACAGAGTGCTCACACTTACTAGTTATAACAGAGTGCTCACACTTACTAGTTATAACAGAGTGCTCACACTTACTAGTTATAACAGAGTGCTCACACTTACTAGTTATAACAGAGTGCTCACACTTACTAGTTATAACAGAGTGCTCACACTTACTAGTTATAACAGAGTGCTCACACTTACTAGTTATAACAGAGTGCTCACACTTACTAGTTATAACAGAGTGCTCACACTTACTAGTTATAACAGAGTGCTCACACTTACTAGTTATAACAGAGTGCTCACACTTACTAGTTATAACAGAGTGCTCACTCTTACTAGTTATAACAGAGTGATGACACTTACTAGTTATAACAGAGTGCTCACACTTACTAGTTATTATACCAGTTAGAGTGCTCACACTTACTAGTTATTATACCAGTTAGAGTGCTCACTCTTACTAGTTATTATACCAGTTAGAGTGCTCACTCTTACTAGTTATTATACCAGTTAGAGTGCTCACTCTTACTAGTTATTATACCAGTTAGAGTGCTCACTATTGTTAATCATACCAGCTAAAATCTGGTCCAATACAGCTGTAGATTATGAATACCTGCAATGTACACACAGGAGGCTCTGCAAACAATGTACAGTATATAGGCTACACTTACACAAGGCTTTGGTGTGTTCACAGAGAGCCCTGTATAAGTGGGTATCATGCAAACAAAACCTCTATTAGATATTTTCATCTAGATATAATAGACAAGTAAGACAGATAAGGAAGATATACAGACTAGATAGATAAAAGCATATCAGATAGAAATATATAGAGATAAGAGAACGAAACAAAAATAGATAGACAGACAAGAGGCATTTCCACTGGCCAAGAATCAAGTGTTCTTAGGAATGCTCCTTAGTAATTATCTAGTGGTATAAAAGTGCTGCCAAATTCCAGAAGAACGAGTGAAACGCTAGTTCGTCGGGTAATGGATCAAAAACTGTTGTTTGCCGGCAGCAGATCATGCTGTCTAAACACGTTCTGCTCCTGGCAAATAATGAGTCTCTATGGGGATTAGCGATGGCATGACAATCGCTCCTCCCCATACCGTGGAGAAGATCGCCTGCTCTATAGTCCTGTCTACAGGGACCTTAAGACAGATAGATAAGCAAGATATACAGATAGATAGGATATACAGACAGATAAGACACTCATAAGCAAAACGAACAGACAAACAGATGATATGAGACAGACAAATGAGGCAGATTCTACTACAGTCCAAATGCAACAAGTACCTCAACCACTGACTGCACGACTAACTAAACTAGATCCCATGATACTTCTAGGAAACAGTGGGGACATCCAAGACCAGTAGGTCTTCCTAGCCTTTTTTAAGTCATAAAGCATGTGACTACTGAGAAAGGTTCACTCTAAACTACTTGTTTGACTGCTTCGAAAGACACCCGTCATATAATCAGACAAGAAACATCAACATGTCCTTCCCCACTGATGAAGGAGATAACAGGGAAGACCCAGAGCAATTCAGAAGACACAGCCACCTTCTTTATCTCACTTTCATCATATTGAAGCCTTTAAATGGATCTATGAACCATTGTAAATCTCCTCCAGCTATACTCACACCAGTATAAGAAGCTTAGATACTGGCTGCTGGGTGCAGCCACTGCCCGAGTCTTACCACAATTACTGGAAATCCTTTAACTGATTAGATCTCATCTATCCACACCATATGGACAAAATTACTGGGAAACCTGCACATTATACCTACACAAGCTTTTAAAGGGGTGCCATTCTAAATCAATAGACATTAAAGGGATTGTCTCATCATGGACAATGGGGGCATATCGCTAGGATATGCCCCCACTGTCTTATAGGTGCGGGTCCCACACCTATATCGAGAACGGAGCCCCCCCATACACTTCTATGGGGAACTGGTGGAAAACGCTTCCTTTTTGTCCCCAGTCGTTGTCAGAGGGGACCAAACTGAACTACGCTCCCATTCACTTCTATGGGGAACCGGCTTGGTGGTGGCTGGACATTCTCCATTATCAATATGGGTGCGGGTCCCGCACCTATAAGACAATGGGGGCATATCGTAGCGATATGCCCCCATTGTCCATGATGAGACAATGGAACCTGTCACCTCTGTTATGCTGCCCTAGCTGAGGGCTGATTTCAGCAGGCTGTCACTTCTGGCATTCAGTACTTTTACAGTACTAACCGACCGATCCTCGCAGTGCTGCGGGGGAGAGGAGTCCAATGAGACTCATGGCTCCAGCTCCCCTGCCTATGCTGGTTTCTTTCATGTTGGACGGAAGGGCCTAATTTGCAGTCACTAGATAATTTCATTGGTGTTGGATGGGGTGATCAGGGCAACGTGCAAATCACTCAAGTTTTTGCACATCAAAGTCCCCCAACCATGTCTTTGTGAACCTCACTTTGCGCACTGGGTCACAGTCATGCAGGAACAGGAAAGGGCCTTCCCCAAACGGATTTGCAGAAAGTTGGAAGCATACAATTGGTCAAAACGTCTTGGTAGGCTTAAAGAGGTTGGCCAGCCTTGGAGACTCGGTCCCATTGCTGCTCTGTTCTCAACTGCTTCCGGTCCTCTACAGGACCAAGAAGCCGCCTGGTCCTGTGATCGCTGCAGCCAATCACAGGCCTCAGTGGTTGCATCAGATTGAATGATACACTTGCAAAGCATGTTTCCACCGTTCAAGAGTCCAGTAGTGACGTGCTTTACACCACTCCATCTGACACTTGGCATTGTGCTTGGTGATGCATGGCTCGAATGCAGATGATCAGCCATGGAAACCCATACCATGACGTTCCTGGTACAGCACAGTTAATTCCAGGGGAAAGCTGCAGTTGAGTTAGCAGAGTGTCAACCCTCACTCAGAGCTGTTATCTATAGTATCTATCTATGCTATCTATGCACAATATATGAGTGCATGCACTTACCTGCATGCCGAATCATGGAAATGACTGCTGCATACAGGATTAGCAGGCTTTTCTGGCCATAGGGTGCGCCACTAGAACACACGTTTACCTACAAAGACACCCACAGACATACCTCTAGATAAACCTACTTTTGCATATTTTTCTTTCCAGGAACCTACCAAGTCAGCAAAGAGAATGAGACGTAATCATTATTTGCACTATTTCCTACTAATTCATGCACATCATCCATGAGTCAATGGTCGAGGTGACCTCACAAAATCCTTGCAGCTGTGCTAACACATCCAGGAACTTATATTTCCGGGTAGCAGTCATGTTCTTATTACATCATTTGAATGTGTCAAATTAGACACATAGATAACGTTTTACTGCACTTGTATTAACATAGGTTTATCGAAGGTGGAGCAATGACGCATCAGCCCGTACACATAAGACGCTGAACCCTCTTCCGTCGAGTGCTCTAAAAATGTGCTGTACCCTGCCATTCCTAGGCCGCCAATACAGGCTTAGAACATGGAAGAGAAAACTGCTTAAATAGTCAGTCTTACTGGAGCAAGGGGCATACTACAAGTTAGACATTCTGGAAGACGATAAATGAAGCGAGCTATAATGGCGGCCGCATTAGTTGCCAGCTACCAAAAAACAGCTGAAAATTAGGTTCAATGCTTACATTTTTTTTTCCTTTCAGCTTAAATTGATCGTTATGGCCTGTGCATATCCATGCTGTGTGCTGACCCAAGAATGGCATAGTCAGCAGCAGTGTCACTGATGGTAGGACACTGGCCCACATATACCGATGTGAGTGCACTTAGACTTTGCCATTAATGGCCCCAAAATGTAGCTCAATTTGGGGCATTTAGGTTAAGAGAAATTATCTCTGCCTAGCCAGACAAGGATTAAAGGGGTTGTCCCACCATAAGAACGTATCGCTTCCCCTCATGATAGGGGATACATTTCTGATCGGTGAAGGTCCAACTGCTGGACCCAGAGTCAATGAAGCAGCGTCCATGCATGGCGTCGCTGTTCTATTCAATGCAATGGGACTGCCAGAGGCAGCTGAGCTCTACTCCGCTTCTCTACGGCAGGACCATAGAAATGAATGGAGCAACAGTGTGCATGGGTGCCGGCTGCTCCACTGACTCTGGCATCTCATTCTTGTGATCAGTGATGGTACCAGTGGCTGGACCTTCACTGATCAGATACTGAGCCCCTATCCTGTGGACAGAGGAAAAGGTCTTATGGTGGGACAACCCTTTTCACACTCTTAGAAGTCCGCTATATGGGACAGGAAGTATGTAAGGGTCAAAAAGGACTTTATGAGGGTCTATCAGGGTAGAAACTCATCGCGATTCTGCTCTGGAACCAAGAGGAATGTCAGACTGTGAATTGTATTGTACAGTAAGATGTCAGTGACAGAGAGTATTCTCGCTGATGTCAGCTTCCCAAGTCCTCTCAGGTGGAACAAGGCTTACGGTGGCCTCCAGAGGCAGGCTATTATTCTGCCCTCTGTCTTTATTTAGTCCTTGATTTGTGACAATTGCTGATTACTGCAGAAACAACGGAGCAGTGAGGCATGGATACGGGAAGCTATACACCACAAATTAATTTCAGCTCAGGAGATCGTAAACCAGCCCTCATTCCAGGCAGAACCAGCACGCAAGGAGCTTTAACCTACATATGTAAGCAATTTAAAAGTTACCGTAATAGACACTTGATTGTAGGAGCAGTACAGAGTGGAAAATACGTTATGACCAGGGAACGTTTCCTTCAGATCCACAAGATTTAGTTTTAGGCTACTTTCACACTTGCGTTTTAGTTTTCCGGTATTGAGACCCGTCATAGGGGCTCAATACCAGAAAAAAACGCTTCAGTTTTGTCCCCATTCATTGTCAATGGGGACAAAACTGAACTGAACAGGACAGAGTGCTCCAACATGCATTCCGTTCCGTTTATTTGCGTTCCCAGACCGGAGAGCAAACCGCAACATGTTGTATTTTGCTTTCCATCCTGGGATGCGGACCAAAATGGATTTGGCATGACCCACAATGCAAGTCAATGGGGACGGATCAGTTTTCTCTGCCACAATAGAAAACGGATCCGTCCCCCATCGACTTTCAATGGAGTTAAGAACGGATCCATCTTGGGCATGTTAAAGATAACACAACCGGATCAGTTCATAACGGATGCAGATGGTTGTAATATTAGTAACGGAAGCGTTTTTGCTGAACCCTGCCGGATCCAGTAAAAGCACTAGTGTGAAAGTAGCCTTATAACCAGGGTAAGGAAGATTCCGATCTTGCAATCTAAATATAATGGAGTATGAATTAGTGCAAAGCAAAAGTCATGTGCATGCATGACACTATACAGCTAAGGCCTCATGCACACGACCGTTGTTCTGGTCCGCATCCGAGCTGCAGTATTTGCGGCTTGGGTGCGGACCCATTCACTTCAATAGGGCCACAAAAGATGCAGACAGCACTCCGTGTGCTGTCCGCATCCGTTGCTACGTTCCGTGGCCCCGCAAAAAAAATAAAAATATAACATGTCCTATTCTTGTTCGTTTTGCAGACAAGAATAGGCATTTCTACAATGGGCCGCCTGTTCAGTTCCGCAAACTGCGGAAGGCACACGTCTGTGTTTAGCGGACTGCAAAAATGGAACGGTCGTGTGCATGAGGCCTAAATGTGAGTAAAGTAAAGTAAAAAATGAAATACAGCACCACAAAATTATAACAAAGTCACTAATAAAAAAGTTTTCCCTAATACTCTTCAGCGTCTGTTACTGCACAATACTGAATGACATCTCAATTACAAATTACAAAGCCGAACGGGCACAAATCAGTTAATCATTATTAACTGTCCATCAAAGTCTTAAAAATTCCCCAAAATATATAGATTTCTTCACTCTTAAGGTACGGCCACACGTTTGGGTTTTTGCATGCAGTTTTGGAAGCCAAAGAGAGAACATATACATGAGACAGATACGGCAGCTCAGGAAGTGAACGGATCCGGTTGTATTATGTCGTCTATAGCCATGACGGATCCGTCTTGGACACCATTGATAGTTAAGGATCCGTTTTCTCTTGTGCCAGATTGTGTGACAGAAAACGGATCTGTCCCTATTGACTTACATTGACGGATCCGTTTGGCTCTGCTTCGTCAGGCGGACAGCAAAAGGCAGGCAGCGTTTTGGTGTCCGCCCCCAGAGCGGAATGGTGACTGATCGGAGGCAAAGCTCATTCTGAGCGGATCCTTTTCCATTCAGAATGCATTAAGGGCAAAACTGATCCATTTTGGACCGCTTGCGAGAGCCCTGAACGGATCTCACAAACAGAAAGCCAAAACGCCAGTGTGAAAGTAGCCTAAGGTGATGTCCTCTTCTTGAATCCTCCCTGTTGTGGCATCCCTGTCCTCGGAGGTCTACTCATGACATATTCTCAGGCTTTGGATGCATGAACAGGACTTAATTTAAAGGGATCTGCATTGTGACCTAGTCCCCCTTCACTCCTATAGATTAATAAATAGCAAGTGGTTGTAAAAGAGTAAGAACCGGAGATAAACCTTGATCTCTACAAAGACTGCAATGTACTAGAAGTGTGGACTTTCTACATACCAAAAGTTTAACTTATGTTTTCAGAGTTGAAATATACGTCAATTTAAAGCAGCATTCCAGTCTTAGGCAGGGTATGAAATAAATACTTGGTATGTGTGGATCTACTCTCTGTGACCACCTATTAGGAGAAAGGCAGCCCTATGACCTCCACTAGCGTGACACTTAAGTATATAGGAGTGACAGAAAGAGACGCGCACTGCTCGAGGTGGGACCGGCACCCAGTGGACATTTATGTAATAGTGTCTGGTATATTTTAGAAACCGAATGATTTACAACCTAAGTGAAACCAAACATTACACCAGTACAGTTATCGCAGTAGGAACAATCTCCCCTGCATGCGCTGTAGACTCATCTCCTCTACCAGCCTCTCCTGAATGAGAAAACTAATTTTTACCATACGGTAATTCAGAGGTATTCAATGCATCTACATGCCGTCCATATAAAAGGTTAATAAAACGAGCAGCAGCAAAGAACAAACAAAAAACATACTAACCCCTAAAACAATAGACCTTCTCATGATCATGCTTACGCAATATGAGACCATCTGCAAGGGAGCAATGGTTAATAAGACGGGGGCTGCACTGACCACCTAAATGAACGAGGAAGGAATCCAAGAGCAGCGGCCGTTACGTTACAGAATAAAGCTGCACAAATGCCAAATTCACTTATGGTAACAGATAAAACAAAGGGAATTATAACCACCAAAAGCAGATCCTGATGAGCGTGCCATGGTTAGGTATAAACAACAGCATATCATGTTCCAGGCAGGTTTGGTCACCGGTGGGCTTCCAGTTCGATGTGCATAAATGGAAAGTGCAATCATTGTATGATAAAAAGCATCCACCTCCCTAATCTCCTGCTCTGTATGCCGCCATCGAAGACCTGAAAACCCATCTAGAACTATGACTTTTCACAGCTGAGGGAAGGAGTAGCCAGGGAATATGCTGGTGACCGGGAAATCTTTATTTCGTGGCATGATAAAGAAGCATTGCCCACTGAAAGATTTAGACCTCCATTCTTACTGATTTCTGCCACTTCAGGACTGTGCGCTGGCTCCCATTCCTCTATCTGCCAGTCCCTACCTTGTTTTCTTTCAGCTGGAACATGGACATGGTCACCCATGCCAACGATTGGCTTCAGCAGTGACATGTCCCTAAGCGTATCCATATATTACACAGATATAATGGCCACTGTGTACTGTAATTCCCCTGTAATTTCCCCTGAGGGGGCGCTGCAGGAGAACTGAACACTTGCTGGCCCTGTTCACTTACAGATTTAAGGTGGAGATACATATTAGATAAATGTCAATTTTGGAGAGACTAGATGACCTTCTAATGTGTATGAAGGCACCATGTTTTTAAAGGGGTTGTCTCATCTCGCTAGGATATGCCCCCAATGTCTGATAAGTACGGGTCCCACCTTTGGAACCTGGACCTATACTTAGAACTGAGCCCACAAAATAAAGGAGGGCACACCGCACATGCACGACCGCCCTCTATTCATTCCTATGGGAGCGCCAAAAATAGCCAAGCGCTGGCTTAGCTATATTTGCCAGCCCCATAGAAGTGAATGAAGTGGTGGACGAGCTCGCGGGGAGGGCTTCCCATTCATTTTAATGGGACTGCCAAAAACAACTGAGAGGGCCTTCACTTTGTGGGCTCCGTTCTAAAGATGGGTGCGGGTCCCAGTGGTAGGACCTGCACCCGTCAGACACTGGGGGCATTCCCAAGATGTCTGAGGTGAGACAACCCCTTTAAAGGGGTTGTCTCATCATGGACAATGGGGGCATATCACTAGGATATGCCCCCATTGTCTTATAGGTGGGGCCCCCGCTCCGATTCATTTCTATGGGGCCAACGGAAATAGCCGCTATTTTCGCCAGCCCCATAAAAAGTGAATGGAGGGCGGCTGCGCATGCGCAGTGCACCCTCCTTCACTTGCGGGGCTCCGTTCTTGATATAGGTGCGGGTCCCAGTGGTGGGACCCGCACCTATAAGACAATGGGGGAATAACCTAGCGATATGCCCCCATTGTCCATGGTAAGACAACCCCTTTAAAGGGGTTACCTCACCTTAGAGGTCTTGGGCATATCGCTAGGATGTGCCCCCAATGTCTGATAGGTGCAGGTCCTATCACTGGGACCCCCACCTATCTTTAGAATGGAGACCACAAAGTGAAGGCCCGCTCAGCTATTTTTGGCAGTCCCATTGAAATTAATGGGATATGCCCCATTGTCCATGATGAGACAACCCCTTTAAGGCTACTCCTACCCCTTTAAAGCATCCACCTCCCTAATCTCCTGCTCTGTATGCCGCCATCGAAGACCTGAAAACCCATCTAGAACTATGACTTTTCACAGCTGAGGGAAGGAGTAGCCAGGGAATATGCTGGTGACCGGGAAATCTTTGTTTCGTGGCATGATAAAGAAGCATTGCCCACTGAAAGATTCAGACCTCCATTCTTACTGATTTCCGCCACTTCAGGACTGTGCGCTGGCTCCCATTGCTCTATCTGCCAGTCCCTACCTTGTTTTCTTTCAGCTGGAACATGGACATGGTCACCCATGCCAATTATTGGCTTCAGCAGTGACATGTCCCTAAGCGTATCCATATATTACACAGATATAATGGCCACTGTGTACTGTAATTCCCCTGTAATTTCCCCTGAGGGGGCGCTGCAGGAGAACTGAACACTTGCTGGCCCTGTTCACTTACAGATTTAAGGTGGAGATACATATTAGATAAATGTCAATTTTGGAGAGACTAGATGACCTTCTAATGTGTATGAAGGCACCATGTTTTTAAAGGGGTTGTCTCATCTCGCTAGGATATGCCCCCCCCCCCCAATGTCTGATAAGTACGGGTCCCACCTTTGGAACCTGGACCTATACTTAGAACTGAGCCCAAAAAATAAAGGAGGGCACACCGCACATGCACAACCGCCCTCTATTCATTCCTATGGGAGCGCCAAAAATAGCCAAGCGCTGGCTTAGCTATATTTGCCAGCCCCATAGAAGTGAATGAAGTGGTGGACGAGCTCGCGGGGAGGGCCTCCCATTCATTTTAATGGGACTGCCAAAAACAACTGAGAGGGCCTTCACTTTGTGGGCTCCGTTGTAAAGATGGGTGCGGGTCCCAGTGGTAGGACCTGCACCCGTCAGACACTGGGGGCATTCCCAAGATGTCTGAGGTGAGATAACCCCTTTAAAGGGGTTGTCTCATCATGGACAATGGGGGCATATCACTAGGATATGCCCCCATTGTCTTATAGGTGGGGCCCCCGCTCCGATTCATTTCTATGGGGCCAACGGAAATAGCCGCTATTTTCGCCAGCCCCATAAAAAGTGAATGGAGGGCGGCTGCGCATGCGCAGTGCACCCTCCTTCACTTGCGGGGCTCCGTTCTTGATATAGGTGCGGGTCCCAGTGGTGGGACCCGCACCTATAAGACAATGCTGGAATAACCTAGCGATATGCCCCCATTGTCCATGGTAAGACAACCCCTTTAAAGGGGTTATCTCACCTTAGAGGTCTTGGGCATATCGCTAGGATGTGCCCCCAATGTCTGATAGGTGCAGGTCCTATCACTGGAACCCCCACCTATCTTTAGAATGGAGACCACAAAGTGAAGGCCCGATCAGCTATTTTTGGCAGTCCCATTGAAATGAATGGGATATGCCCCCATTGTCCATGATGAGACAACCCCTTTAAGGCTACTTTCACACTGTCGGCAGGAATTCACACCACCTGCCAGAGCTCTCTGGATCTGGCATTGACTGATGGTACCAGAATGCCCGTCGGCCTCACTGACTATAATGGGATCCAGCGAAAATCCAGTCACTAGCTGGCAAATACGCTGGGATTCAGCCAGACAAATACCGCTGCAAATACCGATTCCTGGCATTGCCTGCTGCACAGAACACCTGGCCGCAGGTCTGAAAGACACCAAACTTGATGTAAGGGGAGATTAGGATCAGACAGATAGATTTCAGCTGCCCAATCCTTCTCAGGGAGATAATTGTCTGCCAAAGGTGCCTGACCTTTTCCCAAATAAGACAAATGCATTTCTTGGTCAAGTGTGCATTTGTATGGAGAGTCAAGAGAGATAGCTGTTGGCCAAATGAACGGTCAGACGACGGCTATCTAATATATATGGTGAGCCACACACTGACCATCGAGGGACCCAGCAGAAAACATCTCTGACCAGCTATTAGTCTATAAAAGCCACTGTTTAAAGCAGACAAACCCTGTTAAGACTGGGTGGCCACAAACCTCCATCCCAGAGGACTACTGGCATCCAAGATGAGGAACACAATTTCCTTCTAATAAACCTGATTAGAGAATGAACACGCGGACACCTACAGACACTGTGCAGACGTTGGTACGGTACAATGAGCTACGCACTAGTTCACCTGGTAGTTCCCCTTGAGGATTTCTAATACCACCACCATAAGGCTGACTGAGTGCTAACGACACATGAATGGAAAGGTGGACATTAAGTTTCTCAGAAAAATTATTTTCCTATTTAACGTTCTAGGGAAATTACGCTTTAAGCCTCACAAGACGAAATACGACACCCAATACCTGGCCCGTTTAGTGAACTTTTATTTTCATGCTTTGCTTAGTAAATCTCCCATGCATGGCTTGTACACAGAAACGACCTCACAAACTGAGCAGCGTTAGGATAGTACACGATTTTTAAAAACAGGACAGATTTTTTAGGAAAAAAACTGTGCTACTCCTGTCCATTGCTTCTGACTGATATTACACCTGCAGACGGGGATGGTGACGATTTTTGAATGACAGAAGCCCTTCTTTCAAAATCCTGGACAACCCTATCATACACACTAGAGCAGTGTCAGCCGCAGGCAGGACCAATAGGCTATCGTGGGTGAATGCAGTAGGTGTCCGTGAGAAAGAGGGATTGAGCATGTTGGATTTCAGCATGTCTGATCCTGTGTTCATACAGCAAAAACCTGCCGCGTAAAAAAACTGTGCCAGATATGTCAGCTGTGAGAAACGCTGCCAAAAACGTGCAAAAGCCGTTGTCTATTTCAGCCCTTCCCTATTAACTTCAATGGGGAACGCAGCTAAAATCTGCTTCAAAGAAGTAACATGCCACATCGTGTGTACAGGGTGGCGTCTCTGCCATTGAAGTCAATGGAAACCTGTTGCTGGTGTTGTGATTGTGGATTATGCTGCAGAAAATGGAATCCAATGCAGACTTTTGTCATGTGAACATACCCTTAAACTGCCACCATAGGTGTCCTACACCAAGCAGAGAGAACTGGTGCATCTTAGGAATAATAGCAGCTGCTAGCTATTGAGTGTGAATGGGAGCACCATTAGTTTGAGGGGCTTTCACACTAGCGTTATTCTTTTCCGGTATTGAAATCCGGTAAAGGGTCTCAATACCGGAAAAAAACTATTCTGTTTTGTCCCAATGCATTCTGAATGGAAAGCAATCTGTTCAGTATGCTTTAGGACAGGGGTAGGCAACCTTCGGCACTCCAGCTGTTGTGAAACTACAACTCCCAGCATGCATACTTGCTCTGCTCTTCTCAGAACTCTCAAAGAAATGAATGGAGCATGCTGGGAATTGTAGTTTCACAACAGCTGGAGTGCCGAAGGTTGCTGATCCCTGCTTTAGGATGTCTTCCATTCCGTCCCTTGTACTGTATTTGACCAGACAAAATACCTCAGCTTGCTGCTGTATTTTTTCAGCCAAAATTCTGGACCACTACTGCACTTGCCATTGAAATGTATTAATGCCGGATCCGGTACCAAGTGTTCCGGAAATTGCTGCATTGCCAGATCCGGTTTTCCAGTCTGCGCATGCGCAGTTCTTTCTAGCTTAAAAAAAAAAAAAATGTAACACTGGATGAGTTATTCCAGAAAGATTTCAATGAATAAGTCTAACGGATCCGTATCCGGATCTGAAAAAATTAATAAAAAATATCCGTTTGCATATGGATTTCCGGATCCGGCAGGCAGTTCCACAACACAAGTGTGAAAGTACCCTTATTCACACAAGGGCATTCCGGACATCAGTATCACCCACGCCTCACAGGACGATCATGGGTTTACCTGACCATAACTGATCGTATTATAGATGCCCATGATGCTGTGGGTTCGGGTCACTTGCACCTGCAGTCAGGTCCATGACAGGCGCACAAAATACGGACAGATAATACGTCCCTCATATTCCCACGTGTTACTAAGATAGAAGCTTTTCTAAAGGTCATCTTTGAAAGTCTCTGCCTCAGGCACATGGTAGTCACATAACTGGAGCCTTACTTTCTGTAATTATCAGTAATTGGGATAGGAAATAATCGTGGATGACACGGGTGTGCCTGCATGTAATTGCGTGTGAATGAATGGCCGACATCACCATGTGTCATAGAAATATGAAGCAATGGGAGAGTCTGCTGTCAAAAGTGATTGCGTACCGCAGAAAAAGAACTTGGTGTAAAGTCAAATGATGACGTATAGTAACTGAAATAGTAAAACATATGACTAGAGAAAGTGCAGAGAATTGTACCATTCATACTAATTACTGCCCTCTGACTAAACGTTAGGCCTCATGCACGATTGTGTCCGTATTTTGGTCTGCAAACCACAGACACCTTCCGTGTGCAATACGCATTTTTCTCAATCCCATCACTGGAAATGCATTTTCTCGTTGCCAATAAAGAAAAGCACAGGACATTTTCTATCATTATTAGAACACACACACGGATGCGGGCGGTACACAGATGACATCCATGTGCTGTCCGATTTTTATTTATTTTTGTGGACCCATAGCATTGAATGATCAAACACATTTGTCAAGAAAAGGGCATTTTATTTTTATTTCTAATCACAAAATTCTTGGGAATTTTTTTGCCACTTTATAAATTAAATAGAATTATTACACTTCAATAGGAGTCAGCACAAAGTCTTAAAACTTCTAAATGGTAGAGTAAACTAATCTCAGTTTACAATCCTGCTGCACAGAGAAGCACTCCTGTGCAGGGTAGTCTCATGATAATGGTAGGTGGAGGACTGGAGTGATAAAATGACCATTCTATTACTTTCTTCATTGCGGTAAACTTACAGGGGATATATAGATATATATACACACACACAGTCAGGTCCATAAATATTGGGACATCGACACAATTCTAACATGTTTGGCTCTATACACCACCACAATGGATTTGAAATGAAACGAACAAGATGTGCTCTAACTGCAGACTGTCAGCTTTAATTTGGGGGTATTTACATCCAAATCAGGTGAACGGTGTAGGAATTACAACAGTTTGCATATGTGCCTCCCACTTGTTAAGGAACCAACAGTAATGGGACATAATAATAATCATAAATCAAGCTTTCACTTTTTAATACTCGGTTGAAAATCCTTCGCAGTCAATTACAGCCTGAAGTCTGGAACGCATAGACATCACCAGACGCTGGGTTTCATCCCTGGTGGTGCTCTGCCAGACCTCTACTGCAACTGTCTTCGGTTCCTGCTTGTTCTTGGGGCATTTTCCCTTCAGTTTTGGCTTCAGCAAGTGAAATGCATGCTCAATCGGATTCAGGTCAGGTGATTGACTTCGCCATTGCCTAACATTCCACTTCTTTCCCTTAAAAAGCTCTTTGGCTGCTTTTGCAGTACAGGGAGTGCAGAATTATTAGGCAAATGAGTATTTTGACCACATCATCCTCTTTATGCATGTTGTCTTACTCCAAGCTGTATAGGCTCGAAAGCCTACTACCAATTAAGCATATTAGGTGATGTGCATCTCTGTAATGAGAAGGGGTGTGGTCTAATGACATCAACACCCTATATCAGGTGTGCATAATTATTAGGCAACTTCCTTTCCTTTGGCAAAATGGGTCAAAAGAAGGACTTGACAGGCTCAGAAAAGTCAGAAATAGTGAGATATCTTGCAGAGGGATGCAGCACTCTTAAAATTGCAAAGCTTCTGAAGCGTGATCATCGAACAATCAAGCGTTTCATTCAAAATAGTCAACAGGGTCGCAAGAAGCATGTGGAAAAACCAAGGCGCAAAATAACTGCCCATGAACTGAGAAAAAGTCAAGCGTGCAGCTGCCAAGATGCCACTTGCCACCAGTTTGGCCATATTTCAGAGCTGCAACATCACTGGAGTGCCCAAAAGCACAAGGTGTGCAATACTCAGAGACATGGCCAAGGTAAGAAAGGCTGAAAGACGACCACCACTGAACAAGACACACAAGCTGAAACGTCAAGACTGGGCCAAGAAATATCTCAAGACTGATTTTTCTAAGGTTTTATGGACTGATGAAATGAGAGTGAGTCTTGATGGGCCAGATGGATGGGCCCGTGGCTGGATTGGTAAAAGGCAGAGAGCTCCAGTCCGACTCAGACGCCAGCAAGGTGGAGGTGGAGTACTGGTTTGGGCTGGTATCATCAAAGATGAGCTTGTGGGGCCTTTTCGGGTTGAGGATGGAGTCAAGCTCAACTCCCAGTCCTACTGCCAGTTTCTGGAAGACACCTTCTTCAAGCAGTGGTACAGGAAGAAGTCTGCATCCTTCAGGAAAAACATGATTTTCATGCAGGACAATGCTCCATCACACGCGTCCAAGTACTCCACAGCATGGCTGGCAAGAAAGGGTATAAAAGAAGAAAATCTAATGACATGGCCTCCTTGTTCACCTGATCTGAACCCCATTGAGAACCTGTGGTCCATCATCAAATGTGAGATTTACAAGGAGGGAAAACAGTACACCTCTCTGAACAGTGTCTGGGAGGCTGTGGTTGCTGCTGCACGCAATGTTGATGGTGAACAGATCAAAACACTGACAGAATCCATGGATGGCAGGCTTTTGAGTGTCCTTGCAAAGAAAGGTGGCTATATTGGTCACTGATTTGTTTTTGTTTTGTTTTTGAATGTCAGAAATGTATATTTGTGAATGTTGAAATGTTATATTGGTTTCACTGGTAAAAATAAATAATTGAAATGGGTATATATTTGTTTTTTGTTAAGTTGCCTAATAATTATGCACAGTAATAGTCACCTGCACACACAGATATCCCCCTAAAATAGCTAAAACTAAAAACAAACTAAAAACTACTTCCAAAAATATTCAGCTTTGATATTAATGAGTTTTTTGGGTTCATTGAGAACATGGTTGTTGTTCAATAATAAAATGAATCCTCAAAAATACAACTTGCCTAATAATTCTGCACTCCCTGTATGCTTTGGGTCATTGTCCATCTGCACTGTGAAGCGCCGTCCAATGAGTTCTGTAGCATTTGGCTGAATATGAGCAGATAATATTGCCCGAAACACTTCAGAATTCATCCTGCTGCTTTTCTCAGCAGTCACATCATCAATAAATACAAGAGAACCAGTTCCATTGGCAGCCATACATGCCCACGCCATGACACTACCACCACCATGATTCACTGATGAGGTGGTATGCTTAGGATCATGAGCAGTTCCTTTCCTTCTCCATACTCTTCTCTTCCATCACTCTGGTACAAGTTGATCTTGGTCTCATCTGTCCATGGGATGTTGTTGCAGAACTGTGAAGGCTTTTTTAGATGTCGTTTGGCAAACTTTAATCTGGCCTTCCTGTTTTTGAGGCTCCCCAATGGTTTACATCTTCTAGTGAACCCTCTGTATTCACTCTGGTGAAGTCTTCTCTTGATTGTTGACTTTGACACACATACACCTACCTCCTGGAGAGTGTTCTTGATCTGGCCAACTGTTGTGAAGGGTGTTTTCTTCAACAGGGAAATAATTCTTCGGTCATCCACCACAGTTGTTTTCCGTGGTCTTCCGGGTCTTTTGGTGTTGCTGAGCTCACCAGTGCATTCCTTCTTTTTAATAATGTTCCAAACAGTTGTTTTTGCCACGCCTAATGTTTTTGCTAGCTCTCTGATGGGTTTGGTTTGTTTTGTTTTT
The DNA here is from genome assembly GCF_014858855.1 of Bufo gargarizans. Lineage (NCBI taxonomy): Eukaryota > Metazoa > Chordata > Amphibia > Anura > Bufonidae > Bufo > Bufo gargarizans. The sequence goes on from NC_058083.1 coordinate 481,131,325, forward strand.
TAATCCTAATGATGGCTTGCTTCACTGATAGTGACAGCTCTTTGGAACTCATCCTGAGAGTTGACAGCAACAGATTCCAAATGCAAATAGCACACTTTAAATGAACTCTGGACCTTTTATCTGCTCACTGTAATTGTGATAATGAGGGAATAGCACACACCTGGCCATGGAACAGCTGAGAAGCCAATTGTCCCATTACTTTTGGTTCCTTAACAAGTGGGAGGCAGATATGCAAATCTCAAGAAGGAAAAGTTGTGTAATTATGGAAATCACAGGACTGAAATAAAGAAAAAGGAAACAAAATATTCAAAACATCAATTTATTCAGTATCAAGTATGAGAGCCATGCGCAGAAATACACACACTTACATGCCTTCGCATGCTATCAATGAGGTTAATAATGGATGTCTGAGGAATGTTCTGCCATGCTGAATGCACTTGGGCACGCAAATCATCAAGATTCGCTGCTGGTAGATCCCTTTGCAATTGCCGACCAATGAAGCCCCACATGTGCTTGATGAGAGACAAGTCTGGAGACGCTGCAGGCCAATGCAGCACGTTTAGGTCATGCAGACTGCTCACAGAAACACAAGCTACATGCGACATGGCATTGCGGTGTTGAAAAGCATCTCCTGGGAAACTTTGGAGAAATGGCCGAACCACTGGTTCCACGAATAAATCAATGTAATAGTGAACTGTTATCATACTAGAAATTAAGACTAGAGGGGTCAGGCTACTTCACATTATGTCACCGCACACCATAATCCCAGAGTGACGTTCTCTTATGAAGGACTCTCCATAGTGTTGCACATGTGGTCTTTAGACCAATCTTTGGCTATCATTGCATCCAAGACAAAAACAAGATTCATGGCTGTAGAGGATAGACCTCTATTCCAGCCTCCATTGCGGTCTTGCCTTGAACCATGATAGCCTTTGAGAGCAGCGGTGTGAGGTCAGTGGAACACCTGTAACTGGACTTCTGGCTCGTAGCCCAGTGACTGGCAAACACCTTCTAATGGTTTGTGCAGACCCTGTTTGCTGCCCTAGTCTTATAATGTGACATCCAATTTCACTTGCAGTACACTGAAATTGGAAGATCCTGCCATGCAGGTGTTCACCTCTTCGCACCTCTTGCTGCCATTTAAGTTCGTCATTATTCTCCCAACCACTGGGACATGCAGGGTTGACCAGTGCTGACATCTCGGCCTAGGTGTGTAGCGAAATGCCTGAGTAATAAACCAAGGTCTCTCAGTTCAATGATTCTGTCCCCTCTCAGTTTGCGACAAGTGGTGATAACTGGCTTGTTGATGAACAGAAGGCATCACACAATCATCCATAAGGACTTGTTCAGATTTTTGTAGCTTCATGAGGCTAAAAAACTTTGCTTTTCATCTGGCTTTTATGCCCCTCTCACATGCCACAGATTGGAGCTAGGTGCTTGAAATATTTGATCAACTGTAGATTTTAGCAACACCTGCTAGCGCCTCAATTTGCATAACCTTACGGCTTGTCCTTCTTGGCATTACAATTTAAACGTTGAGGAGTGTATCCATCTATACACACATTGTAAATACACTGGTTCAGCAATATATTTAAGACCAAGGGGGGATCAGAAATAAAATACTGTAGGTTCCTTCACGGCACTGAATCCAGCAATTACGTTTTGTCACACTGCTGTATCCATAACTTCTATCCCTGGGGCCTCCTTGAATACCTTCTCAATTTAACTGAAATAGGAATGTTAAGCTAAAGCAGATGTCAAACCAGATGCACAGAAATCTCTAGTGTTCCAAGTCATGAATTTAAAGGGGCATTCCAATCTTCTATGACAGACCAGCAGAGATAATAAAGAATATGTGGTTAGTGTTGTCACAGGATAGAAACGTGCACAGTGACGTGACAGCATAAGGGTGACAGACACAGTACCAACAAAGGAACAACAAAGTCAATGACGTTACAAGCACAGGAAACATGCACAGAATGATATCACACAGTGATGTCACAGTACATGGATAACAGACACAGTGATGTCACAGTACAGGGACAACAGACACAGTGATGTCACAGTACAGGGATAACAGACACATTGATGTCACAGTACAGGGACAACAGACACAGTGATGTCACAGTACAGGGATAACAGACACAGTGATGTCACAGTACAGGGATAACAGACACAGTGATGTCACAGTACAGGGACAACAGACACAGTGATGTCACAGTACAGGGACAACAGACACAGTGATGTCACAGTACAGGGACAACAGACACAGTGATGTCACAGTACAGGGACAACAGACACAGTGATGTCACAGTACAGGGATAACAGACACAGTGATGTCACAGTACAGGGACAACAGACACAGTGATGTCACAGTACAGGGATAACAGACACAGTGATGTCACAGTACAGGGACAACAGACACAGTGATGTCACAGTACAGGGACAACAGACACAGTGATGTAACAGTACAGGGATAACAGACACAGTGATGTAACAGTACAGAGATAACAGACACAGTGATGTAACAGTACAGGGATAACAGACACAGTGATGTAACAGTACAGGGATAACAGACACAGTGATGTCACAGTACAGGGACAACAGACACAGTGATGTCACAGTACAGGGACAACAGACACAGTGATGTCACAGTACAGGGACAACAGACACAGTGATGTCACAGTACAGGGACAACAGACACAGTGATGTCACAGTACAGGGACAACAGACACAGTGATGTCACAGTACAGGGATAACAGACACAGTGATGTCACAGTACAGGGATAATAGACACAGTGATGTCACAGTACAGGGATAATAGACACAGTGATGTCACAGTACAGGGATAATAGACACAGTGATGTCACAGTACAGGGATAACAGACACAGTGATGTCACAGTACAGGGATAACAGACACAGTGATGTCACCGTACATGGATAATATAAAGACCAGTTGCCCATAAGCAGAAAAACAAGAGGCGTGCTGCACTAGGATATTCCAAATTATTCTTTAATTTAAAACAATAAAAATAAGATAAAAGCAAGAACTAACATAGAAACAGGAGCGACGCGTTTCGGCGAGGGTCCATGACCTTCCTCAGGCTAATAAGTGATTGCAGGTCACGGTACTAGATATTCTGGTGGAAACCGCAAATTACAATCAAATTACAATCAAGCAGCAGCAATCCATGAACTTCCGACAGATCTCATCTCAGAGGCCTAATTTTAATATGACCTCAGATCAGACCAGCATGTTAATAAAACCCTTATTCAGACACTCAGATCAGACCCCCAATGTTAAGACCCCCAATAAGACCTCAGATCAGACTGGCATATTAATAAGACCCCTATTCAGACACTCAGAACTGACCCCCAGTTTTAAGACCCCCATTCAGACCACAGATCGGACAAAATAAATCAACTTCCCTATTCTGCTCCGGACGCCACCACTCAGGGGACCTAGCTCCTGCTCTTCTGGCTTTTCCTGCCGCATGCTGTGCTGGTAACCGATGACCTCACGCTGTGTGCAGTCACAGCACAGCGAGTGGCTGAGGAAGACTAGGAAGCGGTAAGTACAGAGCCTGAGCAGCACTGCATTCACCGCTTCCCGGCCCTCCTGTATTAATGAGTGCTTTCATAATGGAAGTGCTCATTAGTATTCGCCCCATAAGACGCACTGCGATTTTCTACTCACTTTGGGAGGGAAAAAAAGTGCATCTTATAGGTCAAAAACATACACCGTGATGTCACAGTACATGGATAATATGCACAGTGATGTCACAGTACACCTCTTGACCACACCGTATTACACTGCGATGCAGTATATAAAAAGCTGCCTGCATTTTTCCTGCGTGTGGGAGTAATCTGGAAATATTTGGTGACATTTAAAGACGGTTTTCTAAACTTGTTTTCCTTAAAACTTGCTAAAACTAGTAAATTATTACTGTGATGTTTTAACAGAAATGAAATTGCAACAAAGAAATATAGCCGTGACAGTCAATTATTTTAGGGAGTTTTACTTTGCAAACAAGTCCATCACTGATGGAGACCCCCATCCCATCATACTGAAATGCCATGCCCATGTTCACATCCTTTTTTTTTTTCATTATAGCAATGCATTCAAAAGAGGAAAATGAATCAACTCTGCAAAAGATCTTGATCAAAAACGCCCTAACATTTTTTGTTTACAGCTCAGACGGACTTATGTGGCTTCTTGGTAACAGAGAACATTAATATGAATGAAGGATCAGACTACACATGGTTTATTTGTAGTCTGTTACCGTGGAGACTCACAGATCTGAACAGGAGTCAAAGGCACAAAACACTAGGACATTTGTAATCAAGAATATTTGCAAAGTTGCTTAATTTTTCATTTTAGAGGTGTTTGAGCAAGTATGAAAAACTACCACCCTCATCTTCCACCCTGTGGCAGATCTGTTTTTATTTTTAAGTTGCCTCATTGGTAAGGGAACAAGGGGCGTGGTTAGTATCACGTGATCTGCTGATGTCAGGGCACATCTCACCGCCCTAATGCATAATAGGACAGCGGTCACATGACAAACCGGGAAGTTAGATGCAAACCTGGGGGATAAGAGACTGCAAATAAAGTATATAATGGATCTGGCTATAAGGAGGATGTTTATAGGCCCAAATAAACCGAAAGATCTCATTTTGCAGGGATTTGAGAGCAAACACAAACAGATTAGGAAAAAGTAACTGCATTCTAGAAGACTAGAGGTCCTGTTTTACAAAATCCTGCTGGCAAACAGCCTGAGCAACTTTGTTTCCTTCTTTATTGGTATCCTTACTTAAGTTTAAAGGGTTTAGTTTATTCCTTGTTTACAATATTCTATAAATCCCTTTAAAATGTTTAAATGACTAAAGTATTTTCCCATATCCAGAACGCTTTAGTGATTCTCATCCTAGACGAGCACACGACTATGCCAACCTCAGTACACGAATACCCATGTTCCGTGTTGTTTTATAGCACTGCTACTATTTACTTGAGCATGTTTACTTATGCAAGCTTACGAGTAACTGGCATGGCTGATGCCTGCCTGCCATCTATGCAGATTGTGGAGGAGTATATTTTATGGTATAATAAAGAATAAACAATCGCTAGATTAAAGGGGTTTTCCAGGATTTTAACATTAATGACCTATCCTCAAGATAGGTCATCAATATCAGATCGTCGGAGGTCCAACACCCGGAACCCCCACCGATCAGCAGGTTGACGAGAAGGCTGCGCTCCAGTCTTCTCTGCAATGTTTACCTGCTCGCCGTCGACATCGCAGCAGGGAGCAGTGTAATTACAAGATGCTGTCCCATTCACATCTATGGGACGGCTCTGTAGTATACACTAGAATAGGAAGGAGCTGTCCCATTGAAATGAATGGTACGGCTTGTAATTACAGTGCTCACCGCTGCGATGTCAATGGCGAGCAGGTAAACAATGAAGGGAAGGATGGGCTGGCACGGAGCATGGCCTTCCCTTCAACCAGCTGATCGGCACGAGTGCCAGGTGTCGGACCCCGCCGATCTGATATTGATCATCTTTAACATTGCCAAGATCGATCAGTCATGGACTCCATTGAAAGTCAATGGCGGGCGGATCCATTTTCTATTGTGGCAGAGAAAACAGATCCGTCCTCATTGACTTGCATTGGGGGTCATGCTGGATCCGTCTTGCTCCGTATCCCAGGATGGAAAGCAAACTACAAGATGTTGCGGTTTGCTCTCCGGTATGGGAACGCAAATAAATGGAACGGAATGCATTTCGGAGCACTCCGTTCTGTTCAGTTTTGTGCCCATTTTTCCAGTATTGAGGCCCTATGACGGATCTCAATACCGGAAAATTAAACGCTAGTGTGACAGTAGCCTTAAAGTAGCACTTCCACAAAAATCTTGCATTGTCTGACCTGTTAGAAAGGTGCATGATGTAAACTGTAGTGAATGTAATCTTCTCATCAGTGACCGTATTTGTGAGCTATCCCCTACCTACTGATCCTCAGCTGTGTCATGTGACCAACTCTCTGATCTCCATCTGAGACAGGACAGGAAGTCATTTAGGTCTCTACTCATTTCTATGAGATCGACATTGAGGCCCCCATAGAGAAACTGATTTCCTATCCACACATAAGATTCCGTGTTATTTGAAAAGTCTGATTGCTGGTCACATGACACAGCTGAGGATCAGAAGGGAGGGGATAGCTCCCAAATAAAGACCATGGTAAGTAGATTAAATTCACTACAGATTACATCACGTACCTTCCTAACAGGTCAGAGAATAACATTTTTGGAGGGCTTCTTTAATAACAATCGGTCACTGATATGGCTTGAGTATTTCAAGAACGAGAAGCAGGCTTAATTGATGGCTAAATGTTCAATTACAGCCTTTGAACAGAGTGTATTAAGAGATGTCTATTACAAGCAGCTTCCAGCAATAATTACTAATCGGGACACTACAGGATAAATCCATAACTACAAGGCGTACAACAAATGACAAGTAATTACGGTGCTATATAATAATCTTGTAATTACAGTTCTCCGATTCACACATCAACAAATGACATGCCGGCATCAAGCTATGGGGGTTTGCTGTGCTTTAGGCCGTGACCACGCATCTAGTCTCAGATGTTCCAAATCTTAATTTTACTTCTACAGGTCCTTCTAAAAAAATTTGCATATTGAAAAAGTTCATTATTTTCTGTAATGTACTGATAAACATTAGACTTTCATATATTTTAGATTCATTACACACCAACTGAAGTAGTTCAAGCCTTTTATTGTTTTAATATTGATGATTTTGGCATACAGCTCATGAAAACCCCAAATTCCTATCTAAAAAAATTTGCATATTTCATCCGACCAATAAAAGAAAAGTGTTTTTAATTAAAAAAAGTCAACCTTCAAATAATGATGTTCAGTTATGCACTCAATACTTGGTCGGGAATCCTTTTGCAGAAATGACTGCTTCAATGCGGCGTGGCATGGAGGCAATCAGCCTGTGGCACTGCTGAGGTGTTATGGAGGCCCAGGATGCTTCGATAGCGGCCTTAAGCTCATCCAGAGTGTTGGGTCTTGCGTCTCTCAACTTTCTCTTCCCAATGTCCCACAGATTCTCTATGGGGTTCAGGTCAGGAGAGTTGGCAGGCCAATTGAGCCCAGTAATACCATGGTCAGTAAACCATTTACCAGTGGTTTTGGCACTGTGAGCAGGTGCCAGGTCGTGCTGAAAAATGACATCTTCATCTCCATAAAGCTTTTCAGCAGATGGAAGCATGAAGTGCTCCAAAATCTCCTGATAGCTAGCTGCATTGACCCTGCCCTTGATAAAACACAGTGGACCAACACCAGCAGCTGACATGGCACCCCAGACCATCACTGACTGTGGGTACTTGACACTGGACTTCAGGCATTTTGGCATTTCCCTCTCCCCAGTCTTCCTCCAGACTCTGGCACCTTGATTTCCGAATGACATGCAAAATTTGCTTTCATCCGAAAAAAGCACTTTGGACCACTGAGCAACAGTCCAGTGCTGCTTCTCTGTAGCCCAGGTCAGGCGCTTCTGCCGCTGTTTCTGGGGAATGCGGCACCTGTAGCCCATTTCCTGCACACGCCTGTACACGGTGGCTCTGGATGTTTCTACTCCAGACTCAGTCCACTGCTTCCGCAGGTCCCCCAAGGTCTGGAATCGGTCCTTCTCCACAATCTTCCTCAGGGTCCGGTCACCTCTTCTCGTTGTGCAGCGTTTTCTGCCACACTTTTTCCTTCCCACAGACTTCCCACTGAGGTGCCTTGATACAGCACAGCTTAAGGCCGCTATTGAAGCATCCTGGGCCTCCATAACACCTCAGCAGTGCCACAGGCTGATTGCCTCCATGCCACGCCGCATTGAAGCAGTCATTTCTGCAAAAGGATTCCCGACCAAGTATTGAGTGCAGAACTGAACATAATTATTTGAAGGTTGACTTTTTTTGTATTAAAAACACTTTTCTTTTATTGGTCGGATGAAATATGCAAATTTTTTTAGATAGTAAATTTGGGTTTTCATGAGCTGTATGCCAAAATCATCAATATTAAAACAATAAAAGGCTTGAACTACTTCAGTTGGTGTGTAATGAATCTAAAATATATGAAAGTCTAATGTTTATCAGTACATTACAGAAAATAATGAACTTTATCACAATATGCTAATTTTTTTAGAAGGACCTGTATTTCTGAGAAAGAATCCTTCTATTTCTTAAAGGCCAATGGCAGGCGGGGAGGAGGCTCCCTAGCATCGTGGGTGACGTTAGAAGCAGCAGTGGCGGTGCGGGGACCAAGAGCGGCGCGGGGAGCGAGGTAAGTATATTCAACGCCACGGCATATGGGAAGGCATTACGCACAACTCCCATAGGCTTAAAGGGCATCTGTCAGCGGATATGTACCTATGACACTGGCTGACCTGTTACATGTGCACTTGGCAGCTGAAGGAGTCTTTGTTGGTCCCATGGTCATATGTGCCCGCATTGTGAAGGTGAATCCACTGGTGGGTCCTTAGTCCCCAATCACTGAAAAAATGCCACATGGCCCAGCAGACCAGACTGCACTACAAAGACAACATACAGCATCTCAACTGGCCTATGTGTCCATATAAAACCTGGCTAGATTATTTAAAGGGGTTTTCTGAGACATAGAGAGGAGAGGTCATCAATATCAGATTGGGGTCCTACACCCAGCACCCACACTGATCAGCTGTCAGCACCAGGAACTATACAGTGGACAGAGCTAGAAACAGAAGGCTCTGTTCATGTGTAGCGGCTATGCCAGAGATTGGGAGCTAACATGCAGTACACTGGTGCCAGAAACAACTGGTTGGTAGGGTGCTAGGTGTCAGACCCCCATAGATCTGATGACAAATCCTGAGGAAAGGTCATCAATATGTATGCCCTGGAAAACCCTTTAACAAACTACCCAGTGTGTTATCATAGATGCATCGGATGGCTTAGATGACGTCTAGGCACGACAACAGGCCAGCTAGTAATTCCCGGTGACCTGCCTTCTCAACATCGTTGCCGGAGGGCCATCATCAATCATCTTGCTGCTGCCTGCCGCTGTGCGAGCATGTGTTCCTGGCTAACAAGGCTAAGAGGACCTAAATCCAAGGCAAGAGCCAGCCTGTATGATACTGACAGAATAGCCTGAGACACACGCTTGGCAGCAAGTTACTAAGAAAAAAAAGTGTGTTTTAGGGACTTGTGACTGAGGGTCAGGTAATATTTTTACGCAGCTGTACAGTGGACTCCCAGTATGAATTTTACTGGTGGGTCCTAGGCACCCCACTCCGACACTGGCTTCTGCCCCCTAGATTTAGTGATTTAACCTAAATACTCAAAAAGTCCTACATGTCGTTATTACACATCAAAAGCTAGGCAAACTTTAAGAGATCCTACCTTCAAAAAACATCCTGCAGCACACACATTAGACGGCCCTGAATTTTAAAGAGCTATCAAGACACAAGACCGTTTTTACTCTCCATGAATCTCCATCCAAGATCAGCACTTCCTAAATATTCCGGATTACGCAGAAAGTTTTTGACAGATTCTGGACCAAAAAGGATTGATGTTCATCACATGTGCCCAAGTAAAAAAATTCACTTAATGCAAATTACACCCTATGCTAACAAAAAGAACATACGTGCATTATAAATGAGAGAGGTGAATAAAGGACGCAAGAACGAAATTAATATTCCATAAAGAAAAAAAAATTCACCCCAGATAAACCCGGCCCTATAAACATGGTTCAGAAGACAGCTCTGGGCATAGAGCTCACTTGTACCCTGTAGAAAGAGCCTCAGTGTTTTCCATCAGACGGACTCTGCCAGCGCTGGCCTTTTTCCACTTTAACAGAGAAACGTCCAAGTCAAAGTATAACGAGGGGACTCATAGCACGCTGCAAAGCCTCCTCGTTTTAGGCAAATCTCTGCTCCTTTCATCAGTACATGGTGGAAAGACTTGTCTAGCTTATACAGAGTTGGTCAGACGTGTATTCAGTATCTGTGTGCCGCACTGTATGTATGTAACAAACCAGCTCAGGCTCAGACCTGAGCAAACACCAACTTTCTTCGGAGATACCTGTAGTATCACTGAACAGCCTAGATAGCATCAAATGCTGCAGGAAAATCATGTGTGCTCCAAATTGTTGAAGTAATAAAAGTGCCGCAATTATTTTGTCCATCTGCTATGAAGGCCGTAGCCAAAAGTTATCCAAACCCACCAACTTCAGCTGGCTACCCTATACTGTATGTAAGGGGCCTCGCACCATTCCCCCAACATCATCTGAGTTTAAACACTTAGGGGGTCATTTATAAGTTTAAACACTTAGGGGGTCATTTATTTTTGTTTTTACACCACTTTTTGGTGTATTTTTGTTGCAGATTTTGTTGCATGGGTTAGGTCATTCAGTACTGCTGTGATGTACAGGAAATGTTAAGTCCATCGGTGATGCAGGATAAGTGGCAGTGCTTCTTGCTCAACTTCAAGAAGTGCGCGCCGCTCCGGCCGGTAGCTGGCGTGCGCGTGAAGGAGCCTGTTGGTATGGATTCCGGAGCATGGAGTGTGACGTCACAGCGATCCTACGGCAAGTTTTGGTCCTTGGAACTTACTGTAGGATCGTTGTGACATCACACTCCACGCTCCGGAATCCCATACCAACAGGCTACTTCGCGCGCACGCCAGCTACCGGCCGGAGCGGCGCGCACTTCTTGAAGTTGAGCAAGAAGCACTGCCACTTATCCTGCATCACCGATGGACTTAACATTTCCTGTACATCACAGCAGTATTGAATTACCTTTTCATCGGAACAGGTACTTTCTATTACCCTCCGCTCAACATTTTTCCTTTATCCCAGCGCAGGTACCGCAATCAATTTGATACATTTATGCATGTTTAATTGGATCGGGGCAGCCGAGATCCTTTTAGGTACTTAGCAGCGGCTCTGTATACTACTTGCTTACAGAGTTAGGAAAGTGACCCACTGACAGCGCAGGTACAACCATATTATACTTGTAGTTTAAACCATGTTGTATGGCCGGCAGCACTAAGCGCTAAATTTATGTAGAGGCCTGCACCTCTACAAAACGTTTGCGCATTCGCCGCCAGCGCAAGGGGATTAAGACCGGCGTCTAAATGGCCAGTCTTAATAAATGACCCCCGCCTAATTCTATTCTCCGGGAGGATAAGCCGGTAGAGATATCTGGCAGCCGCTATGAGAACACCGACATGTTCGTTCGCGCTCAGCATGCATGTGTACGAAGAGGTTTATTTATTTTACTCACTTACTGTATATATCAGTATGTCTTTGGAGTATACTTACGTCGCTCCCAGTCCCCGCACCGCCGCTTGTCGGAGGGGAGCAGCCAACGGCAGGCAGGGATGGAGACAAGCCTCCCTAACATCGGGGGAGACGCTAGGGAGGCTCGTCTCCGTCCCTGCCTGCTATTGGCTGCTCTCCCCCCGACACCAGATGTTTTCATCCGTGTACAGGGAGAAGCAGCAGGACCAGCAGTGGCGTAGGGAGCGAGGAGCGGGGTAAGTATATTCCCTGTGAGGGGCCCGGCACATGTGGGGGCTTTTTATAACCCCTTTAAGAGGAATAACTGCTGGACAAACGAACGTTCAGTACAACAGCTAGCGAAGGTGGACGGGCATTTTCAACCTAAAACTGTAGGTTCACAGTTTGTGAAGTTCCATAAACATTGAGAAATTGTTTGAAACTAAAGATCAACCATAAAGGGGTGGCGCAGTTTGATGATACTGATGAGCTATCCTTAGGATAGGACATCAATATCAGATTGGCAGGGGTCAGACTCCCAGGACCCCCCCCCCCCCCAATCAGCTGTTTGAAGGGGTTGCGGTGCTCATGCAGGTGTCGCTTGTAGTGGCGGTGCAGTGTCACTGCAGTGGCTCATCCCATTCAAGTAAATGGGACGAGCAGTTGCAGCTACAATCTAAACGGCGCGCAGCTAAACAGTGAAGAGGACGCAGCACTTGCACGAGCACCGCGACACCTTCAAACAGCTGACCGGCGGGGGTGTCGGGAGTTAGTTATCATTTTATTCCCGGATTACCTATCCTGTGGATAAATGTTGTTGAATGACCAACTCAAAATTCTTTATTTTAAGTAAAAATTCCAAAACAGATGTTTTAGCTACTCAGCACCTAAACGCTCTCATTACATTTCTGCCGCCCTCTGTACTATTCCGCAGAATGTGTGTCTGATACTTGAAAATATGTGTGACTGAACCTCCTGTGGTTTGTCAGAATTTACTTAGGCTAGGGCTGAACGGGAATTATTTTCTCATGTAATTTCAGAATTTCCCCATAGAGAAAAAAAGTCATGTTACCCGATAGAGAATAATAGTAAAAAGCAATAAATAATTGCTGCTTCCTTCTCGGTATACAATGAGCTTCCTCATCTACACTGAAGACTCATAAAGCTTGCGGCACAGGACTTGTGAATACAAGACATTCTTTAAAACTATCCTCCCAAGAAAGCTGCCAACATCTAAGGCTACTTTCACACTGGCATTCTTTGTGGATCCATCATGGCTCTGCAAAAACAGTTCCATTACAATAATACAACCGCATACATACATGAACGGATCTGGTTTTATTATGTCTTACATAGCCAAGATGGATCCGTCATGAACTCCATTGAAAGTCAATGGGGGACGGATCCGTTTTCTATTGTGTCAGATTGCGTCAGAGAAAACGGATCCATCCCCATTGACTTACATTGTGTGTCAGGATGGATCCGTCTCGCTCCGCATGCCAGGACGGACAGAAAAACGCTGCAGGAGGCGTTTTGGTGTCCGCCTCCAGAGCGGAGTGGAGACTGATCGGAGGCAAACTGATGCATTCTCAGCGGATCCTTTTCCATTCAGAATGCATTAGAATGCAAACTGATCCGTTTTGGACCGCTTGTGAGAGCCCTGAACGGATCTCAGAAATGGAAAGCCAAAACGTCTAGTGTGAAAGTAGCCTAAAACACTACAAGGTGGTGTACAAGAGGACAAAGGAATGCCTCAATGCAAATGTCCAACATCCGGCACCTCCATCCATATAGCACGGCGCTGTAATTAGTAACATAATACAGTAACTTACTGAATCCTCTGGGGGTCTCTGGATCTTTCCCCAATCAACAGAAGGGCCTTTCTCTTGCAAGAACCGATGAAACAACTCCTGGAAGCCTTCCAAGTCTTTCTTGGTATGCTGAAGGATAGAAAACATATGCTTATCATCTGAGCCATGTATACAACGGCTGAAGCATAACGTGAATAAAAGGTGACCCTATTACTATTTAGATCAAACTTCGCCAGCAGATGAAGTACAGAACTCTAACACAATCCCTCAAAACCCCCTAAATATACAGTAGGCCCTAAAGTGGTCATTGTCCTTCTGAGAGAACTGGGTGACAACCAACAGTCCTTTTCTTTAGTCCTAACCAGCAGATGGGTCTATTTATGCATTGAGGGGATACATAATAGCATGACTGGTCAAGGTTACCACTCAAATTGGGCGACAACCTATGGGTGAGCTAAAATAGAAGCCATATTGGTACATAGTGGTAGCCAACCAGCTTTTGAAGAAAGAGATACAATAAAACTGTGGGAAAAAAAATTCTTAAAGGGGTTGTCTAAATTTTCTATTATTTTTTCAGAAATTGCTTACAATGGTATAAAAGAAGTAATACAGACTTTATTAATCCTCTGCCTCTAGCCATTTACTATGTGGACATGTTATGTCCATGATTGACTGCCAATCACTGACTCACTGCTATTCTTTCCATCAAAATGTTGGACGCCACAGATGAACCAGAAGGAATCCATTATAAGTCAATAGGTCCTATCGGGCTATGCCAGGCTTGAGCGGAGTTGGCACATCACAGGAGCAGTGATGTGCTATGCAGAGCTCCTGCCTGCGCCTCCTCCACTTGCTACACATCAGTGCGGGAGACCATCTACTGATGTGCTATGCAGAGCTTTTAGCAAACTGAGCAGGCAGGTGCTCTGCACAGCACATCGCTGCTCCTGCCTGTGCCAACTCCGCTCAAGCCTGGCATAGCACATCCAACGTGTATGTCAGGCTTTAGCAGAGTGGATCTGGCACAGGTATGAGCAGCGATGTCAGCTCCTGCCTATACATCGCTCACTGCAGCCCCACAGGGGAATTCGTACACCACTGACATGTCAGTGTTGCCTTAGTGTACGGATTCCAAAGCACTATAGACGCCTGAACGTCAGGTGCCCATTGCATAAATAAAAAGATTCCAAAGCACTATAGACGCCTGAACGTCAGGTGCCCATTGCAAAAATAAAAAGATTCCAAAGCACTATAGACGCCTGAACGTCAGGTGCCCATTGCAAAAATAAAAAGACTCCAAAGCACTATAGATGCCTGAACGTCAGGTGCCCATTGCAAAAATAAAAAGATTCCAAAGCACTATAGATGCCTGAACGTCAGGTGCCCATTGCATAAATAAAAAGTGAAAAAATGAATACTACAAAAATAAATTTTACAGTATTTAGAATAGTTTTTAATAATGTTATACTTTAATGGGGTACGATGAGGTTCCAGCACTTTTGACGGCAGGAAAAACACAACGACAGAGCAATAGTGCACAGTTCTTGCCATCCAAAAAAAAATCAGAAGGAAACCAGACGGGCTCCTTTAAAGGGAACGTGTCATCAGGCAGCATGAAATTCCGACAAATTTCATGACAGAGAGCTATGCTTTATTCTGAAACGCTGCGGTCTTTCAGAGAAATCAGTTAAAAAAACGAGAAGAGGGGAAAGTCTGGACATGGGGAGAAGGGCTCAAAGTGCCCGGACGCTTACCCCTGCACCCGGCTCTTTTTTTTTTAAACGATAGTTTTCTCTGAAATGCTGCAGTGTTTGATCTAGCTGGCAGAAAGGTGAATGAAGCAATTCAGACAAGAAAGCTATGCGACGTAAAAGTCTACTAAAGTGTCTGAAGTTAAAGATTAACCAGGAAGCTGATGACCACGAGAACAGAGCTTTCACTACACTTGAACTCATGTTTATTGCCTCAATCACGTTTGCTCGGGTAAGTAAAACATATCTGCAATCCATTATGAATAATAAGAGATGACAGCTGGTTACATCATTACTATACAGTGTATAATAAAGCAATGGCGTGCCCAGGGGCGCTATAAGGGAAGTCACAAAATGCATCATTTCCTGTCCTCATATTTTTTTGCAACCTCTCTCACGCTGGGCAGATTTCAGTTTCCCTATGACTATGGATGTTATAGTTCTAATGTCCACTTACTGCTAGAAAACACAGTAAAAGCATGTGGAGCTGCCAAGAAGGGCACTGCTGCAGTGATAGGTTAGGGCTACATGGCATCGATATCTATTCGTAATCAAATTGTAGCATTACCATGACTCCCGTAATGTTTTTACATGGGGGAAAAGGCACAAGCAGTCCTTTGATTGGGATATACTAGTTGGAAGGGAATTGATAGATTTGCATAAAAACTTGTAACAATAGACTGTATTTCCTTAAAGGGAATCTGTCACCGCATACCTTGAAATTAAACTTTCCCCATATTCAGATGTTTGCTTGTCAGCATATTTCAGTGCTGTTGGTTCCATCTTCATATGTGCCCCCAATTCGGAGAAAAAAGCTTTTTAAGGCCACCTGTCGGCAGATTTGTACCTATAACACTGGCTGACCCGTTACATGTGCGCTTGGGAGCTGAAGACATCTGTGTTGGTCCCATGTTCATATGTGCCCGCATTTCTGAGAATATATGCAAATGAGCCTCTTGGAGCAACGGGGGCGTTGCTGTTACACCTAGAGGCTCTGTTGTCTCTGCAACTGCAGCGCCCTCTGCACTTTGACAGGGACAGGCAGTGAAAACATCATCACACTTGCCTCTGTCAATCAAAGTGGAGAGGGCACGTCAGTTGCAGAGAGAGCAGAGCCTCTAGGTGTAACGGCAACGCCCCCCGTTGCTCCTAGAGGCTCATTTCCATATAATAAAACATCATTTTTCTCTGCAATGCCGGCACATATGAACATGGGACCAACACAGATGCCTTCAGCTTCCAAGCGCACATCTAACCCAGCCAGTTTCAAAGATATAAATCTGCTGACAGATGCAATTTAAGTTTATTCTAATGAGCCCCTTGGTCAACGATGGCGTTGCACGAGACTCCATCATTCACGGCCAGGCCCCCACTGCTTTGACCGACGGGGCCAGGCAGCAAAAAGTACTCATGTCTGGCCCAGAAAACTCAAGGGAGTGAGTTCAGCGCGCACACAGTACATGACTGGAGATCGCCAGGTGTAATGTCAAGGTATGTGGTGACACATGGTATATTCACACATGACATATTTGATAGGGCTCATTTTGTCAGGAAGCGCAAGGATTTCTGAAAGTCCCATTCAGATGAACAAGACAGTTGCAGATTTCTGCAACAAATCTGATACACAATAATAAGGAACTTTGTGAAATCATTAAAAATGATGTGCAAATGGGTTACCTGCAGTAAGTCTAAACACTTACTAATATATTGTCTGTACTAGAGATGCCCCGGTAAGCCATGATCATATTCCTGTTGTGTAACCTCTCATACAGTGAACATGTGGTTATTTCTCATCTACAATCCCTGAGATACATGATCATCGCAGATCACATACCTCTTATCTCCACTGGTCCCTGACTTACCCCCAATCTCCCTGTCTTTTGAGATCACATTTCTCATACTGGGCAGCAGAACTGTTTCTCAGTAGCAGATCTGTGTTCAGTGTGGTGACAGATAGTAATTGCAGCACTATCTTATGCCGTGTAATAAATACATGCAGGCGGCTGTAATTATAGACAGGGCATTTAAGAGGAATCATGGGAACTGAAGTCGTTTACATGGTTATTCTGCCAACTGCAAGCCCTAGTAGCATCTAAACAAAGGTGCAACACAGAGCTGGGCAGGATAATGAAAATGAAAGAGACAAACTTCTGATCTATGGTGGCATTACCTGGTGAGCATCCTGGGTACATAAAGTTAATTTTCTATAGTTTTCATCAGCTCATATAACTCCATAACTATGCAAGTTTTCCATCTCGTAAAGCCCATTTTTGGCTAATAAACCTGCTCTATACCTAAAGAGGGAAAAACAAGTTTTTACTGGAGGATAAGTACCTCTAATTCCGACTCAGGTGCTGTAGACAGGATTTTCTCCAGGTCCACCTTCATGGCTTCCTCCAGCTCCAGTCTGATGGCTTCTTGGAACTGAGCCATCCCTCCACCAGACATTGCTTTGCTTATATCTGAAATAAAGAAAAAATATATATATCAGTTGTTGCAAAAGGAAAAGCCTCAGTGATAAAGTGTGTTTGTAGCACTTGACAATCTCTGAAACAATAGATGCCCAGGGGACAATAAACCTTTCCACTACCCACCGATTATCCGCTAGTCTCCGGTGAACATATACCAAGTGTGTTTACAAAGGCTAAAGTCCTGGTTTACTCTGTTCACTACAGTCTGTCCCTCCAAAACTGCTGACAGTGCTAGGTAAGGGCCAAGGACCGCAGGGCAAACATACCTTTTGCCACTTTGGCGTCAGCAACAAGCTTTGTCTGTGCCAGATCCATTGCCCAACTGACACCAGAGGCGCCAGATGCAACCCTCCGACTGATAACGGGGCCTGTTGGGTTCCGCTGAAATGTCTCTCTGTTTTGATGGGAAATTTTTTTGCTGAATGTAGCGCAGAATCTGTCTCCGACGCCAATGTGAACGTAGCCTCACCAGAAACGAGCGGACAACTAACAATATTAGAAGGCTGAAGTAATACTGCTCTATTTTAGGGTTTGCACTGAATTAAACGGGTTGTCCAGACTACAAGCCTGACTTGGAGAAGGAGCCAACAGACATTAAAACTGCAATTTTAACAAATATGAGGAGACAGAATGATTAGCAGCACACTGGGGGATACTTTAAGGTACTGTGGTTGGTTTAATATGTGTTTTCCAGGTGACCGGTTCCCTTTAAGCTGTAAGTTTCACCATTTTCTAGCTTTAACCTTAAATTTGTCAGACCAATGGACCATGTCCACGTCCACAACCATGAGCGCTTTTCAAAACTAGCGAGGGGTGAGAAAATTTATCCTGCGCAAATATGGAGGACCGTCATTTTTATTAAGCTACAAAACGGTCATAAAACGCTTCATGAATTCTTCCCAACGTGCACAGTAAGAGAAGAATCATCATATGTCTCAGAAGACGTTCATGTTGTCTTGCCCTTCTCACGGCTCTAAGATAAGACTGATCTCTGGCCAGGAAACAACGGAAAACTAAAGATGTCTCAAGAGATGCTTCCTATTGACAGCTACAGAAGGTGCTACACGAGCCTGCAACTTCACAGCCAAGAACAGCACAGGCTGCGGGTTACTAAAATGCACAGTGCACTACCATTGTGTGAACGGGAACTCACCAAGCCCCGGGCTGGTTATCTTAAAGACAAATCCACCCAAGACACTACGGCTCGCCTTTAGTAATGTGAGTGCACCTAGATTTTGGCGCAACTTGTGGCAAAGTGTGGTGTAATTTGGTGCATGTAGGTTTAGAGAAATTATCTGCACCCAGGGGCAGGGCTTAAATGGGTTGTCCCATGAAAAATATCCTGCAGTTTTCAAACCAGCACTTGGATCTGAATCATTTTGTAATGGCATCTAATTAAACATTTTGTATAGCCAGTGAGCGCCACCTGCAGTTTGTTCTCTTGCTTATTTCTCTGTCCATCTCGCTGAGGTCGACACACATGCTCAGTTCTATCCTTCAATTGCCTTCTGAGCTAAAACAGGGAGAGAGCTGGAGCAAAAAGGACACACCCCTTGTGCTTCCAGCTTAACCCCTTCACGACTGCTATCTGTGAACATACGTGCCTATGCCCTGTGCAGTTAGCACGTATATATACACATGCAATCTAGTAGGAGCAGGTTGGGTACCCGGCTGCCCTCTCCTGTGCTGGGTGCATAGATTCTGGAAGTGGCCGAGCCGGCCCGGCGGTGGTGTGACCGCCAGGTGTCTCAGGGTCAAAGCAGAGCAACAGGGTCTTGGCAGACCCTGATCAGCTCTAGTGTGCCATGCTCCCATGGGGGGCTGCTGTGGATGTCCCAGTTACAGTGAAATAGTGCAAAATAAAAAACATTAAGCGTCAGTGCCCCCCTAGAGGTGTTGTAATGACTTCTTGGAGGACCATATTATGTGCCAGAAATAAACAAAAATAATAAGTGGAAAAAAAAATATAATTAAAAATGCTAATACATAATTAATGTAAAAAAAAATAAAACTATATATTCCCTTTAAAGTAAGTCTGATGGCCATGCAAACCCACCTTCGTGGCCTCCCAATCACTGATAAGGTGGCAAATTTTAATATTTTTTCATATACAGGAACAGAACAATTAGTGCACAATGGGAATAGGAACCTATTCCGGCCAATGCATCATGTTTATAGTAAATGGTCATAAGACTGAGACAAGTCAGAGCTGGGTCACACACGAGCTGATGTGAAAAACAGGAAATCTACCCTATCCAGCCGTGTAGAATAATAGTGCTCTTCAGGTTGCACTTATAAACATGACATACCATTCTATACAGCCTGAGAAACAAATGCTCATCTTTCTTGCAAATGCGAAACGCGTACATGATGATCGGCATTGACCGAGCATTGACTGCAGGGGATTCTGCGTGTGTGAGGCGGGGGGAGGTCATCGTCTTTTCTTTATAAAGCAGTGTAAAAATGTGATACATATGCAAATTAACCTGAGATGAGACCAGTATGTGAGATGAGTCAGGGACAGGACTTATCTCAGGGTAATTTGCATATGTATCAAATCGGTTTTTTTTTACACAATAAAAGCACACAGAGCTATGGGGACTGGATATTGCGGACGTGCTAGCGGCCATCTAGCAGCCCATGTCCTCAGCTCTATACACAAAATCCCGGTGACAGGTTCCTTAAAGGCATTTCAGAAACAGCGCCACATCTTTCCAAGGGTTGTATCTGGTATTACAATTTATCTATCATCTTCAAGAGACTGGGGCAGAGTTACAATACCGGACACAGCCCATAGACCGGTTTGGCCCTATTTTTGATAGAAAGTAGCCATGTTTTACCAATCCTGTATAACGCTGCTCCTTTAAAAGAGTGCTCAAGCCCCTCACAGATTCCAAATCTGACAAAACTTCAGGCCATTGTCATTACTGACAGTATCTATGAAACATCACAAGATCACTTGAATGGCAACTCCGCTGTTTTGGCCAGCCGCCATTACTAAACTCCCGACCCCAGCATAGCCTTCTGCTTCCAGCTCTGTAAAATGAATAGCTTCCGGCACCAGATCGTGAGTCAATGGAGCTGCTCAGCCATTCATAGCGACATCAAGTATTAACCACTGTACGTGTAGCATATGCTTCCTGAATGATGGGCAGGGCTGGAACGCATGTGGATTGAGGTTGTTCGTTGCCTCAAGGGATTCTTCTTCAGATTTGGAAGGCATGCTTGACTCCTCTTCCTTTTTGTTGCAGACAGAGAACATTGGGAAATACCCAGGGACTCGCTTAGGACACAAGCATACATTCAGCATAAAAAAAAAAAAAAGTCCTTGGGGCAAAGAACAACCTCAATCCACACGCATTCCAGCCCCGTGCATCACTCAGGAGGCGAATGCTACATATGAAACTCCCCCCCCCCCCCCCCCCCCCCGTTCATTCTTCAGTAATCTTCAGAATTTACAGCCAGTCTGATGGTTGCATCTTGGCAGCAGCTCTTGCAACCCTTCAGGGACTAGAGAGTTTTATAGTAAGGGGTTTTATTAATTAATAAACTTGTTTAGTTATGACATAATAGAAGCCGCTTGGTAATAAGAACCCGATTTCTGCTGTGCATTGCTTTCCAGCAACATCATGATGTTTATATGCTGGAGGCCAGGAATACATCCAAGGACACGTGGATTCAATTATTACGCTCTCACATTCAACAAGTGTTTTACAAGGGACCAGATCCCTCACTTTAATTGCTTTCAGGGCCTCTTCACTTCTTGGTACCATCCTACGCACACTCCTCAAGCAGCACACAAATGTGAAGAGGAGAAGGAAGCGAGGAACCATAAGTGGTGCCAGCGGTGGACAGGTAACAGCCACCCTACACTATGGCCATTATGTGCCAGTTAAAGGGCTTGTCTGAGACTTAATTGTATAGGTCATCAATATCTGATCCCAACTCCCAGCACCTCCACTGATCAGCTACTGGAAGTGGTCGTGGCATTCAGGCAGGAGCTGTAGCCTTCTCCTCGGCTGTTGACATCACATCCATTGAACGGAACTGAGCTGCAATACCAAGCAAGGCTGTTATATAATGTACAGGACTGTGCTTGGTATAATATGAAGAGGTTGCACTACTTGCACGAGCCATGGCCCCTTCAAACATCTGACTGAGAGGGTTGCTGGGACCCCACCGAACAGATATTGATGACCTATCCTCATCAGTGTCTGTACAAACGTTTGTTTCCAGTAACTGGACCAACCATTGGCCAGTGTTAAAGGGCCTATAGATGCAGCTCAGGGGCATATACCCCGTTAGAGATCTACGTCTAAGGAAAGGATGCTCAACCTGCAGCCCTCCAGCTGTTGTAAAACTATGACCCCCATCATGCCCTTCTGTAGGCTGACAGCTGTAGGCTATCCGTGCATGCTGGGAGCTGTAGTTTTGCAACAGCTAGAAGGTTGGAGGTTGGGCATCCCTGGTCTAAGACGTCTCATCCAGCCAATCCCTACCTTGCGCTGTACCGATGAGGGGCAAGGACCCAAAAAGAGGGCTGTCTAGAGAGGCATGTATCTGATTTGAGAGGTGTAAGTCGACTTGCTGACATCTTGTCCCTTAGAAGCATTGTTTTTAGAGGATAATACAAAGCATGTACTGTATACAAAGTGCCTACTGGTCCATGATGACACCTTAGATCGAGATGATTGTTGAAAAGATCTTTTGTTTCGTTATGTATTTGCACAGTTCTGAAATATAGCATGTGATCTGTAAGTGGGCGCCATCATTCATTTCCATACAGAAGTCTTTTACTTCCACATAAACCAGATACAAGGAAGCGCGTGATTGCTATCTATTAGTGCTGTCATCAGTCTCAGCCCACAGATAAAATAGCGTCTGCATACTTACCACAAACCTACACCTTTAAGCTGATCGGGCCGGCAGACCTAGTCTAACCACTTTTCTTGGGAATTCCTGTGACATTCACCATTAGGGAATTACAGCATTTCTAGCCAATATCAGCACATGACAAACCGTCAATTCAAGATCTGCCTGCCGGAACACTATGTAAGTGTAATGCACATGTGTCTGGTTCAGGACGGTAAAGCCCCCGGAGTGGCGAGAGGCCCAGAATGTAACAAGAGATGGGCTATGTGCACTTCTACGCAGGCACACTTTATTTGACTTTGCAGCAGTTTAATGGAGAACAGATACATCATTCTGTGCTTGAGAGATGGCGGAGAGAGGAGAAACCAGACAGACAACCGCAAGATAATAAAAAGAACTGAAAACAATGGATAGGAGTTTCCGAGTTATAAACAGTATATAGTAGAATGAATTCACTGAAGCATAGCAAAGCCATAGCTCCCTGCATCCTACCGACGACTAAGATAACAGTGAAGTGATAGGGGCATAAAAGTAAAAATCATAACCTACTGGTCAATAACCCTCAACTGACAGGTACCTATACTTCTAATCTCTGGTTAAGGGGGTCATTCAGATGGCTGTATGCTGTCCGCAAAAATGCGGATCCGTTTTTTGCAGACAGTTCAGAATGTCTGTCAAAAAACGGATTGCATTCCGTTTTTTTGCTGATCCATAGACTTCAATAGGGCCATGTCCTGATTTTCACCGACAAGTATAGAACATGTTTCATTTTTTTGCTGAGCCGTGCAATGGAAGAAAAGGAACCCATAGAAGTGAATGGGACAGCATCTAATCTACATAAAAAAAAAAAACGGATCCGCATTTTTTCGGACAGCTTACAGCCGTCTGAATGAGCCCTTAGCAGCTATCATGTTCCAGATTTAAGGTGGTTATTTACTACTATAGGGGTACAAGGCTTTTCAAGCTTACCGTCTGTGCCCATACCTGTGTTTAGTTTGATTTTGTCCATAGCCTCAAGATAAGCCATCAATGTCTGATCGGCAGGGTTCGGACACCCCACGTCGCTACCAATCGGCTGTTCAGAGTTGTGTTGGTGCTGGAACCACGTGACTCCATCCATTTTGTAGTGCACGGACCTGGTGACTGCAGAGCGCTCCTATTCACTTCAAGTAACCGACTCTGACCACTACACAGTTCAGATGGTGGAGCTACTGCAGAACAGCTGATCGGGGGGGTGTCGGATCCCTGCCAATCAGACAGGACAGGCCATCACGTGTACAGTCCTGGACAACCCCTTTATGGACAAGAATTACAGCAATATAGGAAGAGGCTGTTCTTTTCCCGCGGTAAAGCTGGTCCACGGACCTGTCTGTCCAGCCAAACAAGCAATTATCTATGGAGGCTGGGCGATCACTACTTGTCTTGGAGAAACAAAGGGTTAGCCAGAGATTGCCATCGCATCCAACAGGGTGTTCTCAGCCAAGTCTAAATCTCCAACCTATTTCATGAACTGAGACTGGGAATCCCTTGCTCTAGGGGTCGGCGGGTCCAACCACCATTTATTGATAGGAAATCCTTTTAAATCATGATCGCCCTTTTGGAGCTTTTCAGCCACTTCTCTTACCATATGCTGCATGTTGTGGACTGCTAGCAACTGGAGAGTGCTGGCCTCATTATTCCATATTTTTAATCTATTTTTTTACATTAACAAAAGATAAAAAAAAAAAAACATTTCGGTACATTGTTTCTCTCTCGTCTGGATGCTGTTATCTAAGCTGCCAACAATTTAGGACTTTTTCTCAAACTATTTTCTTCCTATGAAAGAGACAGACATTCACGCAGCCAGAGACAGGCAGCTGTTATTGATGCAGCTCTGGTGTAAGCGGAGGAATAATGTCAGCGTCTGCTCTTACAAGCACTGCTGGCATCCTGCATTAAGTACGTGGTTTTTTTTTCTTATTATTCCAAATTATAAGATGCAAAAATAAGTCTAAGAGACAGGCCTACTGATCCTACTCTCCATAATCAGCTAGGTGATACAGTACCATGCTGCAGGCCACAAGCCCCCAACCACTTATAGGTTGTCAGCCACATTCAACCTGAAGCACAAATATGAAAACATTTGCTGATAAATATTTCAGTGTGACATTTAACACTAGAATCATACCATCAAAACTGGCAAATTTAGGATAAGGGCTCTTGCACACGAACGTATTTTCTTCCTGTGTCTTTTTTTTGCGGACCGTATACAGAACCATTTATTTCAATGGGTCTGCAAAAAAAAACGGAAGTTACTCCGTGTGCATTCCATTTCCGTATGTCCATATTTCCGTTTCGCTAAAAAAATAGAACATGTCCTATTATTGTCCGCGTTACGGACAAGGATAGTACTGTTCTTTTAGGGGCCAGCTGTTCCGTTCCGCAAAATACACAGACACATCCGTATTTTTTTGCGGACCGCAAAATACATACGGTCATGTGCATGAGCCCTAAGTCTACAACAATGTCAATTTCCAGTACATATGGTCATAGCTCAGGACTCCATGGTGAGTCACACAGCAAGGCACTGGTTGGGGACCACTGCTGTAGGGTAATGAGCCATTCATTCTTTCGATCAACTAGTATGGCCGCTCATGCTCAACCGGCAGTACACTGCCCAATGACTGACAGGTGTTCCCCTACAGCAGTGATGCTCAACCTGCAGGCCTCCAGCTGTTGCAAAACTACAACTCCCAGCATGGCTGGACAGCTTACAGCTATTAGGCCATGCTGGGAGTTGTAGTTTTGCAACAGCTGGAGGGCGGCAAGTTGAGCATCCCTGCCCTACAGAAACAGGTAAGACTTGAATGCTTGCACTGTGGGCCTGTGTCTTCTGCTGTCAATCAAGCCTCTTGGAGGAGAGACCTTAGGCTGGATTCCCAACATGTTTCTGACACATACGCACAGCATCATTAATGCCCATCATGCTGTGAGTTCAGGTCAGTAAACCCGCAGTTGGCCAAGACACAACATAAATCCGGCCTTAGCGTGAGCGTCAAAGGGGTTGTCTATTTTAGAAACAAAATGGCACTGTGTAATGCTTACTTTACCCTGTGGTGGCGCTGCTGAGAAATTGAAGACTAAATGGATGTCATCTGTGTGCTGTCCACATGCATGTGTCCATTCCACAGATTAAAGAACAAGAATAGCCATTTCTAGTAATTGGAGTATTTTGTGGATCCATGTTTTGTTGACTGCAATATGGAGAAGGTTGTGTGCATGAGGCCTAAAAGGTAACTAAACCTTGTTTAAAAAAAAAAAAAACATACAAAAAGGGTAGAAGAGCTGCCTCTACCCTTCATATTTTATCGGCTGTGCTGGGCTTTTTGAGCGTGTAGAGTGCAAATCGCATATACGGTACTTTCTATGGATCTGTACTTCACACCCACAAAAAAAGCAGAAGGGGCAGGGCACTCTGAGCAATTTACTAACCCCTTCCTGGTTTTATTTTTAGTTTTTATAAAGGCTTAGTTCCCCATGTATTCAGGCTTTGTTACTGCACCTAATCATTGTCTGAACCCAATTTATAGAATTATAAGATGCAAATCACAACCTCGCACAAGTAACAGGACAGTGAATCTCCACCACTTTCTAACTACTTGACTCTATTACATACACCTTTGATAGACAACAAACATACTTCTGAGGGACCTCAAAAACAATCCATAGTCCGAGCAAGCAGCCAGACAATTTGTCTGCAAGGAAGTTATATTGGAGAAATGTTTTGTAATCCAAACACATGGGTAATACATGAAGTAAGCATGAACAGAAATGCTAGGAAAGAAAGACCACTCAAAGAAGGACCCTTTGTGTCAGGAAAGACAGGAATTTCCATGGAATTATCTAGCTATTAAATAACACATCTTCATATGACTTTCTATTTTTAAACATATCCCTTGTCAAAGGAAAAATCTCACAATGGAATGAAGTCGGGTATGGATCGCCACAGGGAGAAGAGGGAAAACGTGAGCAATTTTTTTGCTTTAGCCTTTTGTTTTCTGCCAGGAACCATTCTGATTTTAATACTACAAAATACACACAAAACAGAGATTAAAAAGCTAAGCGTTCGCCTCCTTTCAAATAAGTGACCTTGCCACTGATAACAACACTACATTATGGCATATCGGTTTTTCAAAGAGATCCCATGGAATTCTGATGGATCACACTGACTTAAAAGTAGGGTCTATCATGGTTCAGAAATTGGGAAAAACATTTGGCTCTTCCTACTATTAGCGCTCTTCCCTTTTCGTTGGGAATGCCGATATGTTTACAGTGGTCACAGTGTACTCTGAAGTGCTCTTTTTGCTGTCAAAATTACAGAAACACCAATGGAAACCTGAGAGACAGCTCCTTCAAGGTTAATGGGATTCATTTGAAGATGGATCCTTCAGGGTGCTGCCACACTAGGTTTTTTACCAGCGTTTTTTTGACTTGTAAAAAATACCATGAAATCCACACTTTTTGGGAAGTATTTTTAGTTTTGACTTTTTTTTTAGTTATACATACCTGTCTACATCTATAAAACACCACACCGTGAGCATGTTGTGATTTCAAAAATGTCAAGGGAGCTTTTTGTAAAAAGATGTAGTGTGAAACCACCATTATAGCTGACATGTCTTCTCATGCAATGGAAGCCATTAGGGGTGCACCAAAATTCCGGCGGCCGAAAATGGGCCTAATCCATTTCGGCCGATATTGGTACATATCGGCAGAAAATAGCGGGGAGGGACTGGGAGGAGGAGTTGGGGGCCGGTGCGTTCACTGTTCTCCGGCCCCCAGCTCCAGTAGTTATAAAATGTGTACAATTAATAAGGATTCTATTCATGAGGCCCCCTCTGCAGTAGAACATTCAATATAGCCACATCCTACTCACAGGGCTGTTATCTTAATGCTGGCCGGCCGGGCAGACGAGCGGCAACGTCACGACTGACGTCATGTGCCCGGCCTACTTTCTGAATGAAGGAGGCGGCGCAGGCATGTGACGTCAGTAGTGACGCTGCCGCTCCTCTGCCCGGCCGGCCAGCATTAAGATGACAGCCCTGTGAGTAGGATGTGGCTATATTGAATGTTCTACTGCAGAGGGGGCCTCATAAATAGAATCCTTATTAATTGTACACATTTTATAACTAGTCTGTACTGGAGCGGCAATGGGGGGGGGGGGGTGTCTGTGGATGGCACTGTTATGGGGTGGGTGGGGGTCTGTGGATGGCACTGTTATGAGGTGGGGGGGTCTGTGGATGGCACTGTTATGGGGTGGGGGGTCTGTGGATGGCACTGTTATGGGGTGGGTGGAGGTCTGTGGATGGCACTGTTATGAGGTGGGGGGGGTCTGTGGATGGCACTGTTATGAGGTGGGGGGTCTGTGGATGGCACTGTTATGGGGTGGGGGGGGTCTGTGGATGGCACTGTTATGGGGTGGGTGGGGGTCTGTGGATGGCACTGTTAAGGGGTGGGGGGTCTGTGGATGGCACTGTTATGGGGTGGGTGGGGGTCTGTGGATGGCACTGTTATGGGGTGGGGGGTCTGTGGATGGCACTGTTATGGGGTGGGTGGAGGTCTGTGGATGGCACTGTTATGAGGTGGGGGGGTCTGTGGATGGCACTGTTATGAGGTGGGGGGTCTGTGGATGGCACTGTTATGGGGTGGGGGGGGTCTGTGGATGGCACTGTTATGGGGTGGGTGGGGGTCTGTGGATGGCACTGTTAAGGGGTGGGTGGGGGTCTGTGGATGGCACTGTTATGGGGTGGGTGGGGGTCTGTGGATGGCACTGTTATGGGGTGGGGGGTCTGTGGATGGCACTGTTATGGGGTGGGTGGGGGTCTGTGGATGGCACTGTTATGGGGTGGGGGGGTCTGTGGGTGGCACTGTTATGGGGTGGGTGGGGGGTCTGTGGAATGCACTGTTATGGGGTGGGTGGGGGTCTGTGGATGGCACTGTTATGGGGTGGGGGGTCTGTGGATGGCACTGTTATGGGGTGGGGGGTCTGTGGATGGCACTGTTATGGGGTGGGGGGTCTGTGGATGGCACTGTTATGGGGTGGGTGGGGGTCTGTGGATGGCACTGTTATGGGGTGGGTGGGGGTCTGTGGATGGCACTGTTATGAGGTGGGGGGGTCTGTGGATGGCACTGTTATGAGGTGGGGGGTCTGAGGATGGCACTGTTATGGGGTGGGGGGGTCTGTGGATGGCACTGTTATGGGGTGGGGGGTCTGTGGATGGCACTGTTATGGGGTGGGTGGGGGTCTGTGGATGGCACTGTTATGAGGTGGGGGGTCTGTGGATGGCACTGTTATAAATATCATTTAAAAAAAAAGTATTTTAAAAGTATTTGGGCAAAAAGGCAGTTTCGGTTTTCGGTCAAGGGCATCCTGAATTTTCGGTTTCGGACCAGAATTTTCATTTCGGTGCACCCCTAGAAGCCATGACATTAGTGTGAACAAAGCCTAAAGTTGTCCATACACATTATGCTTCTGTGGACCGAAACCGCCAAGAACAGGAGGTTTGACTAACACACTAATGTGTGTTTGGGTCAGCTACCAACTCTCCCCCAACAGATGATGTCAGGGGAGACAAGGATTGGGAGAAATTAATATTTTCACCTGATCCTTTTGTTCTCCAGTGAGATAAGCTTCCACCAGAAACGGTCTGGCAGAGGCTTTCTCCGCTCTCCTCGTAGCATACACAGACACATTTAGCCAGGAGGGAGACAGGAGAGATAGCTGGCAACCAATCGTCCATTCGGCCCACAGCTAGTGAATTTGTATGAGAAGCTTAAAGGGGTTGTGAAAGAATGGGGGTGGCCAATCTCCCCACTTGGCCAGACATGTAAAGGAAAGATGACTTACCTGCTTCTCGGCGCTGGCTCCCTGCTCCTTCTCCTCCAGGCCTGCAGTGCTTCACTGGGTTCCTCAAATGTTAACATCTGGTTTGACTAGACCAATATGTCCTGTAACCATATATCATAACATAAGTGGAGCCAGTCACCACCATGGCCAGTGATTGGCTGCGGCAATGTCAAACCAGATCTTGACATCCAGAGAGCCTCGGCAGAGTATCGGAGGCCTGAAGGAGAAGGAGCTGGCGCCGGGAACGGGCAAATCATCTTTCCTTTATAGGTCCGGCCAAGTGGGGGCGGGTTGCAATAAAAAAAAATCTTGCAAAAACCCTTTAAAGGCTTATTTACACCAGACATTATTAATGGCTAAAACAAAATAACTAAGTAAAAAAAACTAAGTAGGCTTTATTAACTCATGTGGCCATGATTGTTGGCCACATTTTTAGTTCATTCCCTCCCATGACACCATACTTTAGTGCTATTTTATATTACATTGGCTGCCGTCTGTAGAAGTAAACTATGTAAAATTACATAAACTGAAAAAATGAAGGTTGTGGAAATTTAACATCATCATTTCACATAAAAACATTCCATTTCCACATCGTAACTCCGAAATCTATAGCTTCATCTTGGTTACTGTAACTAATCAACAAGTTGTACTAATTAGTATATCCATAATGATACTGGATCATCATGACTATATGCTAGATTCTTCTGGACACAAAGCTGCAAGCTTATAAGTATAAATCTAGAGTAATATAGGAACCCAACAACGCTGAGCTGAGGGATGTCTTGAAAATCTTTGATAGAGAAGCTGGAAGTGTCAGTGTTCCAGAGCTTCTTTACAGGAATTAGGAAATTCTTCATATTAAAGACTTCTCCTACCACGACAAATATAAGCCAAAGAAGAGTCTGATCCCAACTTCAGATGGGCAAACACATTGGTTTCATCAACATTTTCTCAGTAGACTTCATCATTTTGAAACCAAAGCGGTTATGTCTGATCTTGGGAACTCCAGCCCTTGCAGAATTACAACTTCCAGCATTGTTAGGGTATTTCGGAGCTAGTAGTTTCACAACAGCTAAAGAACCACAGGATGGAGACCACTGGTCTAAAGAAATTTCCGGATACCAGTTGGCATGATTGCACGAAATGTAATAGTTGTGCCATGTTTTCAATGATATTGCTAGACTGTGCAATCTCAGGGTTCATTGATTTGATCGCTTTAGATGCCCAATACTCAAATTGTACAAAATGTGTAAATTAATTTGACCTTTCCCAGGTTCACACCGATTTCTTTTGGAGGAGGGTTTGAGGCAAATTTTACTGTGGGCTTTTCAGCCAAAGCCAGAAGTGTTTTAGAAGAGAAGAGGAAATATAAAAGAAGGAATTGCCATACACTTCTCTTTTCTGTAGGATCCATTTCTGGCTTTGGCAAAAAAATCTGCCTCAAATCCTTCTCTAAAAATCTTTGTGAGAACCTACCATTAGGATGTGCCATTTTGGCGTGCCCGACAGGCAGTTAGTTAATTGAGAAAATGGAAATAAAGCAACTGGTTTTAGAGGATTTCTGCAGCTTCCCTGCCTCACCGTGTATTCGAACACAATTGATGTGATGCATGTGAACTGCACTTTCAAGTGGGTTAGCAAGCTTTATACATGAGCCTCATTAATTCAGCTATGCAATGCATCTTCATGTTTTTGCTTTCAATGTGAGAGGTCTACAGTCTCAGGACAGCAGAAGAACAAAATGCTCCAAGGCAATAGGAGTCGTTGCCAGTGGCCTGTGTCCTCGGAGTCCAGTGGCTGGAGCATTTCGTTCTTCAACTGTGATTTTGTGTTCCCTGCACAGTCTGTGCCCTGGACTTTCCAGGTCGAAGCTGGCTTTTTTTTTTTAGTAAAGTCTTTGGACCAACAGTTGTACAAACGTCCTTGACTATTTAGCTCCTGGTGTGACTAGGACTCATTTTACTATGCTTTCGGCCTCTCCTGAAGGTAAACAAAGTCTGTATTTGCATGTAACCTATGCCTTCAGTTTTAATTGTAGACGTGCTAATTAGGGATTCCATTTGTAGGGACCCTTTTTCAGAATACTAATTAAAAACATTTACAGCAACGCGTGAGAAGTGATTCACACCCTCTTCGCAGGGTTTTATTGGTTGCAAAGTAATCAAATAATTTTTTCTTCATTTCGGCTTCGTTAATTACAACCCATTAGACGTGTATTCCCATAGTAACCAGGCAGTGATATTTTAAGCCACCACCTGATGTCAGTAAAACAAAGCATGATTCTAGGCCAAGTTAACAGTGTATTATTAAAGGAGAAGTGTGAATTCTAATCTTCATAAATCATCATTTCAGTATAAAAAAAAAAAATGGTTTAACTATATTCTACTAACCACAAATTACACCGAAGTGGAGAAAGGTCTAAACAACTAATGGAGATAAAGCAAGAGATGCACCGTTATCTCTGTAAATCTGATAGAGATGTGCTGAGGACCTGTCCGGTCCAAGGAACATCCATGACCACCACTCCATTCAGACAAGGAAGCGCGTGACCCCCATTTTGACGAGCAGTGGGTGACTGAGGAGTCAGATCCCCAGCAGGCCTACATTAATCAAAGTGGATGTTTGTGATCCAATCCCTTTTAAGCTGGCCATACACATCAGATAGAAGTTGGTTGATGGTTGAATAGCAGTTGAGCAATCATCTGGTGAACCACCGTTTGCAGACACGGCCATACACAGTCCATATTGGCCATTACAGTTGTTCAGACTGCCCATACATGTTCAAAGGCGAAAGATGAAAGATCTTTTTGGCAACAGTCTTTCAAAGAAAGAGCTTTCATTCACAATCCTTTTTTGAATGAAAGATCTTTCGTCCAACTACAGAACAAAAATTTCAAACATGGTCGACTTCAATTCAGATGATTTCCTTTCATCGGTCAGCTAAAATGAAGATCCAATATTTCATCCCCCCAATTTTTAAAAAAATGTAATTCAGGTTACAGATTGGGATGATTTCTGTTCCTATTTAACCCTAAATGGGGATGGTGCCCTGGACCTTATAAAAGCCAGCTGTGCCTAGGTTACCATACACAATCTAAGCATATTGTAGGGGCACAGCTGGAGCGAGGACCACTGTTCTACCCAGGAACTGTTGCCAACTATTGCCCCATTTACAATTTTGGGAGCATTTACAATCCCAGAGAATTAGCCCTTTGAATGGATGTCAATACCCTGATGAGCAAGACACGAAACACAAAATGTGCACGTTGGGATGGGCAGCCAGGGCTATATTGTGCAATTTTAAAATAGGGGCAGGTTCTAAACGGGGTCACCCTTGTCAGGGCTGATGCTCCCTGTATAGGCTTTAAAAAGGGTGAGTGTAGCACCCCTATTTAGCTTTTAATAGGGACAGAAATAATCCCAATCTCTAACCTGAATTACACTGATGTTACAACGATCCCTTCCAGTGTGAAGTAGATACTCCACCACTGCAATGGATAGGCTAGGACCAAAAGGTTGCCAAGTTGTGTGGGTACCACCGAGTACCCCAATAGTTTGTTGAATAAGTAAGATATCAGATTTTTTTGAAGGGGAAAGAAATATTGCATCTTCATTTTAGCAGATTTTTTTTAAATAAAGGTTAAAGGGGTTATCCAAGAGTAAAAATACACCCCCCCAATGCCCGAGCCCCTCCTATAGACGTATAGCAGCCTGCAAGTGGTAGATCCCCCCGTCGCCGCATGTTTTGATCCGTGCAAAGGGGAGATGCAACGGCGGGTTCAGGTGTCGGGGACCGGGTAAGTATCATCTATAGGAGGGGCCCGGTCATTGTGTGTACACCGGGTGTACTTGTGCTATTAGATAACCCCTCTAAGTTTTATGTTCACCCCCCTTGCATTTTGTTTTTTGTCATTTATCATGTTGGCAAAGTTAATACAAGACACTTACAAATGTATTGTGATTCTCCATATTGCCTCCCTTGCTGGCTGGAATAATTTTTCCATTACATTATCCACTGCTGGTACATAGGGGTTATGACCAGCCTTCAACCCAGCAGCGGTGGCCATGCTTGCACACTATAGGAAAAAGCACAGGCCTCTCTGGGGGGCAAAGACCGCCAAGGTTTGGCATAGATCCGTGCTTTCTGCTATAGTGTGCAAGCACGACCACCGCTGCTGGATTGAAGGCTGGTCATAACCCCTATGTACCAGCAGTGGATAATGTAATGGAAAAATGAATCAAGCTGGAAAAGGAGGCAATATGGATAATAACAATACATTAGTAAGTGCCTTGTGATACTTTCTCTACAAAATAAAGGTATTTTTCTTAAATGAGACAACCCCTTTAAGGCCTTGGCTGCAAAGACATTTTTGGTCAAAGAAATCCAAGTTACTCTAGGTGATAGGTTACACGGAAAGGGGTTGCTTGACAAAAAAGGATATATGGACATTTTAAGAGGGTTCTCCTTTTAGGGCACCTCCAAGAGTGGAGAGCCAGACACACAGTAGATTTTGTTCTTGCAGACTTGTGCTGTTCATGTTGTAGGTGGCTCTTCTGAAGGTTAACAATGGTCTAAGTTACCTTCTCCCTGCTTCTGGCACAGAAGTGCATAGCCTAAGCCCCAAAGAAACAAATCTCAGTCTTTCACTTGCATTTAGCCAGTTTTCTACTGAGCAGAGGGGTAGCTATAGGGGGTGCAGAGGTAACAGTCGCTACCGGGCCCAGGAGCCTGAGGGGGCCCAAAGACCCTTGTGCCATATAAGACACCGGTATTACAGAAAGTGCATGTTGGTCAAGTTATACCTCTGGCAGGAGGGAAGGGGTTAGGTCAAGAATTTGGCATGGGGGGAGGGGGGTGACGGTTACATTTTTACCTCAGGCAGCAGGAAAGCTATGTGTATCCCTGCTCCCGGCCACAAAGCACTGAGGGAAGGGGGGCCCAAGCTGAACTCTCGCACCAGGGCCCATGAGTCTGTAGCTACGTCCCTGCTACTGAGCATTATGGCCCTTGAGAGGTCAATCTTTTTTGAATAGTATTGAAAAAAGGCAAATCCCGGTATAGAGGTCGATACCAGACAAAAGTATCGATTAGGTATCGAAAATTCAATACCCGAAACAACCCTATCCTGGAGAAGTCAAATTTTGAGAATGCATGACAAATTTTTTATTTTTTTATATGCAATCAAGTATGGATGTCCCGATACCAGAATCGGTATCGATACTAGACATTTGCACAAGTACTTGAACTCGTGCAAATGTCGCCGATACCACTGCCGATACCTGATGGCCATGCAGCGGCGGGTCCCGTGTCCCAGATGACCATCCCATATGAATCTTGCCGTGATTCCGTCTCCCTCACTCACCGCCTTTGCAGACTGCGCATGTGCCGTTCAGTTCCATCGTGCTCGCGCCCGGCCGTCACTTCTTGTCTTTAGCGTGAGCATGATCACTGGCTTCAGGTGCTGAACAACGCAAGCCAGTGATCACGCTCACGCTAAAGACGAGAAGCGACGGCTGGGCGCGAGCGCGATGGACTGAACGGCGCATGCGCAGTCTGCAAAATGAAGGAGATGAGTGAGGGAGCCGGGATCGCGCTGTAACAGGCAGCGCGCGGGACATGCGCAAGAAGAGCGCAGTCCCGGCCTCACGGCAAGATGTCCATCACAATGTAGAGAGGAGGGGTAAGGGGCCGGCTTATCGTGCCTTGAAGCAAGGAGCCCGCTGCCCCCTTCACTTCAAGCCTGACTTGGAGAAGGAGCCAACACACATTAAAACTGCGATTTTAACAAATATGAGGAGACAGAATGAGGAAAGAAAATCATGATTAGCAACACACTGGGGGGTACTTTAAGGTACTGTGGTTGGTTTAATATGTGTTTTCCAGGTGACAGGTTCCCTTTAAAGCCACTTCCTCCCAGTACTCTGGTGCATCCTCATGGGAAGGATTACAGCAGGCCAGGTGGGTACGGTGCATGAAATGGAGGAGAAATTCTGTTAATTTCTCCCCATTTCATGTTCAAACAGTGAATATAAAATAAGGGGGGGGGGGCATATAATAGTGATTCCCAACCAGCGAGCCTCCAGCTGTTGCTAAACTACACCTCCCAGCATGCCCGGCAGCCTTTGGTGTCCTGGCATGCTGGGAGTTGTAGTTTTGCAGCAGCTGGAGGCACGCTGGTTGGGAAACACTGTTATATGCCCATTCACTCCCTTCATGTGCCCATTCCCCTCCTTATATGCCAGTGTTTCCCAACCAGTGTGCCTCCAGCTGTTGCAAAACTACAACTCCCAGCATGCTCGCACAGCCAAAGGCTGTTATATGCCCATTTATAAATGTATTAATCCTTGTACAAAGGAAAAGTAAAGCAGTTGTCCATAGCAACCAAATTCCAGCTTTTTTCATTGCTATCAGCAACTGCGCCGCTGTTATAATTGGTATCGGCGAGTACTTAAATAAAAGTATCGGTACTCGTACTCGGTATTAAAAAAAATGGTATCGGGACATCCCTACAATCAAGTCACTTGAACAGCATGAGGCCACCAAATGTGCTTATGTTATTTACAACCCCCCCCCCCCCAACTATTATAATATATATGTAAATGAGCACATACGTGTAAGATGCAAAGACCTCTACATGAAGTACGTGAGACGATACTGGGAAGATCAGCCATGCAATGAAGTTTAATTACCTAAAGAACAATGTGTAATCCTCACGGGGACATATTGTACATTTATACCGTAACACTACTCCTCTAGAAATACCAGAGGTCGCGGCACCATTTGTTACACATGCCGTCTTGCAGTTATTCAACAGTATTTTTAAACTGAGGGTATCTGTGGATTGAAGAAAAGGTCATGCTAAAAAATGTTAGCAAAAACTAATGGGAGAGGTTAGACATAGGTCATTACTAGAAGTGACGCCATCTTATGGATTAGTGTTGCATGCACGTGTATGACGGTGCTCATAGTTTGCTTTACCGTAAGCAACAAATGTCAGGATATACCATTACATGTCATACTATGGAGGCCATGTCCTATAAGCGGTTATTTAAAGGGGATTTCAATTGTCTCAGGATAAGTCTTCTCTAAGTGCCCTACCCTACCATGGCAAATGGACATCATAGAGAGCGGTCAACCACTTTGAAGGGGTTATCTGGAGATCAATGGCAATCAATGGCCGCAGCGCTGACCTGTCACCCATGCGGCATGTCACTGGGTCACGTGCCACGTGGGTGACAGGGGACAGCGCTGCAGCAATCAGCTGATTGGTGCGGGTGTCAGACTTTAAAGGGGTATTCTGGTTATTTCAAGCAATCCTCTCTCCTACCACTGAGACCTCCATCGATCACAAGAATGGGGGTCCTGTGCCCCACTGAGCACCCCAAAATGAACGCTATCTCTGGCAGTCCTGTAGAAATAAAAAGACTGTGGTGTTCATGCCCAACATAACGTTCCACTCATTACAAGGACCCTGTTCTCATGATCTATGGGGTACCCAGTGGTAGAGCCGTCACCAATCTAATAGTTATCACTCATCCTGCAGAAAAAGGATAACTTGAGATAATCAGAATACCCCTTTAATGCCACTTTTTTTGTTTAACAGTCCTAACTTCGAAAATTGCTGGGCTACAAAAAATGTTTGTGGCTTTTCTTCTTACATGGCACACAGGGCGTTTTACTACTTTTTTTTTATAGAATTTTTTTCTTTTTAGTTTTGTCTAAGAAAACAGAAAACTATAACTCCTTATTCTATAAATATGCAAATTGAGAACAAAATAAATTATTACAATTGGTTCCCTTTTTTGTGTTGTTTTGATATAGAATATGTACAGTTTCATGCGAAAAGCGAGACTATGGCATCAGTTTATGTTGACATGGGCTTTTTTTTTCTTTTTTCTCTTACTTCTCAAGAGGTCATTAAAAGACTTCTAGGGAACATTTACACTTTTTTTTATTCTGCAGTTTTCCACTGTAACTAGGGTTACGGGGGAAAAACAGCCCCCTAAGTGTGTGAGGGGGGGGGGGGGGGCTTTAAACATGCAGAGCTCATCTGGGTATGCTAAGACCCTGGGAACCGCTATCTGGTCCCAGGCTGTTACCATACCACGTGATCATGGCTACACACCTCACAATCTACTAACTACCAACAACATAGCATTTAACACTCTAAATTCAGTGCATATATCCAATGCCAATTTCTACTCAATAACTTTCCAACATTCATAAAATAATTTTGTCACAAAAAGGAAAGACAAAAATATATCGACTGACAACATTAAAAACATAGTATAAGGGTCCATTCACACGTTCGCAAATGGGTCCGCATCCCTTCCGCAATATCGGGAACGGGTGCGGACTCATTCATTCTCTATGGGGCCGGAAGAGACGCGGAGAGCACAAAAATAGAACATGTCCTATTCTTGTCCGCAATTGCGGACAAGAATAGGCAGTTCTATGGGGGGTGCGGGCCGGGTGTATTGCGGATCTACAATACACTACGGACGTGTGAATGGACCCTAAAAGTACAAAACCGTATCTTGAATACAATCATATATAAAGCAACTCCAGGAAAACCGCATTATATGAACAGCCTCCTGGACCCTGGTCTGAACAGAGACCAATTGATGCTGTTCTCCTGACAGGTGCTATAATATTAAATGACTACGTTTTTAATGCGTATATATGTAGATCTTATAAAACAGATGACCCTTGCTGACAATACACCTCCTCCTATTAATGTATGTAAAGCAGAGACAAGTGTACTCGGCATTTCATATATGTGAGAAACTATTGGTATAAGTACATCAATTCCCTTTACAGGTTGAGTCCTAAAGGAAAGCGGGTACCTAATCTAAATATCCAGAAAGCTTCCCGCGATAATATATTTTTTTTTTAAGTTGCCGCCCCTAGAAGGGAGTGACACTTTCTCTATCGCGTGTGCCCGAAAGCTATCCACATTTCTATTGTGTCTATTAATAAGTATGCAGACATGTAGAGAGGCGCCCCGGGATCTCACTGCACTTACTATTATCCCCGGGCGCCGCTCCGTTCTCCCGTTATGCCCTCCGGCATCTCCGCTCACTAAGTTATAGTAGGCGGTGTCTGCCCTTGTCCTGTGGGCGTCTCCTCCCAGGCTGTGAGCTGTGCGCTGCGATTGGCCAGCGCTGCAGCCTAGGAGAAGGAGACGCCCACAGGACAAGGGCAGACACCGCCTACTATAACTTACAGAGCAAAGATACTGGAGGACATACCGGGAGAACGGAGCGGCGCCCGGGGATAATAGTAAGTGCAGTGAGATCCCCGGGCGCCGCTCTACATGTCAGCATACTTAGTTCACATTGTTTTTCCAGGTGGAAGGTCCTCTTTAAAGCTTTCCGCATGTAGAGCATTATCAAAGGTCCTAGTACATTGTACAACATTGCAAGTTTGACACGGGTGTCCCCCACATTTTGTAAACCCCATGGTATTTCAACCAGGTATTATTAGTTTGCTTTATTTTGCTTTATTTTTGTAAATAGTGAAGGGGACAACATGTTGGCAAGTGTACGGGACCAGCGTGAAACAATCCCACATCCTTCTTTAAGAAGGCATCGGTGTACCACTTGTTTTATGAGAGGAAACAGTCGACTGTAGGTATGCCAGCTGCCATCACCGGGTCCTCCAAAATCACCATGAAGTTACAGCATGTTAAGGTGTGCCAACTACCTGCGTAGAAGAGGGTGTGGTGTACTGTGATGGCAGTAAATGATATGACACATAGCCATACGCATGTCCCAGGGGTTGGTTGCAACCAGGTGCTTTCAATTAAGTGGGCTCAGCAGTTTTGGACTGGGAAAAAAAACACATTGATAGTAACCATGAATACGCTTACTAAACTTTATAGGAAGAGAAGGATAAAACTCATAGGTCTTCCAGACAGCTATTAACTCCTTCCTGCTGCTCATGTACTTCTACTATGAAACCTCCCCCCCAAAACTGCTAAGATTATGTGCCATGGGGGCTGGCTAGCCAGGGAGGTGAGCGGCCGCTAGTCTGCTGAGCTCCTGTGCACTCTCGGCTGTTTA
This sequence comes from Bufo gargarizans, assembly GCF_014858855.1. Classification (NCBI taxonomy): domain Eukaryota; kingdom Metazoa; phylum Chordata; class Amphibia; order Anura; family Bufonidae; genus Bufo; species Bufo gargarizans. The sequence continues at coordinate 481,170,495 of NC_058083.1, forward strand.
TCCTTAAATTTCCAAATCCCCCCTGCTGCAAAAGTACTTACCTTGCTCCTGACCTCTTAAGGATCCGTCTGGTACCTGGCAGGAACAATACCTCCCCGCCATGACTAAGAAAAAGGAGACGAAAGGTGCTGATGAAGACGTCCAAGATGGCGCTGGAGCGTAAACTCCTGGGCCGCGCAGTGGAGGTGCAACGGGAGGCCGCGGTAAAGTTAGAAAAACATGCCCGCTCAACTTCAACACTAGCTGCAAAAGGAGCTCACAAGAAGCAGCTACCTCCACAAGATGAGTCAGGCCTGGACCCAGATAATGAGGCAGTCGGCGCCAGAGCAGAGGCCATATGCAACCCCAATAGATACAGTGTCTTGCAGACACGTGGCACAGGAATTGGACTCAGAGGAGCCAACCCTTAAAGGGATTCTGTGACCTCTTTTCACCCTATAGAGATGCGGACATGCACGGCTAGATTGCCGCTAGCATGTCAGCAATATGCCTGTCCCATATCTGAGTGGTTTTATTGAGTGTAAAAAATGATTTTATATATATGTAAATCCGCCTGGTAAGGAACCCAAGTGGCTGTACTAACCGTTCTGGAGCCCAGCCATGCCCCCTGTCAAGGAGCCCAGCACCGCCTTCATCCAGGAATCTCCTCCTTGCTCACGAAGTCAGATCGCCGTAATCTCGCAATGCGCGAGCTCGCGCAGTGTCGGCTTAGTGTTCCTTTTCTGTGCTGGCATCAGCCTCAGGGAAGGAACTGTGCATCGTGAGATTACGGCGATCTGACTTTGCGAGCAAGGAGGAGATTCGTGGATACAGGTGGTGCTGGGCTCCTTCACAGGGGGCATGGCTGGGCTCCAGAACGGTTAGTACAGCCCCTTGGGCTCGTTACCAGGCTGATTTACATATATATAAAATCATTTTTTACGCTCAATAAAACCACCTTTAAAGATGTAATGCTTGCTGTCGCCAAATGTGGCAAATCGTAGAACACTCTTACAGTACAGGAGGGAGCAATAAAAGAGGACATTGCCATTGTTAGACACAACTTAAAAGAAACGCGTTGAATGCACAACAGCCCTGGAAAATGTGGAGGACGCCATACAACCACTCAAAAGAGATGTAGTGGACATTGACCCCACTATTTGCTGTTGAAAGAGCCCACAGAGTCCCAACTCGCCCATTACCACCGGGAACAGCACCATGGCCTGTGCTAATGAAGATATTACACTATAGAGATCGAGACATTATTCTTAGGCTACTTTCACACTAACGTTTGAATCCGGCGTTCAATTCCACCTCGGAACTGCCCGCCAGATCCAGAAAAACATGTGAAAACGGATTACATTTGAATCCTGATCAGGATTTTGATCACAATAAAAAATGCATTGGAAAAACGGATCTGCCATTTATGGACTTTAACTTTTTTTTCACATTTTTCGGGTTTAACATGCAAAAGCTGGATCCGGTTTGACGGAACACACGGCGCCGGATCCGGCGTTAATGCAAGTCAATGGGAAAAAGGCCGGATCCGGCGTTCAGTCAAAGTGTTCCGGATTTTTGGCCAGAGGTAAAAATACAACATGCTACGGTTTTCTGAAAAGCCTGATCAGTCAAAAAGACTGAACTGAAGACATCCTGATGCATCCTGAACAGATTACTCTCCATTCAGAATGCATGGGGATAAAACTGATCAGTTATTTTCCGGATTTGAGCCCCTAGGACGGAACTCAGCACCAGAAAATAAAAACGCTAGTGTGAAAGTACCCTTAAAGCTAGAGACTTGCCTGAACTCTCTATCAATGGTCACAAGGTGTCGCTCTTTCCAGATTATTCCCTAGAGGTCCAGAAGAGAAGAGCGAGATTTCTGAACGGAAAGCATCGCTTGAGGGCGCTCAACATCCTATATTCCATGCTGTACCCAGCAAAACTTAGGGTGGTTGCCCTAGGTTCCACCAGCTTTTTTGAAGAATCGTATTAAATAAACAGACTCACATCCAAGTGCAAGTACCATGATCACACACAATGAGACAGAGTGTATGTGGGCATGATTGGAGGCTAGTTGTGTAGGGTTTACATGGTATGCTGACAGACTGCAGCGGGGAGTACATAGGAATGGATGGCCTTGTTCAAAGGCTTGCCGAGAGACATGCAGGGAGCTGAGGAGTAGACGGCGTCATTAATCGTGGTAATATATAAGCGTTGTTCTGTTTTTAATATTGTTTTGTTGACATCTGTATAAGGACCGCCACCCTCTTACTGGTGGGCTAGCTACCCAGTCTTAGCTAACTCTGCCAGCAGGTACTATTTGGTACCACAGACCTACAACTAGGTGCCTTAGTGGGGGCCTGCTGGGAAGATCAAAACTTTAAATTGCCTTTCTAGAGGCACGGTTTAGGGACATTATGGGTTTACAACCCGGGGGACTGCAACTATGAGATATGAGGTTTTGAGGGGTTCTTTTATGTTACTATGGGATGTATATGACTAGTTCACTGAGGCTGGAATGTCAGGGGGTTAAAGGAAGCCAATAAAAGGAGGGCTATTATGGATAGTATGAAACAATACCAACCTCTGATATGTTGTCTTCAAGAAACACACTTAATGGAGGACCAGACCCACTTACTCGCTCCCCAGTGGGCAGGGCACTGCTATCATGCCACCTACTCTGCCTATGCAAGAGGAGTGTTCTTATCCATAGGAACATAGCATTTGAATATATATCTAAAAAGATAGATGAGGAGGGGCGATATATATGTCTGCAAGGCAAAATATTTACGATCCTCTGTATTATAGTAGGTGTCTATATCCCAGCGCCATATTCACCACTGGAGATTAGGAGGGGTCTTTCTTTTCTGACTGAGTCACCAGACATCCCAGTAATATTACATGGGGACTTTAACAATGCAATTTACCCGGCTTTAGATAGATTCTGTCTTAATATCCAACCAACACCTGGGGAAATTACCCCATTTGGGAGATTATTGCAGGAGGCCCTCCTGCTCGATTATTGGAGGTTGAGGAACCCGCAGATAAAACAATACTCCTGCTACTCTAGTACTTGGCTCACTATCCAGGATAGACTTAAAGGGGTATTATCAACACGCCGTTTCATACTTATCTGCTCCCGGCGCGCTGTCCCCTTCCTGGTTTTTAGCACTCAGCAGGGGACGGACTCCATCCTGATTGAAGTCTTCTCCCGGCTGGGCTGCGCACTGGACTGAACGCGCATGCCGAGGCCGCGCATGCGCCCTGGTGACTTCTTCCTGGGAATTATACTATACTGGCCAGGAAGAAATTACCATAGCGCATGCGCGGCCTCTGCGTGCGCTTTCGGGATGCGCGCGGCCGGCCGGGAGAAGAGAAGTCGTCTGCACAAGCGCGGTCACCACAATTCCTGAGAAGAGCGGAGGCCGTAACCAGGGGAGACGGAAGACAACAGTCAGGTAAGTATATGTTTATTTTCTTTTAAGGGGTGGGAATTAGTTAATTAAATATATTTAGAAAAATTATCACTGTTAAATCATTAACAGATTTAACAGTGATCATTAAGATGAGAATACCCCTTTAATAATGGGCAACACAGCGATGGGACAACTAATTCAGGACATACAATATCTTCCCAGTAGAATATCAGACCATTCCCCTGTGCTTGTCACGGCCTGCTTCCTTCCTCCTGTATTGCGGGAATGCATCCTGTGGAAATTTAACCCACCCTGCCCTAATATGCTGGTGGATGTGGCGGGTATAGGAAACAAACTGAAGGAGCTCTTTATGCATAATCTCCCCTCGGCACCCCAGCTTGTAGTTTGGGACACTATGAAGGCTTTCCTAAGGGGGGTATTAATTGCAGTGGTAAACAAAAAAAAAAAAACAAGACTAGGGCCAAAGTAAAAGGCCTCCTACTAGATGTAGAGCGGGCTGAAGCCAGGTATATTGTAAACCATCTATTGAACAAGAGGAAGAATGGCGAGGAGCACAACAGAGGGTGAATGAACGCTGGCTACTGAACGCAAGAAATAAACGTTTCTTTCAGAAACTGACATATTATGAGGAAGGAGAAAGGCGGGTAGATTACTGGTTACGATTTCTAGGGTTCTGCAACAATCAGCCTATAGCTGCTCTCCACAACCCTGAAGGAGAACTCTGTACAGCTCCTGAAAAGGTGCTTGAGATTATGCACTTGTTTTATTCCTCCCTGTATGAATCTAAAACTTCTGCATCTGTTTCTCGACCCACTGAGACTTCATACCCTTACTACGGAACAGAGAAATATGCTAGATGTCCCAATTAATCTAAAAGAAATGGAGGAGGCGGTGGGTAGTATATGTCTAAAAATAAGGAGATGGATTGCCAACGGATATATATAAAACCTATTCCTCAATCCTTTTACCCCATTTACTAGAGGTTTATAATGAGGCCAAAAAGCAGGGTGGATTACAAACCTCCATGAATTAAGCCATAGTGGTGGTCCTAGCAGCGGAGTCCTATAGACCCATATCCCTACTCCAGGTAGCTGTTAAAATATTAGCAAAATTACTGGCAAATCGCTTAAACTAAGTAGTAACGTCACTTATCCACACTGATCAGGCTGGCTTTATGCCGAACATGTCCACAAAAGTAAATATCCGGCGATCATATTTAAATATTCAGGCTAGCCAGGTCCACGCCTTGAATGTGGAGGTTGCATCCCTTGATGTGGCCAAAGCATTCGACACCGTTGAATGGCGATACCTGTGGACAGTGATGGGAAAGATGGGTTTTGGACCTGAGTTTATTAAATGGATACAACTACTCTATGCCTGTCTCACGGCCCGAATACAGGTGACAGGGCTGTCCTCCGTCACCGCTACTATTGGCGGTGGCACCTCTAGCAGCAGTGCTTAGAACAGCAGCAGCAGTAAGAGGGTCCTTATCCGAAAAGGTTGCTTTAGATGCAGATGATCTACTACTGTTTTTGAATGAATAGGCTTCTCTTCCAGAGGCCATATCGATAATAAACCACTTTGGTAAGCTGTCTGGCTTGGTCATTAACTGGACAAAGTCGGCATTGATGCCATTGTCTAATAGTACAAACAGTGACGTTAACCCCACGGCAGGGCTACAAATAGTCACATCTTTTAAATACCTGGGAATTTAGGTGTCAGCCAGGACCCAGGACTTTGGGGAGTTGAATCTTGTCCCTTTGCTGGATAAATTCAGACGCAAGGCACAGGCCTGGACCCGATTGCCCCTCACTAGTCGGCAGCACAAATCTATTAAAAATGATTCTTATGCCCCAGCTTCTCTATGTATTGCATAATGCCCCGATTTGGATACCACTCCAATTTTTTTAAATAAAATAAATGGGATCTTCGGGTATCTCATCTGGAAGATGGGAATCCCGCATATAAAACTCACAGAGCTGCACAGGCCGAAAAAGAAGTGGGGACTCACGGTACCGGAACCATGGATATATTATTTGGGGCCCAAATACAACACCTCAGGGGATGGGGAGATGGGGATAAGGTCAACATGACTGGACGGATTGCACGACATCTCCTCTATGGCAAATGGAGGATGGAACTTTCTATACACGGGGTGGTCTATATCAGCTATTGTGCACCATACATGGAGTATTGTGGAAGGCTAGAGAACTGGCTGGAATTACAGGGTATACAGAACATACCCCAATATGGCCTAACCGTATGTATCGGGAACTAGATAAAGTGTCAAATGTTCAGGCATAGGAGGTATACGGGCTCAGACGTATCACCCAACTATTTGCTAATGGTAATCTCAAGGTATTTACTCTGCTACAACAGGAATGTAGCCTACCTAAGACATTCTTTCATTTATACCTGCAAGTAATACATGCCATACAGTCCCAAGAGAAACAGGCTGCTATAACACGTGCGGCGAAACACCATCATAGACCTCACTGCCACGGGTGGGGTAATCTCACTCCGTTATAGAAGCCTTATGGAAATGCAATATAAGAAACATCCCATGCAGCTATAGGAGAAATGGAAGCTAGACGTTGCAGACTTGACCGAGCAGATGTGGGAGGAAATGTTCCAGGATTTCCCTGAGGTGGCAGTAAGTGAGGCTCACAGGGTCTCTCAATTATATTTCCTCCGTAGAGAATATAGAACCCTGATAGTGATGAAGAAAATGGGATATTGAGAAGATGACTTGTGTCTGAGATGTGGGGTGCCAAATGCTGACTCAATACACCTCATGGGGAACTGTCCACGGCTAAAGACGCTACTGGACAGACGTTGAGGCAGTATTGACCACAGTGTTCTGCATAAAAATAGATCCGTCAGCACTGATATGTATTATGGGTTGTGTGAAGACGCTGCCCGTGACACCAGGGAGGAAAATAGCCGTTATACGTTTTCTATACCTGGCAAGGAAACTTATTGCATACTATTGGATTGCTTCAAGCCCCCCAAAGGTGCAGGGACTTGTAGATAAGGTCCTTAATTTGATACAATCGGAGAGATTCATATACCAGAAGAGAGGCACTATTAAAAGATTTGAGGAGCTAAGGAACTAATGGATGACACATTACAATATTACTTAACACTCTTTCGGTTTAATAGGGCAATCGGTAACAGGAGACATGTCTGCAGGGTGAGGGGGTTAAGGAGTGAGACTCTAACAGGGCTTGTAGTCTATAGATGATGTAGTGGAAATGTCGAGCGAAGGTGGCAGCTAGGCAGGATTGAATGAGAGATAGGGGATGGTCTGGTAGCCGAAAATAGTACACGATGAGTGCATGGGAATGTGATGAGAGTCTAATTGTGTGTGACACCGGTGAAACGCAGAAGACACGATCGAAGAACCACACAGAGGCAAGAAATAGGATATGAATCCGAACTTTAATGGAGAACCCTTAACAGAAACAATACTATGGACAATCTCTATGCTGCAGACCTGTAGTGGGGATGGGGGGGGGGGGGTAAGGGGGGAGGCTGGGAGCGGGGGCGGTTGGGATAGGGGTCTGATTGCTTTTATTCTGTAGTTTTTCAAGAAAAATTTTAATAAAAATTATCTGATTAAATTTAAAAAAAAAAACATTATATGACACACAGCCATACTCATGTGCCAGGGGCTGGTTGCAACCGGGTGATTTGTATTTAGTGGGTTCAGCAGTTTTGGAAGACTGGGAAAAAAAACTGATTGATCGTAACCATGAATACACTTACTAAACTTTATAGGAGGAGAATGGTAAAACTCATAGGACTTCCAGACGGTTATGAACTCTTTCCTGCTGCTCAAGTACTTCCAGGATCTATGAAACCTCCCCCCCAAAACTGCTATGATTATGTTCCACATGGTATGCATCTGTCCACTAAAATGCCCATGTCTCGCCCTTATTTTCATACAGCTTTGTCCCAAATAATCATCTGCCCAAATTGCTATTGAACCCAAACAGCAGGAGAATCACCCCCCTCAGATATCACTGTCAACAAACTACATTTTCCAGTATTTCTGGTTTTCAGACAGTAGATTATCAAGAAGAGGGCCGAGCAGGGTTTATTTGTAGTCTAAAGCCGTAGAAACCCTTAGGCCTCCTACACATGACCATTTTTTTTCCCCGTTTACGGACCGTTTTTTGCGTTCGGTATACGGAACCATTCATTTCAAAGGTTCCGCAAAAAAAAGGAATATACTCTATATGCATTCCATTTCCGTATTTTCATTTTTACGTTCAAAGATAGAACATGTCCTATTATTGCCCGCAAATCACGTTCCGTGGCTCCATTCAAGTCAATGGGTCCGCAAAAAGAAAAACGGAACACATATCCTATTATTATCCGCATTAGGGGACAGCTGTTCCGTTCCGCAAAATATGGGATCGGATGACATCTGTGTTTTTTGCGGACCACAAAATACATAGGGTTGTGTGCATGAGCCATTAGTGTGGCATAAGTTAGGATAGGTCATCAATATCTGATCAGTGGAGGACCCCCGCCAATCAGCTGTTTGAGAAGGCACTGGTGCAGTCTTTATTCAGCCCACCAAGCACAGCGCCATACATTATATAGTGGTTGTGCTTGGTGTTGCGCTCAGCCCCGTTCACTTCTACAGGGCTAAGCTGCGCCTGAGCCACGTGACCGACGAACGTGCCGTCACCGGCCCAAGAGAGGCTGTGCAAGGCGCAGCGCTACTGTGAGCGCCGCTGCCTTTTCAAACAGCTGATGAGCGGGTTTGAAAAGGTCATCAATATTAAAATCACGGAAAACCCCTTTAAGGTACGACAATACGGTGCGGTCATGGTTGTGAAGTGGCCATGCTGCGCTCAGGTACCAAGTGGCCGAAAGAGAAATGTCTACTATGCTGGTGAGTATGTGTGTATAATCGGACATGCAGGAAAGAAAAAAGAATCAACTCAAGTTACAAACTGACGAAGTACTGAAAGCAGACCTGTCACCATGAACATGCCATCTGCAGGCAGCATGTTATAGAGCAGAAGGAGCTGAGCAGATTGATATATAGCGTTTTGGAAAAAGATTCAGTAAAACGTATAATTTATCTAAATCCCTGCTCATTCTGGGCTTTGGAGTCCAGTGGGCGGTCCTCTTGTCCTTCGCTGAACCAGTATGCGTACAGAGATAGCTGTCAGTCACAGAGTAAGACCTCCCACCGGACTCCTAAGGGCAGAATGAGCAGGGATTTACATGAATCAATGTGACAGGTTTGCTTAAAATTTATGAAAAAGGAGTAGTACATTTAAAAAAAGGATGAAAAAAGAAAACAAGCACCTTAAAGGGAACCTGTCACCGGGATTTTGTGTATAGAGCTGAGGACAGGGGTTGCTAGATGGCCGCTAGCACATCCGCAATACCCAGTCCCCATAGCTCTGTGTGCTTTTATTGTGTAAAAAAAAAACGATTTGATACATATGCAAATTAACCTGAGATGAGTCCTGTCCCTAAGATGAGTCAGGGACAGGACTCATCTCGGGGTAATTTGCATATGTATCAAATCGTTTTTTTTTTACACAATAAAAGCACGCAGAGCTATGGGGACTGGATATTCCGGATGTGCTAGTGGCCATCTAGCAACCTATGTCCTCAGCTCTATACACAAAATCCCAGTGACAGGTTCCCTTTAAGGTCTATACCAGGGATCAGCCACCTCCGGCACTCCAGCTGTTGTCAAACTACGACTCCCAGCATGCTCCATTCACTTCTCTGGGAGTCCTGAGAACAGCCAAGGAGGTGTGCATGCTGGGAGTTGTAGTTTCACCACAGCTGGAGTGCCGAAGGTTGCTGATCCCTGGTCTATACCATAGGCATGATTCCAACAGCAGATCCTAGAGACGGCTCCGTACTGCAAAAATAGCACATAACTTGCCTGTTCCTACACACTTAGGCTACTTTCACACTAGCGTTCGGGTTTCCGTTCGTGAGCTCCGTTTGAAGGAGCTCACGAGCGGACCCGAACGCAGCCGTCCAGCCCTGATGCAGTCTGAATGGAGGCGGATCCGCTCAGACTGCATCAGTCTGGCGGCGTTCAGCCTCCGCTCCGCTCGCCTCCGCACGGACAGGCGGACAGCTGAACGCTGCTTGCAGCGTTCGGGTGTCCGCCTGGCCGTTCGGAGGCGTGCGGATCCGTGCGGATCCGTCCAGACTTTCAATGTAAGTCAATGGGGACGGATCCGTTTGAAGATGCCACAATGTGGCTCAATCTTCAAGCGGATCCGTCCCCCATTGACTTTACATTGAAAGTCTGGACGGATCCGTCCCAGGCTATTTTCACACTTAGCTTTTTTTTGCTAATATAATGCAGACGGATCCGTTCTGAACGGAGCCTCCGTCTGCATTATTATGAGCGGATCCGTTCAGAACGGATCCGCCCGAACGCTAGTGTGAAAGTAGCCTAACATGAAGAGTAATGTACTACAGATCTATAACCTGCAGCCCATAGCCTGTCACAGGCCTACACTGATAGTACACCGTGGCTTTTCTCCCCCTAAATCAATTGGGAAAACGTGGCACGCAGTACGACCCTAGAAGGGTTGTTTGTAGGTAATATGGTGTATAGTACCTCCCATAAGGCAACACAAAAAGTGCCCCTGGGTTTGAAGGACAGATCCACAGAGACTAGTTTGCCCCATAAAGGGTCCATGACACGTCTTTTTCCTGAGCTCATAGTCAACTGTAAAGCTTCGCCCATGCAAATAACAGAAATCATCCCATCCAAGCAAAATATGACAACGCCTTTTCCTCATGATGTAACCTTCCCCGTTTACATGATGATATCTGGGATAATGGCTGATGGATCAGGTTACCAGGCGATTCTCAATTTGACAGACCTAAATGGGTTCTCAACCCTTGTCCATCAGAGACGCCACAGGGGTTCCTGCTCAGGTTCTCGATTCATCAAGAAAGAGTGGCACCCACTCTAGCCGAATCATATGGACAGTTGTCAAATGGTTGTCCATTAATCTAGGTGGATGCTACCCTGTCAGTCAGCTACTCAATGCAAGTCCAAGGGGTTGTCTCTCATACCCGACCATTGCCACAATCATACAACTTTAAGGCTCATGCACATAAATGTGCGCGGCCAATGCTTTGGCCTGCAAACAGCGCGTCCGCAATATACGGCTGTGTGCGCTTCGTATCACAGATGTAGACCCCTTTTTGCGGATGCAAACCCACTCAAACCCATGTGCATGATCTAATCAGATTATACTAAAACTGCATAAATCTAATGGTATCACGTCTTCCACCAGAAGTTACGTTATCTACGTTGCTGCTCTGACAACTTCGGCCTCTCAGATACTATCATGTGTACACAGGCCACAAAGCCACATATAAAACCGTTAGCTTTATTACGCCCTGTAAATCTAGCTTTGTTAATTTCTTCTCCAGAAAGAATCTGGATATTCTGTCGTTTGCCTCCGGTTACTAAGAGGCTTATGTTAGGCAGTGAAACACCAGCAGATTTCGTCATAAAATTGCAGTATTAACAGGATTATTGCTTAATGGAAAAGTGTACTCCTAAAAGTAGAAATCTACACTGTACCGCATACGTGATCACCACCGTCATATATGTCATGTAGATAGGCTGGCCATACAGCCACCTCTCTCCTGAACAGAGAGAGCAGTAAGCCGCTGACACACTGCTCTGGGATCGGCACATCTTCCCTGAAATCAAAAGTATAGGGCATACTGACAGCCAACTGCCTGATCCCTCTCTTCACTGGTGGTGGAGTTAGGAGGCCACCATATGCATTAGATGGTTACCCGTTCCTGACAAAATGGGAAGGCTTGGCCAACATGCATCTAATGTGTATGGTCAGATTTAGAAGAGACCACAGACATAACCTTCCTATGCAAACCTTTCTTAAAGGGAATTCCGGCCTTTAAAGGGGTTTTCCAGTAATAGTTGTTGTATTTTAGCAAGTGGTCTCAACCTGCCCCCTCAAACAGAAGATTCCCAGATGCTCTACACCACTTGGGTCCTTGGTGCTTTCTCCATCTTCCGATCCCCCGCACTGTTCACAACCCGCAGTGCATGGTCACCTGTCCAGCCAGTGATTGGCTTCAGCGGTGACGTGCTGCTTGACGGCAGCTGTTCCTTCCATTTATTTCTATGGGAGTTCTGGAGACATCTCTGAACTCCTATTCATTCCGGGGGCTCCAAAAGGTACAGGGTTCTCATTCTAACGGTAAACCTCCAGCACTCTAACAGTTCTCACCTAACCTGTAGATAGGGGGTAACTTCATATAACTGGAATAGCCCTTCAAACTTAATTCACAAGAATGTACTATACATTTTAGGGTAAATCCAAATTAAATTAAGGCATGGAGAATTCCTATAAGAACAGTAGTGACGTTCTGTAGTCATACACAGCTACTTTTAGCCACAGGATGCTGAGGCGACCACGATACCGTACAGCAGGGGCGTGTGGTGCTCTATTCACATTTCTACTTCCAGCCTCAATGTCATGGGGTGACTACCGGGACTATGGATAGACATAGCACAAGGACACATTTCGATAATTGTACCCTGCGGCTCACGTGACATCACGGCTTAACACTTTATCTACAGTTGCAATATCACTACTACATCTATAACTACCTGCAAACATATACCGCATTGGTGTATATATATATATATATATATACACACACATATCTTTTTCCATAGGAATTACAAGGTTTCACTCTACATTCCCCTCCTGATCCTGCCCAGTATTAGCACAGAACATACGGTAGGTAAAGACGGCATCAGACACCTGAAGCGGGCATCCAGAAGATGCCCCCGGTGTCAGCCCGGCTGTGTGCCTGTATACTAACATGCATGATCACACATTACAGCAATGCAGCAGTCATCTATGCTCCAGCTGTGACCTCCACATCCTGAGGACTGGGTTCCTGCTTTTTTCGCAAGCCAGGAATCAGGCATCCAGACCACGTCCACGGCTCATTATCAGCTGCACCACGACAGGTTAATGGCTCCAACTAAATACATTATTAAACCCTATGTGACACATCCAGCCAACATGCCCAGCATTGCCGCCACCGTCAGATCTCCCTGCCTGACTCCTAAGCCAACAGCATCCAGGCTGCTGCCATCACACATACCGATAGCCGACCGGCTGATAGGCAGCCATCCAAAGGTTACCTGGCATGTTCTGTTAACCCTTCACCCACCTCAGGGCAGCTATGCCACTGCTCCTTTACGTAGAGAGAGTCCACTTACCATTTGCGAGAGAAGACATGGCTGCAAGGATCTCTGGCGACGGACGGTCACTGTTAGGGCTAATGTGGTGACACTTGAGTCAATTAGGAAGTGGCATCAATCAGCAGGCGAGGAGGAGGGAAGGCAAACAAATTCCTGTAGTGGGGAGAGGGGAGGTGTTCTCCTCCCCCTCAGATGGGGTGCCGGCAGGGAAAGTTGACTGGCACTGGTGCCCCCTCTGTGTGTACAGCAGCAGCTCCTGGGATGATGCACTGTGCAGGGCTGAGCGCTCGACATGCATATTTCATCAATGGGAGTGGGAGTGCCTGACATGGCATGTGACAGCCCAGAGGCCCATAGACTAATGGTGCACGTATTCTTCCTCCTCCTCCTCCTCCACCTCCTATGAGAAATGTATGTTCTGTGTACTGTGCAGCCCAGCAGAGGACACTCACATCCTGAGAACCGCTTTAGCCTACACCGATGGTATACGCACACTAGCCTCCATTACATCTGAATACCAGTGCATCCCAGTATGCAGAGGGGAGTGTACTGACTGCCACCCACCACAGACCAGCCAACCACAGACACACACATGCCAGAGGAGGCCACCAGGGCTCACTGCACTGGATCTGCTCGCAGCAACATTGCAGAGCACACATCAGCATAGAAGGCGGTGACCGTAAGTGTCCTTCAGCTGACCCAGAATATGGCTATCTGCTCCAGGAAAAGCTGGGTGACAACCAAAATGGCAACCCCTGCAGCCCCAGCACTGATTGTCCCCCAGCTTTCCTCGAGTCCTGAAATCTGTCTAGCGACTCAGAACAGGGCCATGCAAGGCAACTTTGACATTCAGAAACTTGGAAAAGCTGGGTGAAGAGCCCTGCGGGAGCTGTGACGGGGGATTTCTGGGGATCACCCAACTCTTCAAGAATCAAACACCAGTAAGCAGTGGCTAAAAGGACACAGAACTCAAGGACAGACTTCGTACCCTATATAGAAACGATGGCAGCATCACAAGCAATGGAGGGAAAAAAATACACTTTTGGAAAAAAAAAAGAGAGGAATTTCTGAAACTGAGGTACAAATATAAACATATGATTTAGCATAAGTTAGTCTTTTTTTTTTTTTTTTTTTTTTTCATATTCATAGAAGTCAATGAAAATTTGGAATCACCCCTGTAACCACACAACAGCCCTGCAGGCAGACCTTGTCCCCAACTCCAGCAAAAGGGGGCGCTCCCATCTCAGAACAGACCCGACACCCCCGGGGACTACAGGCACATACTGTGATATAACCTGGGGGTGCTGAGGGAGACAAGGGGCTCAAATCCAGGCAAGCGGACAAAATCAAGCTGAGTAAGCATCATTCACACGTGCATATGAAAATATGGATTAAATATACATTTGCAATATGGATTTTTTTTTTTCCATTTTTGTTTCTGTATTGTGTTCACAGTTATCCATTTTTCATCCATTTTTGCTCCCTTTTTAAATGTTTTTAATTAAGTTTAGTGATTTTTTTTTTGTTCTGATAATGTTGAGGACATAAAGATACAGAAATTGGAACAAATACGCACAGGTGAATTCTGCAAATACATGCATTTTAAATTTCAACTTCTATGGGCTTAAACTGGAACCAGTACAGCTCTACCGGAACATCTTGTGTAACAAAACAAAAATGACAAGTGCCAATCAACTCATTAGAACTGCACTGTTTAGTTGGTCTGCATTGATAAAGGGGTATTCCGGTTCTAACAAGTAATGCCCTATCCACAGGATAGCAGATATCAGATGGGTGGGGGTCCCAGCAGTAGGAGGGCTGTCCTTGGCTATTTCCGGCGCTCCCATAGAAATGAATGGAGCATTTCAAGGGAGCTCTGCATGGTACAGGCTCCTGTTCTCGTGATCGGCTGGGGGTGTCAGCGGTAGGACCCCCACCAATCGGATCTAACGTGTTATAACCGGAATACCCCTTTAACAATGCAGTAAACAGTGCGGTCCTAATAATGCTGCGGCTCGTACGGCTGCGGTGTGATCATAGCCTTACACATACAGAAGCCAACAGCGGACAGATGCTATTTTAAAGGGGTTGTCCGAGTGTTTAATACTAATGTCCTATCCTCAGAATAGGTTATCGTTATGTGATCGGTGGGGGTACAACGCCCAGCACTACTCATCGATCATCTGTCCATTGTACAGAAGTTCAGCCCCATTGACTTGAATGGGACTGAGCTGCGCCTAGGCCACATGACCAATGAAAACGACGTCCACGTGGTCTAGGAAGAGGCCACGGTGTGCCATGGTCTCTTCGAACTGCTGATCCGGGAGTCAGACCTCCCCACTGATCATATACAGCTGACCTATCCTGAGGATAGATAATCTGTGTTAAACATTCGGAAAACCCCTTTACAGCCCCCATAAACCTTCAATAGATGTCGGCCAAATCCTAGATCAGCTGACAGCGCTCTTTCCTGACTCCCCGCACACTCTTGTTATATGTTTAAGGGGAGAGAGGTGACAGCTGCTGCATCTCTGGTGGCCGCTTATGTCCTGGAAGAACAAAAGGATCAGGCATTAAAATTCCGAGTGCCTGATCCCCCATCGTCACCTGTCAGGGGAAAGTCGGGTACTTCCCATACCCATTAGATTATCATCTGGTCTCCCTAAAAATGGTGGGTTCAGCCAACAATTGTATAATGTGTAAAGAGGACCTGTCCCCAAGAAATGCAATGCAGTCTGCAGGCAGCATGTGATAGAGCAGGAGGAGCTGAGCAGATTGATATATAGTTTTATAGGGGAAACAATTTTAGTAAAACTTGTAATTTATACATTTAAACTTCTGTTATTTCTGACTTCAGTTGTACACGGGGAGGTGTTATCAGTGATTGATAGTATTCTCTGTGTAAGTGTGTATACAGAGATAGCTGTCAGTCACTGATATCTGTACACAGGGAGGTGTTATCAGTGATTGGTAGTATTCTCTGTGTAAGTGATTGTACAGATTGTAAAATAATGGTCGGCACCCTGGCAATAAGTAGGGAGGTGGTCAGCGGTAGGAATTCATCCGTAAGCACATACAGAAAGTAACCACGGCATGGATACTTTCTCTCAGTAAGCACACAGAGATAGCCGTCAGTCACTGATGACATCTCCCCGTGTACCACGAAATAAAATAAAAACTGAGATTCTAATGTATAAATTATAAGTGTTATTGAATCTTTTCCAACAAAACTATCTATCACTCTGCTCAGCTCCTCCTGCAGATTGTACTGCGTTTTGTGGTGACAGGCCCTGTATCCGCTATCCAGTGGACAGATGATAAAATGCTAACAGTCCCCTATAAGCTCTCATCCACAGACAGCACACAACCATTTATTTCAATGTGTCTGTTCACAGATCAGTACTGACGGTGGGTCAGCGGAAAAGAAGTCACGGAGACATGCGCTACCTTGGTCCGTGATGCTGACCAAACACGCTCATTGAAGTCTATGGGCCCGTGAAAATCACAGACAAAACATGGATGTTTTTCACTGACCACTGATAGGAGATGCTCCGGAAACCTTCAGCTGAGCAAAAACAGACACGCGGACATTTTCTGGGATGTAACATGGAGTGATTTTTTCATGGACACAGAAATGTGAAGGGGCCTGACAGTTGTGCATTCGCTGTACGTTACACCTAGCTCTAGGGATCAGCAACCTCCAGCTGTTCTGATACTACAACTCCCAGAATCCTCCTTTCGCTTCTATGGGAATTACAAGAACAGATGAGCAAATGTGCATGCTGAGAGTTGTAGTTTCACAGTAGCTGGCGTGCCAAAGGTTCCTGACCCATGAAAAGACACAGAGTAACCCTCGGCAAAAAAAATGACAAGGTGGCCGCTGATGTGACAGATAACACGTCCCTTTTTGGAGGAGGCATACGGGTTTAACGAGTCCTGCGGCTGAGGATCAAGCATCAAAGTGCAGGTTTATTTTAGGAAAGTCACGGAGCGATCTGTCAGTGCGATTACTGGCTCCTGGCAGAAGCAGCGTCCTACAATGACCTTCACCAGGAGGACACATGACAGACACAAGTGTGACGGCTGCATGAAGGGCATACCCCCCTAAATCATCCTCAAATAGAAATCCCTGGGGGGTCCTGTTGTGTGAGGTTGTTACACACCCTTTATATCTGTTTTGGGGAAAGTTGGGTGATGCTGTGGTCGCCATTACTACTACAACCACAGCGAGTCCAATTAGGTAGTAAAGCACGTGTTATGGTGTCCACATGTGCCCCAGGGTCCTGTTCACACAGTTTTGTGGGCACACCCGATGTATTCATGCCCCCTTTAGCCTCCACATGTTCCCAGGGTTTCGGAAGCACATGGACGCCCCAACGTGTGCCCCTGCCCTTACTACACGTCTACTCGGAGCTCCGGGGCCCCAAAAGTAAACTTTCTCCACTGACCCGTCTCCTCCCCTGGGGCAGAGAGGCTAGATGTGTCTGCACCCCTGCCATTCAGTACTCCAGAAAAGCTGGGTGACAACACCTGTACGCCGCTGGTTGAAATCGCAGACATGTGTGCTACCCAGCTTTCCCAGAAACAGAAGAATTAGAACTCGAAATGTTGATTTTTCAGGGGATTTAGGGGAAATTCTTAACCCTTTCTAGGTCATCCCTATAAGGAAAACATATGGGGCATATTTGACATTTCTGTTCATGGTGACCTGTATTCAGCAGCCTGGGACGTCATCCAAAAGCCAACTAAACACATCGGACCAGCTCCCATTCATGTGTGCGGCGACATATCATTGGGACGATGACCACCATGCTTTACCTGACCATAAACATAAAAGGGGATCTACAAGCACTAGAAGTACTACAAGTCCCAGCAGACACTGATCAAGAAAGTGAATGATTGCTTGACTACAATATTTCAGCCACTATGGTGCATGCATGTAGCATCCCTGCTTCCATGGTTACATGCAGACCCCGCACTGTGACATCTGCAGGTCACCAGCAGCTCTAGGCCTCACATGCAGCAGGGGAGCCTGAGCCGCTGATACGCACCTGATAAGAACAGCTATGGACGTGCCAGGGCGCCCTGCAATTGAGTGTCTTGCAACACTTCCGAGACCCCCCCTCTGACATCACTCAGCATTCCCTCCCCCCAGACTAGTGTATATTGCCGAATATGTCTCCAATACACCAGACATTTTCTGGGAGCTAATCGCCATACTGTGATGAATTAAACTACGACAAAATGGCGCCGCTGTGTACGTGCTAGGTATTTGTCGAAACACAGTTGGTTTAAAGTGTGTCAGGTGACCGAACACTAATGGGAGGAGCTTACGTGATACTGCCGCAGTGCCACCGCTGACCAATTGGAAAGAGAAATCCTAACGCACCCTCTTGTAACGACCAATAGCAATGAGTATGCAAAACAGCCTGTCTCTGGCGTTGGAGATGACGGCTGTGGACAAAGGGCTGACACTGGCATATGTAAATGAGAGTCCCTGTCGCCCGAGCGTCTAATCAGCCTGATGGTTGAGCTCTGCTGCATTCCATTACCATGTCTGTCAACCGATCCTCACCTGTTGCTTAGCAACAAAGCGCAAAACACTGTTACTAGGAGTCCCTTAACCCCTTCAGGACCTGCAATTTTCCGTTTTTGTGTTTTCGTTTTTTACTTTCAGCTTTCCCAGAGCAATAACTTTTTTATTTTTCCATTCACATATCCCTATGAGGGCTTGTTTTTTGCTGGACAAGTTGCACTTTCTAACTGCACCATTTAATATTGCATATGAGGTAGTGGGGAGCTGGAATTTTGTTTCCAAATGGGGTGGAGATGGAAAAAAAAAAAGGCAATTCCACCACAGTCTTATGGATTTAGTTTTATGGTGTTCCTCATGTGGTAGAGCCGAACTGTTACCTTCATTCACTTATGGCGATGCCACATTTGTATATGTTTTTGTGTGTTTTAATACTAAAAATAAAAACTTTGCACAAAATTTTTTTTTCTTTTTATTACCATATTCTATAACTTTTTTCTATATTTATGTCTACAGAGCTGTGTGAGTGCTCACTTTTATACGGGATGATCTGTACTTTTCAGTGATACCATTTTGGTGTGTGCGTGTGACTTTTTGATCACTTTTTATTCAATTTTTTTAGGGGAGATGAAGTGACAGCAAAGTGATAAAAATTAGAATTTTTTTCCATTACGCTACTAACCGTATAGGATAAATATAGTTATATTTTAATAGTATTGGCATTTTCAGACATGGCAATGCCTATGATGGTTTTTTTTATTGCGTTTTTTTGGGGGAGAAATGGAGTGATTTGAACTTTTAAATATTTTTTTATAATTTTTTATATTTTAAACTTTTTTCAACCCAGATGACTATAACCAGCAATAATTAGATTGCTCATTGGATTATGTGATGTATATTTATGCATTCACTATATCCCAGTATAGTGCTGCCACCTGCAGGCCTGTTTTGGAATATAAAAGTGAAACGTCTTGGAGCCTCAGGCCGAATGCATACGGCCGTGAGCGGTCCGTGGTATCGCGATCTGGCATCCTGCTGAGAGCAGGAGCACACGGCGTCATTGGTATTTAGCTTTTCATTTTTTTATTTTTTTTTTAAAATGTATTTCATGTGCCTACTTTGGGGGACATATGGGGGGTGGGGGGCAAACAGTAGGACATATTAAGAGACATCGAGTACATGGGGAGGGGGAGAATGTGGGGGCTGTGGGGCCAAATTATTATGGGAGGGAATACTATGTGGGGACAAATTACTGTGTGGGGACAAATTATTATGAGAGGGACTACTATGTGAGGGCAAATTACTATGTGGGGCAGTGTGGGGGCAAATTACTATGTGGGGGCAGTGTGGGGGAAACTATTGTGTGGGGACAGTGTGGGATAATTTCTATGTGGGGAAAGTGGGGAAATTGCTATGTGGGGACAGTGTGGGGCAAATTACTATGTAGGGGCAGTGTGGTGGAAATTACTATGTTGGGGCAGTGTGGGGGAAACTATTGTGTGGGGACAGTGTGGGGAAATTGCTATGTGGGGACAGTGTGGGGAAATTGCTATGTGGGGGCAAATTACTATGTGGGGCAGTGTGGGGCAAATTACTATGTGGGATCAGTGTGGGGCAAATTACTATGTAGGGGCAGTGTGGTGGAAATTACTATGTAGGGGCAGTGTGGGGCAAATTACTATGTAGGGGAAATTACTGTGTGGGGGCAAACTACTGTATGGGGGCAGTTTGTGGGAAATTACTGTGTGGGGGCAAATTACTATGGGGGATTACTATATGGGGCAGTGTGGTGGAAATTACTATATGGGGGACGTTGCTATTGGGGAGGCACTGTAGGGGCAATTCTATTATTTTTGGGGACACTATACAGGGATTATTGCCTGGAGCACAATAGAGGGTGGTATTATTACTGGGGGCACTCTAGGGGACATTATAGCTGCTGTGGACACTATAGGAACATTTGGGGTAATTTATCAAACTGGTGTAAAGCAGAACTGGCTTTGTTGCCCATAGCAGCCAATCAGATTCCACCTTTTTATATTTGACGGCTCTTTTGGAAATCCAGTTCTACTTTACACCAGTTTGATAAATGACTCCAATTATGTCTATTAGCGTCACCATTTTTTCAGCAGTATAGTACCTTGGACATTGGGGAGCAAAACCGGCACAGTATTGGGGGTGGCAGCAGGATGACACTGTGGGGACACCAGGATGAGGAGTTTGATGGAAAAATTGAGAAATCTAACGTGTCTGTGTTACAAACTGTAGAGACAAGATGCGGCTGAAAGAATTTGCCATGGTGGTCTGGGTCAAATGGAGGAGAAGAGGAAAGAGAAGGTCTACATGACAGGAGAGGTCACTGGATATAAGAGGTATGTGGTGCTGTATTCTCCTCCATGTCTTTTTTATTATAATTATATGTATTTTAAATTTGGCGACCAAATTTTTCAGTTTAGGACCCAATTTGGGGTATTTTTTTTAGTCTGAAGATGTCATATGGCCTAGAAAGAGACTGTGGCGCTCATGAAGCACCGCAGCCTCTTCATACAAAAAAAACTAAACTAAAATAGAGGGAGGGGCCTAAGTTGGGTAGACAGCCCCGGGCCTATCATGCACTCAATCCGCCCCTGGCGCAGAGGCACGCAGTTCCCGCATCTTCATCTCTCAGATGCTGTGGTCACATTTGACCACAGTGTCTGAGGGGGTTAAATGTCTGTGATTGGCCTTATGGGCGATCGCAGATGTTAGCTCCGCACCTTTCTGTTTGAAACAGCAGAAACCTGGCACTATCTTTAAGGCTACTTTCACACTAGTGTTTTTGCTGGATCTGTCATGGATCAGCAAAAAACGCTTTCGACATAATAATACAACCGTCTGCATCCGTCCTGAACGGATCCAGTTGTATTCTCTAAAATAGCCAAGAAGGATCCATGACGATTCATGACGGATCCATCTTGCTCCGAACCACATCGCAGACAGAAAAACACTGCTTGGGACGCAACCAAACGGAACAGAAAGCATTCTGGTGCACTCCGTTTCGTTCAGTTCAGTTTTGTCCCCATTGACAATGAATGAGGACAAAACGGAAGCGTTTTCTCTCGCTATTGAGATCCTATGACGGATCTCAATAGCTGAAAGGGAAAGCACAGATGTGAAAGTAGCCTAAAGTGACGATTTTGCGTACAAAACGAGTCTCACACAAAAATCTGCAACTTTTATACGCCAGGAGATTGGCACACATGGGTTAATAAATGCCCCCCCCCCCCCCATGGAATTTTTGTTTCGCAATCCTTTTATTCAATAAAATTGAAAATTAATATATTTAATTTTTAAAAATCTAACCATCACTCTTTTTACATTTCATTTTTACAAACCTTTGTTCATTTTCTTAGTTTTCATCCCATATAGGGTCTTCACTGACTTTTTTGTAATATACAGTATATATTTACATCATCTTGTGTATAGTAAGGGTAGCTTCACATTTGCATTTAACCCCTTAAGGACCGGGCTCATTTTCACCTTAAGGACCAAGCCATTTTTTGCAAATCTAACCAGTGTCACTTTATGTGGTGATAACTTTAAAACGCTTTGACTTATCCAGGCCATTCTGAGATTGTTTCGTCACATAATGTACTTCATGACACTGGTAAAATGGAGTAAAAAAAAATTCATTTTTATTTATAAAAAAATACCAAATTTACCAAAAATTTTGAAAAATTAGCAAATTTTTTAAGTTTCAATTTCTCTACTTCTATAATACATAGTAATACCTACAAAAATAGTTATTACTTTACATTCCCCATATGTCTACATGTTTGGATAATTTGGGGAATGATATTTTATTTTTTGCGGATTTTACAAGGCTTAGAAGTTTAGAAGTAAATCTTGAAATTTCTCAGAAATTTTCAAAAACCTTTTTAAGGACCAGTTCAGTTCTGGAGTCACTTTGTGAAGCTTACATTATAGAAACCACCCAAAAATCTGCAACTTTTATACGCCAGGAGATTGGCACACATGGGTTAATAAATGCCCCCCCCCATGGAATTTTTGTTTCGCAATCCTTTTATTCAATAAAATTGAAAATTAATATATTTAATTTTAAAAAATCTAACCATCACTCTTTTTACATTTCATTTTTACAAACCTTTGTTCATTTTTTTAGTTTTCATCCCATATAGGGTCTTCACTGACTTTTTTGTAATATACAGTATATATTTACATCATCTTGTGTATAGTAAGGGTAGCTGCACATTTGCATTTAACCCCTTAAGGACCGGGCTCATTTTCACCTTAAGGACCAAGCCATTTTTTGCAAATCTAACCAGTGTCACTTTATGTGGTGATAACTTTAAAACGCTTTGACTTATCCAGGCCATTCTGAGATTGTTTCGTCACATAATGTACTTCATGACACTGGTAAAATGGAGTAAAAAAAAATTCATTTTTATTTATAAAAAAATACCAAATTTACTAAAAATTTTGAAAAATTAGCAAATTTTTAAGTTTCAATTTCTCTACTTCTATAATACATAGTAATACCTACAAAAATAGTTATTACTTTACATTCCCCATATGTCTACATGTTTGGATAATTTTGGGAATGATATTTTATTTTTTGCGGATGTTACAAGGCTTAGAAGTTTAGAAGTAAATCTTGAAATTTCTCAGAAATTTTCAAAAACCTTTTTAAGGACCAGTTCAGTTCTGAAGTCACTTTGTGAAGCTTACATGATAGAAACCACCCAAAAATGACCCCATTCTAGAAACTACACCCCTCAAGGTATTCAAAACTGATTTTAAAAATGTCATTAACCCTTTAGGTGTTCCACAAGAATTAATGGAAAATAGAGATACAATTTCAAAATTTCACTTTTTGGGCAGATTTTCCATTTTAATATTTTTTTTACAGTTAAAAAGCAAGGGTTAACAGCTAAACAAAACTCATTATTTATGGCCCTGATTCTGTAGTTTACAGAAACACCCCATATGTGGTCGTAAACTGCTGTACGGGCACACGGCAGGGTGCAGAAGGAAAAGAATGCCATACGGTTTTTGGAAGGCAGATTTTGCTAGACTGTTTTTTTTGACACCATGTCCCATTTGAAGCCCCTCTGATGCACCCCTAGAGTAGAAACTCCATAAAAGTCACCCCATCTAAGAAACTACACCCCTCAAGGTATTCAAAACTGATTTTAAAAACGTTGTTAACCCTTTAGGTGTTCCACAAGAATTAATGGAAAATAGAGATACAATTTCAAAATTTCACTTTTTTGGCAGATTTTCCATTTTAATATTTTTTTTCCAGTTAAAAAGCAAGGGTTAACAGCCAAACAAAACTCATTATTTATGGCTCTGATTCTGTGGTTTACAGAAACACCCCATATGTGATCGTAAACTGCTGTACTGGCACACGGCAGGGCGCAGAAGGAAAGGAATGCCATACGGTTTTTGGAAGGCAGATTTTGCTAGACTGTTTTTTTGGACACCATGTTCCATTTGAAGGCCCCCTGATGCAACCCTAGAGTTGAAACTCCATAAAAGTCATCCCATCTAAGAAACTACACCCCTCAAGGTATTCAAAACTGATTTTAAAAACGTTGTTAACCCTTTAGGTGTTCCACAAGAAGTAATGGAAAACAGAGATACAATTTCAAAATTTCACTTTTTTGGCAGATTTTCCATTTTAATATTTTTTTCCAGTTAAAAAGCAAGGGTTAACAGCCAAACAAAACTCAATATTTATGGCCCTGATTCTGTAGTTTACAGAAACACCCCATATGTGGTCGTAAATCGCTGTACGGGCACACGGCAGGGTGCAGAAGGAAAGGAATGCCATACGGTTTTTGGCAGGCAGATTTTGCTAGACTGTTTTTTTTTACATCATGTCCCATTTGAAGCCCCCCTGATGCACCCCTAGAGTAGAAACTCCAAAAAAGTGACCCCATTTTAGAAACTACAGGATAGGGTGGAAGTTTTGTTGGTACTAGTTTATGGTACATATGATTTTTGGTTGCTCTATATTACACTTTTTGTGAGGCAAGGTAACAAGAAATAGCTTTTATGGCACAGTTTTTTTTTGTTATTTACAACATTCATCTGACAGGTTAGATAATGTGGTATTTCTATAGAGCAGGTTGTCACGGACGTGGTGATACCTAATATGTATATAATTTTATTTATTTATGTAAGTTTTACACAATGATTTCATTTTTGAAACAAAAAAAATAATGTTTTAGTGTCTCCATAGTCTGAGAGACATAGTTTTTTCAGTTTTTGGGTGATTATCTTAGGTAGGGTCTCATTTTTTGCGGGATGAGATGATGGTTTGATTGGCACTATTTTGGGGTGCATATGACTTTTTGATCGCTTGCTATTACACTTTTTGTGATGTAAGATGACAAAAAAATTGCTTTTTTTTACTTTTTTTTTGCGGTGTTCATCTGAGGGGTTAGGTCATGTGATATTTTTATAGAGCCAGTCGATACGGACACGGCGATACCTAATATGTATATTTTTTTATTTATTTATGTAAGTTTTACCCAATAATATCATTTTTGAAACAAAAGAAATCATGTTTTAGTGTCTCCATATTCTGAGAGACATAGGGCCAGATTTATCACGACTCTGACAGCTCACTCCACTTTAACATATGGCTAAAGTCAGTTTTAGTCAAGTGAGATTTATGATCGGCCCTTTAAGACTGTAATAAATGTGGTTTGACGGTAGCAGTTTATCCGTCAGTAAGCAGCTTTACAAAAGTCGCACATCTTTACGAAAAAGTCGCACGTTTTTATGAAAAAGTCGCATGTTCTATTAAAAAGTCTCATAAGATAAGCATGGTCCTCACTGGAGTGAAATTGTGACTTTTTTGCAACTTTTTTGCGACTTTTTAAATAGTTCCAATAGTAAATCTGTCTAGAGATTCATTTACATAAGAAAACACGCCCACTTTCAGAAAACTGGCAAGCATAGTGCAGAGCAGAAAAAAGTCGCAGATTTTTGCGCAGTTTAAGCGATTGCGCAAAAATTTGCGACTTTTTCACTCCATTATTCTGACTTGAGCTAATGATAAATCTGGCCCATAGTTTTTTCAGTTTTTGGGCGATTATCTTAGGTAGGGTCTAATTTTTGGAGTGGATGCGGATCCGCTCAGAATGCATCAGTCTGGCAGCGTTTGGGCTCCGCTCCCCTCAGCAGGCGGACACCGGAACGCTGCTTGCAGCGTTCGGGTGTCCGCCTGGGAGTGCGGAGGCAAACGGATCCGTCCAGACTTACAATGTAAGTCAATGGGGATGGATCCGTTTGAATTTGACACTATATGGCTCAATTTTCAAACGGATCCATCCCCCATTGACTTTCAATGTAAAGTCTGGACGGATCCGTCTGAGGCTACTTTGACACTTAGAATTTTTTTTACAATATAATGCAGACGGATCTGTTCTGAACGGATCCATCGTCTGCATTATATGAGCGGATCCGTCTCAGACGGATCCGCTCTGAATGCAAATGTGAAAGTAGCCTTACACTGTAAGACACTAACAGTTGCCTAGGAGACCCAGCCTGGGGGCTGGGCCTCTTAGGCTTCCGTAGTTAACAGGCCCCCAGCCTCGGAATGGCTTGGGGCAGCCATGACAACGATCGAGTCCCCGCCACAGCACAGCGGGGACCCGATCCCTCAGGTGAGGGAGCGCAAACCTCCCATATGCTGCGGTCAGCGCTGACCGCGGCATATGAGGGGTTAATCCACCGGCATCGGCGTTATCGCCGATGCTGGTGGATGCAGCAGGGATCCGGCGATCAGTAACCGCCGTAACTCTGCTGCTGACCGGGGAGGCCGCACGCGGGGGGAGGAACGACTCCAGGACGAGATAGCTCGTCCTCGAGCGCTAAGTGCCGGCGTTTGAGGACGAGCTATCTCGTCCTGGGTCCTTAAGGTGTTAATAAATCCGACAGAAAACAGCTTGCCGAAGTTCACTGGATACTGCTGTTCACCGCCGGACCCTCATTGACTAGTCATTGGCATTTAAAGAAGCACTAAATAAATGTATATCAAAATATATCAAAAAAAGGCTGGGCACTCTCTATATCTGGAGTAAGTGGTACTTTATTCCATAAAATCTTAAAATGTGTTATCTTAAAATTTATATTAATATTTAATATGTGACAAGTCTGGCCAGTATAAAAAGTGATAAACAATAACTTAAACAATAATAAACAATACAGTCTTGAATTAAGAACAAAGGTGCTCCTATAGAACTTATTTGATGGTTTTAGATCCAATGTCCAGAATTTCACATAAATAATCGTAAAAATAATCACATTGTTTGCAGCGACATTAAATATTCGTAATTGCTCCGAATTTGTCTACACAGTTTATAGTCTATCGATGGACAAATCGAGATAATGCTTTACAATTTGTTCGAATTGGACTGATGTGTCGATTATGCCCCCATCGCAAATACTTATTTCATCTCTAAATATTGTGTCTACTCACGAAACAGATCGACGTGGGCGGATCCAGTGGAGAGTCCGCGGCGTCCCGCGTGGTGGTTTAAGCCAGATCTCCCACTACTGCTTACTCACGTGAGAGTCGATTTCACCAGAGGATAATAGAATGCGATTTTACTGAAATATCGAGGGCGTCTCGACTAAAAATGTCCTTTATCGTTCGCTTTAGCAGATTGGATTGTCACTTACTGGCGCCAGTAGCTCCTTTACGTGTTTCCGGTTCTCTGAATAACACAGGCTTGTGTGATCTATTCACAATGTTTTCCTTTCAGAGTATTTAAGGCTGTGAATGCTGGTGGTGTTTATGTTGAATAGGAGGGTCCAATACCAAACACATTTCGGGGCTCTAGGCATTCGGGGCTTAAGGTAAGCTACTGCGGCAATTGCTTTGACGGATGCGTCAGAGAATACGGAAAGTCTTTGTGTTTTTACTTCTGTGGATGGCACAGGAGTGTAAGAACATGGAACATGGAGGCTAGATAAAGTCTTTAGGGAGTTTCTCCACTCTATCCATAGGTTTCTTTTTTCAGGGGAAAGTGGGAGATCCCAATCCAATGTCTCCTGAGTTAAGTCTCTAAGTAGTGTTTTACCCTGGATTGTAACGGGGGCTGTGAATCCTAAGGGATCATGAAGACTGTTTATGGTAGACAGTACCCCTCTACAGGTAAAGGGCTTCTCTTCCTGGCTGACTTGGAAGGTAAACGTATCTGATTTTAGATCCCAGAGGAGACCAAGGCTACGTTGTATAGGAAGGGAGTCAGTTCTGTAGGTCATTTGATTGGACTTGAGAGGGAAATGCTTCTATCAGCTGCTTACTATTGGAGGCTATTTTGTGGAGTCTCAGGTTCGAGCATGCAAGCATTTCTTGAGCTCTCTTAAGGAGACTTATTGCACCCTCAACAGTGGGTAGTGATTTTAGACCCATCTACATAAAAGTCTCTTTCTACCAATTGTCTGACGTCTGACCCATATTCTTTCGTCTTCCTGAGCAGAGTGTCTGAGACCAAAAGTTGCAACTGCAGGGGAGGGACTGTTACCAAAGATATGTACCCGCATGTGGTACTCCGCGATATCTTTTGTGGGGTCATTGTCAAATAAACCAAAGAAATCTTAAAAGTTTCTGTTTTCCTCTTTAACGAGAAAGCAATGAAACATCTGCTGAATGGCCGCCATTAGCCAGCAGTACTCCTAGGAGCTTGTTGTTAAGATCTGGACCTGAGAGCAGGACGTAATTTAAGGAGAATCCTTCATATTTTGCACTAAAGTCAAACACTACTCTAATTTGACCTGGTTTCTTTGGGTGGTAAACCCTGAATATGGGTAAATACCAACATTCTTCTGAGTTTTTAAGGGTGGGAGCTACCTCAGCATGACCATTCTCAAATATTTTCCTCATGAAAGTAAAGAAGTGATCTTTCATTTCTGTCTTCTTGTGGAAGCTACGTCTTAGAGAGACAAAACGTCTGTAGACTTGCTCTCTGTTGTTAGGCAAACGTTGCCTTTGAGGCCTAAAGGGAAGGGGTGCGACCCAACTATTTGTTTCATCCTTAGTTATTTCCTTTTGCATGGTCACTAAAAACAATATGTCTTCATGGGACATTGCTATCTGATTGTCCTCCTTGGTCCTTTGGAACACTGAGCAACCAAGGTGGTCCTTGTCACTGTCAATGGCTACCTCTGGTGTAGGGATCTCGTATCTATTATCAGGGATTTGGTTACATTCAGTAATAGTTGGTAAGGAAAGACACGTTTTACCATCTATGGACTCAATTAGGTAACCACTAGCTCTCCTCCCCGCTGTTTCTACAGTACCCACACAAGTCTTTAGAGAATAAGGAGTGTTAGGCCCTTTGATATTGAAAATATCAAAGAAAGTAGATTTGGCTAGGAACGCATTACTTTGGTCCTCTAGGATAGCGTAAACATTGATGGCTTTGTCTCTGCAGCCCTTTGGGTATATTTTTGTTAGGCAGATTTTTTAGCAGGACCTGCCGCCTATGAGTCCTTTGCAGACTTCAGTGCATTGTGAAGTAACTGCTGGTGGGTTAGCTTCAGAGGTACTTTCCTCCCCGCCATGCTCTCTGGCACTGTTACTTTGTGATGAGGTCCATGGGAAAGGCCCAGGATGTAGGGCCGTGTTGTGATCTGAATTGTTGCATTCTGTGCATTTTACACTAACCTGACAGTCTTTGGCAATATGTGATGTTGATGAGCAGCACTTGTAGCAAATGCGGTCCTCCTTGAGGAAGGCTTTGCGATCTCCTATGGACATTTCTCTAAGGGCTCTGCACTTCAGAAGAGGGTGTGGGTAGAGGGCACTGCTTACCAGGATCTTTGACTGTTTCGCGGCTGGCAGAGCTGTAATGCCTGTAAGAATCTGCAGGTGAAATGTTAGTTTTGTGCACTGCCACTGATCCTTTGTGTGGTCTGTGGTCATAGGGAGTGGCACTAGACTCTGATAGATCAAAGCTAGGGTCATTACGAATATTAGCCTCTAGCCTTACAAAGTCAACAAACACACTGAAAGGAGGGAATGGCACATTGTAGGTATGTTTGTACCTTGACCCGTGGGAGGCCCATTTCTCCTGTAGGTTGTGGGGAAGCTTTAATACAATAGGCTTGACACCTCTTGCAGTGTCGAGGAAAGCAAGCCCTGGTAAATCCCCTTCGGCTTTGGCAACCTGTAATTCCATCAGTAGATCACTTAAATCCCTAAGTTTCTGGTTTCTGGAACCCTTTGCTAGATATTTTAGGGAATTCATCAATTCTTTTAAACTATGCATCCTCTATGATCTCTGCAGAACCATAACATTCATCAAGTCTATCCCAGATCATTTTTAGGCCAATCTCTGGGTAGTTTATATTAATATCCCTGATTCTCTTGGCATGTTCCACAGAGTCCTTTCCAAGCCGATCTACAAGGAAGTCTATCTCCTCACTGTATGACAGACCCAAGTCTTTTGTAGTGTTATAAAAGGAGGCCCACCATGCTCTATAGTTTTCAGGGCGATCACTGAACTTCGCCAGTCCCTTTGTAACTAGCTCTCGTTTAGTAAAGAACCTGGCAAAGTCTATTGTGCTATGGTTACTACTAAGGTTAGTTGGAGGTGAAAATTCACGGTGACAGTGCGGTGGGTGATCATACCTGTATGGAGTCTCTGACTTAGGCCAGCCCATGTCATACCGTCTTGTAGGATACAGTGGCTCTGCAGGCTGGACTGGAAGCTGGCTTCCTTGGTGGGCAGGGAAGTAAGGTGGAGTTTTGTCACGTGGCTCTGTGCCCTCTTGTTTGTAGGACTGGGTTCCGAGTGTGACTCTTTCTCCTGGATGGTATGATTCCTCTGTGCCATAGGTGACATCTTCGGTTCCAGGGAATGGATCAGCATTAGAGATGAGCGAACCCGAACTGTATAGTTCGGGTTCGTACCGAATTTTGGGGTGTTCGTGACACGGACCCGAACCCGAACATTTACGTAAAAGTTCGGGTTCAGAGTTCGGCGCTTGGTGCTTTTTGAAAGGCTTCAAAGCAGCCAGTCAACAAGCTTCATACTACTTGCCCCAAGAAGCCATCACAGCCATGCCTACTATTGGCATGGCTGTGATTGGCCAGTGCAGCATGTGACCCAGCCTCTATTTAAGCTGGAGTCACGTAGCGCCGCACGTCACTCTGCTCTGATCAGTGTAGGGAAGGATGAAGCTGCTGTTAGGGCGAGATTAGGCAGGGATTTACTCAGCAAAAACACTTAATGAAGTGATCGATCTACAGCTGTGAATCATTCAACTTCTGCTATTTAATTGCTCACTGTTTTTAGGTTGCCCAGAGCGTTTTTCTGTCACTTTTATCTGGGGTGATCGGCGGCCATTTTGCGTCTTGTGGTGCGCCAGCACAAGCTGCCACCAAGTCCATTTAACCATCAATAGTGTGTTGTTGTTTTTTTGCTATATCCTACATCAGGGGCTTGGCTGTGCTTGCTATTTTATTGAGGGGTGAAATTCAACTGTCAAAATAGCAATACCCTAAATCTGGTGTTCCAGCTGTGGCTGGACAAGTTTTTTTGTGTCCGTCAAAGCATAGTTTTTGTTCTGGGTTGAAATTCAATTCCCAAAATAGCAATACCCTAAATCAGTGGTTTCTGTTGTTGCAGGGCAAGTTTAAATCTGTCCGTAAAAAAGGGTATATTACATTGAAGATGCAAATTCAAGTGCTGATAGGGTCATCCTCAATAACTTCACACGCTACTGTGCATCTCCAAGTCTAATTCTGTCCGTAAAAGGAAACCTGTCATCCAGGGCCTAAATACTAGGCCTACAATTTATATTCAGCTAAATAATCTGTGGTTACTGCTGTGCCTGTATTAGTGTAATATGGTACTTAAATAGATAGCCAGATAGTGTTAGGTGCCTGTAAAAAAAGGCCTGAATTTGAATTCAATACATTGGGCCAAATAATTTTTTTCTTATTGTGGTGAACGGTAACAATGAGGAAAACATCTAGTAAGGGACACGGACATGGTCGTGGTGGTGTTAGTGGACCCTCTGGTGCTGGGAGAGGACGTGGCCGTTCTGCCACAGCCACACGTCCTAGTGAACCAACTACTACTAAGAGGACATGAAGCCTGATTCTCTGCTATGGGACCTCTCTCCTCTGTCTGGGTGCCGGGGCCTAAAAATATCTGACAGTGGCCTGTTCCAGTGGTGGGTGACATGAAGCCTGATTCTCTGCTATGACATAAAGCCAGATTCTCTACTATGGGCCTTCTCTCCTCTGTCTGGGTGCCGGGGCCTAAAGATATCTGACAGTGGCCTGTTCCAGTGCTGGGTGACATGAAGCCTGATTCTCTGCTATGGGACCTCTCTCCCCTGTCTGAGTGCCGAGGCCTAAAAATATCTGACAGTGGCCTGTTCCAGTGCTGGGTGACATGAAGCCTGATTCTCTGCTATGGGACCTCTCTCCTCTGTCTGGGTGCCGGGGCCTAAAAATATCTGACAGTAGCCTGTTCCAGTGGTGGGTGACATGCAGCCTGATTCTCTGCTATGGGACCTCTCTCCTCTCTCTGGGTGCCGGGGCCTAAAAATATCTGACAGTGGCATGTTCCAGTGGTGGGTGACATGAAGCCTGATTCTCTGCTATGACATGAAGCCTGATTCTCTGCTATGGGACCTCTCTCCTCTTGTCTGGGTGCCAGGGCCTAAAAATATCTGACAGTGGCCTGTTCCAGTGGTGGGTGACATGAAGCCTGATTCTCTGCTATGGGACCTCTCTCCCCTGTCTGAGTGCCGAGGCCTAAAAATATCTGACAGTGGCCTGTTCCAGTGGTGGGTGACATGAAGCCTGATTCTCTGCTATGGGACCTCTCTCCTCTGTCTGGGTGCCGGGGCCTAAAAATATCTGACAATGGCCTGTTCCAGTGGTGGGTGACATGCAGCCTGATTCTCTGCTATGGGACCTCTCTCCTCTGTCTGGGTGCCGGGGCCTAAAAATATCTGACAGTGGCATGTTCCAGTGGTGGGTGACATGAAGCCTGATTCTCTGCTATGACATGAAGCCTGATTCTCTGCTATGGGACCTCTCTCCTCTTGTCTGGGTGCCAGGGCCTAAAAATATCTGACAGTGGCCTGTTCCAGTGGTGGGTGACATGAAGCCTGATTCTCTGCTATGGGACCTCTCTCCTCTGTCTGGGTGCCGGGGCCTAAAAATATCTGACAGTGGCCTGTTCAAGTGGTGGGTGACATGAAGCCTGATTCTCTGCTATGGGACCTCTCTCCAATTGATATTGGTTCATTTTTATTTATTTTATTTATTTTTAAATTAATTTCCCTATCCACATTTGTTTGCAGGGGATTTACCTACATTCTGCTGCCTTTTGCAGCCCTCTAGCCCTTTCCTGGGCTATTTTACAGCCTTTTTAGTGCTGAAAAGTTCGGGTCCCCATTGACTTCAATGGGGTTCGGGGCGAGTTCGGATCCCGAACTCGAACATTTTCGGAAAGTTCGGCCGAACTTCTCGAACCCGAACATCCAGGTGTTCGCTCAACTCTAATCAGCATTGCTGTTTGGTCTGGAGTGTTGACGGACATACTCTGAAGTGCTTCGTACAGGATCTTGCTGGCCGAGTTCTGAACTAAGCACACTGCAGTGACTTCCGGTATGCAACTTTGCTTTCTCAGCCTCTAGCTGTGCCTTTTCTTCTTTCATCTTCATTTCTTGTTCGGCAAAGGCTGCTTTGACCTTCGCGGCCTCTGCCTTTGCGCAGGAAATGGCAGCCGCATTGCTAACGGAAGACGACTTGGAGGAACAATCCCTCTCTGATCTCGTCTTGTAGCTTGATACTGTGCTTCGCGACATGGTGTTGGTGAAGACACTTAACTGCGTGGAAACTACTGTGCTGTGGAATGTCGTTCGCTGTGCTTAAAGAGCGGTCACGGTATGCAATCAAATGTGTCTACGTTGCTTGAAGCAGCTATCCCCTTGCAGCACTGGACTGTATAGAAGTCGCTGTGGTGTCCGTTTGCAGATATTGCGTGGACCGTAACAGACTTCTGTGTAGTCAGGTGTGCTTCTCTCGCTAGAAGTCGTCGTTAACTGTCCTGTTCTCACAACATGTACCCCGGGGTCTATATGCAGTTCAACAGGCAGATATCACCATTCTACTAGTTAATAAGATGAGACTTGTTTCTGTTGTCTGTGGTTTTTATTATCCAGCAGTAGATAAGGTAAACTATAAGAAAATGAACATACAAGAACTGAATATACAGCACAATGTACACAAGACCTATACAAAAACATTAATCTCTTACCGACGATGCTTTAGTAAGAGACACACAATGTGCAGCTGCTCCTTCCATGAGGTGAAGGGAAAAAGGAAGAAGGTGCCTGTCTCTTTCCTAGAAAGCACTGTAAGCAGGAAGTCAGGTGACCTAAAGAATATGCATAGTTTAACAAGGCAGAAGATGCACTTACAGCTAAAGGTCACTAAATGGTGCTGAAGGCACACATATGAACACACACAATAACAAACTATGCAATAGTTGGTGAAGAGAAGACAATACACTAGCCAAGTCCCGTTCCTTGTCCTCACTGACGTCATTGAAGGTCTCTTCCTCCACCCAGCCACGTACAACACCAAGGGTCCCTGAAAGGTGACAACAAGCCCCCTCTTCTTCAGACTCCTCTCTCTGCGTTGCCGCAGGTCCAGCAATCGACGACGACAAGGCTGCTTCTGGTGGTGATGGTGACCACAACTCTTCCTCTTCATGCTCATCTATGGCCTGATCCAGCACTCTTCGCAGGGCACGCTCCAGAAAAACGCATATGGGATGAGGTCGATGATGTTGCCTTGGGTTTGACTGACCAGGTTTGTCACCTCCGCAAAAGGACGCATGAGCCTACAGCCATTGTGCAGATGCTTGGTTGGTCCTGCTACTTCCAATTTGGGGCACTCGCGTGCGCCTTGCAATGTACTGTGCCACCAGATATGAGGGGTGTGTTAAGTAGTACTATTCCTATCAGTTTAATCCCTGTTATGTCCCCTATCAGGGGCTGGTCTATGGAATAGATTTTAGGAACCGGGAGATGGAAAAAGATGCTTGGTTGGTCCTCCTACTTCCAATTTGGGGCACAGCGCGTGCGCCGTGCAATGTACTGTGCCACCAGATATGAGTGGTGTGTTAAGTAGTACTATTCCTATCAGTTTAATCCCTGTTACGTCCCCTATCAGGGGACATGTATGGAATAGATTTTAGACAACCGCAAAGAGTTGTCAATAGTTGACACACTCATGACATAAATTTTATTCCTCTATGCATCAATTTTGGTGTAGTGATGACTGTGCTCGTGCGCACTTTTGGGAGATTTCAGGCGATGGTTTTTTTTCAAAGCCTATGGTCGTGCTGAGGTAGTTCAGTGACGGTTAAGTGACCCAGAAAACAATGATTCTGCAGTGTGGACCCATTGTTGGCCTAGTAAACTTTAATGATCACCTTAGATGATCACAAAGAAAATGAATGTTTTTTCTATGCAAAATTATCCAGCCGATCGCTTTTGGTCTGTTCACAATGAAGCAACGACCTTATCATCTGGGGTGTGCCAACATTGCCATTGCCAACACACTCATAGAGGTAGTCGCTTCATTGTGATACACAAGCCCCTTCACCACAACAAGGTAACGATCACAAAGGGGAATTGACATATGTATGTGCCTTTTTTTTTGTTTTGTTTTTGCAGCCACAGTGCAGCACCAGAGGCCAGAAAAATTAGGCATGTACACATGCCTGAAAAATTAGGTATTGTTGCAGCCAGAAAAATCTATGTTTTCCAAGCAGAAAGTGCACTAAAACATTGCGGCTTGAACCCTAGTTGGTGGCGGAAAAGTCACGCAAGTCATCTGGCATGCAGAGATAAAATACAGCAGTGTGTGGACCATTTTTAGACCAAGGCAGCTCATCTCATCACGCATTTTTTAGTTGAATGTATCGCCCACTGTCAGTCCCTTCGGGATCCATG
This sequence comes from Bufo gargarizans, assembly GCF_014858855.1. Lineage (NCBI taxonomy): Eukaryota > Metazoa > Chordata > Amphibia > Anura > Bufonidae > Bufo > Bufo gargarizans. Next base: position 481,205,719 of record NC_058083.1, read on the forward strand.
CCTCATTCATCTTAATAAAGGTGAGGTAATCTAGACTTTTGTGACCTAGGCAACTTCTCTTCTCAGTGATAATACCTCCTGCTGACACTTGAAGCGAGGCAGGCCAGAAGTTCTATCGCAAATTGGGATAGCTCAGACCAAAGGTCAAGCCTGCACACCCAGTAGTCAAGGGGTTCATCGCCCCTTAGAGTGTCGATATCTGCAGTTAAGGCGAGGTAGTCTGCTACCTGTCGGTCTAGTCGTTCTCTGAGGGTGGACCCCAAAGAGCTGTGGCGATGCGTAGGACTTAAAAAGCTCTGCATGTCCTCCATCAACAACACGTCTGTAAAGCGTCCTGTCCTTGCCGGCGTGGTCGTGGTAGGAGGAGGATTACTTTAACCTCTTCCTCTGTTAGATTCCCGTTGTTCTGTGACACCACCCTAACACGCTGTGTAAAGCATAGTTTTTAATTTATTTTGGAACTGCTGCATCCTTTCCGACTTCCGGTAATTCGGTAACATTTCAGGCACTTTCTGCTTATACCGGGGGTCTAGTAGCGTGGCCGCCCAGTACAGGTCGTTCTTCTTCAGCCTTTTTATATGAGGGTCCCTCAACAGGCACGACAGCATGAAAGACCCCATTTGCACAAGGTTGGATGCCGAGCTACTCATGTCCTGTTCCTCGTCCTCACTGATCTCACTGAAGGTCTGTTCTTCTTCCCAGCCACGTACAACACCACGGGTACCAGATATGTGACAACGAGCACCCTGGGATGCCTGCTGTGGTTGGTCTTCCTCCTCCTCAAAGCCACATTCCTCCTTTGACTCCTCTTCCTCAGACTCCTATTCCAGCGTTGACGCAGGTCCAGCAAGCGATGCTGATAAGGCTGTTTCTGGTGGTGATGGTGACCACAACTCTTCCTCTTTACGCTCATCTACGGCCTGATCCAGCACTCTTCGCAGGGCACGCTCCAGGAAGAAAACAAATGGGATGATGTTGCTGATGGTGCCTTCAGTGCAACTGACTAGGTTTGTCACCTCCTCAAAAGGACGGCTGAGCCTACAGGCATTGCGCTTGAGCGTCCAGTAACGTGGCAAAAAAATTCCCAGCTCCGCAGAGGCTGTCCTAGCACCCCGGTCATACAAATACTCGTTGACGGCTTTTTCTTGTTGGAGCAGGCGGTCGAACATTAGGAGTGTTCCAACGTGTCGGGCTGTCGCAAATCAAGCGCCTCACTGGCATGTTGTTTCGCCGCTGAATATCTGAAAAGTGCGCCATGGCCGTGTAGGAACGCCTGAAATGGCCACACACCTTCCTGGCCTGCTTGAGGACGTCCTGTAAGCCTGGGTACTTATGCACAAAGCGTTGCACGATCAGATTACAAACATGTGCCATGCATGCCCAAATTCAATGCTGCCAACAAATTGCTTCCGTTGTCACACACCACTTTGCCGATCTCCAGTTGGTGCGGAGTCAGCCACTGATCCACCTGTGCGTTCAGGGCGGACAGGAGTGCTGGTCCGGTGTGACTCTCTGCTTTGAGGCAAGTCAACCCCAAGACAGCGTGACACTGTCGTATCCGGGATGTGGAATAGCCCCTGGGGAGCTGGGGGTGTGCAGTTGATGTGGAGCAAGACGCAGCAGCAGAAGAGGAGTCAGCCGAGGAGGTTAGCGAAGAGGATAGAGTAGGAGGAGTAGAGGAGGTGGCAGCAGGCCTGCCTGCAAGTTGTGGCGGTGTCACCAACTCCTCTGCAGAGCCAGGCATTCCATGATTGGCAGCCGTCAGCAGGTTTACCCAATGCGCAGTGTAGGTGATATACCTGCCCTGACCGTGCTTTGCAGACCAGG